>NW_027266343.1:8203511-8815698 GCF_022045235.1 Haliotis cracherodii
TTATTGCACATACATAGCGACGTGCATGCACGTGTGTGTTTGGCTGCTTGTACTAGTCCGGACTGATACCGATTTATAGTGCTAGCCCACTTAGATACCATGCCGCAGTTTAACACGAATACCCCACTCAGACACAGTATACTGACTCCGAGCCGACCAATCCTTGTTTTAGCCCTTTAATGCTAATCTTTTAACGTCTTTTGGTATGACGCAGCCGGGGATCGAACCCCGGACCTTCCGCTCTCCGGGCGGACGCTCTACCACTAGACCACGGAGGCGGTCATCTCGTCAAGTAAGTACACTGTCAGCCACGTTATGATATATATAAACCTTCACGTACCGTGAATGAAAATAATATGTTATATTTCTATATATAATGTATGTTATATATATCTATCATTCATGTCTATAGTTATATTTATTACCATATGTAGATAGTCTGTACCCTTTCTACAAGGGTGTTCTGTACAAAACAAATCGTGATTCTTAATTGATTCTTGATTCGTCAAGCACAAACCAAGACGGATTGCGACAGTGCCGGGACGACTGTGCTCCATTTGTCCGTATTGACCTATTTTTAGATAAATGTTCTCAAATGAGATAAGTGTCCTCAGTTATTTACAGAGTATTGTTGATTGCGGCGTAGAACAAACAGTCATTGGAACACACATGCCAGGCCTGGGGTGAATCGGTCTGAAAACAGATAAAAAATATAGATTGGTAGGTGTTGAGAAACGAACCCATTGTCCTCCCACGATATGCCATCGCGCTCCTCTCCTCGCATCTTCCGCTTCTAATTTGCGGACCAGCCCGACCTTCATTTGTCGGAGGGTCTCTATTGCTCCCTCCTTACCCCCCCCCCCCCACACACACACACCCACACACACACACCCACACACCCACACACACACTGACATCCCCACTCCCCATACCCTGGTTTTAGCATAGACTACCGTTTAGTCTCTGAAATAAATAATTTTGATAGAAACAAATAGCTCCATTTAAATTCAAAAGGAGCCCCAGTGAGATATGAACCTAAAGCTTCGGAAAATCTAGACTTGCTTTGATTACTTGCATTACAGTAAGGCCTAGGCGAAGGGGAAAATATTCCGCTTGTTATCGAGTTGATGTGATAACTTTCAACCGACAACTGTACGCCGAGCCCTCTGCTTATACGAATATGCAAATAATCATTTGTAACGTCACACTAACGCGTTATTACTGCTCCCTGCCTCCCTTCCAACGCCCCACACACGCAACACATGAAGAGCAACCGTTTCACCGAGCTATCATACAATTAGTACACTGTCAACACACACCCCCCCCCCCCCCCCCCCTCACACACACACCCCCCACCCCCCAACCCCCGTCATCACCATGCACTAGCTGGCTGAGATACTACAGAGAGTAGGACTTGTGATTTTATCTGATGTCATAACGAACACGTTCTTAGAAATGTTATCAGGTAGTCGAAATAATACCCTCTGGGAGATACCTGTAACAACAACCACAAGCCATACCTCAGGGACATTGCTGAGATCGGATCTAAAACTGGCCTATCTCTGTTTGAGAGAACATCAAACGGAGTCACACATAGCAATTACACAGAGGAAGGAAATATTTCGTAACCACCTGTCCTATTTTTATAGTATACAAAACATATGAACATGATTTCACGCAAAACAGAGAAACACTACAATATTTTAAAAAAAAAAAAACATTTTGAGGAGTAGCGAACGGATGAAAGATTTGTCGTGACATCAATTTTCCAGGCTATTTCAGAATTATGTTATTTGTATCTTCTGTCGTGATAAGGTTGGAATATTACTTCAAGCGGTTTAACGCCTCATTTGCAATTGTAAAACGCGTGACCTCACTGGGTACACATATCTACTCACCGCTAAAAGAAACGCGAATATCACACATATTGGCTAATATATAAAGAATTACTTATATATGATAGATATTGGATTGGTTCGATGCACAAATGAACATACTGGTATGTTGTGTGAACCGACGCTCATGTACGCATTACATGTGACGTCACAGATCCATGACTCGAGAAGCACCATGTGTCTCGTGCAGGATGAGCGTTTAAAGTTTTGAAACCACGTACAGCATATCGTTAAAAGAATAAAGACACGTTGTCGTAATACTTGACTGATTGTTGGTTTTGTCATTAAGTGGAACATATTGGAAACATCTCTTCTTAACGTACATACTTCTCTATAAGTTTCTATGGTTCGCGTTTCTTTTGGCTGTCAGTATAGTTTCCATGTACTGCTTGTCGCAAGAGGCGATTCAAATTAAAGCTCTGAAAATAAATAACTCCATTAATATTGAAAAGGAGCCCCAGTGAAAAGGGAGATCAAAAACCTGAGGAAAATCTAGACTTGCTTCATATAAGGTTTTCGCATTACAGATAGGGCTGATTGGAAGTGAAATAATGTGGTTCAGGGACGGAGAGACACACTAGATGCGACAAAATGGATCGGGAGATCAAGGTCGATGCTCATAATACCAACCACTGGTTTGTATATTCGCTTATTGACAGGCCGCCGCGACCTGTCTGCAATATTGCTGACGGTTGCAAAACAACAAACCAACCCATTTTGGAATGAGACAAGAGCGTGACAGCATTCCAACAAAATCAGAACTCCCACTACGCTCACAGCAGTCTACACAATCAGCATTTTTGAAAACCGCAAATCCTTTGAAGGCGTGACATGAAAACCTCAGTGATCGCTTGACTGCCATTCGCATGACCCTATGGGTTACCTGCGTTTACCGACTGGGATACAACTAGCAGCAGGACCACCCCCCCACCCCCCCCCCCCCCCCTCCTCCCTTCCCGACGTCTAGACACGCTCACACACCATATATCGCGTGAGGGGGACAAGGGCTGTGCCCCTAGGGCGAGGCACGGTTTGAAAGTTGACAGAACCCTGACTCAAAGTCTGATATCTGCATCTGCATCACAGCAGATGGATCCTGAACATATACTTAGAATTAAACATTATATCACGTTTTAGCTATTAAAACGGGCTGGTTGACGTGTTCTTTTTGTACAGGGTGAGTGAGTATGGTTTTACGCCGCTTTTAGCAATATTCCAGCAATATCACGGTGGGAGACACCAGAAATGGGCTTCACACATTGTACCCATGTCTGGATTCGAACCCGGGTCTTCGTCGTGACCAGCGAACGCTTTAACCACTAGGCTACCCGATCGCCCCTTGTACAGGGTAAACATGTGAAGCTGAATGTTGTCACGAAATGAAAGGTGAATACGAAGAATCAAACATATCTAGTTACTAGTATCTGAACTGGGTGGGGTGAGATGAAATGGGTTTTAACGTCGCGTCCAAGATTTTTGCACTTATATAGCGACGTGCATGCACGTGTTTGTGTGTGTGTGTGCGTGTGTGTGCGTGTGTGTGTGTGTGTGTGGCTGCTTGTACTAGGCCGGACTGATGCCGATTTATAGTGCTAGCACACTGAGACACCATGCGGCAGTTTAAACATGAATACCCCACTCAGACATAGTACACTGACTCCGAGCCGACGAGTCCTTTTTTACCCCCTCAATGCCAAGCGCCAGACAGGGTAACAACAAGTACCATGGGGATCGAACCCCGGACCTTCCGCTCTGCGGGCGGACGCCCTACCATTAGACCACGGAGGCGGTCAGTATCTGAACTGAAATAAGGTCCTGTAACCATCTACTCCAGGCAAAGAAGCCCACTTCCCACCCTTGCCGAACTGGGCTGGAATTCTTGAGTAACTGTTACATTTTGGCTGTACTAACGAGTCTATGCATAGTACAATCAAAATCACGTAAAGAACTAGACATCAACACGGATTTCAACGTGCAGATTTCTGTCGACTGCAGGATTTGCAAAACATGTGTACTGTCAACTTGGCGTCAACAGATATTTGTCTGATCATTTCATGTTTTCAATTAAGGTGCTCAGGTGATATGATGCACTTCGGGATGTAAGACCCATTTTATAACAATATTGATCTTGATTATCCATCAGATCGTCTTGACTGGGCGCCGCCATTTTGTTTGAAGAAAAAGCAAGTGAAATGAGAGGTGGAATCTGATTGGTCAATGGGAGGGGTATGGAAGGGACATAACTCTTCTTAGCCACTGCACTGCGCTACAATTGGGCCACGAAATTCCAGGCAAGCTCGGCAAGGGTGGAAACTGGACTTCTATAGTCAGTTAACTCCCTTGCCTTGGGCAGATGGAAATCCACACCCGAACAATGGTCTAGAGGGTAGAGCGTCTGCGCTGAGAGCAGAAGGTCGGTGGTTCGATTTTCTGTCACGTCATACCAAATGACGTTAAAGATGGTACTTGTTGTTATCCTGCCTGGCGCTCGACATTAAAGGGACAAAATAAGAACCAGTCGACTTGGAATCAGATGAATGTGTCTCAGTGGGGTATCCAAATTAAATTTGGGCATGAAACCAGCTTATGTCTGGAAACAGCCACACACACAAATGCATCCACATCGCTATATAAGGGAAATACGCTTGAACTCGCTTAAACCATTTTACCTCACCAACCTTTAAAGAAATTCATATAGAAATCTCCCCTGACAATGAAAACACGCTAATCTATGTTCCATCAGTGGAGCAGATGGAAGAGGGAGAACGAGGTGACAGCTCTTTCATACTGTTATGGCTGTAAATATGCGTAATTATTCACATGTAACCACTAGAGGATAAACGACACATAAAATAATAGGCTGATCGATCAAAGCCGCCTACACTGTCTGAAAATGCTCGGATATTCACATCGAGGTTTTTGCGGCAGCTTATGGTACATATGCTCGGTTCGCTTGTGGATAATCAAAAATCTATCATCAAGCTCCCCAACCACCTTCGTGGATTCCCTCGACACGCATGCGCAGTCTATTCTGATAACGGACTACTTCCAAAATGGCGTCAGTTGACGTTTTCGAATATTTACTTTGGAAGGATCTGCAAATCTGGAAAAGTTTTTTTTTTAAGTAAGAAATACATATTACATTTATTTCGCAACAATGAAAGTATTTTTTTCAGTTGATGTATCGGATAGGAAAACGCGTAGGAATATATCTTGACTTTGGCGGATGTGACGTGCAATAAATGCGAGTTCTATTGTTCGGATTCCGAGTTTAGCCGAACGTGAGAATGGGCAGTATAATGACTTGGAATATGATATATAGAATGTTTATATGCAATAAAAAGAAGTGAAGAAGCCATTTCCAACTGTCAACAATCTGTCACAAGATTTTCACTAAACAAATATAGTCAATAATATACACATAAAAGACATTCAACCAGTAGAGCGAGGGAACAAGGAATGAAACTTAATGCATTAAATATAATCTTGAAAATAACTACTTGCGAAAATTTCTATGTTGGTGAAAATGACATTGTCTTGGAAACTCTCAGTAACCCCAGTGATGTTTTCGAAGACAAATGGTGATCTGGTTCTTATTAAGTGCAAGTTGGTCATTTGAAACAGAATTAGGGGGAAAGACGGAGGTTAATTTATTGTGGATAGACCAGGGAATCGAATATGACTCATGCAACGCTTGATTCAAACTAACTGTTTAAAACAAGGACGCCTCTGCTTTGCGACTGATTTTTATACATAAAACAATATTATTTAGGAATTAGTCGTTAGGAATTGAAATTTATATGTCCATTTGAATTTTAAGAGATGTGTTTGTCCTCTTCCCTTGAAGCATTTGTCACAGTGATTGCCTCCGTCGCCCTCCGAAATAATCCGTGTCGATTTTAAAACAATCAGTAGTATTGATTTATTACCATTTTATCTTTTCAAGAATTAATTCGATCAACATCAACCTGCTATCTAATCATTTCATATCAATTTGAAGGCACACACACTACGGATAAACTCTGCTACAATGCTAGTAATGTTCCTTAGCCTTCACGAACAAAGCAAGACATGACACATCTTAATGAAGAGCGGTCTTCGAAACAGATGCGACCAGTCATTCTTTATCCCAGACAACGCTGAAGATCCTGCATCTGACGGAAGACATGCTGAATGTGAAAGCAAAGAAACGAAAGTTCTGAAACTGCGTCATTCTTCCAAGAAAATCCATTAGGAGATTAAATGTGGTTGCAAATGAGAGGCGTTTTATCCCAATGTCCTTAATCAACGTACTAAGAATAAAAAGTTCGTTATAGGTTATATAGTTGGTTAGTAACGGAATTTGTTCAAATGATAGAAAAATAATACTTTGTTCCTTTCAAAGAATTCCAGATTTAAAATAATAATCTTATCCGATTTCAGACAAATTCTTTTTGTGTGTGTTTTGTTTCCACGGAATAGAACAAACACCTAAGCACAACATCTTTTTTATCATTACCGGGAACGGGGGCACGGGTGGCCCAGTCGTCTAAGGCGCCGCGATACGCTGTGCACAGTTGCGTCCCTTGGGCACGCCAGAAATGGTTGTGAGTTCGATTCCCGGTTCGCCCCGATTATGTTTCTAGGTTTGTCAGCACCATACCCGTGCTCGTGAGTTTCACCGAAGTGGTAAACGTCTGAGACCTGCATCACTTCGAGCTTTCCTCCCACATTAAGCTGACACGCCACGATATAACTGGAATACTGTTAAAAGCGGCGTTCAACCAAACTCACTCACTCACTCAATACTGGGAACAACATGTTTCTTAGAACGTAACGCTTAAGCCTCAGTCACACAGACAATGCGACCGCGATGCAACCTTCTGGCGACCAAAATATTTGACAATCGCAATGGGGTCTCTGAAAGGTTTCACTGAGGTCGCTACAAGGTTTCAGAGCGGTCGCAAAACCGGCCGCAACCAGTCTTTTGAACATGCACAAAAGACTGGCTGCGATCGATTTGGTCGCTCGGAGGTTTCATAGGTCCCTTAGGGGTCCCCAAGTGATGTTACTTTAATCGCAGATTGGTTTCCAATGTGCGGCGATCGGTTTCGTCTACACAAGGATGGTGACTCGTGGCGACCTATCGGTGATCGACCAGCGCTTCATCGGTGACAACTTGCAAAGAAATGATTTGTTTCAGAAAAGCACCCTTTATATATGCATTATGTTTTGATCGGTGATCAATCGACAACTTGTCACCGACCAGTCCCCGTTCAGTTGCAACAAGCCTACGAAGATTCGCTGACTGGTCACCGATCGCTCTCAACCAGTCCTGGTCATTTCGCCGAATCTGCAAGTTGCAAAACCTATCGCTGACTGATCGGCGATCATACCCTGATTCCAAATATGGGCAGAAGGAGTTGCACGGGCTCAACGATCGCCAGTCGGTCGCAAAGGAAATCAGTCGCCAAGAGGTTGAATCGCGGTCGCATTGTCTGTGTCACAGTAGCTTCACCGTATTTGAAGTTTGTGTTACCATTCCATTCATATATCCATTCATTTTGCCTTTTACGCCTGCCTAATAGAATCTGGTGAATAATCGAGACTTGTATTCTCTGGACGTTTGACATTTGCAACCATACAAGACGTACATTGTACGTATAAAAAAATAAGCTAACTGTGTTGTTAGAGCTTTTAGAGATAAAAATTATCTTCTAATTATAGAAATATTTGGGATTCATTTTCTGTTGATTGTTTGTTTAGGTGTTGTGTATTTATTATCATTAAAATATTTTTTCACAACAAATATTTTAACACCTGACACATATGTGACTCTAAAATCCAGTCAAGGCTGGCGTAGGGCAAGTCTGTGGCCGTGTGCAAGCGCATAGATCTATCAAAATGAATGAATGAGTGAGTTTGGTTGGACAGAAGTATAATTGTGTTAGCTTGATGCGGGGGGAACGTCCGATGTGATGAAGGTCTCAGACGTTTACCACTTCAAAGAAACCCACGAGCACGGGTATGGCGCTGACAAACCTAGAAACATAATCGAGGCTAACCGGGATTCGAACCCATCATGGGTTTCTGGCGTGCCCAAGGGACGCAACTCTGCACAGCGAATTGCCACGCCTTCGACAACTGGGACCCCCAAGTGATGTAAGGGGCGAATTTTAATTCGTACCCATGATCAAGTTCTTGGCGTACCCATGGGACGTAACTCTGCACAGCGAATTGCGGCGCCTTAGACGACTGGGCCACTCGATCTCCTCAGTCTGGGAAAACCCATGAGCACGGGATGACGTTTGAACACCTAGGGCCATAATCTTTCCAATCATAGCTCATTGGAGCTTGGCAAACTAAGAATGCAATTCTGAACAGGGAATAGTGTCGACACAGACTAATGTAAGAGAATCACTGTATCTGGTGGTCAGGCTCGCTGACTTGGTTGCAATTACGTCGATCGATGCTCATGGCAATCACTGGATGGTCCAGACTCGATTATTTACAGACCGCCATCATATAGCTGGGGTATTGCTGAGTTCGGCGTTTAACGACAACAGAGTCTTCCAATTGTGGAAGTTCTTTAACGTATTTTGAGTAGTATATCATAATATCGACACAAAGGGCCGTCTCGAAGGTTGAGTCTCCAATTTTATTGGTCGTTTCCACATATATTGTATAAATTCCTTTTTAATTCCATTTTTATGATAAAGATACGAATATGAGGTAATATATATGGGATATATATCGTTGACAATTCAGCATTTCTTCATTGAAGAACGGATGCTATGAGCTTCCGGAATCAGAGTTGGCAAACTGAATAACGAGAACTTTTCGTCTTTCTCAAAAAACGTCTGTGAGCTGGAACATGAGAGCGGCGTTGAGCTTGTGAGGTTTCCTTCTCGTACTGATTAAGATGACAAGCTTAAGCGGATAAGAGTTGACTAGTCGTGCCGATAAACCGGCTTCGTTTCCCTGCAAGGAAAACATACTCACTTACTATCTTACTCAATAGTTGTCACTCATAATGAAGATATAACCGACTGTCTAATTTACTAGTAGTAGTTACTGATCTGTTGTTACGACAATAGCGTTGTGCGGATCTGAGGTAAATCGCGTTGCGTGTTGTCACTTTCATACACAAATGAGTTTGTCAGCGATCAAAGTGATGAAAGGTATCACTTCATTCCGTGTTTATACTCGCTCGCCGCTAAGGTCGAAGTCGCTGCTTTATTTGGGTTTCACCCAAGACCTCTGCATAAGTTCGGGTTGTCGTCCAACATTAAACTCTCACGCCGTGTAATATCAGTTTAATACTGATCAAAGCTCAGTCATTCATCATGACGTCATCTGATATCATGACTGTTTTTGTTTTCACGACACTTCAGCTTGTAAAAAGTTTCAAAGTTGTCGAAACTTTCCACGCAAACAGCTGGTAGTTACCACTGGTAAACTGAAAGTATTTGGATACATAACAGTTATATAAATACTTATCATAAATCCATCGGAACGTTTACGGCAGGCAAACAAGACATGAGACATTAGTCGGACCACGCAGACTGGGAAAGACGGCACACAGTGAGTCAGGTCACTATTAGGATCAAATCCTAATTTATGGTTCTAGTCATTGTTTAAGGTGAGGTGAGATGAAACGTCGTGTTCAAGATTATTGCACTTATATAGCGACGTGCATGTACGTGTGTGTGTTTGTGTGCCTGCTTGTACTAGACCGGATTAATGTCTATTTATAGTGCTAGCCCACTGAGATACCATGCCTCAGTTAAACATGAATACCCCACACAGACACAGTATACTGACTCCGAGCCGACCAGTCCTTGTTTTAGCCCCTTAATGCCGAGCGCCAGACAGGGTAACAACAAGTTCCATCTATTAACGTCTTTTTGGCGGACGCTCTACCATTGAGCCACGGAGGCGGTCCATAGTTTAAGACGACCATGGAGCATAAGGATCGATTCGGACCAGAAATCATCACCTTTTTGTACATGTTGCGCTACCTTATATTTACTATAGGCAACTTAACTTAATCTGAGAACATTGTTTCGCAACTACGGTGATGCATAATATGATCAAGAAACAAAAAATTCTAAATTCCATTTTGATCATATGACGTTGCCCACAGGTCTTTCAGGGCGCTGGGACAGACAGTTACAGAAACAAACATCTTCACATCGTGGTTTTCCGCTTTGCTTCACACACAGGAAGCCGGAAATGACGTCAAAGCCACGGTACTCTCAGTTATCGCTTGTTTTGTGTGTCTGTGTCAGTAGTGTTACCAAGGTCGAGATTGTGTCGCACGCAATACAAAACACGCTTTTCCTTATTTTAATACTTGTGGAAACAAGCTTCCTATAAAGTTCAATAAAAATAAATTTATTCGGAATAAATATAATGCAACTTTCAATGCATATTCATGGAGACATCTCCTCGACTTGAGGATCGTGATTGACAATTTGCACGTGCTTGTTCATGCTCGGCGCACAATATGGATGTTTGCGTGTTTGTTGGGACATTATACTCTCATGCGTGATTTGTAAATGTAACGAGTACATTATGAATATTTAGGTTTCACGTGCTCACATTAACACTTTTGTGTAACCGTACGTAACGTACATTGAAAATCAACACTACACGCCGTGGGTATGCTACAAACGGGAACGGCGTGGGGCAACACTCATGACTCGCCACGGGCCGGTCGTCCAAGTGTGACGTCACGGCAACAAGACAACCATATTTCGTTGGTGCATCTAGGGCATTGATTACCAAACTGCCACAATTGCAGCTGGGACAATTCCTGGATTGAGACCACTAAGTGTCAGAACCCAATTTGGCAATTTGAAAGGCGCACGCGACCTGCCCGACATCGTTCGAGATCATGTTCTACCCCTTGCACAAATGCAGGGACGTCACGTCACGTTGCAGCAGGATACTGCCCGCCCACATGTTGCACGTGTTGTAACAGACTATTTGAGGCAGCATAACATTGCTGTACTGCCATGGCCGGCTGTATCTCCGGACCTCTCCCCTATAGAACATGACTGGGATGAGACGAAACGGCGCCTACGACAGGACCAGAAACAGTCAGTAACAAGCAAATTAGGACAATCTTTGGTTGACATTTGAAACATCACCACCTAGCGTCTTCAATGCGCCGCCCGTACTGTATCAACGCAAATGCAGGTCACACCAGATATTTAGTTGTTACGCCCACCCCTCTCCCCTTTCTTTAAGTGCGTTCACCTGTAATCAGGTATGGATTTTGTCAATGAATTTCTTATGACAAAATATTGATCAGACAAATCACCAAATATTATGTTGTTATTTTCATGAAGCCATTTTATATGAAGCACAGTTATCTTTTTTCCCGTTAGTATACAATCGGTTTGGCGATGATAAGGCAGCTTCGGTTCAGAAAACGAGTGAGTGAGTGAGTGAGTGAGTGAGTGAGTGAGTGAGTGAGTGAGTCGCCGCTTTGAACATTATTTGAGTTGCATCACATCTTCCGAAGCCTTGAGTCATACAGATAGTTTATCTTTAACAATTTGCCTAAACCCAAGAGCGCAGATATGGTGCTGGCAAACCTAGAAACATAATCAGGCGAAACCACGAATCGAACCCACGAGCATAGGTTCCTGACACTTCCAAGGGACGCAACTTTACTCACCCTTCCAATCTCGACTATCGCCTCGTCTCCTGAGTAAAACACGCATCGAGTACCAGCGACCGGTACACCGCGAGGCCTACTCGGTACAAAAATGTCAACACAACACTTCTGTTGACAGATTTATCTACCTGTACTCTTACACGGTTTATAAATATCTTACACTCGCCAAATACAGATAAAACAGAAATAGATCTTTTATTGTAGCAAACATGGTCGTATATCACCCCATACACAGAAAGCTAGCCGTGTTTGAATAAAAGTAACGAGACTTCTTGATACCACTACTGCCAACTTTATTATTACAACCTCAGTTACCCAAGACTGCCATAATTGGAGGGTGATTAATCCGGTGACTGTCACTGCGGAGATTCCACTCCATACTGATTCCTTTATTGCATGAAAAAAAGATAAACTGTTGTAATCATAACTGATGACGGATATTAATACATGATATGTCAAACACATGGCAGAACAAACAATGCCTTCTCACGCGATGGATGGAGCCTCTGGGTGATGGACCTCCCTAGCTGGTAAAGGCGTCCAATACTCTATACACCGTCTGGTCAGCTGGAAGTGAACTGTCATAAAGTGGTGGTACTGTGCCCTCACCTAAAGCGTCGAAACGTCCCACTGATTGCAGAAAATTAACCCAAACGCCAAATGTGATGTTTGCAGTGATCGCCGCCCTATTCAAACGAAATTTATTATAAACAGAGGGCAACAGAAAGTATAATGAGTTGGATTTGTTTGTAATTGTTGAGTTTGATTATGTCTATTTAACCATCAGTCAGTCCTGCAACAGTAACTTAAATATAAAATCTCACCCGAGAGTCTTTTGATATAAAATATATTAACACGAGTGTTGATATATTTGATATCAAAAGACACAAGGGTGTGATTCTATTTAGCATCCAACATCAGTCTTCCAACGTCTTCATTTTGTAGACAGTAATAAGCAGTGTCTTAAGTATTAATATTGTTGGAATATTGCTAAAAGCTGCGTAAAACCATACACACTCACACTCACTCACTTAAGTATTAAAAGTACTGCTAACAGTTTAAGTAGCAGAGCCATTAGTGAGATCATTTGATTGTGACGTCTTGGTAACCAATGACTCTTCAAATGGTCTGCAAAGCATTGTGATGCAATTTCATTGCAGCGATATCTATAATGTAGATATCGCTATAGCTCCTGTGGGAGCCAGTTTTGGATGATAAAAGGTTATCTATGGCTGGGTAATTCTGTGTAACAATAAACTGATTCAATGAAGACTTGGGTAAGGAATAAATTTGCAACCACATGACCCCTTCCGTGTTTAAAATGTTGTAAATTTGTGTCGAGAAAATCACCTTTATTGATTTTCAAAGATAATATTTCCATGGAGAAGTATTTGTTGATTTCTGACGGAGCGCAAGTACAGTTCGGTATTTTTAATATCATGTTCGCTAACTTAAGATATTTTCAATTGAAGATCAAACATATAAGTAAACTACGGTTATAACGAACCCAAAGGGACCATTAATTTTAGTTCGTTATAACCGTTGTTCGTTATAAGCATATATATATATATCATATATACAGCAAATGGCCGGGACTAAGAAATAAGTTCGCTATATCCGTAAGTTCCTTCTAAACGTAGTTTACTGTAATAATATCAACTGAGAGGCATATTTTTTTGCGCTCTTCAGTTTAATTTGTTATTCTTGGTTATATAGCAAAATATATTTTGAAATTCAAAATGAGATTAAAAAAACTTGAATGTTTTTTAATGACAAATCAAAGAGTTGCTACCCATTATATATAGATTGTTTTCAGTTTGTGTCCAGGGTCCAGGGTTCAGGGTTCAGGGTCAAGGGTCCATGAATCAAGAAACCTTTGATTTACGTTGTCTGTAAATATTAAACGTCAGTCCTAGATAACAACAACCACTGACCCTTTCATCTTTCAGAACGCAGTAAGATAAAAGGGATTTGAATCTGCATTTTTTGGAGCATTTGTTTGAAAACTGTATCTATGTTAATAAACATATTTATTCACTTATTTAGTCAGCACTTGTTCTTGTGGATTCCGTGCCATCAAAGCAAGAATTCGAATGAGACAGAGAGTCCATTTCTTTAGGTAGGTCACATTTTACATACAATATATCTTGGGAGACCTAATGTATGGCAACAATAACAGGCTATGCCTAACAATTGATACAAGGGTCATTATAAAATGAATATTCAAGATATACCACAAATGGTACTCTGTTTCTTTAACACGAATAATACAAAACGTAACCTATTTTCTCTAAATAAATTTATTTGCATTTTTATTCCCGTCTCAACTTTAAATTATCATTGGAACACCTAAATTTACTAAGTCTTTTACAATATAACTGAACTTTTAAAAAATGGAATTTACAACGTGATAAATACAAAGAGACAAAAAATATTCTGACATCCCTAGAGTGGATTAGCCACATAGTCAAAATACCCTGCACACAGTACTTGCGATCCACGTGAGACTGTATTAAATCATTGGCAGTTGAGGGAATTCCGTGAGTGCTGTGTAACATGGCTTCTGTGTTAACGTAAATAAGTTGAGATTTGATAAGCGTCAGACATTGATTTAGGCTTCACGACAGAATGATCACACTGCAAATCGATCTCACGTTTGGATTGGTGTACAACAAGGTTGTTCAATATCTCCATGTCTCTTAGGCTTCGGTTACTATCGCTATTAATCTGGACTGGGCTTAAACGGTCGTTGAGTTTCTAGTCTAAGCTAAATCTCGCTTACCTATGGTGCTCTATAAGTCTGAGTGCTTTGCTTTATCGTTGTTTTTTCCCGTTGTCAAAATCTCGTATAAAATTGCTCATGAGACCCTTCAGGATAGCGATGAAGACCAGATGTAGACAGTGTAGTGACTGGACTATGTAGAACCTCTGTGACGCCCGGATGTAGACAGTGTAGTGACTGGACTATGTAGAACGTCTGTGACGCCCGGATGTAGACAGTGTAGTGACTGGACTATGTAGAACGTCTGTGATGTTCGGATGTAGACAGTGTAGTGACTAGACTATGTAGAACGTCTGTGACGCCCGGATGTAGACAGTGTAGTGACTGGACTATGTGGAACGTCTGTGACGCCCGGATGTAGACAGTGTAGTGACTGGACTATGTGGAACGTCTGTGACGCCCGGATGTAGACAGTGTAGTGACTGGACTATGTGGAACGTCTGTGACGCTCGGATGTACACAGTGCAGTGACTGGACTATGTCGAACGTCTGTGACGCCCGGGTGTAGACAGTGTAGTGACTGGACAATGTAGAACGTCTGTGACGCCCGGATGTAGACAGTGTAGTGACTGGACTATGTAGAACGTCTGTGACGCCCGGATGTAGACAGTGTAGTGACTGGACTATGTGGAACGTCTGTGACGCCCGGATGTAGACAGTGTAGTGACTGGACTATGTGGAACGTCTGGGACGCTCGGATGTACACAGTGTAGTGACTGGACTATGTCGAACGTCTGTGACGCCCAGATGTAGACAGTGTAGTGACTGGACTATGTAGAACGTCTGTGAGGCCCGGATGTAGACAGTGTAGTGACTGGACTATGTAGAACGTCTGTGACGCCCAGATGTAGACAGTGTAGTGACTGGACTATGTAGAACGTCTGTGACGCCCGGATGTAGACAGTGTAGTGACTGGACTATGTAGAACGTCTGTGACGCCCGGATGTAATATCAGTTTAATACTGATCAAAGCTCAGTCATTCATCATGACGTCATCTGATATCATGACTGTTTTTGTTTTCACGACACTTCAGCTTGTAAAAAGTTTCAAAGTTGTCGAAACTTTCCACGCAAACAGCTGGTTGTTACCACTGGTAAATTGAAAGTATTTGGATACATAACAGTTATATAAATACTTATCATAAATCCATCGGAACGTTTACGGCAGGCAAACAAGACATGAGACATTAGTCGGACCACGCAGACTGGGAAAGACGGCACACAGTGAGTCAGGCCACTGTTAGGATCAAATCCTAATTTATGGTTCTAGTCATTGTTTAAGGTGAGGTGAGATGAAACGTCGTGTTCAAGATTATTGCACTTACATAGCGACGTGCATGTACGTGTGTGTGTTTGTGTGCCTGCTTGTACTAGACCGGATTAATGTCTATTTATAGTGCTAGCCCACTGAGATACCATGCCTCAGTTAAATATGAATACTCCACACAGACACAGTATACTGACTCCGAGCCGACCAGTCCTTGTTTTAGCCCCTTAATGCCGAGCGCCAGACAGGGTAACAACAAGTTCCATCTATTAACGTCTTTTGGGCGGATGCTCTACCGTTGAACCACGGAGGCGGTCTATAGTTTAAGACGACCATGGAGCATAAGGATCGATTCGGACCAGAAATCATCACCTTTTTGTACATGTTGCGCTACCTTATATTTACTATAGGCAACTTAACTTAATCTGAGAACATTGTTTTGCAACTACGGTGATGCATAATATGATCAAGAAACAAAAAATTCTAAATTCCATTTTGATCATATGACGTTGCCTACAGGTCTTTCAGGGCGCTGGGACAGACAGTTACAGAAACAAACATCTTCACATCGTGGTTTTCCGCTTTGCTTCACACACAGGAAGCCGGAAATGACGTCAAAGCCACGGTACTCTCAGTTATCGCTTGTTTTGTGTGTCTGTGTCAGTAATGCTACCAAGGTCGAGATTTTGTCGCACGCAATACAAAACAATCTTTTCATTATTTTAATACTTGTGGAAACAATCTTCCTATAAAGTTCAATAAAAATAAATTTATTCGGAATAAATATAATGCAACTTTCAATGCATATTCATGGAGACATCTCCTCGACTTGAGGATCGTGATTGACAATTTGCACGTGCTTGTTCATGCTCGGCGCACAATATGGATGTTTGCGTGTTTGTTGGGACATGTACTCTCATACGTGATTTGTAAATGTAACGAGTACATTATGAATATTTAGCTTTCACGAGCTCACATAAACACTTTTGTGTAACCGTACGTAACGTACATTGAAAATCAACACTACACGCCGTGGGTATGCTACAAATGGGAACGGCGTGGGGCAACACTCATGACTCGCCACGGGCCGGTCGTCCAAGTGTGACGTCACGGCAACAAGACAACCATATTCCGTTGGTGCATCTAGGGCATTGATAACCAAACTGCCACATTTGCAGCTGGGACAATTCCTGGATTAAGACCACTAAGTGTCAGAACCCTACGCAACCGGTTGAGGAAAACTGCATCCGGCCCCGACGTCCATCGATATTCTCAATTTTGCTACCACATCATCATCAGGCACGTCTAGCTTTGTGTAGACAGCTTCTGAGGTTCAGAACACAAGACCGGGGCAGTATACTGTTCACATATGAGTTCGGATTTCATCAGGGCAGTTCTGATGGTCGTGAATGGTCTACAGGCGTAGTGGAGCGGTCGGGTAGCCTAGTGGTTAAAGCGTTCGCTCGTCACCCCGAAGACCCGGGTTCGATTCACGACATGGGTACAATGTGTGAAGCCCATTTCTGGTGTCCGACGTTGTGATATTGCTGGAATATTGCTAAAGGCGGCGTAAAACCATAATCACTCACTCACTCTACAGGCGTCCAGGAGAACGCTTGCGTTACTCAACTTTGTTAGTTTGGGCGTGGAAGTGTAACGGTATCGGGTGGCATTACAGCTCATGGGAGAACACAACTCATCATTGTTAATGGCAATTTGAAAGGCACACGCGACCTACCCGACATCGTTCGAGATCATGTTCTACCCCTTGCACTAATGCACGGACGTGACGTCACGTTGCAGCAGGATACTGCCCGCCCACATGTTGCACGTGTTGTAACAGACTATTTGAGGCAGCATAACATTGCTGTACTGCCATGGCCGGCTGTTTCTCCGGACCTCTCCCCTATAGAACATGACTGGGATGAGACGGAAAGGCGCCTACGACAGGACCAGAAACAGTCAGTAACAAGCAAATTTGGACAATCTTTGGTTGACATTTGGAACATCACCATCTAGCGTCTTCAATGCGCCGCCTGTACTGTATCAACGCAAATTGAGGTCACACCAGATATTTAGTTGTTACGCCCACCCCTCTCCCCTTTCTTTAAGTGCGTTCACCTGTAATCAGGTATGGATTTTGTCAATGAATTTCTTATGACAAAATATTGATCAGACAAATCACCAAATATTATGTTGTTATTTTCATGAAGCCATTTTATATGAAGCACAGTTATCTTTTTTCCCGTTAGTATACAATCGGTTTGGCGATGATAAGGCAGCTTCGGTTCAGAAAACGAGTGAGTGAGTGAGTGAGTGAGTGAGTCGCCGCTTTGAACATTATTTGAGTTACATCACATCTTCCGAAGCCTTGAGTCATACAGATAGTTTATCTTTAACAATTTGCCTAAACCCAAGAGCGCAGATATGGTGCTGGCAAACCTAGAAACATAATCAGGCGAAACCACGAATCGAACCCACGAGCATAGGTTCCTGACACTTCCAAGGGACGCAACTTTACTCACCCTTCCAATCTCGACTATCGCCTCGTCTCCTGAGTAAAACACGCATCGAGTACCAGCGACCGGTACACCGCGAGGTTTTCTAGGTACAAAAATGTCAACACAACATTTCTGTTGACAGATTTATCTACCTGTACTCTTATACGGTTTATAAATATCTTACACTCGCCAAATACAGATAAAACTGAAATAGATCTTTTATTGTAGCAAACATGGTCGTATATCACCCCATACACAGAAAGCTAGCCGTGTTTGAATACAAGTACCGAGACTGTTTGATACCACTACTGCCAACTTTATTATTACAACCTCAATAACCCAAGACTGCCATAATTGGAGGGTGATTAATCCGGTGACTGTCACTGCGGAGATTCCACTCCATACTGATTCCTTTATTGCATGAAAAAAAGATAAACTGTTGTAATCATAACTGATGACGGATATTAAACATGATATGTCAAACACATGGCAGAACAAACAATGCCTTCTCACGCGACGGATGGAGCCTCTGGGTGATGGACCTCCCTAGCTGGTAAAGGCGTCCAATACTCTATACACCGTCTGGTCAGCTGGAAGTGAATTGTCATAAAGTGGTGGTACTGTGCCCTCACCTAAAGCGTCGAAACGTCCCACTGATTGCAGAAAATTAACCCAAGCGCCAAATGTGATGTTTGCAGTGATTGCCGCCCCATTCAAACGAAATTTATTATAAACAGAGGGCAACAGAAAGTATAATGAGTTGGATTTGTTTGTAATTGTTGAGTTTGATTATGTCTATTTAACCATCAGTCAGTCCTGCAACAGTAACTTAAATATAAAATCTCACCCGAGAGTCTTTTGATATAAAATATATTAACACGAGACACAAGGGTGTGATTCTATTTTTCATCCAACATCAGTCTTCCAACGTCTTCAGTTTGTAGACGTCCATTTCTTTAGGTAGGTCACATTTTACATACAATATGTCTTGGGAGACCTAATGTATGGCAACAATAACAGGCTATGTTTAACAATTGATACAAGGGTCATCATAAAATGAATATTCAAGATAGACCACACATGGTACTCTGTTTCCTTAACACGAATAATACAAAACGTAACCTATTTTCTCTAACTAAATTTATTTGCATTTTTATTCCCGTCTCTACCATTAAATTATCATTGGCACACCTAAATTTACAAAGTCTTTTACAATATAAGTGAACTTTTAAAAAATGGAATTTACAACATGATAAATACAAACAGACAAAAAATATTCTGACATCCCTAGAGTGGATTAGCCACATAGTCAAAATACCCTGCACACAGTACTTGCGATCCACGTGAGACTGTATTAAATCATTGGCAGTTGAGGGAATTCCGTGAGTGCTGTGTAACATGGCTTCTGTGTTAACGTAAATAAGTTGAGATTTGATAAGCGTCAGACATTGATTTAGGCTTCACGACAGAATGATCACACTGCAAATCGATCTCACGTTTGGATTGGTGTACAACAAGGTTGTTCAATATCTCCATGTCTCTTAGGCTTCGGTTACTATCGCTATTAATCTGGACCGGGCTTAAACGGTCGTTGAGTTTCTAGTCTAAGCGTAAGCCTCGCTTACCTATGGTGCTCTATAAGTCTGAGTGCTTTGCTTTATCGTTGTTTTTTCCCGTTTTCAAAATCGCGTATAAAATTGCTCACGAGACCCTTAGGGATAGTGATGAAGACCAGATGTAGACAGTGTAGTGACTGGACTATGTAGAACGTCTGTGACGCCCGGGTGTAGACAGTGTAGTGACTGGACTATGTAGAACGTCTGTGACGCCTGCATGTAGACAGTGTAGTGACTGGACTATGTAGAACGTCTGTGACGCCCGGATGTAGACAGTGTAGTGACTGGACTATGTAGAACGTCTGTGACGCCCGGATGTAGACAGTGTAGTGACTGGACTATGTGGAACGTCTGTGACGCCTGGATGTAGACAGTGTAGTGACTGGACTATGTGGAACGTCTGTGACGCTCGGATGTAGACAGTGTAGTGACTGGACTATGTAGAACGTCTGTGACGCCCAGATGTAGACAGTGTAGTGACTGGACTATGTGGAACGTCTGTGACGCCCAGATGTAGACAGTGTAGTGACTGGACTATGTGGAACGTCTGTGACGCCCGGATGTAGACAGTGTAGTGACTGGACTATGTCGAACGTCTGTGACGCCCAGGTGTAGACAGTGTAGTGACTGGACTATGTAGAACGTCTGTGAGGCCCGGATGTAGACAGTGTAGTGACTGGACTATGTAGAACGTCTGTGACGCCCAGATGTAGACAGTGTAGTGACTGGACTATGTAGAACGTCTGTGACGCCCGGATGTAATATCAGTTTAATACTGATCAAAGCTCAGTCATTCATCATGACGTCATCTGATATCATGACTGTTTTTGTTTTCACGACACTTCAGCTTGTAAAAAGTTTCAAAGTTGTCGAAACTTTCCATGCAAACAGCTGGTTGTTACCACTGGTAAATTGAAAGTATTTGGATACATAACAGTTATATAAATACTTATCATAAATCCATCGGAACGTTTACGGCAGGCAAACAAGACATGAGACATTAGTCGGACCACGCAGACTGGGAAAGACGGCACACAGTCAGTCAGGCCACTGTTAGGATCAAATCCTAATTTATGGTTCTAGTCATTGTTTAAGGTGAGGTGAGATGAAACGTCGTGTTCAAGATTATTGCACTTACATAGCGACGTGCATGTACGTGTGTGTGTTTGTGTGCCTGCTTGTACTAGACCGGATTAATGTCTATTTATAGTGCTAGCCCACTGAGATACCATGCCTCAGTTAAACATGAATACCCCACACAGACACAGTATACTGACTCCGAGCCGACCAGTCCTTGTTTTAGCCCCTTAATGCCGAGCACCATCTATTAACGTCTTTTGGGCGGACGCTCTACCATTGAACCACGGAGGCGGTCTATAGTTTAAGACGACCATGGAGCATAAGGATCGATTCGGACCAGCAATCATCACCTGTGTGTACATGTTGCGCTACCTTATAGTTACTATAGGCAACTTAACTTAATCTGAGAACATTGTTTCGCAACTACGGTGATGCATAATATGATCAAGAAACAAAAAATTCTAAATTCCATTTTGATCATATCACGTTGCCCACAGGTCTTTCAGGGCGCTGGGACAGACAGTTACAGAAACAAACATCTTCACATCGTGGTTTTCCGCTTTGCTTCACACACAGGAAGCCGGAAATGACGTCAAAGCCACAGTACTCTCAGTTATCGCTTGTTTTGTGTGTCTGTGTCAGTAATGCTACCAAGGTCGAGATTGTGTCGCACGCAATACAAAACAATCTTTTCCTTATTTTAATACTTGTGGAAACAAGCTTCCTATAAAGTTCAATAAAAATAAATTTATTCGGAATTAATATAATGCAACTTTCAATGCATATTCATGGAGACATCTCCTCGACTTGAGGATCGTGATTGACAATTTGCACGTGCTTGTTCATGCTCGGCGCACAATATGGATGTTTGCGTGTTTGTTGGGACATTATACTCTTATACGTCATTTGTAAATGTAACGAGTACATTATGAATATTTAGCTTTCACGTACTCACATAAACACTTTTGTGTAACCGTACGTAACGGACATTGAAAATCAACACTACACGCCGTGGGTATGCTACAAACGGGAACGGCGTGGGGCAACACTCATGACTCGCCACGGGCCGGTCGTCCAAGTGTGACGTCACGGCAACAAGAAAACCGTATTTCGTTGGTGCATCTAGGTCATTGATAACCAAACTGCCACAAATGCAGCTGGGACAATTCCTGGATTGAGACCACTAAGTGTCAGAACCCTACGCAACCGGTTGAGGAACACTTCATCCGGCCATCGATATTCTCAATTTTGCTTCCACATCACCATCAGGCACGCTTAGCTTGGTGTAGACAGCATCTGAGGTTTCGAACATAAGACTGGGGCAGTATACTGTTCAAAGATGAGTTCGGGTTTCATCAGGGCAGTTCTGATGGTCGTTAATGGTCTACAGGCGCAATCGGACGGGCGGGTAAGCTAGTGGTTAAAGCGTTCGCTCGTCACCCCGAAGACCCGGGTTCGATTCATGACATGGGTACAATGTGTGAAGCCCATTTCTGGTGTCCGCCGTTGTGATATTGCTGGAATATTGCTAAAGGCGTCGTAAAACCATACTCACTCACTCACTCACTCTACAGGCGTCCAGGAGAACGCTTGCGTTGCTCAACCTTGTTAGTTTGGGCGTGGAAGTGTAACGGTATCGGGTGGCATCACAGCTCATGGGAGAACACAACTCATCATTGTTAATGGCAATTTGAAAGGCACACGCGACCTACCCGACATCGTTCGAGATCATGTTCTACCCCTTGCACTAATGCACGGACGTGACGTCACGTTGCAGCAGGATACTGCCCGCCCACATGTTGCACGTGTTGTAACAGACTATTTGAGGCAGCATAACATTGCTGTACTGCCATGGCCGGCTGTTTCTCCGGACCTCTCCCCTATAGAACATGACTGGGATGAGACGGAACGGCGCCTACGACAGGACCAGAAACAGTCAGTAACAAGCAAATTTGGACAATCTTTGGTTGACATTTGGAACATCACCATCTAGCGTCTTCAATGCGCCGCCCGTACTGTATCAACGCAAATGCAGGTCACACCAGATATTTAGTTGTTACGCCCACCCCTCTCCCCTTTCTTTAAGTGCGTTCACCTGTAATCAGGTATAGATTTTGTCAATGAATTTCTTATGACATATTTTGATCAGACAAATCACCAAATATTATGTTGTTATTTTCATGAAGCCATTTTATATGAAGCACAGTTATCTTTTTTCCCGTTAGTATACAATCGGTTTGGCGATGATAAGGCAGATTAGGTTCAGAAAACGAGTGAGTGAGTGAGTGAGTGAGTGAGTGAGTGAGTGAGTGAGTCGCCGCTTTGAACATTTGAGTTACATCACATCTTCCGAAGCCTTGAGTCATACAGATAGTTTATCTTTAACAATTTGCCTAAACCCAAGAACGTAGATATGGTGCTGGCAAACCTAGAAACATAATCAGGCGAAACCACGAATCGAACCCACGAGCATAGGTTCCTGACACTTCCAAGGGACGCAACTTTACTCACCCTTCCAATCTCGACTATCGCCTCGTCTCCTGAGTAAAACACGCATCGAGTACCAGCGACCGGTACACCGCGAGGCCTTCTCGGTATAGAAATGTCAACACAACACTTCTGTTGACAGATTTATCTACCTGTACTCTTACACGGTTTATAAATATCTTACACTCGCCAAATACAGATAAAACTGAAATAGATCTTTTATTGTAGCAAACATGGTCGTATATCACCCCATACACAGAAAGCTAGCCGTGTTTGAATAAAAGTACCGAGACTTCTTGATACCACTACTGCCAACTTTATTATTACAACCTCAATAACCCAAGACTGCCATAATTGGAGGGTGATTAATCCGGTGACTGTCACTGCGGAGATTCCATTCCATACCGATTCCTTTATTGCATGAAAAAAAGATAAACTGTTGTAATCATAACTGATGGCGGATATTAATACATGATATGTCAAACACATGGCAGAACAAACAATGCCTTCTCACGCGATGGATGGAGCCTCTGGGTGATGGACCTCCCTAGCTGGTAAAGGCGTCCCATACTCTATACACCGTCTGGTCAGCTGGAAGTGAATTGTCATAAAGTGGTGTCTTGTCGTACTGTGCCCTCACCTAAAGCGTCGAAACGTCCCACTGATTGCAGAAAATTAACCCAAACGCCAAATGTGATGTTTGCAGTGATCGCCGCCCCATTCAAACGAAATTTATTATAAACAGAGGGCAACAGAAAGTATAATGAGTTGGATTTGTTTGTAATTGTTGAGTTTGATTATGTCTATTTAACCATCAGTCAGTCCTGCAACAGTAACTTAAATATAAAATCTCACCCGAGAGTCTTTTGATATAAAATATATTAACACGAGTGTTGATATATTTGATATCAAAAGACACAAGGGTGGGATTCTATTTATCATCCAACATCAGTCTTCCAACGTCTTCATTTTGTAGACAGTAATAAGCAGTGTCTTAAGTATTAATATTGTTGGAATAC
Organism: Haliotis cracherodii; assembly: GCF_022045235.1. Taxonomy (NCBI): domain Eukaryota; kingdom Metazoa; phylum Mollusca; class Gastropoda; order Lepetellida; family Haliotidae; genus Haliotis; species Haliotis cracherodii. Next base: position 8,227,826 of record NW_027266343.1, read on the forward strand.
TGCTAAAAGCGGCGTAAAACCATACACACCCACACTCACTCACTTAAGTATTAAAAGTACTGCTAACAGTTTAAGTAGCAGAGCCATTAGTGAGATCATTTGACTGTGACGTCTTGGTAACCAATGACTCTTCAAATGGTCTGCAAAGCATTGTGATGCAATTTCATCGCAGCGATATCTATAATGTAGATATCGCTATAGCTCCTGTGGGAGCCAGTTTTGGATGATAAAAGGTTATCTATGGCTGGGTAATTCTGTGTAACAATAAATTGATTCAATGAAGACTTGGGTGAGAAATAGATTTGCAACCACATGACCCCTTCCGTGTTTAAAATGTTGTAAATTTGTGTCGAGAAAATCACCTTTATTGATTTTCAAAGATAATATTTCCATGGAGAAGTATTTGTTGATTTCTGACGGAGCGCAAGTACAGTTCGGTATTTTTAATATCATGTTCGCTAACTTAAGATATTTTCAAGTAAACTACGGTTATAACGAACCCAAAGGGACCATTAATTTTAGTTCGTTATAACCGTTGTTCGTTATAAGCATATATATATATATCATATATACAGCAAATGGCCGGGACTAAGAAATAAGTTCGCTATATCCGTAAGTTCCTTCTAAACGTAGTTTACTGTAATAATATCCACTGAGAGGCATATTTTTTTTAGCTCTTCAGTTTAATTTGTTATTCTTGGTTATAAAGCAAAATATATTTTGAAATTCAAAATGAGATTAAAAAAACTTGAATGTTTTTTAATGACAAATCAAAGAGTTGCTACCCATTATATATAGATTGTTTTCAGTTTGTGTCCAGGGTCCAGGGTTCAGGGTCCAGGGTCCATGAATCAAGAAACCTTTGATTTACGTTGTCTGTAAATATTAAACGTCAGTCCTAGATAACAACAACCACTGACCCTTTCATCTTTCAGAACGCAGTAAGATAAAAGGGATTTGAATCTTCATTTTTTGGAGCATTTGTTTGAAAACTGTATCTATGTCAATAAACATATTTATTCACTTATTTAGTCAGCACTTGTTCTTGTGGATTCCGTGCCATCAAAGCAAGAATTCGAATGAGACAGAGAGTCCATTTCTTAAGGTAGGTCACATTTGACATACAATATATCTTGGGAGACCTAATGTATGGCAACAATAACAGGCTATGTTTAACAATTGATACAAGGGTCATCATAAAATGAATATTCAAGATATACCACAAATGGTACTCTGTTTCTTTAACACGAATAATACAAAACGTAACCTATTTTCTCTAACTAATTTTTTTGGCATTTTTATCCCCGTCTCTACCATTAAATTATCATTGGAACACCTGAATTTACAAAGTCTTTTACAATATAACTGAACTTTTAAAAAATGGAATTTACAACATGATAAACACAAACAGACAAAAAATATTCTGACATCCCTAGAGTGGATTAGCCACATAGTCAAAATACCCTGCACACAGTACTTGCGATCCACGTGAGACTGTATTAAATCATTGACAGTTGAGGGAATTCCGTGAGTGCTGTGTAACATGGCTTCTGTGTTAACGTAAATAAGTTGAGATTTGATAAGCGTCAGACATTGATTTAGGCTTCACGACAGAATGATCACACTGCAAATCGATCTCACGTTTGGATTGGTGTACAACAAGGTTGTTCAATATCTCCATGTCTCTTAGGCTTCGGTTTCTATCGCTATTAATCTGGACTGGTCGTTGAATTTCTAGTCCAAGCGTAAGCCTCGCTTACCTATGGTGCTCTATAAGTCTGAGTGCTTTGCTTTATCGTTGTTTTTTCGCGTTGTCAAAATCTCGTATAAAATTGCTCACGAGACCTTTCAGGATAGTGATGAAGACCAGATGTAGACAGTGTAGTGACTGGACTATGTAGAACGTCTGTAACGCCCGGATGTAGACAGTGTAGTGACTGGACTAGGTGGAACGTCTGTGACGCCCGGATGTAGACAGTGTAGTGACTGGACTATGTAGAACGTCTGTGACGCCCGGATGTAGACAGTGTAGTGACTGGACTATGTGGAACGTCTGTGACGCCCGGATGTAGACAGTGTAGTGACTGGACTATGTAGAACGTCTGTGACGCCCGGATGTAGACAGTGTAGTGACTGGACTATGTAGAACGTCTGTGACGCCCGGATGTAGACAGTGTAGTGACTGGACTAGGTGGAACGTCTGTGACGCCCGGATGTAGACAGTGTAGTGACTGGACTATGTAGAACGTCTGTGACACCCGGATGTAGATAGTGTAGTGACTGGACTATGTAGAACGTCTGTGACGCCCGGATGTAGACAGTGTAGTGACTGGACTATGTCGAACGTCTGTGACGCCCGGATGTAGACAGTGTAGTGACTGGACTATGTAGAACGTCTGTGACGCCCGGGTGTAGACAGTGTAGTGACTGGACTATGTGGAACGTCTGTGACGCCCAGATGTAGACAGTGTAGTGACTAGACTATGTGGAACGTCTGTGACGCCCAGATGTAGACAGTGTAGTGACTAGACTATGTAGAACGTCTGTGACGCCCGGGTGTAGACAGTGTAGTGACTGGACTATGTAGAACGTCTGTGACGCCCGGATGCAGACAGTGTAGTGACTGGACTATGTAGAACGTCTGTGATGCCCGGATGTAGACAGTGTAGTGACTGGACTATGTAGAACGTCTGTGATGCCCGGATGTAGACAGTGTAGTGACTGGACTATGTAGAACGTCTGTGACGCCCGGATGTAGACAGTGTAGTGACTGGACTATGTAGAACGTCTGTGACACCCGGATGTAGACAGTGTAGTGACTGGACTATGTAGAACGTCTGTGACGCCCGGATGTAGACAGTGTAGTGACTGGACTATGTGGAACGTCTGTGACGCCCGGATGTAGACAGTGTAGTGACTGGACTATGTAGAACGTCTGTGACGCCCGGGTGTAGACAGTGTAGTGACTGGACTATGTGGAACGTCTGTGACGCCCAGATGTAGATAGTGTAGTGACTAGACTATGTAGAACGTCTGTGACGCCCGGGTGTAGACAGTGTAGTGACTGGACTATGTAGAACGTCTGTGACGCCCGGATGCAGACAGTGTAGTGACTGGACTATGTAGAACGTCTGTGATGCCCGGATGTAGACAGTGTAGTGACTGGACTATGTAGAACGTCTGTGATGCCCGGATGTAGACAGTGTAGTGACTGGACTATGTAGAACGTCTGTGACGCCCGGATGTAGACAGTGTAGTGACTGGATTATGTAGAACGTCTGTGACGCCCGGATGTAGACAGTGTAGTGTTGGCGGAGCTCGTGTCTATGACATGAAGCCATTGGTAAACACGACGTGCATCTACTCCAGTAATCAGATCCATGTGTTGGTAGCGGAGTCCTGTGTTATACACATCATTATTTTCTTTGGCTTCATGTAATTAGGAATTGATCCTCAATAACATGTACATAAACAAAAAGAGAGATCGGTGACACCGTGTTTGAAGTTAACATAAGTATTGTATAACAACAGATCATTGCAATCATTTATGTGATATTACATTACAGCTATATTCAGGTAATTGATCCTCAATAACACATACAATAACACAGACAGAGAGATCGGTGACACCGTGATTTATGTAAACATCAGTATCAGATAACATTGCACTCATTTATATGACGTTTCCATTTATCAATTTACGTTTTACGGTTGAGGCATTCATATATGTTAATGGAACTTTCGCATTAGTTGAAATATGGAAATTAGTTAATAAAAGCGACGAAGCCCTTTCCATATTCATAAGAAATCTCTGCATAAAGCAAAGTCGATGGTACGTTTCCTACTATATCATGAGCATGTGTTTATGAATCACTATGAAACAGTGATAATACATGGTGTTCGCGTAAATGTAAGCCTATCCTGCCCCACTGGTGGCGCCCGTCACAAACACATGCAAAGGTAAGTCAATTGTTCATCCGACAAAACACGGGGACATGCTCCAGTGTGATCAAATACTGGATGTTTATAGCACAGTAGTGAGTGATTCCCCCGCTACCCATTGTCGTTGTAAGAGGCATGCTAATGAATAGGGTGGTCAGGTGCTCGCTGACTAGTCTGAGTGTGTGCCGTCGTATCCCGGTCGTTGGTCATGATATCAATCACTGGTGGTTTGTCTAGACCAGTGTAAGTCATTTACAGGCCGCCGTTAGACACCTGGGACCTGTGGAGATCCGAGTCAGAATTGATCAGCTACCTGTGCTTGTCGTAAGAGGCGACTGACGGGATCGGGTGGTCAGGCTCGCTGACTTGGTTGATGCATGTCATCGTGTTCCATATGCGTAGACTGATCTCAAACACTGGATTGTCTGGTCAAGACTCGATTATTTACAGACCGCCGTCATATAGCTGGAATATTGCTGAGTGCGGCGTTAAACAAACAAGCAAACAAACAAAACAGAAAAAAAAGACAAGTCCCTGTGATATATGTGTATTGATTACAGTCTCATGGGAGTCTTGGCTGATTTTTATTTAAGATATACGAGACATACGTCATATTGCCAAGTGGTATGTTAAACAATAACAACTACGTGGCTTTGTCATAGATCAAAGCGATCACCTTGTCCACAAATAAACGACACAAACGCACATATACTTTAAAAGAGCCCTGGCCTTTTACAACCATACATGTATAATTTCTGAATAAAACATACCACTTATTATCGACAGCATTTTTTTCATCTCCCAATATTAGAAATGTGATACACAAATGTGTGGTGCATTAGCCATATCCTATGCAGGCGGTATCGAATATACCGTTATATATATATAATTTATTAATCGGTGATCTTCTCAGCATAGTGTGATATATACCAACGGTAGTGCAGCTTAACCCAATATATACAGACTATATTCTGGAGCGTGCAGTTAAAGTGTCCTTGAAGGACGAATCGACATAATTATAAGTATGTGTGGCTTGCTGATTTTCCGAACAAATGTATTTTCCGATTAAGTTTCGAAAAAGCATTAGGGTTCACATGCATTTGATAATCTGCTTATAATATATATTTTTTAAGTTGTTGTGAACAAATAGCGACTTCCAAATTATAAAGCTTGCGAAACAAATAGGTTTTCATGACGTCGACAATGATAGGTGTGATACATATACTTATATGGCATTATCCTAAGGAAATAAACGACTCGAGGTCGTTGTTTGTCGTACAATAAAGGGGCGGTCGGGTAGCCTAGTAGTTAAAACGTTCGCTCGTCACGCCGAAGACACGGGTTCGATTCCCGACATGGGCACAATGTGTGAAGCCCATTTCTGGTGTCCCCCGCCGTGATATTGCTGGAATATTGCTAAAAGCGGCGTTAAACCATATTCACTCACTCACTCGTACAATAAAACACTGCAGGGAGAATAAACCACGAGGGGCGCATTGCGTTCATCTGCGCTGTCCAGCTACATCTATGAGGACCAACTCAATCGACACTTCCCTCTCACAAATAACGTCGTTCTATTTACGACGTCATCAAGTTGCGAGCGCAGGTTCGAATCTCCAGAAATGACGTGATGATAGAACAATGTTTTACCGTAAAAATAAACCACGCTTCGTTCTTCATTATTCTTTGCGATTTATCTCGTACCTATCATCTATGTAATGTTAAAATCTAAATCATATTGTACGTAACCCTTTTCTTCTGTGAGAGTCGTCCCGTCGTTATAGAGAAAGTGACAGACAAGACGTAAAGCCACGTCAGGAAACACCAATAATACATGTCGAGGAATCGAACCCAGTCTTCTCTATTACAATTCAACGTAGCAACCACTGGGCCACGCAACTGCACCAAAATCAATATTTTTCGGGTTAGATCAACCTCAGGGATTCGAGTTATTTTTGATTTTGTGTCAAGGTACCTCGTTGCTCTTTACATCACGGGATTGTCTGGTCGAGATTTTGCTCCCATGTGGCTGTAATATATCTGACAGCCGCGTTCAACGCTAAACATCATCAACAAAAGTACATGCGTTCTCTCAGTGGGCGTCGTTCAGACCACAAGCACTGTCGTGGAAACGGACCTTTCTACTTTAGACGAGTGATGTTATTAATAGGTAATACATTAAATTATACTTCAGTGGTAAGCGGTACTATGCTTGACATATGCGACTGTTGTGAAAGATTAGAACACGAATCAGTTAACTCAGTTAAATATCAACACGATAGACACAGATATTCTAAACTCGCTATTTTCAACTCGCTGAACAGTTTCTATAGTTTAACGTCATAACATTTTTAATCTGTACATTGACCGCTATATCTGGAGTTCACCGATTTTCTTTTTAAACTGATACATATTCTATTTTGAAACAAATGCCGTGATGATGATGACGTCGTTCAGAGCTGTAGTTTAACAGTGGTTCCCACCAGACGAATATTGCTTTGTGCGTCAGATACCAATACTCCATCTACATCACTTACAAGCATTGTAGAGCTTCACAAGAAGCTGCATATTATATACTCTCCGATAATCACTAAACTACGAGTGTTGTCCTGTGTGAATACTGGTGAGTACCCAGGATCACTAGACTTAAAAGTATTGTGCTGTGTGAAGACTAGATACTTTCCCATGACTAGACCTAAAAGTATTGTCCTGTCTGAAGGCTAGATACTCTCCAATTATCACTAGACCTAAAAGTATTATCCTGTGTTAAGACTAGATATCCTCCCATAATTACTAGACCTAAAAGTATTGTATTGTGTGAAGGCTAGATACTTTCACACGATCACTAGGCCTAAAAATATTGTCCTGCGTGAAGACTAGAAACTTTCCCATAATTACTAGGCCTAAGAGTATTTGCTCTGTGAAGACTAGATACTCTCCCATAATTACTAGACCTAAAAGTATCGTTCGGTGTGGAGGCTAGAATGCTCTCCCATAATCACTAGACCAAAAATTATTGTCCTGTGTGAATACTAGATACCCTCCCATAATCACTAGACCTAAAAGTATCGTCCTGTGTGAAGGCTAGAATGCTCTCCCATAAAGCATGGGATTGTCCTTTGTGCATACTAGATACTCTTCCATAATCGATGACACACATCTAGGAAAAGCATTCTTACCCCACATCAACATCAGCCAGTCCAGACATGGCTAACGCCACTGATAAGGCGGTGGGGTAACTCCGTAATAAAAACGTTCGCTTGTCACGCCGAAGGCCCGGGTTCGATTCCCCAATGTGTAAAGCCCATGTCCGATGGTTTGTTTGTTTTGTTTGCATTTTGTTTAACGCCGCCCTCGGCAATACTCCAGCTAAATGACGGCGGTCTGTAAATAATCTGGACCAGACAATCCAGTGATTGACATCATGAGCATTTCTAGGGGGCACGGGTGGCCCAGTCGTCTAAGGCGCCACAATTCGCTGTGCAGAGTTGCGTCCCTTGGGCACGCCAGAAACCTATGATTGTTGGTTCGATTCCCAGTTCGCACCGATTATGTTTCCAGGTTTGTCAGCACCACACCATTGCTCGTGGGTTTCACTGAAGTGGTAAACGTCTGAGACCTGCATCACTTCGGGCTTTCCTCCCACATTAAGCTGACACGTCGTTATATATAACTATATATACTGTTCAAAGCGGCGTTAAACCCAACTCACTCACTCATGTGCATTTCTGATGTATCCGGCTTGAGATAACTGTAATATTGCAGAAAGCGGGTTATCAACTAACTAACAAATTCATTCTTTTGTAATCTGGTCATAAGTCGCCATGTGTTCATTCATATATTTTTACAACAGTCTCATTTATCTCCATTAAGTATTTTGACAATACAGACGAAATGAAATATCAGAGCTTTATCACACGTGATTTGTCAGGTTCATGACCAGAGCGGCAGTTGGATGAGCATGAAAACAAGGACAACTGTTTTAATCAGACAAGACAGGCGATCAATTATCAGATAATTGCCCGGTTTTACTGTCATGTTCCGGTTACTACGACGCAATTACGGAATCACTGTGAGATCTCGTTCAACGAGATATGAGAAACATGAATCCTGGTGACGGGCGGTAAACACATCTGACCCAAATCGTGCCTGTGTCCAATGTGGATCGATGGAAGAATAACGACCAGTCTTGACCGATTTCCAGATAGCCTGTCCATCACGAACGTGAAAGATTCTTTGATGACAGAGCGGGGAAGTAGGAGTCTAATTTAAATATCAGCATCTGTAATCCCATCTCTCTTCAGACAAGAACATCAATAAAACGAACTGTAAAACATGGGTCTTTATAGCCGTGGTATTCCTGAGGACATGTCCTCGGTTTCCCGACATGGTGTTCGAAAGTCTACAATTAATATAAAATAAGAAAAGTACATCACAATTTACATATACAGCAAAGTACGGTTATAACGAACTCAAAGGGACTACTAATTTTAGTTCGTTATAACCGTAGTTCGTTATAAGCATATATACAGCATAACTACAGTATATAGTCGGGACCAAAAAAGTAAGTTTGTTATATCCGTCAGTTCGTTATAAGAGCGTTCGTTATAACCGTAGTTTACTGTAACAAATTTACGTAATAAAACTAGAGAGCAATAAGAGAAGGAAAGTCTATTTAAAAAGACTTTTCTTTCATTTAAGTTAAATGTTAATTTGTTGCCTTAACCGACAGTATCTTTCAGGGTCCCATAAGGACTAAAAAATTAGTTTGTAAGATTTATTTTTTTTAAATTCAACCCTGGATCCTTTAGAAAAAAACAACATCAACCAAATTATTATAAAAGGGTCTCAGGTGATTCTTGCAAACGTTCACGAAATTCCAGGCATTGTTTACTGCACTTATGTTCTATGGTATATTTTTAGACAATACTGTTTGTCACAGAACACTATGGAATAAAGAAGGGACATTGACGATTGGTCGCTTTGGTTATTTTTTACACGTTTTGCTTATTTTTCTAAGGGCAACAACGCGACAATGCCCTTTCTAGGATTCAATAGAAAACAGAATGCAACCGAAGTTTCTACAATACACAAAGTAAGCATCATCTCTCACTGACACTGACAAAATAGGGTACCTTCTTCCTCATGAGAACGGTGAAAATGGTATTGATTTGTTCCAGAACGTATCAGGATGATGTCGCGCTCATGATCCTAACAATGTTTAACATGATGACCGCCGAGCCCCGCCATCTTCCCGAGGCAAGGGCGTTAAGTGAAGTCCAGTTTCCACCCTTGCCGAACTAGGCTGAAATTACTTGCCTCGATCGTGTCAATGACGAGTTGTACCCCTTCTATGTCCCTCCTATTGACCAATTAGATTCCACCTCTCATAGTCACATGCGTTTGCTTCAGACAAAATGGCGTCGCCCAGTCAAGACGATCTGATCGATAATCAGGATCTGTATTGTAATAAAATCCCGGAGTCTTACCCTGCGAACTGCATGAAATTACGCGAGCTCCTTGATTAAAAACATGAAGAGATTGGGAAAATATCTTTTGACGCCCAATTGACCGTACACATGCTTTGCAAATCCTGCAATCGACCGAAATTTGTTTACGAACCGGATGTTGATTTCGTTAAGCAATTTTGATTGGACTATGCATTGACTCGTTAGTCCAGCCAAACTATAACTCCATAATACCCACCTGCTTCGGCAAGGGGGAAAAGTGGAGTTTTATTGTCAGTTAACTCCCTTGCCTCGGGAAGATGAGCCCCGCGTGTGTCGGCATCACACCTGGGGCATTATTACCTTTCGAGTCTTATCCTCTGTGAGGAAGGGATTGTGAATGGTATCTTGTCATAGATGCGTCACACATCTTCCCATGTTGATCCCGGGGCGGTGTTCTGGGCAGAACAGATCACAACTGCTTTATGTTCGAACTAATAGTCGAATAATGATAGCCGGATGATTGATAACAATTCATCTTACCTTACACATGACTGTCGCTTTCTGATTGGCTGAGACCCTTCTACTATTTTCAGTGTGCCCCGCTTACATGCAAGGTACATTTCTTATGTTCCGATCTCGAACTGCCGAAAGGTTGGCATTACATTTGCAACATACCACAAGCAACTTCGTTTCTCGAATTAATTATGTAAGACGTCATTCTCTCGATACTTGTGGTATGGTCCGAATGAAAAAGATCTAAGGGGTACAACTTAAAGTTTGTGTTCATTTTTTGCTCTTTTTCGATGAATATGGAAAATGAAAGAAGAGGATAACATGCGTAACTGCGGTTATCTTACCCATTCCGACCATAGCATGCGTTTATTAGACTAACCATGAACTAATTATAAACTAGAGGGTACATCAACCCATGTTCCCCCCAAAAAAGTGGACAACGTCTAACTTTTTCTTTCTATATTTTTATTTGTTGTTTTTTATATTGTTTTAACAAAACAGAAAACGATGCCTTCTTTGTTACAAATATGATGAGGAAAATGTATAGAATCTGTCTAAAGTACCACTCAAAGGTGTTGTACATTTGAGATGAAGTACTACTACTTCAGTTCATTCTGGAAGATTTGGAACGATGGTATATGCCTTGTATCTTTACGTGAGAGGACAATTTTGGCAAAGAATAATTATGATTTCATGGGTCATTACTTCTGAATTGGTATCCAAGCAAAACATGTTGTTTTTGGTGATATTTCCTTTGATTTGAGCGCTGGTATTTAGCCAGTTCCAGTGCTGTCCATATCGTTTCTACTTTGCTGCAATCCCAACACAAATACGCCGTCGTTTCTATGTGTGTGTCACAAAGGCTGCATGTATTACTGTCTACATTTCCCATTTTGAATAATATTCTATTAATAGGTGGGAAGTGGTGTAGATTTTTGTTTTGAAACCATTGGAGCTTAGTAGCAACAGTGCACCTCAAGGGTATGGTGTTATAGTTTGTCCAGTCCTCTGAAGAAGGGGCACGGGTGGCCCAGGCGATTCGCTGTGCAGAGTTGCGTCCCTTGGGCACGCCAGAAACCTATGATTGTGGGTTCGAATCCCGGTTCACCCCGATTATGTTTCTAGGTTTGTCAGCACCATACCCGTGCTCGTGGGTTTCACCGAAGTGGTAAACGTCTGAGACCTGCATCACTTTGGGCTTTCCTCCCACATTAAGCTGACACGCCATGATATAACTGGAATACTGTTAAAAGCGGCGTTAAACCACACTCACTCACTCACCTCTGAAGATATTACTTCTTGTAAAATATTTTTTCCATTTTGTGGAAATTTGATTTTATACACAATGTTCTTTTACTAAACATTTGTAAAAGTTTTGAATACCTTTTTCCCATTTCTGTGTGTGTTGCATATTAAAGGATCTAATGGGATTTAAGAGGGGTCTCATCTAAAGTAAGTTGGCTAATTGGGAGTCACTTTATCCCTACTCAGTAGGTCGTCGCTAAAAGGTATCAGTCACTGGTTGGCCTGGTACTGAATCGATCATTTACAGACCGCCTTAATTTTACTGGCACATTGCTGCATTACTGGTACGTAAAACAACATGCAGTTTGATTCCACAAAGCGTGACCAGCAGTTGTCAAAACCCAAAATTCTTATCTCAGTGATGTTTCTATTCCAATAACGTCCCTTATACTATCTTGTTTGTTCATTTTCTCCTGTGATGGACATATTTCATTTTGTCGTGTCCGGTATCAAAGGGTGCCCTCCGTGGTATAATGGATAGAGTGTCTGCCGAGAGCAGAAAGTCGTTGGTTCGAGCCAAAAAGATCCAAAAGATCCAAAAGAAGTTAAAAGTTGGTACTTGTTGTTACCCTGTCTGGTGCTATTGAACGCGACGTAAAATCCAATTTCACCTCACCTCACTTGAAACCAACTGCAACATCTCAAGTGTTAGTTATGTAAACAACCTAACAACGAATGAAATACTTTCAAACTTATTTTCAAATATTTACTCCAAAGCATTACGTTAATGACTCGATGTACACTACAGTCGGGTAATAATGGACCAACAGCTCTGAGCCTTACCCAGACCCAGGGCGGTCGGGTAGCCTAGTGGTTAAAGCGTTCGCTCGTCACGCCGAAGACCAGGGTTCGATTCCAAACAAGAGTACAAAGCGTGAAGCCCATTTCTGGTGTCCCCCGCCGTGATATTGCTGGAATATGTGCTAAAAGCGGTGTAAACCCCAACTCACTCACTCACCCACACCTTGCACTAACAAGTACAGAATAGAATAGTTTAGTGATAAATCCAATTCCTCCTTCTTTTCAGTATCCCAGAAAAGGCCCCCAACTTGCTCGACGTGTAAATAAATCCATGCACGGTACTTTTTACCATAGTAAATGCAAATGGGACAGGGATTGCCAAATATGTCAACGTGCAATGAATAACACTGACCGAGATGTAGTCGTTAATAAATATGTAATATGTAATATGTAATATGTAATGTATCTCACATCCAACACTCGCCAGACATCGGGACTGTGCCTCTGGTTTGGAAGTAATACATTCAAAAAATACATCTGTTTGTTGACATATTCCTGACGTACCATTCCTAAACAATGTCCTTTCGCACGTAGCACAACTCCATATATACATCAACTGTGGGGGTCACTCCTCACGTGAAGAAATGTGTCAGCACGTATCAGGCACACGAATTGGCGAATATTCCCTTCATACTTGGCGTAACGCGTTGACTTTTCCTGACTTGAAGTGTATATAGCGGTGTGGATGAAGTTGATACCCTGTACAGTATGAACATTACCTGAACTGTTTAATACAGGACGTAATGTTGAAAGTTAGGATATTAGACCCCTCCTATAACCGCAGGACCTGCAAGTATTGTCCTTGCTGCACATTAGGTACCCTCGATAAATCACTAGATAAGTATTGTCTTAGTTACACATGAGATACCCTCCCATAACAACTAGACATTCAAGTAGTGTCCGCGCTGCACTTCAGATTTCTTCCATCAACCACCAAACTAACATTTATTGTCCTAGCTGCACATTAGATACCCGTCATTACTTACCAAGTATTCTCTTCATCATTAGACTGCACGTATTGTCTTTATCACCAGACGATAGGTATTTTCTTTATAACTAGACTACAAGTATTGTCTTCATCACCGACCTACAAGTATTGTCTTCATCACTAGACTACAAGTATTGTCTTCATCACTAGACCTACAAGTATTGTCTTCATCACTGACCTACAAGTATTGTCTTCATCACTGACCTACAAGTATTGTCTTCATCACTAGACTACAAGTATTGTCTTCATCAGTATGCCTACAATTATTGTCTTTATCACTAGACTACCAGTATTGTCTTCATCACTAGACTACAACAAGTATGGTTTTCATCACTAGACTGCAAATATTGTGTTCATCACAACACTACAAGTATTGTCATCATCACTTGACTACAAATATTGTCTTCATCATTATGCCTACAAGTATTATCTTCATCACTAGACTACAAATATTGTCTTCATCACAACACTACAAGTATTGTTTTCATCACTAGACTACAAGTATTGTCTTCATCACTAGACTACAAATAGTGTCTTCATCACAACACTACAAGTATTGTCTTCATCACTAGACTACAAGTATTATCTTTATCACTAGACTACAAGTATTGACTTGGCTACGTAAAGGGTAGAGATAAAAAAAAAACAAATTTCAGAACATCACCCTTGGGAAAGTTATTTACAAACAGGTCCTTCAGATATGAATTACATACAATTTATTTTGTAGACAGGAACTATTAGTTAGCAAAACCATGACACATCCTGCATAGTTGCTGTCACTCAGTATATCATATTCCCTAGCACATCTCTAGCGGCCAACAACCTCAGCGCGCCAACAGTGTATATATTCAATTAGTCCCCAGCAGCATGCTCAGTGCATGCATTCCCACTGCTGCTGTCAATGACCTGCCGTTACAGATTATATGCCCAAAATTAATTTCATCCCATGTACGAGACATTTCTATGGTGAATTGTGTTAATTGTTGTTGTGTCAATCCTGCTCTCCGTCTGACAATTTAAGATGACGTATGTACGTCGCCGGTGTTGTGACACGCTATTTATTACAGGGAATACACACCAGGAAGCTACTTATTACATCTTGACCGAGAAGTCTCAGAACAACACAATACTACGCCATCGACCCTACCCATAGGCTACATCGAAATTCATACTTGTCTGTCACTAACGGATTGCGGGAAAGATGGAGGCACGTGTCCGTTTTATCTGGCGAAAAAAAACATTTATTCAAATATTGTGCAGTAGATAAAGAGGCCACTATGTTTTCTGTAAGAGGCGCCTAACGGGATCGGGTGGTCTCTGTCTCTGTCTCTGTGTGTGATATATCTGTGTTGATTACAGTCTGACAAGTCTTGGCTGATTTCTATTTAAGAGTGAGTGAGTGAATATGGTTTTACGCCGCTTTTAGCAATATTCCAGCAATATCACGGCGGGGGACACCAGAAATGGGCTTCAGACATTGTACCCATGTACCGGGGTCTTCGGCGTGACGAGCGAACGCTTTAACCACTAGGCTATCCGACCGCCCTCTATTTAAGATATACGAGACAATGCCTGTGAGAAGTCAGTTTTTAAACAAAACATTTATTTTGACGCTGGAGTGAGTGAGTCGTGTTTAACCCCGCTTTGAAAGGTTCTATATATCACGGCGGCCTATGGTAAAGGCATGAACAGTTATTATCAACATGACACTGAATACAGAGATACTCATTCGGTCATATTATGACTGACTGACAACACGTCTTGGTACCATTACAAAATACAACGACGTCGACGTCGTAATGAAGTCAGAGAATAAGCAGATGGCGTCGCTACTCCATCCGTTCGGTCATGACAATCGTAAGGGTAAATATGTAAAAATAGGTATCTTATTTAAACACTACAAATAATATATAAACTTATTTTCCGTTTGATTGTTTGCTGTTTAACGCCGCACTCAGCAATATTCCAGCTATATGACGGCGGTCTGCAAATAATCGAGTCTGGACCAGACAATCCAGTGATTAACATCATGAGCATCGATCCACGCAATTCTGATACGATGACGTGCATCTACCAAGTCAGCGAGCCTGACCACGTAATCCCGTTAGTCGCCCCTTGCGACAAGCATAGTCGCTTTTTACGGCAAGTATGGGTTGCTGAAGACCTATTCTACTAAATCTGAAAAATTAATATTTAATGTGAGACGTTTCAGGTTTCTTGGTTCGATAATTTGACATCGTGTGTCCGTCGAAACACATACAAACAAAATAATGATGTCACGTAGACCAGGAGGTACTTGTTTCAAGTCATTATTAAAATCGTGACGATTTGGTTCGTTTATCATGTCCAATACAAACATAGTCTACACGTGGCTTACACAATTCGAATGCATGTACGTTATCCGGGCACATGATGAAATAGACTTCAAAATTATCTTCATCTCCATGGATGGTGAAATGTTACCAGCCCATATATAGACAGTCTTTATATCGTGTGGCTGCGCTGCATCATCCGACGCGATGCATCCATTACAGCATATATATCAGCACCATGACCCGATCTCATTTCTTATGTTTCAGCGCAGTATCGAGTACCGCCGCTACTGCATCGTGCCGTTTCAACATAACGAGATTTCAGCGTGACGTCCTGCCGCTAGCAACGTTAGAGAAGAAAGTGAGGTCGACTTTAGATCAAGGGTCAAGTTCAGTGTTGGGACTTCCCTCAACCTTGATGCGTTCTTAATGCATAATAAACAAACATATTTATAAATATTTACATTGGACAACTACTACAACAGAAACATTAGAATATACGTTTATTGAGTTTGTTTGTTTGTTGTTCAACGCCGTACACAGCAATATTCCAGCTATTCCAGCGGTCTGTAAATATTCGAGTCTGGACTAGATAATCCGGTGATTAACATCATGAACATCGATCCACGCAATTGCGTACGATGACATGCGTCAACCAAGTCACCGAGCCTAACCACCCAAACCCGTTAATCGCCTCTTGCGACAAGCATGGGTTTTGAAGATTTGTTCTAACCCGGAACTTCACGGGTACGTTATTTAGTGAAATAGTTGGTGCATGCAAGACATTTGAAGTGAAAATACTCCACATATGCAGTGACGTGATACAGAGATATGTTTAACGCCATATTACATACTACATACGGGGCGGTCGGGTAGCCCAGTGGTTAAAGCGTTTGTTCGATTCCCGACATGGGTACATTGTGTGAAGCCCATTTCTGGTGTCCCCAGCCGTGATATTGCTGGAATATTGCTAAAAGTGACGTAAAACCATTCTCACTCACTCACATACAACATACAACAAAAATTTAAATTAAGTGTCGGTAAAACGAATATTACTGCCGCAACTGTCATGAAAGGATCGGGCAAAAGAAAGTATACACCAAAACACAACTATGGTACCCGTATCAAATATATCACCATCGAATAACCATTTCTTGTTTGTTACATTTTTAGCCACCAACCTAAATAGGTGAATCCTTTTTCTTTGCCCGTCAGATTATTTTATCAGATTTGTCAATCGCAGGGTGTCAGGGTTCTCTGGTTGTCTGATTCGACGCAAGTCGGCGTAGAGTTGAATCCTTTTAGACAGCATTTCATGATCATGGTTTCGACTCCAAAATTTTATCTGATAATTTTCTAAGATAAGGTGACATTTGGACTTTTCTCCATCATTAAGCTGACACGCCGTGACATAACTACACTACTGTTGAAAGCCACGTTGACCACAACACACTCACGAAACACACAAATCGTCTTGTGCAACGTGTCTTGCTTGTTACGTCAATATCGACGTTTTGTCTTTTCGACGTCTGTTTTCGTGATATGGATTTACAAAGGCAATAACGTTGAGGTTCTTAAAAGAAAACCCGACTTCACTTCCGATCTGTACGGAAAGGGGCATGCCGCTGTGTGCATGATTGATCTGTAATTCCATATCCGCGCATAAACTAATCCCTAATTAATCCCCTGGGAGTGTCCAGAGGTAAAACTTCTTTAACAAAGTACATCGAAAAGGTCAGTAGTAGGTGAAGGTAACCCAAGGTCAAAGTTACTTAGAAGGGTTTATCCCGCCCTCGGCAGATTTGAACCGGGTCTTTGGTGTGACAAGGTAACACTTGAACCATTAGACTATACTGCATCAAGGAAAGTGTTCACCTGCAATTGCTGTAACTCTTAAAAAGACCCCTCGCATTTTACGCATTTAATTCACCCTCGCGTTTATTTCAAGATTTACAATATCTAAAGAGGATGACGTTTCTGTGATCCCAATTATTATTATTATTATCATTTACATATAAAAATAAAAAATGCAGCAAAGAGGGTTTGGGTGATCCTGGCACAGTCAGGCTGGTTAGGCTCATCATCAGCTCAGGGCCCTTGCCCCCTCTACACGCAGCCCAGACAGCGAATGGGACTTCTCCCAGGAAGCCCTGCCTAGTCAAACCCACCCAGAACCTTTCAGAGAATGTGAAGACTCCCCAACAGTGTAGCCTTCTGCATTACCCGGATTGTCAGAAGGGCTGTATTCCTGTTAGCAAACCCGGCTACTCTCCAAATGTCAGTCAACAGATTGAGAGGTCCCAAACCTAAGGCACCGAGAACAATGGGGAGTCGGACAACTTAGTACCGGGATTCAAGCGTGACATTTTGAAAGCGAGGTCCGCATATTTGCCATGTTTTTCCTGAATCTTGTCAATAACATTAGTGTCAAAAGGGACAGAAAATTCAATGATATAAATGCTTTCATTGGACTTATCAAAAAGGACAAGATCAGGTTTGTTCGCCTCGATACGTCTGAGGCCTATTCCAAAGAATTGTGTATTTATCATTTTCAAAGATACCCTCTACATATTCTGGATCGTACCATGGATGGACTTCTGTGTCAAAACCACAAGCATGGCGAAGACGGTTATAAAATGATCCATCATGTCGCTGATACTATGTTCGTGCCAAAGCTGGGCATCCACTGGCAATGTGTTAGACAGTCTCATTAAATTTATTCCATAATCTACATTACATATTTACATTTTGATTTCGGGTGGTAAGTGACTGGTCTTGAGCAGCAAACAGAAAGCCACCTGTTTCACTTTTCAGGCCAAAGGAACGACTCTGCAGGGTTGCTGATCACACTGCACACACTTCACATAAACTCGATGCAGTGGTCGTTCAGACAGCCTCTCCTTCTGAAACTGAGTCTGGGACATTTTGATATGGCACTTCGCTTGGCTGACACTCATTTCTTTACCGTCCAGCGGTACGGTAATCATCAACAACATCAACATTGACATTAAGATTATGTCCCATACCCTTGGCTCGTTTAAGGAAACTGTGGAATGCCTTGTTTTCATCATGATTCCACCATTACACGCAGCCGATACAGTGAATGGGACTTCACCCAGGAAGCGCTGCCTAGTCAAACCCACCCAGAACTTTTCGGAGAATGTAAAGACTGTAGCCCAACACTGTAGCCTCCTGCATTACCCAAATTGTCAGAAGGGCTGTATTCCTGGTAGCAAACCCGGCTACTCTCCAAATGTCAGTCAACAGATTGAGAGGCAAACAGAAAGCCCTCTGTTTCACTTTTCAGGCCAAAGGAAGGACTCTGCAGGGAATACCTTGATTTCATCATGAGCCTTGACATGTTAGCCATAACGATTGGTAAATATAAGCGATTGAGGGAAGAGCGGAGGGCTGGGATCTATTGTCTGACATGATTCTTCGTGTGAGGTTATCAATACCCCGAATGTCTTGTTTCGTCCAATCAACAACACCAAAAGAGTATGAAAGGACGGGTACAGCGTAAGTATGTGTGGCTTAAGCTTTATTGCGAGCGTTCACCTCTGAACTCCAGATTTTCTTAAGTCTACTTTTGTACTCTGCCCGTAGTTTTTGCTTGATATGAACATTCATTCATGAGTAATCTGCATCTCTAAGTACGCATAGGCCTGACCTTCCACGAGATTCCCAATAACTCCACCATCAATCGTCTTCACAATCATCATCATCATTTCCATCATCAACATACTAAATATGGGGTCGATTTGCGTCGTTTTGTTCATAGCACCAAAACACCAAAACCACCCTGAAACGACAACATCTTCTTATCAACCAAAAGTGTCCAAATCCCATAACACTGCACCAAGAATGTCCCTAAAATAGCATTATCAGAGTAGCTTTACCATGGCGTATGATAAACCAGATATACGCTGTCAACATTCGCTAATAAAGCCACGTTTTCCAGGCGGTTCGCGATAACGCCCTGAGCATTATTCCTTCTAGTAGTTCCGTTGCTAATAGGGAAATTCAACCGCAATTAGGCTGACGTGTTCAAGGCCACCACAGCAATAATTGCCCTCAGTAGGTAACCTACATACGATCAAGTGGCTGCTAAAGCAGTCTCGATTGGCAATAATGATGGATTGGTTGGTAATCCATTACTTGTTTGTTGTTGAATGTCGCAATAACCAATATTGCAGGTATAGAATCAAGAATCGAGGATAATATTGTAAAAAACACCCTCAAAGGGAATAGAACAAAGTAGCTACATTGGGGAGTAAATATAATTGCAAACATGAAAGGTAAATATACATAAAATGCACAATATGCATGAAGATATTACATCTTATTGTTATACAAGATACATAAAGGTTTACATATACCAGACCGCCTCCGTGGTCTAGTGGTAGAGCGTCCGCCCGGATGGCGGAAGGTCCGGGGTTCGATCCCCGACCGCGTCATACCAAAAAAAGTTAAAAGATGGTACTTGTTGTTACCCTGTCTGACGCTCGTCATTAAGGGGCTAAAACAAGGACTGGTCGGCTCGGAGTCAGTATACTGTGTCTGAGTGGGGTATTCATGTTAAACTGCGGCATGGCATATCAGTGAGTTAGCACTATAAATCGGCATCAGTCCGGACTAGTACAAGCAGCGACACACACACGTACATGCACGTCGCTATATAAGTGCAATAATCTTGGACGCATTTCACCTCACCTTACATATACCATAAGCTGATTGATGACGTACACATAATGAAATACATCAGTAATAAATCACAGTATGTTTTATCAAAGATTGACTTCATGTCTAAGCATTGTCAGAAAGGTTCTTTTCATAAACACGTCAGAACATTTGGGCCATAATTTGCAAGGAGTAAAGACAGTTGCTAAAATTTTGACAGTTTGATAAATCTAGTGTCAGAAGAAGTAACTGTCTATTCTGTACTGTAGCATGGGCATCACAGAAGTGTATTTAGTCCTCTACCTTGTTTAGGTTGCAGAGTATGCATCATCTCTGGGCTGCAGGCGTGTTAGTGTATCTGCCTCTTTCTATCTCCCGATTACGGTAACTGAGTGTTGAGTTACTTACTGCAAGGCAGCTGAAAATAATCGGCTCTGGACCAGACAATTCAATGACAGCATGATCATCGATCCACCGGGAACCAAGTCACCGAGCGTTACCCACGATCCATTAAATCGCCTTTTAAATCTCGGTTGCTTGGGTCTAGATTCTTACCCGGATCCTTTTCATTTCCATACAATATTCTAGGAGAGACTGAAATATGTGTAGAGACAGAATATTCCTCAGATCACTGCTTAAATTTACTTTTTTTTAAAAATTAAAAGATTTTCTCTGAAGGGGACCGGAGACTTCTATTTGTGACAATCCGTTTATTTCAACGATTAAACTTTTCGTAAAACCTAAGCCAAAATGACTTTTTCCCGGAACAAATTATGTTCTTAACCCATGGCACCCCCAAGTGTCAAATGATCGGTCCCAAGAGATAATATTCTGGTCTGATGTTGTCTGGATATCATGTTCAAGCTCCCAACAAGGAGCAGTTCAGATCGCCCCAACAGTGATGATATAAATTTGAATGCTATGGGCGTAAATTGAGAGCTACGACTCGGTCTATATATTCCGTGACTTGGTATTACAAAGACGTGAACACATGTTCTTATGTGGCTGGAACACGTATTCCCTAAAGTATACATGACTCATTGCTGTGATGATATCTCCTGAGAATGACGTGCACTTTCTACATGTATAAATGATATCGCAGCTTGCGATCCATGTTCACATCTTAGACAAATTTACATGTCGCTGCAAGTAAATAAGTGTAGAAAATGAGCTCTTCCATGGTTACATTCAAAAGGCTATGCATTACAATATTGTCACTCGTGATCAGATGAAATGTCATTTTCATACAGCATATTTACGTAGTTTTCTAAGTGTATCAGTGGGTGTTTTTTTTTTACATAAATGGGTGGCGTGCTTTGATGCCGGATTTGAAAGTTTCCCAACAAGCAAAACCTTAAGTTACATTCCAAGTAGGCACTTAAACGTATTGCTCAAAGAACATGAAGTTAGCCATATCGTTTCAAGAGCAAGCTGCTTGCTGTGGACCTGTGCAAATTGACTTTAGGCATGCGAGAGTGACTGCAGGTCTATGCTCGTTTTTACATTAGAACCACTTTGTTACCATTGAATCATGCACGTATTTGAAGCAATTTGAGGCTTGATAATTTTCGGCGTGTATCGCATGTTAATTACAGACGGGAGAAGTAAGAGGTTTTTAATGACTTCTGAAATGTCATCGGGGTGTCTTTGGATAGCAAAAAGCCTCATATAAATGGAATATATTTTTTTCTATTTGATTCGCTGGTCGAGACTAAATTTGATTCATATCAGGCCTCTGAAGTGATACTATTTGTGTATACGTTATAGCGTGGTTCGTTTTTCCTGCATATTCGAATAATACAATTACCATGAACGCAAAATGTACGTGCTGTATTGATATCGATAATCAGTTGAAATTCAAGAACTCGGTGAACTACTTTACTGTCTGAACTTGAAGTATGTACATTTCGATCGATATCGTGTTCAGGAAAAACATGTGTTTCTTTTTCATACAGTTTGAAATATCACATTACCTGTGTCAAATCAGATATCTTTAAGTGGAACAATGTTCTACGGTCTGGTTCAAGTTCAATTCTAGACGAGACATCATACATAGTATCATGTTTTAAACTTCAACATTGTCTCTGTGTGATAAGAGTGTTAATAAATGTGTACTGAGATAGTCATGGAGTTATACCAAAAGGATGGCAGACCTAAACTATCACGTGGCCTAAACACGCCAAATTAGAATCCCTTTTCTGTTGAGTTCACTATTACATCTTTATTGAACGTTTGAAACAAAAGAGACATGATATTCTGGGCACACTTGCAAAAGCGATCTTAGCGCTAAGATGATCGTAACTCCCATACTTTAACATAGGCTTACAATAGTCGTAGCGCTAAGATCGCTTTGTGCAAGTGGGCCCTGGTCGTAAGAGGCGACAAACTGGATACGGTTGGTCATGCTCGGTGACAGCGTGTCATCGTATTGCTCACAATATCAATCCCTAGATATCCAACCTAGATATTGACACGCCATTTACTGCGGCGTTAACAAACACACAAACATCATTAACTGAGTTAATCTACTTATCGTACTAAATACCACCAGCCTAGAGACAGTAGGTATTTCGAAAAATGTTTTCCATGTATGTTATAGAAGAAGCATTCTGGGACGAAAACATCACTTTGTCATATCCCAGCGTGATAAATTAAATCCAGAGACAAGCTGCAACATATAGCGAGGATTAAGTGAACTTTTTAATATAAGAGCTATTGAGAAACCTGCCCAGGGCACAGCTTTATTGCTTGCGCATCCTTCTTCTATACAAACTTAATTACCATATGACGGAAACACGCGAAAAACATACCCCCAGCGATGACTCGTGTCATTTGGTACAGCACTCACGTGATCAAATGGGTCTGAGCTATCTTGACCTTTACAGAAGTAATGGCGGTAATTAGGTTACCTTTGACCTTAAGCGATCAAGGTCACAACCAGCAAATGTTACACAGATATCGGTGTTGTCACATAGGCACGAGCGTTAATGCAATGTCCACGTGACGTCTGGACGTGTTTCTATGACGTCAGAACGGCTGTGAAGTTCAAGAACCCGGCTGTGAGGCCGAAATTTTCAATGCTGGGGTCGCCGTGTAAATAGTCTACATCACGGGGTTAACTCCAGCATTACCCGAACGGTTACGCGGGCTGACATTGTAAAATTGCCATCACATGTATAAATATTTGGTCAGACTGCACCGTGTGCCCTTGTCTGTCTGGGGCAGCGTGGCTGAAGCTAGTGTTGTATTAACTATGGGGCTAAAAAAAAATTCTCATATAATGACACACAGAGGCAATTCCAAACGTACATAGCTCGCATTTGTTTTAAACAATTGCTTGAGTGAGTGAGTGAGTTTGGTTTAACGCCGCTTTTAACAGTATTACAGTTATATCACGACGTGTCAGCTTAATGTGGGAGGAAAGCCCAAAGTGATGCAGGTCTCAGACGTTAACCACTTCGGTGCAAACCACGAGCACGGGTATGGTGCTGACAAACCTAGAAACATTATCGGGGCGAACCAGGATTCGAACCCACAATCATAGGTTTCTGGCGTGTCCAAGGAACGCAACTCTGCACAGCGAATTGCGGCGCCTTAGACGACTGGGCCACCCGTGCCCCCCACAATTGCTTGAACTTTCAGATATAACCAATGCACGTAAGATCGAAATTCCTATGACATAGGAATATTGCATGAAGACATAATGAAGCTAAAAAAGATGAAGACATATAGGACAAACGGATATGATGATCAAGTACCATGTAAGGAAACGAGTTAAAGCTAAATCTGAATCCCCAATATATTCATTATCTTTGCGAAAAAGAATACTGTGATGAACAAAAACGATTGTGTTACTGAAATATGATTAACACTAAAGGTGTAAATAAATAATTCTCTAGGTATGGTATTCGTATGTTCGTCTTAAACGAGACATAAAAATGGCGCTATTCATTTTTCCATTCATTCGAATATGTCCAAATAATCGGTATATATACAAACGTATTCGATAGGCGAGGCGAGTGTGGCCCAGTTGTCGTTGCGCCGCAATGTCCCGTGCAGAGTTAAGTCCCTTAGTCGCTCCAGGATCCACTGTGGTGGGGTTTGAATCCCAGATTTTAATGGTTATGGTCCGAGATCTGTCCACATCCTACTGATACTCGTAGGTTCGATAAAAAATTGTAGGCAGTCTCTCTCAGTCTGAAGGGGAGTGAGTGAGTGAGTATGGTGTTACGCCGTTTTTAGCAATATTCCAGCAATATTACGGCGAGGAACCAGAAATGGGCTCCACACATTGTACACATGTCGGGAATCGAACCCGGGTTTTCGGCGTGACGAGCGAACGCTTTGTAGGCTACCCGACCGCCCCACATGAAGGGGAACCGGGGGTCTAAATCGGAAATACTGTACAAAACAGCATTCAACCAAACGGACTCACTTCTATAATTTCGAAAGTGTTTTATGTTTTTGTGATACTCACTGTTTAAATAAATAAACAATAAGTGAGGTTCAGTTATAAAACTTACAACTGTATTTCTTCCCGATAAAAAGGACATTTTCCTGTCATATTATGGTCGTTTCCCTTAAATTTCAAAGCAAACTGTGGAACTTTATGTCATCGATCAGCAACGCATAACTGACACAAGAATTTCGCTGTCTTAATTAATGGAAATTTGAGATTAGTTTCACGTTAATAGTGATTTTCCCAATAGACTGGGATCGTAAACTTCATGATCGCTGAGACATAAGAAAATATTCCACTTGGTTAAGTGAATTTTGAATTAAGTTTAGTTGTGTAGTGTTTAGAAAAAACATAACGTCAAACATAATGTGTTTAATTCAGGACTCTTTTACCAAAAAATCGAATAGACGATGAATAGGTCATACAAAATATTACAGACAATAATATTGTAACAACTATCACAGAGAAAACCACAGCCTGATGTCACAGTGAACTTCGACAGAACCCATGTATCACATATCACAATATCAACCTGAAATAGACTATTTACAAACACTTCCAAAAGCTAACACCACTTGAAACATAAATATATTCGTGAGCTGCCTCTGAACATTTCGAGCCTAACAAAATCAACTATAACAGAACTAACGAAAATAAATAAAAACGAAGGGACCGCCTTTCCAAAACTAATCAGCATTATCACTGATGGTGTAGTTGAAGAAAACGTATGGCGTTGTGGCCATGACCGCCGTGTCAGCCTCATCTTCATTGCACCTTCCCAAGGTTACAATGGCTGCCCATGTTGACCTTCACCTTCAGTTGGCTGTCGGAGGACGTCAAGGTCCCAGGTGACGTTTCCTAAAATACATTGTTATGACATGTTAAACGGCATAGTTCTGAGTACTGATGTACATTAACATTTATAACACTTGGCTCATTCGTATTTAATTCATCAAATATGTCCCACGTGAAATAAATACAGCTTGCCCAAACCTTTCTTTTTATAGTATTTCTCCTTTCAAAGGGATATTTCAAAGTGTATATATAGGGAACGATTCAACGACACGTTTGTCCCGTGGGGCCAGATGACAACTGTGTCAAGTGTCCGAGATGGGTATATGGGTCACCCGTACAATGCGGCATGCCTTCGATAACACTGTGGGGAAAGTGTCCGTATCGGGATTCCATACTTGTCGTTCATTCTTCCTGCCTTGTTTCCCATTTTGCACGGAGGTTTGTTTTCTCAGTTCAGACATAGTCTGATTACAATTACCTCGCACCGAGAAGTATCAAACCAAACAATGAATTCTGTATGTTTACACATCAAAATCAATAAACACGCGTCGCGCATTTGTACACGAACACCGAGCAGTTGCTATTTTTAACCTTGTGTTGTTTTTTGTATACTAAAGGTGTTTAGACGACTGAGAATAATGAAATTGTCAGTCAATAAGTATGTCAATAACTGATTTTAAATATATGAACAACTGCATAAACAACATCATTTCGCACTATAGATTGTAATTGTCTGTCAGGCGGTGTGCAATGTGTTTTGCAGACCCAAAACCGACTGTTTCAGAATTATGACCTATAAACAGTGGTGATCCACTGACGTTATCAGGGTCCTAGTGATGGCGGCGTGAGTTCACAGTGCAAAGGGTACCAGTCCTGGTGTGGTGTGAGTTCACAGTGCAAGGGTACCAGTCCTGGTGTGGTGTGAGTTCACAGTGCAAGGGTACCAGTCCTGGTGTGGTGTAAGTTCACAGTGCAAGTGTACTAGTCCTGGTGTGGTGTGAGTTCACAGTGCAAGGGTACTGTTCCCGGTGTTGTGTGAGTTCACAATGCAAGGGTACTAGTCCTGGTGTGATGTGAGTTCACAGTGCAAGTGTACTAGTCCCGGTGTGGTGTGAGTTCACAGTGCAAGTCTACTAGTCCCGGTGTGGTGTGAGTTCACAGTGCAAGTCTACTAGTCCCGGTGTGGTGTGAGTTCACAGTGCAAGTCTACTAGTCCCGTTGTGGTGTTAGTTCACAGTGCAAGTTAACTGGTCCCGTTGTGGTGTGAGTTTACAGTGCAAGTGTACTAGTCCCGGTGTGGTGTGAGTTCACAGCGCTAGGGTACGAGTTCTGGGATGCGGTGACTTTACACTGCAAGTGTTCCACCCGATCCCGTTAGTCGCCTCCTACGACAAGCATTGGTGGCTGAAACCCAATTTTAACCCGGATGTTCACGGGGGCAGGGTGCCACTAGTCCTACAAGTTGTGCGATTTCCCACAGTGTCATTGTTGTTTAATCACTTCAGCAGTGTTCCAGCCATATGACGGCTGCATGTAAGTTATCGAGTCTGGGGGAAATAAACCAGTGAGTCATATTCTCAGCAACGTCGTCAGGTTACGCAATCAACCAAGTCATCAGGGCCCACTTGCACAAAGCGATCTTAGCGCTACGACTATTGTAAGCCTATGTTCAAGTATGGGAGTTACGATCATCTTAGCACCAAGATCGCTTTGTGCAAGTGGGCCCCGGACTGACCATCCGATCCAAAAAGTCGCCACGTACAAGCATGTGGGTTGCTAAGAACCAAACTAACCGGAATCCAAACGCTGAAAACTTCTTTGTGTACAGAGTTTATGCGACAGGACAGGCATTACCCTGGAATTCAGGGGAAATGTCACAGAGCCTTGAACAGACATACCAATACTATGTCTGTAGTCCTGTAAGTATGTGTACAGAGGTGCTGGTATCGGCTACTGATGCCACGTACAGGAGTTCACCTCCATGTAGTGTGTTTGTAATCAACAAAGGTATTGCGCTGGAGGCCTTGACATTTTCGGGAGAAAAAGACTGTGGAAAACTGAGATAAGAACACTTTATGTAATCACAAAGGTCATCGGGCTGTGTGTACATCTGCATGTCATCCTGTATCTATTGACCACTTGTACTGTTGCTGTGTACGGGGTTGTTGTCATGGAAGCCCTTGTAAGCCTGTACTTATACATGTAGGACACGTGTACTGTTGCCGTGTGTTGGAGTGTTGTGAATACTCATGTAGGCGTATACTTATGGGACACGTGTACTGTTGCCGTGTGTTGGAGTGTTGTGAATACTCATGTAGGCGTATACTTATGGGACACGTGTACTGTTGCCGTGTGTTGGAGTGTTGTGAATACTCATGTAGGCATGTACTTATAGGACACGTGTACTGTTGCCGTGTGTTGGAGTGTTGTGAATACTCATGTAGGCATGTACTTATAGGACACGTGTACTGTTGCCGTGTGTTGGAGTGTCGTGAATACTCGTGTAGGCATGTACTTATAGGGACACGTGTACTCTTGCCGTGTGTTGGAGTGTTGTGAATACTCGTGTAGGCATGTACTTATAGGACACGTGTACTGTTGCCGTGTGTTGGAGTGTTGTGAATACTCATGTAGGCATGTACTTATAGGACACGTGTACTGTTGCCGTGTGTTGGAGTGTTGTGAATACTCATGTAGGCATGTACTTATAGGACACGTGTACTGTTGCCGTGTGTTGGAGTGTCGTGAATACTCGTGTAGGCATGTACTTATAGGACACGTGTACTCTTGCCGTGTGTTGGAGTGTTGTGAATACTCATGTAGGCATGTACTTATGGGACACGTGTACTGTTGCCGTGTGTTGGAGTGTTGTGAATACTCATGTAGGCGTATACTTATGGGACACGTGTACTGTTGCCGTGTGTTGGAGTGTTGTGAATACTCATGTAGGCA
This sequence comes from Haliotis cracherodii, assembly GCF_022045235.1. NCBI lineage: Eukaryota > Metazoa > Mollusca > Gastropoda > Lepetellida > Haliotidae > Haliotis > Haliotis cracherodii. The sequence continues at coordinate 8,256,023 of NW_027266343.1, forward strand.
TGTACTTATAGGACACGTGTACTGTTGCCGTGTGTTGGAGTGTTGTGAATACTCATGTAGGCATGTACTTATAGGACACGTGTACTGTTGCCGTGTGTTGGAGTGTTGTGAATACTCGTGTAGGCATGTACTTATAGGACACGTGTACTCTTGCCGTGTGTTGGAGTGTTGTGAATACTCATGTAGGCATGTACTTATAGGACACGTGTACTGTTGCCGTGTGTTGGAGTGTTGTGAATACTCATGTAGGCATGTACTTATAGGACACGTGTACTGTTGCCGTGTGTTGGAGTGTCGTGAATACTCGTGTAGGCATGTACTTATAGGACACGTGTACTCTTGCCGTGTGTTGGAGTGTTGTGAATACTCGTGTAGGCATGTACTTATAGGACACGTGTACTGTTGCCGTGTGTTGGAGTGTTGTGAATACTCGTGTAGGCATGTACTTATAGAACACACGTACTGTTGCCGTGTGTTGGATTGTTGTCGAGAATACTCATGTAGGCATGTACTTATAGGACACACGTACTGTTGCCGTATGTTGGATAGTAGTCGTGAATACACATGTAGACATGTACTTATAGAACACGTGTACTGTTGCCGTGTGTTGTCGTGAATACACATGTAGGCATGTACTTATAGGACACGTGTACTGTTGCCGTGTACGGGGTTGTTGTCATGGAAGCACTTGTAAGCCTGTACTTATACATGTAGGACACGTGTACTCTTGCCGTGTGTTGGAGTGTTGTGAATACTCATGTAGGCATGTACTTATAGGACACGTGTACTGTTGCCGTGTACAGGGTTGTTGTCGTGATTACACATGTAGACATGTACTTGTATAATACGTTTACTGTTGCCGTGTGTTGGAGTGTTGTCGTGAATACACATGTAGGCATGGATTTATAGGACACGTGTACTGTTGCCGTGTGTTGGATTGTTGTCGTGATTACACATGTAGGCATGTAATGAATTATAGAACATTTGTACTGTTGCCGTGAACGGAGTTGCTGTCTAGAATACACATGTAGGAATGTACTTACAGAACGCTTGTTCTGTTGGATTGTAGTCGTGAATACACATGTAGGCATGTGCATGGGGTTGAGAGTCAATTTGAACCTGTGTTTGTTTGGCTAACGGTAGATACATGACTAGATGTGTTTTCACGCACACAGTCCATACAACCACTTGTCTTACAAACAATTGTCCATTCAACCACTTGTCTCACAAACAATTGTCCTTAGAACCACTTGTCTTACAAACAATAGTCAATACAACCACTTGTCGTGCAAACAATTGTCCGTAGAACCACTTGTCTTACAAACAAGACGTGAGTCCCACAACCCTTTGTCTTACAAAAAATAGTCCGTACAACCACTTGTCTTAAAAACAGTTTTCTGTACAACTTGTTTTGCACACATAGTACATACAAGTACTTGTGTTATAAACAATAGTCCACACAACCACTTGTCTTAAAAACAATAGTCCCCACACACCCACCTGTCTTAAAAACAATAGTCCACACAACCACTTGTCTTAAAAACAATAGTCCACACAACCACTTGTCTTAAAAACAATAGTTCACACAACCACTTGTCTTAAAAACAATAGTCCGTACAAACACTTGCCTTACAAACAATCGTCCGTACAACCACTTGTCTTAAAAACAATTGTCCACACAACCACTTGTCTTACAAACAATAGTCCACACAATCACTTGCCTTACAAACAATAGTCCGTACAACCACTTGCCTTAGAAGCCAGTCCATACAACCACTTGTTATACCAACTAAATGTATGACAAGGGGTTGTATGTTTGCAGGTTTTACAGCACTATACACAGACTGTGACGTGGTAACCATCGACCTGCGTCATTTCAGGCTTTCCTCCCACGTCAAGCTGACAGGCCATGATAAAACTGGACTACTTCTGAAAGCGGCGTTAAATCAAACTCACTCATTAACCCACTAACTTACTCACTCACTAAAAGGTTACAATGGTCGCGTTGAACTACGCTGATATGGCTGGAAGCCGCCGTGTCGTGCTAAATAATTAACAATGCATGGAAATCAAACTAAATGGTACCATCTTCATTGTCCAAACGTGACGTAATGTTTCTCTGTATTATATCAGAGCTGAGTCAACTCATACTTAAGCCACGTGGTTATCCACAGTGCATCCATTGCACGACTTTTGCATGCCTCAAAGTGAGATTGACCAATCAGAGAGTAATACTACTAACCCCATATGAGCCCATATACGCCGGCAGTAATTATCCAAGATGATTGTAACTGACCTAATATGCGACTATACCGTCAGTTAGGTTAGGTTAGGTTAGGTTAGATTAACGCCTCGCCTTATTTGGTTCTGCTAACCTAATATGACACGGCATCCAAAGACACCATAACTAATAGTATACTTATCACGAGAACGCATATATGCACAAACATGTAGATTGTCTTGAAATGGGGGGGGGGGGGGGGGGGGGGGGGAGATCTAGTCCTGGTTATGAATATGTAAATGTGCATATGTTGGTTGGCACGTACTCATGTTGACAAGTGAAATATAACTTTTAGTCCGTATACAACTAAGTTTATGGATCACAAATAATCACAGTATAGTTCATACACTCTCCAAATCCCCTACACCCTCACTTCAAGCTCTAAACCACACACCCAATTCCCCAAACCTAACATCTATCACCTAACAAACTCTCAACAACCCCAACTTCAAGCTCTAAACCACACACCCAATTCCCCAAACCTAACATCTATCACCTAACAAACTCTCAACAACCCCAACTTCAAGCTCTAAACCACACACCCAACTCCCCAAACCTAACATCTATCACCTAACAAACTCTCAACAACCCCAACTTCAAGCTCTAAACCACACACCCAATTCCCCAAACCTAACATCTATCACCTAACAAACTCTCAACAACCCCAACTTCAAGCTCTAAACCACACACCCAATTCCCCAAACCTAACATCTATCACCTAACAAACTCTCAACAACCCCAACTTGAAGCTCTAAACCACACACCCACCTCCCCAAACCTAACATCTATCACCTAACAAACTCTCAACAACCCCAACTTCAAGCTCTAAACCACACACCCACCTCCCCAAACCTAACATCTATCACCTAACAAACTCTCAACAACCCCAACTTCAAGCTCTAAACCACACACCCAACTCCCCAAACCTAACATCTATCACCTAACAAACTCTCAACAACCCCAACTTCAAGCTCTAAACCACACACCCAACTCCCCAAACCTAACATCTATCACCTAACAAACTCTCAACAACCCCAACTTCAAGCTCTAAACCACACACCCAACTCCCCAAACCTAACATCTATCACCTAACAAACTCTCCACAACCCCAACTTCAAGCTCTAAACCACACACCCAATTCCCCAAACCTAACATCTATCACCTAACAAACTCTCAACAACCCCAACTTCAAGCTCTAAACCACACACCCAATTCCCCAAACCTAACATCTATCACCTAACAAACTCTCCACAACCCCAACTTCAAGCTCTAAACCACACACCCAATTCCCCAAACCTAACATCTATCACCTAACAAACTCTCAACAACCCCAACTTCAAGCTCTAAACCACACACCCAATTCCCCAAACCTAACATCTATCACCTAACAAACTCTCAACAACCCCAACTTCAAGCTCTAAACCACACACCCAATTCCCCAAACCTAACATCTATCACCTAACAAACTCTCAACAACCCCAACTTCAAGCTCTAAACCACACACCCAATTCCCCAAACCTAACATCTATCACCTAACAAACTCTCAACAACCCCAACTTCAAGCTCTAAACCACACACCCAATTCCCCAAACCTAACATCTATCACCTAACAAACTCTCCACAACCCCAACTTCAAGCTCTAAACCACACACCCAACTCCCCAAACCTAACATCTATCACCTAACAAACTCTCAACAACCCCAACTTCAAGCTCTAAACCACACACCCAATTCCCCAAACCTAACTTTCCACATCCCAACCCCAACACTCCCTCCACCTCACTCCACAATCCAACCTCATACTCTTTATACTGATCACACACGACACACCACAGCCCAACGCGAAATGAAAGTAATCAACGACTCTAACACGGCCGTAATGTCCAAAACAAACCACAGACAGATATTCATTGAACTAATTACATAATATCTATAATATATTTCATTAAACAATGCATTTCTCTCGTTTATTTTATTTTTCATGCTGATTTAGCTAGACGTTCCTATTTTTTATCATCTAGATATGATTTTGATCATTTTAAATGCGGATTGTCCGTCAACTCATGAATTGCTAGGCACAACACACGCAATCATAACACATACAAACGAACGTATTCATGAACAAAGACTGAGCACAGAATAAACACGAAACACATGTGACGGTACACACGTAGTCTTGAGAGTGGACTGCTCACAGTGTAATGACTGGCACCATGTGAGATGACACAGTCCCACGGGATGTAGGTTATCAGACCAGGCACTGGATACACCTCGTCAATACGTGTGTACGTGTGACAGGTGTCCCCATTCCAAACATGTTCACACCTCGTGCTTCCTCTACGTTCATTCATCGGCTGACTCTCACATTTCAAAATAAACCTTGAAAAGGTTAAAAAATTAGGAGCTTCGGCCATATGTACCTCATATCAGTGAAAGTGATAAAAATATGAACCAAGTTTCAAGTTTCTCTAAGATATGCGTCGTATTTAATCTCAAAGACCTCCTTTTGAAAAAGAACACGTGAAACTTTCATGTCTGCATTGTATTTTTTTTCATTTTCTTTACGAAATTGACGTGTTTTAAGGATATCGAATTAAACGTATCGTTGCGTAAGTAGTATGCATGTGTTATATAGCTACGGGTATCCATTACGATGGATATTTCACCTGTGTAAGATACCTGGTTTAATAATCGTGTGGCACATTAAATGAATGAATATAAAATCCCACTTTTCCCATTCTCCACTCTACCTCCCCATTTGAATAGAACAATGTTTGGACCACGCAAACTAACACAATATAACGCATATATTGCGCCCCCATCATACTGTAGATTAAAATTGAAACTGTCCCCACCTCCCCACACACCCTCCAATATACTAGTATTCTAAGAATACCCGCTCCCTTATATTCAAGAATATCCTCTCTAACCGTTTACAAAATCCATGATCGACCTCTGGTACGAGTACCACAGACTACCGTGGGAGCTACAGTCGTTTCTCCACCTGACGTTTTAATCATTTGGATGCAACATACACAGACTCGCCCAGAGACAACGTTACGTCAGGTTTCTCAGGGCAAAGATCGTCAAAGTGAATTAGTTTTGCTTGGTCATTGTCGCATTTGGCACAACCTACGATCCAGATTAACCAGTCTGGAGAAAGCATTTGGCTCTATGTAAAATACAGCAACATTCAGTCATACTTGCACTGTCAGGTATGAACCTAACAACGCCATTTTAAATTATAGGTCATTCCAAAGGTGCCATGTTATGTCGACACTGAGATAACAATCCAAAGAAATATAAAGTTTGTTAAATTGACGTTTCAACAGTAAAGTATCTTACAAGAGTGAATATGCTGTCAACAAAGATTTAATGCCAAATTATAGATGATAACTAAATGAATGTAAATAATTCTTGTCATTATTTGTGTAGGCTTTCGGCCATTAATCTGAAGATTCGCTTGATATAAATCAACTTTGTTCAAATGAAGGTATTTACGAGTCGCATGATATATTTAAACGTCAGCCTTACCCAACCTCTTGCATATCCTATATACCATTGTTAACATACCAGCCTACTTATCAAGGGTAAATCCTTATAATGCATTACACTGAGGTTGACGTATAACTGAATATGTTTGACAGTATTTTGGGTGTGGGTGCATCTACACAAAGATGAAATGAACAACAGTTACAAATAACTGCAAACGCAGCAATATTTGAGTTTAACAAAATTTGTTCTTACGATTAACTAGACAAACGCAGACGTTAGGGAAGATCAGACAGGCTAAACATCACTATGTCTAGGTCATATTCACGTTTGGACGAGATCTACAGTGGATTTAGCACACAGCAAACATAGGATGTCGTGATTGGAGTAATCTCCCAAAACACGGTGAGGCGTGTTGTAGACACACAGTGTCTAAGCCAAACTAAACATTGTCATTAAATCCAAGAGTGAGTGAGTGTCATGCCGATTTTGGACAATAGTTCAGTTCTATCACGGCGTGTGGGAGGACTGCCTCTGTACGGAAACAGATCTGAAGGGGTATGATGCTGACGGACCAAGAGGAATCACGATAAGGGACTCTGTCATGTTAATCGACGAACAGCGGATGGTTTCTGCTAAAGGACGTATTAAAACACTAAGCCACAAAGACCCCTCTACATTAGGAACATTGTCCATGTGTTCTCCATCCTAGAAACCGTGCAGTAGCTATCAGCCTCTGCTATGGGACTACAGGGTTCTAACTCCTTCTTACGTGTTTCCCTTGTCGTCTATTCTACTGTCCTCACCACCCATCAAACTCAACATTTTTCAATTAATTACTGGTTAACAGATGTTAGGGACAAATAAAATTCACCAACAAAGCGGGAACTTTACGTATACATTATCAAACTTTTTCCAAATGATTTCAAATCACAGATGAAAATGTTCATGAAAACGATACTTTTGAGAACAAGACCGAACATACATCATATATGAATGCTGTGCAAAACAAGACATTTATTACTTTAATTAAATACATGTTTTATGTTACACTGTGCTTCAAAACTGTATTCCATAGCAAGAGTTAGTTAATAAGTTTACTCTACATCTACATCACTGTGGTGGGGTACAACAGTGATTAAAGCGTTCGCTCGTCACGCCGAAGACCCAGGTTCGATTCCCCACATGAGTGCAATGTGTGAAGCCCGTTTTCTGGTGTCCCCCGCTGTGATATTGTTGGAATATTGCTAAAAGCGGCGTAAAACTCACTCACCCCTGTAAATAATCGAGTCTGGACTAACCAGAAAACCAGTGATTGACAACTTCAGCAAATGTCCACGCCACAGGGCAGGATGACACAGGTCATGGTACAGGTCAGCTATGTAACCCGCGGATGCTCGTTGAGGATCAGAGCGATGTCGAGTGCCAATAGACACAACTAATTCTGCAGCTTTTACAAATTTTGTTCTCAGGATTAACTATGCAAATGCAGACACCAGGAAAGAAAGACAGGCTAAAATAAAACTGTGTCGAGGTCACACTCATGTTTGAAAACTCAGAGGAGAGCAAACAAAGAATGTCGTGATTGGAGGAATCTCCCAAAAGACGGAGAGGCGTGTTCTTAGACATACAGAGTCTAAGCCAAACTAAATATTGTCACAAAATTTAAGAGTTAGTTTAACGCCTCTTTGAAGTTAACTTACAACATTTAAGTTATATAACGTCTTAAGTAACTCACGTGACCAGTAAATTAATTCTTCTTATGTAGCAGATCGAAAACATCCGTTCTTCAAGTTTCACGATATTCACTGAAAGGTCGTGTCGACTTTGGAGCTAGACACAACTACGTTGGTCCTTTTTATCCAAATATGCTATGGCAAGTTTGTTAACTATGTGTCAGCAAATGTGTGCTACATCTTCATTTGTTTACAAAAAGAAATCAATCTTTAACAATACAGACAGATATACTGAACATGACACTACCATTACACACAGACAGTAAATACCATGCCTTTGTCATTCTGTCATCAATCTTTTCTCTAAAGCAAAGTATGGTTTGGAGAGAAATGTCGATAGAACCTGGTATTACTGAACGGAAAAGCTTTGAAGGTGAAAGTCTTTATAGGAGAAGTAGTACCAGTAGCATTTGACAAGAACTAGTGGTATGGGTAGTCTTCGTCTTTAAATAATCGAATCTGGACAGCGTTAGAAATTGGCACTAGTTCTATAGTCCTTGCCAAAGTGCCCAATGGTACAGGTATCATAAGGACTAGTAGAAATTTGTCATTTTTAAGGGTCTTGCTATATTATATCATTATAAGGACTAGTGGACGAAAACTGTTAGTTTCTAACCCTGCTGGACCAGACAAAAAAGTGACTGAAAGCCTGAGTAACGATCAAACCGTTCTGGAACGATGAAATGTAATTTACACGGTCACCTAACCTGACCATGCAATCCTCTTTAGTAGGGTTCTGAGATATCCAGGCGATACTGGAGACCTATTTTCCCTTAAGGATAGTGGGGCGATGGGTATGTCCAGCTGTTAAAACGCTCACTTGGTACAATGAACCCCTATCTGGTGTACCCCGTCATGACATAGCTGGACTATTGCTAAAAGCGGCGTAAAACCAAAGTCACACTCACTAACACATTACTACGTGTAACAAACTCATGTCACCCAACCGCAATGTACTTGGGCACCCTCTCTGACTACAATCATGGACTATTATGAATAATTCATAGACTGAACCATCTAACACATCAGAGAGTGTTTCCGTCAGTTGGCAGAGCAGTCGTAATGAATAACATCGGGTCAGTGTATACAAATTGGGCACAGGAAGTTTTTTGTCGTCTTTCGTAACTTTCTCGTTACAGACAAGAGACAACGAGGCAATATCTGACGGATGGCGGAAATTGGCAGCTATTATTCACTCGTAGGATACATCATTCCTTCTGACCTATTCAGATGAATGGTTTCTGGGTTAAAGAGAGATCTTAGTGCTCACTCTGCTTCAGTGTATCTTCAATCCTGGGTAACAGAGACAGATTACTTTTACATTAACGATCGATTGTCACGGTTTTAATTACCATATGTGCAAGTTTGACATACATGTCACAGGTGAAAGGTTGAACTTTCGTGATACATTCATTGTGCAAATGTGGTAAGGCCAGTGGCCGTAAATCTGTGAGGTGTGTGAAAGCCGAATATACGATTGTATGTTATGAAACGAAACGCTGAATCTGCGAAAATGCAAATTGTGACAGGGCAGGTGTTTAGCTTGTGACAGGAACATGAGTGACAGGAGCGAGACATGAGGCGTTTCTGCACCACTGATATACCCAATTGTCCTGGGCTAGTCACCTGGGGTAATGGAAGGGGGTTAGGCGAGGGGAAGTGGCCAGGGTGGGGAAGAGGGCGTGTGAAAGTCAAACAGGCCCGGGGATATATATACAAAGGTCAATAATCTTCAGCTCTGAATCCGAGGCTGTTGAAGTGAATTTGATTTCCGAAAATAGGTATTTCTTAACATACACTTACACTTACATATGCATCATGATTACATAACACTACTTTCTCGGCGATATGTGTAGTTTGTCGCCGCACGAACCGGCTGGAGGTTTACGGTGAGACATTTTGCTGAAATAAAAAGCAGAAATATGGGGGAAATAGCATTATCGGTGGTTCATGTTTAATAAAGGAGGTCACTCTAATTACAATCTGGACCTGTCACCGTTATTTGCGAAAAAATGGAATTAGTCACGCTGCACGTCGTTGGTCAAATTATTAATTCTAATCCTTACCGTAAACAGTATTTTTAATCAAATGTTTGAATATTTTTTATTTCCATCTTCTCAGCCATCACATGCAGCGAATGAAACGGTTTTTCCCAATGACATATTCGCGAATAGTAGTTTTCTCCATATGTCGTCCCATGGTAGTTTTTTTCGGTATAGACATGGCGGCAGGTAGGCGCACATTTAAGTAAGTCAGTAGTTGTACGATGTTGTGTGTGTGATATGCACATTCTCTTAGGTTGTTGTACTCCTGATAACCATGTAGGTCCGCTTTTCCACTGTCATATATGGTGATTGAAACAAGTTGGCTCACATTTTGTGTGCGGTCGAGCTTCACGAGTTGTGTGTGTGCGTGCGTGCGTGCGTGCGTGCGTGCGTGCGTGCGTGCGTGTGTGTGTGAGTGTGTGTGCGCGTGTGTGTGTGTTTAACATGGATACCTCACACATACACCCTATACAGACTCCAAGCCGACCAGTCACTGTTTTATCCCCTTTGTGCCGAGCGTCTTTTAGTATGATGTGGCCGTGGACCCAACTACCGACCTTCACTCTGTCGACAGACGCTGTATCCACCACGAGACCATGGAGGCGGTCGCTTTTTTATGTTGGATAAGCGCTGATAATCAATATCTAAACGTCTAAACGTGGGCCGACAGGGCTTTTAAATCGTGAATCTTATTGCGAACTACTTCCTTAAATATGGGGGCATTTTTTTCCGTCATATTGGGATCGGAACAGGTTGGCCCACATTTGTAAAAGGCTTAGCTACATTAGGTTGGCTTTGTGGGCCCACATTTGTAAAATGAAGGGCATGGATATACATCAAAAGCTTATATTCTCGTTTTGTTGTATTGCTGGGAAATGTCTTAAAACATGTCTTTATTGAGTGTAACCTGACCTCAACGATAGGTACACAAGAAGTCTATAATCTGGACCCGCTAATCGTGGGTTCGAATCCCCGATTCTCCCCGATTATGATCTCTGCTTTGTAACAAACATACGTGTTCTCGGGGATTTATAAACTGTAAGTTTTCTCAAATCTGGGTTACCAACTTATCATTCACTCAGTCACAACAATTACATTCCAACAACGAACGTCATCAGCTCGTAATAGTGGAACAGTTGAGCGGCATAAAAGACATTTGGTCCAAAACATTCTCGTTTTTGAAAACCCGAAAAAACGTATTGTTTTACAGACTACATTGATTTCACATCAATCACCGTGCTGGTTGGGTTAACGTTGACTGACGGATTACATTGAATAAACTACCCTTCCTCCTCTCCATAGTCTTTTGATTTTCACAAATTAAGCTCCTTTACCGAAGCTTAGGTTGTAATAATTTCCCTATTGAATCAAAAATAAATCCCGACTAAATATTATCTTACAATGCATGGCATTTAAGAAAACTAATGTTGCAGTAAGTTTACTAATTTCTTAAGAGCTACTAGGATTTTTAAAATATTGAATTTGACCTCTAGTTATTAAGGTATCAATTTAGGTGTTAAGAAAAAAAGCTATCAGTCGAATTTGTGATAAATAGGTTGCTAATTCAAGGTACACAATGGCTTTGGGAGTGTTGTTATTGATATACAGCAATAATATTCTATACATGCGAGATTCCAGGGTAGAATAAGTACCAAAAGGCAACTATGCTTGTCGTAAAAGGCGACTAACGGGATTGGGTGGTCAGGCTCGCCGACTTGGTTGATACATGTCATCGATCCCAATTGCGTGGATCGATGTTCATGATATCAATCACTGGATTGTCTGGTCCAGACTCGATTATTTACAGACCGCCGTCATATAGCTAGAATATTGCTGAGTGTGGCGTAAAACAACAAAACAACAACAACTATATATGCGAAATATAAAATATGAATTGAAAATATGAGCTCCGGAAAAGAGGGTAGAACATTGCATAATTATACAGAAGAGTACAAGCATAAAAAGTATGAGAGAGTAACGCGCTGTACAACCTCATTACGCAAATTACTGCGACAGCAAGTGCTGTAGACAGAACGATGCCTATCCGGCACCTAAATCCGTGTCTATTTTACGCTGCAAGTGTGACAGCTGAATCCTGCCAACAAGCTGCCAGTGATAAGGCCCTCTTTGTCACCAAGCGGAAATTAGCTATCAGTCTGACCTTGCCGTAAACCACCTGGTTATAGAAAGGTCACGACCTAAAATGACCTTGCAGCCCTAGAGAATCCACCGATGGGTATAAACTGGTCACAATATTCTCTGGGGAAATCACACAAATATCTGACCCCTGATAAGTGTTATTAGCATGCAAGGAATTACATAAAGAGACTGATGACATGTTGAGGGAAGATGGAGTTTACAGTGACACTTGCAACATAAATTAACAGGATCAAAAGTAATATGTTGACTTTGGAGACTTTTCATCGAGGACAAGTTTTTTTTATTATTTTCTGTATTTTACTGGATGTAAACACAAAAACTATGTTTGCGTGTTGTTTGATGTCGCAGTATTCCAGACACATGACGTCAGCCTTGGAAAAATCGAGCCTGGACAATCAGTGATGGATATTGTGAGAAACGATACACGCTGTCAACGAGCCTGACCACCTGAGTCTAGATACTCGAAACGAACGCCTCCTACGACCAACATCGGCACTGGGGACCTATTCAAACCAGGAATCGCCTCTTAAGGGAAGCGGGGCTGGGTAGTGGCATCTGAACCTCAGTGAGTGAATTTGGTTCAACACCACTTTAAACAGTATTTCAGTTATATCCGGATGTGTCAGCTTGATGTGGGTGCCGTGAAGCGACCCGAGAAGATCTGGGTCAGGCATGATCTTCAGCAACCCATGTGTGTCGTAAGAGGCGACTATTTTTTGTTGTGAGAGACCACGAACAGGATCGGGGAATCCGGGTCGCCGACTTGGTTAATGATGTCATCGTATCCCAAATGCGTAGATCGATGCTCATGATTTCAATCAGACTCGATTATTTACAGACCTCCGTCATATAGCTGTAACATTTCCGAGTGCGGCATTAAACAAGAAAGACAGAAACAAACAAACAGTAGTGATGCAGGTCTCAGACCAGGCTTGTTCACCTACATACATTAACAGCTGATAGCACTCTGTTTGCTGAGACAAAATATGTTTTCTGTCACTACTTCTAAACTCATAAATTCAAGATAATGTCCCAATATGCGTGTGCCAGATGTAATCATACTAGTTGGAAATTCAATCAAAAGTGCTACAACTGTCACACGGATTCACAAAAACGCCATTAATGCAGTTCCGTGTCCACCTGTCGACAGTGAAACGAGGTTAGGTTATGGCGAAGGTGTTTACAATATATGACAAGCCAGCTGTTTCCACCGACCGCGGCCCTGACTTGCCACATGCAGCATGTTGGCCACATACTACTACTGTATAACTGACAGACCAAGGACAAAATCCAATTGTCAGATATTAGCGGTAGATTTGCAATAACTATAAATCACAATGCGGTGATGCAGAAAACAATAATTGTTCTACGCTCAGCAGATATTTCATAATGAAGTTACGTTTGGTTATTGGCCGAACTCACATTTCTGAGAATTAAATCACTTAGAGAAGGGACGGGGAGATCGATTTCGTTGTTTATATCATTTTAATTGTGTTTAAAGCATGGCTACCGCTTCAATGACCAAATAAAAATATTGTTGGAAATATCTCAAATACAGAGATTTTTGGGACGAGTTCCTTAGTTTGGTTTAATCAAAATAATTTACACGCTGTATCCACGTGCGAGTGTGCGTGCGTGTGTGCTTGCGTGCGTGCGTGCGTGCGTGTGTGTGTGATCCACATCGTCGGGAATGATGTAACGCCATCAACTAGGTCAGCGAATCTGGCCACCTGATCCATTAAATCGCTTCGTACGACCAGCATACGTTACTGGGGGGGGGACCAATTCTAACCCGGAATTCCCACGGGGGCTGAACAAAGACATATCCCAAGATATATGGTAGAGAATGAACTCTCTCGTCAGTCTTGTGACGAATTTTGTCCGTTAATTCTGCATAATAAAACCAATAAACCGTGGACAACCGTGACATGAACATAACTGGGCATAGAAACTGAGAAAGCTATATGGATCGTACTCGTGAGAAGCATTTGGGCTGAGTGAGTCAGTGAGTTTGGTTTAAAGCCGATTTGAATACTATTCCATTTATATAACGGAGTGTGAGCTTACAGAAGTGTGCACGTCTCAGACGTTTACCACTCTAGTGAGTGAGAGAGTTAGTAAGTGTGGTTTTACGCCGCTTTTACCAATATTCGGGGGACACCAGAAATGGGCTTCACACATTGTACCCATTTCGGGAATCGAACCCGGGTCTTCGGACCGAGCGCCCCACAACTCCAGTGAAACCCCTGAGCACGGGTATGGGCATTTTGGCTGATATAGGTCTGACTGTATCTGTATACAGTATATGTCTATTCAGAATATGAGCGAGTGAGATGGGTTTAACGCCGCTTTGAACACTACTTCATCTACATCACGGCGGGGGCGGTCGAGTAGCCTAGTGGTTAAAGCGTTCGCTCGTCACGCCCAAGACCAGGGTTCGATTCCCGACATGGGTACAATGTGTGAAGCCCATTTCTGGTGTCCCCCGTCGTGATATTGCTGGAATATTGCTAAAAGCGGCGTAAAACCATACTCACTCACTCACTCACTCACTACATCACGGCGTGTCCGCTTCATGTGGGCGGAAAGCCCGAAGTGATGCAGGCCTCGGGCATATACCACTTTGCTGAATTCCACGAGCACGGGTATGGTGTTGGCAAACGTAAACACATAATCAGTGCAAACCGAGTTTCGAACCCAGGATCACGGGTTTCTGTATGCCCAAGGGACGCAACTCTACAAAGCGAATTGGGGCGCTTTAGACGACTGGGCCACCGTGCCCCGACAAAACATGATCACTCACAGATAGGACATTTATAGAAAGGGACCATATCAACATGCAACGTTGTGTTTAGTTCAGGTCGATAGCCGTATCATCGACAGGTGTAAAACATATCCTTATATAATAATGTAAACAGTGCGAATACCGAGCAGTCACTAATTATAATCCCCACCTGTAGGAGGAACTGTAGGACACGTGACAACATTGTATGAAGGCGATTGTGACATGTATGATCGCCAACCCCTACCTTGGTACATAAACATGGATTCCTTTTCTATTTTAAGTTCTGAACACAAAAGATTAGCTCCGGTGCAAAACGAGATTTTCTGCTAGGCAATGTCTCATGGAAAGCTACTGTAAATCAATAAGGGTTATTACATACAAATACAAAAATAACAACTGGAGTTTAAGAGGTGCATATTATTCATAGTGGTAATAACGTTTTTCAGATCGGAGGCGTTACGCAGTAGAACTCTAATAGGTGCAACGCCATATTATTTCCCGAGATGTGTATCGCATCGTGACCCTTAACCTATTCGAATTAATAAGTATGAATGTATACAATGATAGCCTGTCACACAGACCCTGAAACATATATATCAGATATAGTCCATGCAAGTCTATAATATAAGTCTGGATCACTACCATATTCGGAAATGGAGAAAGATTCTGGGCTCAATTTTTTTCTATTATATTAATTTAAATAAACAACTGGTTTTTTAATGTAAAATAGGTCGTGTCATGGATGCTCGTCTAATACAATGACGACATGTTTGTTTGCTGTTTATCGCCGTACTCATCACGCTGTTGACAACACGATGCTCTAATTAGAAGTCTTATAACAGGTTTTTGGGCCTGTTCTGACCCCGAATCCATACACGGCAATGGTGACATGTTAAAACGAATACCGTATTCAACGTAATAAGCGCCCAGGACGCTCTCGAAATTACACATAGTGGGCTCTTATTAGAATATTATTTTGGTGGAAAAAACAGTTGAAAGATAAATTTCGTGGTTTATGGTGACAGCCTGAAATGTTTATGTACGACAGATATATTTTTCCATAATTTAATTGCCCATAATTAAGGGTGCATATAACACACGATTGCGTATTATACGCGAATATAAAAGTCTTGTGTACATTGATCAATCGGAAGGAGTGCTAATTGGGATTGTTCACTAGCTAATATGTTAGCAATTATCGCCATGGGCGCTTATTAGAGCAGGGCGCTTATTATGTCGAATACGGTATCTGTTATTAGTCATGGAAATAAATTGCATATTTTATGACAGTACATGCAAGGAGTGTGAGGAAAATATTAGACTCATTGACTTCATAAATGTTTTGTATGTTCTCTTGCAATTCCCTTAACCTTACAATAGGAAGTATTGTGTAACCTTCCTAAAATATAGCATTAACGACAATATCGTTTGAGGTTGCAAGGCCGAAATTGTCTCGTCTGCATCATTTTACTATATGGTCTTTTATTAGATGAGATTACAGTTCCGTGAAACTTCCGGTTTAGAATTGGTTTTAGCAACCCAGTTGTCGTAAGAGGCAACCAGCGGGTACGGGTGGTCAGGCTCGTTGACTTGGTTGATGGATGTAATCGTTTCCGAATTGCTTTGATCAATGCTCATGATGTCTATCACTGTCTTGTCTGGTCCTGACTCGACTATTTACAGACCGCTGTTATATAGCTGGAATATTGCTGAGTGTGGCTTTAAACAACAAACAAGATGTTGGCCGCGAATAGTGAGTGAGTGATTTGGATTTAACGCCGCTTTTAACAGTATTCCAGTTATATCAGCTTATTGTGGGAGGAAAGCCTGAAGTGTTGTAGGTCTCAGACGTTTAATTAACACTTCGGTGAAACCCACGAGCACGGGTATGGTGCTGACAAACCTAGAAACATAATCGGGGCCAACCGGGATTCGAACCCACAATCAAAGATTTCTGGCGTGTCCAAGGGACGCAACTCTGCACAGTGAATTGCGGCGCCTTAGACGACTGAGCCACCCGTGCCCCCGGGCCGCGAAAAGCTACAAGACTGATGATGCGGCGTTAAGCAATATTCTTTCACTCACTCAATCGAGTTGATGAAGTCGCAGACAGACATCACCCACTCAAAGGAACCAACATCCATATTTCCCTAATATTAATCAAACGAAAATACCGCCCACGTGTATCATGTAATATTGTAAGTCTCAACCAGATCACCCCTTCACAATATGTACATATTTATCATAAGTCTGTCAATCCGACACACATGTTGTTGAATGAAAGAGACACATCTGTGAGCGAGGTTGCAGCTGTCTTTGTCGGGTCGTGACGTCACAACACCAGCGCCAGCAAGGTCACAAACTACGTGCGGCACGTAACGTCAGCAGCACGCGAGCAGCACGTGGTGCACCAGATCGCAACGCATTGAGTGTCGCCTCAGTGACAACGAGGCTGATTGTGGCAATTTGATCTGGCAGATGTTTTAATGTCAACAATCGACATCTGGTACAGGGATGAGGCGTGGGTGAAGATGGGAGGCGTGAGGAAGAGTTCGACACTGGGGCGGGGAGTGGTGTGTGTGTGTGTGTGTGTGTGTGTGTGTGTGTGTTAATTTGTCTGTTTGTAGTTTAACGACTCACTCAGCAATATTCCAGATATGTAGATAATATTTATGTGTCGAGTGAAATAAAATGATATTCCACTCGACAAATTGAATATTATATTGATTGTATACTTTATATGTTGATGTGTACTAGAAAATTACATTATTTCATTACAAATGTAAAACCCTGAAACGTAAATTCTCCATACCGAATACCCAGGGACGTTTCACCACCTCTTGTTATTTCGACTTAAAACGCACTTCTGTGTTTGATAAACCTTAAAATGATATGTACAAAAGTAGCATTTGAGGTCATTAAAATTTTCTATCATACATTTGGATATGATTTTATAGAAAATCAGGGGGCACGGGTGGCCCAGTCGCCTAAGGCGCCGCGATTCGCTGTGCAGAGTTGCGTCCCTTGGGCACGCCAGAAACCTATGATTGTGGGTTCGAATTCCGGTTCGCCCCGATTATGTTTCTAGGTTTGTCAGCACCATACCCGTGCTCGTGGGTTTCACCGAAATGGTAAACGTCTGTGCCCTGCATCACTTCGGGCTTTCCTCCCACATTAAGCTGACACGCCGTGATATAACTGGAATACTGTTAAAAGCGACGTTAAACCCAACTCACTCACTCACTCACTATAAAAATCACCTTCAACCAAAAAATATTTCACGGGACCGCTGTTAGAAGCGAAAGAATTCACGCCGGTCAAGTCACAAAAATGATTTGCGAAACGAAGAGTCTCGAATGACGAGGTAAATGAGATATTTACAGTTCATAACGAAACATTTTCAAGAGAATAACAAACAGAAAGAAGCCATATTAACTCCATAAATTACCCCCTGTCATTAGTTTGCGTTGTCAATGTGGAACTAACGTAAAGAGGACGTCAACAGTTCGCGTACAAGCCAGACACTTACGATGAATTTGAGACAATTTGCGAGGAGGTAACTCTTGTTAGACAAAAGTTCCGTCAAAGTGTTATATTCACTGCGGTGAAAATACCACTTTCCTCAACTTCAGAAAACTCACTCTTTCACACTGAAGTATAAAACAAATAATGCTGTCTGTAAATATTCCAGTCTGGGCCGACCAGTGATTGATATATCTTCGCAATTGGGAAACGATGACATGCATCAAGAAAGTCAGCATGTTCATGATACACGGAGGTCTCGCTGCCGTCACGGGTTGTATAGACCCGTACCCCAGGTACATTTCACTATGCAGCAATATACCCTAGCCAAAATCAGAACCTTTAGCAGGAGAAGAGGGAAATATGAGCATAGACATGCTGAGTATTTTATGATATCCATGCTAGCTCAAAAGAAACTTTGATTTATTGTTATATTTTCCCAAAAATAAGTGAGTGAGCGAGTATGGTTTTACGCCGCTTTTAGCCATAATCTTGGAATATTACAGCGGGGGTCACCAGAAATGGCCTTCAATTAATATACCCATGTGGGTAATCGAACCCAGGCATTCAGCGTGACAAGCGCAATTAACCACTAGACTACCCCACCACCCCCTTCCCAAAAATAAGAAGGATTATTTTAAGATTGCCAAAAAGAACTTAAAGACCCTTAAATGTTTAAAGCCACAGCAAGGCCACTCATTCTCAACAAGCTAGACTCAATATAGACAGAGGGGACCTTCCCTTCGCTCTTCAGTTAACAATAACCTTACATGGCTTATTGTAGGGACAGGCTTGGCACGGATAGTTGGAGAACTGCAGATGGCTGAGAGCAGTAAGTTAATGGTACAGACAGATAAGAGAGATCATTTTACAACTGCAAATCCTTATTCCCCAAAGTATATATGTCAATATTTCATGTCAGATAGTTCCAATTGAATAAATAATAATAATGTTGTAATTCTTTCCAAGACATTCCGGGTTAAAACAGGTTCCCATATAGTAATCTATGATTGTCGAAGGAAGCTACAAAATGGACCGGAAGGTCAAGCCAGGTGACATGGTCATCGGTCCGTTACAGCCATACGAGAAGTTATACATTAATAACAAATATATTTAATCGGAATAAGAACCTTTCATCGATGGACAGTACAATAACTAGATTATTACAGATTCCATTTAAAACTTAGTTGAGAACATTTTAAAGAATAAATTATCACTCAGCAACGCAATTAAATTATCGGCTATGAATTACCAGCGACTGAAAGTAGATCACAATACTAGAGACACGGGGACTTACAGCACCCTTGTTATCCCGTGGACCCAGCAGGGTTAACACCATCCCTTCAGGACAATAATCTGATGTTGACCATTATTGTTCAATTAGCCGAAATTTAAAAGAACACATATTCTACGATTGAAATGTGGCAGAAATACAACTACTTTGAATGACGTGGAAACGGCGTGAGTCGTTACTAATAATATCCTTCCCTGAATTGTCTGCTCTAGACTCGATAATGTACAGACCACAGTCATAGGGCTGGAATAGTAAAGCGTTACATGTATTTATGCTGTATGTAAAGTATATTATGAATATAAGTATGTTTTTTTATAATACCAGCACATCCTCGTAACGGTAAGAATACGTTTCTCAAAAGATCTAGTTTGTTTTCTTTTCTTGATTTAATACTAATTGCCTCTCATTGGATTGGTTGGTTGGTTGGTTGGTTTGTTGTTTAACGCCGCACTCAGCAATATTCCAGCTACATGTATATGACGGCGGTCTGTAAATAATCGAGTCTGGACCAGACAATCCAGTGATTAATATCATGAGCATCGATCCACGCAATTGGGATTGATGACATGCATCAACCAAGTCAGCGAGCCTGACCATACGATCCCGTTAGTCGCCTTTTACGACAAGCATAGTCACCTTTTATGGCAAGTATGGGTTGCTGAAGACCTATTCTACCCCGGAATCTTCACGGGTCTCATCGTGTTGGAAGGCATCGGGGTAGCCTTCTGGTTACGAGTTCTCTCGTACATGGGTCTTGATAGGAAAGTACCATTCGTCCTCAGCAGCCATTGTGGCGTCCCGATCCACAAGACGTACGACGCGGACGGGGATCGAACCCCCGACATTCCGCTATCCGGGTGGACGCTCTACCACTAGACCACGGAGTCGGTCTGAACACACGATGGCCTTTTCTGGGTCTTGGCACCAGACACAGTATACTGCCTCCGAGCCGACCAGTCCCTTTTTTGGCCCCTTAATGCCGAGCGCCAGACAGGGTAACAACAAGTACCATCATTAACGTATTTTAGTATGACGCGGTCGGGGATCGAACCCCCGACCACCACTGGACCACGGAGTCGGTCTGAGCACACGATGGCCTATTCTGGTCTTGGGATCTACTTTGGGCAGTCTAGTGTAGGGGGAAATTGGCTAACAGCCTCGAATATAACAGTCAGCTAGCGTAGCTATATATCATTACAATTTCTGAAAAAAATAATATATCACCTAACTTTTTTCATATGATGTCATATAGAGCGTCGGATATACTCGTTCATCATGACTGCCATAGTGCTATTTGCAGCCACAGCAGTACTTAAAGGACAATGTTTACTATGTGTCAACAAAATACAATACAAGCAAAACATGTTTGAGCATACATAGGCTTTTACTACACATGAAACTACATGATGATACTTAAGAAATATATTTAAAAGCAACACTAGAAAATGTGATGGCTAGAGGTCATAGTTGGGTCCAATATCAAACCAGGGACCTAAACGCATACGTTCTATATATTTATGCTCCACATACCACATTAATATTGTCAAATAAAATACAATATATAATAACATGCCTGTTTGGCCTTTTAAGAAACTGGCGATTAAAATAGCTGAAAAAACGTCAAAAGAATCACTAAGGGAACAACCGCGGTTAGACCATACTCAAAAACTCAAAATAAAAATGCGTGTTTCACGGCGCTTCGTTTTAGCAACATCAGTGTATGTGCGTGTTATCAAACGAGAAGACAACGATAAGATACAAAACACACCTGTCCATGATCTAACAGTTACTTAGGGCTTACATATGTGCTCTAGTGCTTTCAACTAGATAATAAATGTACAATTATAACAGCCACACGCAAGGGTGAGGCACAACCACCAACTAATGCCTTAATGCGAATGTTTATTGCAAACGATCTTGCCCTGTGTTGAAACAGAAGAAATAAACAAGAACCTTGCAGTATATACGTCATGGGGCTATCATGGATATTTCCTGGTATTAAAATAGGCTGGGGGCCAGTTTACTCGAACTAATGTACGCATGGGCGGATGCAGCTTTTTTGAAAAGGGAGGGTGCACAATTAAGATCTATTTATTGTCTGTGGTGGTAATTCATACAGAAATAAAGATTTTTTTCGAAATAAAAAGGGTGTGTGCGCATCCCCACCCCCCCCCACCCCCACCCCACCCCCCCCCCCCCCCCACACACACCCCTGTATCCGCCCATGGTACGGGCTATAAAACAGTGTTGTTTTGCGCCGCAATATTCCAGATATGTCATGGGTCGGGTATATAAACTTAAAACGAGTCTGTACCAAGTACAACGGTGGTTGATGGCAAGAGGAACGATCCCCACCGTCGGTGTACGATGACACACAGTCAGCAGGTCGTACTTTTAACCACCCGATCCTCTCAGTTCGGCTCTTGAAAACCCATAAGGTATTGACGACATATGTCAAACGGAATCCCCACAAGGTTACTGGGGTTTGGAAGAAAAAAGCAAGCGCCTTTTGGCAAGTATCCTCACTCGTAAGTTTCATGTATGTGTCATCATTGAACTTTTTCGGGCGGCCGCATTTATATCGATTACTCGCGCTTTAACGAGGGGTGTGGCGTCACACAGACATTGTAAATATACTCAGATGATGGTTCGTTTTAAAGATCAAGTTGTCTTTTAAAAGCGGGTGAGAGTACATTTGTGCTTGTGATTATAGCCAGAACCCTGTGAATGTTTCTTATGCGTCCGAAAACCAATAACACGGGGAAACACTCATTGTACCGCAGCCATGTTGGACATACCGTCACCATTTGCGTCCCCGGTGCAATAGGTAAGGTTAATGGGTCGATTGCATTTACAAGATGATGTCAGACCTATCACAGAGTTAATGTCCTGATATCGGGTTGGTTGGTTTTTATACCGTCGATAAATCACATTCATGTATGTAAAACCAGTGCTTCTTGGCAGATACCTGCAACTGTCTGAGACGTGAGTTCGTTGTCTAGCATCTGCCGAGCATGGGTACATATGTAGCTTCTAGTGTGCACAGCTTATAAAACACGCCTTTAGCAGAAGGACATCTGTTTTAGCGTCTAACATTGAGTCAATAAAAGCTATGATAAATTAATTTCGTCCTCTATTCTCGCTCAAGGCGATTAAGTGGATGAGTCGGGTTTGACGCCGCTTTGAACAGTTCTTCAGTTATATCACGGCGTGTCAACATAATGTTTGATGGAAACTGAAGTGATCCAGGTCTTTGACGGGTTTTTTAGTACCACTTTGGTGAAACCCACGAGCACAGGTATTGGTTTGACAACTGAAAGTAAGAAACACACACAAACACCACGCACACTCAAACACATAAAGACAGACATACACACACCACCCAAACAACACACACACAAAGAGACACACCCACATCACACCCACAAACATATCAGGCACAGATACACACACACCAGACAGAAACACATACAGACACACACACGCGCGCGCGCGCACACACACACACACACACACACACACATTGAACACTAGGCATATAATCGTATTTGAATAGTGATGAAAAAAACTTTTTTACATTATCTTATATTTTACAAAATTCGACAACAAACCGACAACAAATTTCAAATACAATTCACGTTAACGAAACAAACACCTTCTACAGGTGTCACACTGT
The DNA here is from genome assembly GCF_022045235.1 of Haliotis cracherodii. Taxonomy (NCBI): domain Eukaryota; kingdom Metazoa; phylum Mollusca; class Gastropoda; order Lepetellida; family Haliotidae; genus Haliotis; species Haliotis cracherodii. The sequence continues at coordinate 8,279,013 of NW_027266343.1, forward strand.
CTATTCAATTCATGCTGTGAGAGATATTTATTCGGTGTCGAAATCTAGTGGCGGTGAATCGTGTTGGGAATATTAATAGATCACAAATCATCTGACAATGACATACTGCACCTGGCACCTACGACCTTCGACTTTTCCGATCCCTTTTGACCGATTTCTTTGGAAAAAACAAAACAACAGACAGAATAATTTCACAACGTCCCATGCCCTTTCCAACGCGAGAGCGGAGATATGTAATGAACGACGACGTAAAAACCAACCTGTGTTTGTTATTGCGGTCGTGATGTAACCATGGCTATAGAAGAGTATTGGGTTGTAGCTCAATATATCAACTCACTAAATATTTTATCATAACATATTGATAATCAGTAACTTCCTCTATTCGTATATAACACATCATTTCGGGCTTTCCTGCCACATTATGGTGACACGCCGTGATATAACTGGAATACTGTTAAAAGCGGCGTTAAACCCAACTCACTCACTCACTCACTCGTATATAACATGACTTCGTCACAGGGCTAGATACAATTTCTGAGGACAAAATCTTGTGAGAATATAGTGTGTTGTCGTACTACAACGTGTGCAAATTCTTATCAGCTAGTTGTTTATCTGCTTCATTTGCTTCACTTTACTGTCCCTTTATCAAACAGCAGTTCTCAGTCACGAGCAAGAGATTACTACGTCGCAATAAGCCGAATCGTCTTCATAGCATGATTCACATTTCGAGCCATCAACTAATCAGCTACGCCACACATAAAGGTTATTGGCCGAAACGCAGAGAATCGGTCAAAATGGGATGGTAAAGTTTGTCTACAAAACTGTACTGACTTGTACGTTATTACAGTCTATCAACACGGCGGCACTCCTTAACAACAAAGACATCAACATGTTAAAGCGGACATCATTCTGGGCACAAATTGATATAGATAACAGTGTAGAAATATATAAATAGCTATTTGGTAGCTATATATATAAATAATACTCATACATGATTTAATAGGCAGATAAATATGTTGTACGGACATATTTTAAAGGTTTGTCTACATATCGAGCCAAACCCACATTAGAGTGAGTGAGTATGGTTTTACTTTTAGCAATATTCCAGTTATATCACGGCAGGGGACACCAGAAATGGGCTTCACACATTGTACCCATGTCGGGAATCGAACCCAGGTATTCGGCGTGACGAGCGAACGCTTTAACCACTAGGCTACCCGACCGCCCCTACATAAGACCACTCAATCCTATGGCCGGCTCGGTCGACATGCATGGAGAATTGTGACCAATTCACCCAGGACAGGCTTATTAGTATTTCATAAACTTCATGTTACAAAATATAGACCACTTCAAACCATTTTGACCCCTCCACTCTGATCACCATTGTCGAACATTGTATGCCACTATTTCCAAGTCTGAGCCTTTCTTGCGCCATCACGACTCACTGCTTGAGCCACAAGGCTTCCCAAAACATAAACTGGGAACCTAACATGGACACTTCACGCTCAGAATAACCGCGTGAATGTTCCTCCGGGGAACAACTTCCACTCCGGTAACCAAGACACTTGCAAGATCAGCCCATGCTTGATGCTGCTCGCTGTCCACCAATAACTTCATTATACCCTTCAAGATGCAAATGACGTCTTTTGACCTTTTGCTGCGACATTTCATTTGTTCAGGGCAGTATCACAGTCGCATAGACACTGTGGAGAATACCGATAAGGACCAGCACCTTCATTGTCAAATGTCATTCTAACCCATTACATAAGCTTGAGCCCGTAAAGATCCGGGGTCGAATAGCAATCCATGCTTGCCGTAAAAGGTGACTATGCTTGTCGTAAGGGGGGACTAACGGGATCGGGTGGTCAAGCTCGCTGACTTGGTTGATGCATGTCATCGATCCCAATTGCGTGGATCGATGTTCATGATATTAGTCACTGGATTGTCTGGTCCAGACTCGCTTATTTACAGACCGCCGTCATATAGCTGGAATATTGCTGAGTGCGGCGTTAAACAACAAATAAACTAACAGACATTAGCTTGACTTGCTTGCAATAGTTCTTTTCATTTTCAGTCTCTTTTGTAATCGAAATGAATTCACAAGTTTTGTGAATATTTAATCATATTCAGTTTAATCAATAATAGATACAGAGGTGCACAGTATCATCGGTCTGCTATAATAACAAATTAAACCATAAGCGTTATGGAGGGGTGGTAAAATCTTCTTGCAGAGGGGTATCCTTCAGGAGCAAAAGATCTCATTATAGAGAGATAGAGTATTTATGTGTTGCTATGAGTGAGTTAGCTTAACGCTGCTTTGAACAATATTTCAGCGTGCCATCTTGTCGTGGGGGGAAATCCTAAAGTGATGCAGGACTCACACGGTAACCACTTTGGTGAAACCCATGAGCACGGGTATGGTGCTGACAAACCTAGAATCAAAATCAGAGAGAATCTGCACATCGGATTGTGGCCTCAGACGAATCGGTCACAAATGTCTCATGCTGCTGAAAAAGTGGGCAATTCATTCTCAATCACTGGTTTGCCTGATCCCGATTCGACTGTTCACAGACCGCCGACATGTAGCTGGAATATTGCTGAGGGGGCGTTTAACATGACGCGTCATTTAATAGTATATGACTGGTTCTAACACTACATCTTATGGATCAAGTTTACCTTAAATTGTTGAAATACCTTTACTTTGGTATACTTTCATAGGTATTCCAGGGGACACGGGTGGCCCAGTCGTCAGAGGCGCCGCGATTTGCTGTTCACAGTTGCGTCCCTTTGGCACGCCAGAAATCTATGATTGTTTGTTCGAATCCCGGTTCCCCCCCGATTATGTTTCTAGGTTTGTCAGCCTCATACCCGTGCGCGTGGGTTTCACCGAAGTGGGAAACGTCTGAAACCTGCATCACTTCGGTCTTTCCTCCCACATTAAGCTGACACGCCGCGACATAACTGAAATACTATTAAAAGCGGCGTTTAAACTCAATCACCCACTTAGGTATTTCAATGTCCAACTTCTATCCAACGCTCATTCCATTATCAGTTGTACTCATACACATACCACAGGACGGAGAACTGGACCAGCCATGTTCGATTACTATTTGCTAAGGGGGCATGACGCGACAAATACTACCGCTACTATCGGTCATGATTATCTTGTTTACAGAGAGTCAGATACCCCTGTCACACTGTCACTGATATCAATGACACAATTAGATACCACAGAACAAGAATATTGCTTGTCTACCAGAACGAAAGCTGGACCAAACAAAAGCAACGTTGACATCTCCAGGATAATACTTACTTCACGTATATTAACATTGAACTACTTCAGATTATACAAGACGGATGATGAACCAGAACAGATTCAAGGGCCACTTATTCAGTCACGCGACCGGCCCATCCCACCCATCCACGTGCCTACCCGATCCCAAGTAAAACAGTCCGTGTCAACCGTCACGTAGCCAGCCTCTATCACAACTCTCATACTGGTCCTACACTCGCTGGCCTCTGATCCAGATTACACAAATCTTACCTTGGCCCAGTTAGAGGCTCAGGTAGACAACAGGTAAACTCAGTTAGCCATCCTGTTGAAGATGCACCTGATTACCTAGCTTCCTTCTAGATAGACCTCTCTTCTCGGAATTACTTCGTCAAGAGTGACGTTTCCTTTATCACGTTGTGAGATAATGCATCATGGCACACCACACGTACAGATTCAGCAGAATTAAAATAGCTGTAGTTGTCATAGTTATGGCATGAGTATTTGGTTCGAAGATGATGTTTTGTTTGATCAACAAAAATGCACTCTAATTCCAGACTGTAATTCAATATGTTTTATTAAGTTTGGAATTATTTCTCAATTAAGGGGCTACCTTTCATAACACTGTTACTTTATTGCTACGGTTTATTCCCCATGGGTTGAGATCAGTTTGCTTGTAAAAAGCACTTATTCACAACATCGTTTCATCCCCAAACAATCAACGTCATTGTTTAATCGCTACTGGACTTTCTATCCATGTAATTATTTTGAGTGATACGTTCATCCACATTTTGTATAATGTAGTGGTTGTAAAAACACTAGTGTTGTGTGTAAAAAGGAATTCCATTGTGACGCCTTCTGATCACGTGTTACTTATATCTTCCAGTCTTTTGGTATCCCTCGATGACTTCCTCTAACGAAGCTCGAGGCCGAGGCGACGTTCCCTGTGTGACACGAAGACTGTTGATGGTTCTCACCCTGCCTCTACAAGGGTAATGATCCCATGTTTGTCTGCAAATTGCAAGTTCGTGGTTTCACTGTACGCGAAAACAACGATCTTGCTTATCGAACCATACTTGTGGTGTATTTTTAGCTTCAATCAAATTTTGTTGAGTGTAGTTGAAGAATTGCGCTTTTCTCCGAAAAGGGTCACCGAATTCTATCAGTATTCACGAAGGTAATTCGATCTTAGAATCAATAAATACAATCGAAGCAGTAGTACGTCCACATACAATTAGCACATACATATCTACAACACTGAAGCAATCAGCACAAGACATGGACAGCGGTCAGTAAGTGTTTAACATATATGACCAGCTGTAATCAATACACCTGACTTCCATGACAAGTGTGTGTTGTTTGTTTGTAAGTCGTTTGACGGCATACTCAGCATTATCCTAGCTATTTGGCGGCGATCTGTAAGTTTGAACCATTTTTTTAAATAAATACTTCCGAGGCCCGTGTCAGTTGCATTTCCTGCAAGCTGTGACTGTCCACATGTTTTAGTTACACGTTTAAAGATGGATTATGTAAATAAAATGCTAACGGATGCGTGACGTGCTAAATCAAGACGCCCTTTGTCCGTAATACTTTTACTTAATATCTGATCTAGTTCAGCTTATTCGTGCATTTTTAAGGGAAACATCATCATCTACGAATCTATGACACAGATAGATCCTATTTAGGTGAGAGAATACTGTTTTAAAACACAGTTAGACATATTCCAGAAAAATACGATGGGGTTGTAAGTAACTGCGTATATGGACAGTGATGGGACGATCAACAAACATACGACTGACAGACTCAGGCTACACTGTAAGCACCCGAGCCGATCTTACGACCATTCGTGACCAACTCGTGTTATTCCGGGACAAGCCGAATAGCGACCCGTGCCCATCTCGTGGCCATTTTTGCGACTGGGTTCCGCCTAAGCGCAAACGGGCATAGCTTTAAGAATTGGAAACTGGTTGCGTAATGATTCACGTATATTTCCCCCATATACCATATATATTCAAGATACTATTGAAAACACATCAGGACTTACAGTATTAAACCGTATGATTAAACACATTAAGCTGTATCTTGGGTATATTTTACCATGGGGCGGTCTATATGTAATGTCACGGCGTTATCATTTATCACCAGCTGACGGTGCCCCGTGATGGTGGGATAAAAACCTATGTTAAGTTACCAAGCAATTGCCTGCCAAAGTCCACCTTATACATGACGTCAACAAAAAAAAATTCTTGTCAGCATCGTGGTAATAAACATGGCGTCTGTTTATCTATCAACAAACTGTGACCTAGTTATCTGCTCTTTGCCTCTCTCTCCGGTCTATACTATCCTTAGTTATTTCTCCTCTCGTTCAATAACTTCAACCATCGCGAACGTTAACAGTCTGCGTTACCTTAAGTCTTAATGCTTCAAACCAAGACTGCTAATGAAATAAATATCATCAAACGATCTGAATTATTAACGTTCCTCTTAAATCGTTTACCGAAGACACAATGTCGGATACCCAAGGGGCTAATGGAATGTATCCAGTAACCATGAATAAATTTTAGTTTGAAACATTTTTACAGTATGAAGAAAAACATAAATCTTTGTGTAAACACATGACTGGTTTTTCATTTCGTTAGAAATGTAATTTTCCAAAATTGCAACACATTTGTTACTAGTTGAAGTACATTTAATGAGAAGACGCCAAAATTGATGAATGTATCGTCTAAACGAAGAAATAACCCGTTGTCAAGAGTGCAACTCTTTATGCACACAAGCCTGCTGGGTCGTGTCATTCATGATTATTTCAACAGGAGTTATCGACCTCGGTTCCGCACGGCGGTATAGACACTTCACAATTTGGCGACATATAATTATCACCTTTTAAGAATCTTCTCCAAGCACTCGTAAGTCTGAAGGAAATTGAAATGTGTCTGAGATTGATTGCAAGCCGATCTAAAAGCTTCCTGAAGTGCCTCGTTACAAGCGAGGCAATTGCAGGGTACATGTGCGCCACAATGCAAAGGGGTTTGGTGACTGATTGTTTGAAATGCTCACACAACTGTCCAAAATGGCCCATGTATGTAGGCTACGTAATGAGATTTAGCATTATGGACGCAACAGCTTTCTCCCACTGCGGTTTAACACACTTAACCTACATTTGCCACATCGTATTGTACAAGAACGCATGGTTTCAATGTAACGGTGACGTAAGGGTCAGAGTAGCTGTGTCAGCACTCCGCTGCTTAAGAAACATTAATTGTGGTCATATAATGTTACATTTTGCTTGAACGATATACTTAATTACCCAAATGAATGTATTATACCTCTAGTCTGTAATGGTAATGCCATGGGCTTCAAAGTGATCTTTGTGCGATGACGATCGTATCTCCCATATTTATAAAAGGCTAACGCGAGTGTGTGACCATTTTTCAACAGTAATAACCTGCAGGTTAGCTAGATATTTTTGAACGTGCAAGTTTAAGAATTGAGTAGTCATGGGTTTTACCCTACCGGATACAAGGTGAAATCCGGAAACAGGATATTTTTTCAGGTTTCAACAAGGTTAGAACTTAAATCTGAGTCAGAATCAAACAGGTTTCTGGCAGAATTAATGACTACGGACGACAAGTATGACAAATGTAATACTGCATCCCAGACATTTAATTCTGACTGACTATTTATGCAGGAATTCCCTTATTAAACTGTCATACTTGACAGTTGAATAACAATATTATAACTTATTAGATAGAAAATTAAGCTAGCCAGTCGTGCAACCTAGATTATATTTTCAGTAGCCAGAAAAAACACCAAGTTGCCACAGACTTTAGGCAGGTGCTTATTTCGCACACCTCACACCTCGCACGATATTCCGATGATTCGTAGCCCTAAGGTAGCTTTGTGAAGCGAGGGCCTATTAGCCATCAGAGCTTCGTTCCGAGTCAGGTTCGACGCTTGAAATAGCCTTCCCATCCAACACACTCAAATTCTAGATAAATTATGTGCGAAGTTACCAGTAAGAGAGACGGAGATCATGACGTCACATCCAACCGGAGCTATAGTTGCGAAGACGGCCAACATCACCCATTTCCGTAGCTTGTTCTCAGGGAAAATGTCCAATCGTGTTCAGAGAAGTAGCGGATATGTCCAGAGTCGTTACAAACAAATAAAGTACCGACTATACCGGAGGATATCTGTAACATTGTTTGAGTAGAAGACGCAATTTATCAATCAGACAAAAGCCTTACAAAGTTCATTCCAAAAGATACCCTTCCGTGAAGTGATCTTAAACAATGCAACGGGCGTAAGGCAGCTCTCACACTTTGCCAAGGTGGTTGCCGAGTTATCCAGAGCCTAACTCGGCTAAGACTCGGGAAGAGACTACATATATACGAGTGTCGTACGAGCCCCATAGGAGTCCAATAGGAATCTAATAGGTGTCTAATAGGAGTCTATTAAGAGTTGCATACGAGCACAACGATCTCGATGCGAGCTGTACGAGTTTGGTACGACTTCGGTACGCGGTGGCTACGAGCTGCTAAATAATTCGGCGGGAATTTGTCACATGATTTAACATGGAGGCTCGTATAGCTCGTATTAGACTCGGTCAACGCGGCACGAGGTCGCCACGAGGGTACTACGAGTAGGACGAGTGTGTTACGAGTTTGTTGGCGAGAGTTGGCTGGCGGCCCGGGTGTTTTGAGCAGTTCCAAAACTCTCGTAGATCAGTGCGAGGTATCCCCGAGTACGACCTCGCTACGATCTCCATACGAGTAGTCCCGAGTCAGCTCGGGTCCATACGCGGGACGCAACTCATCAAAGTGTTAGAGCCATTTAACTGCACAATTAACCCCTTATAAGCCAGGTCTATAAAGTACAGGTGTGGGGAAATGAGGGCCTATTCTTACCCTTAGCCACCCACAAGCCCACTCAACCATACACACGCGCACACCCATCCACTAACTAACAAACGCATCACACACAATAAGATGGGGCACGGTGGTGAGCAGTCAAATTGAATAAAACCTCGAACAGGCTGGTGAGAGTAGTTTGGAAAGATCATACAGTCAATCACTTGGTTCCTGTTCACAGCATTGATCTAGCTGTGTCTTTGACTGATTGTTCACTCGACTATGGAAACATTATCGTTGTAAACCGAACCTCTGATTTCAATTGTCTCACTGTTGATAAGCTATAGAACGGATGAAATGACATACACCTTTGGGACATGCTGAACATGCTTCTTTGAAATTGAGACAGTAAGTCTTCACCTCCGTGAATATCGTTTACTGCTGTATGAGAATGATTCCAGTATACGTCTGAAGCGCAATGAAGTGCTCAAACTGCGATGCTTCAACAGAGATACAGAAATTTCGAATTCGGAGACATCACAGCTGCCACCTTCACAGTCCGACACATGGACGACGATAGTGTACTGACATCTAATATACACCTTTCTGTTCTTCTTTTGCCATTGTGGCACGGTTGGCCCAGTCGTCTAAGGCGCCGCGATTCAATGTGCAGAGTTGCGTCCCTTTGGGCAGAAATCTATGATTGTGGGTTCGAATCCCGGTTGGCCTCGATTATGTTTCTAGGTTTGGCAGCACCATACCCGTGCTCGTGGGTTTCACCGAAGAGGTAAACGTCTGAGACCTGCATCACTTCGGGCTTTCCTACCACATTAAGCTGACACGCTGCGATATAACTGGAATACTGTTAAACCCAACTCACTCACTCTTTTGCCATTGTAGTCATTGGGATGGTGATGCATGTATATTATAATTCAGTGACCATGTTGAGATACATGTACTACAATCATGTTCTGTTATTTGTTTGACATTCAACATATTATATTGTTTGTATTTAGGTATTTTATTTATCTGGCCTCTCGTAAATCAACTGCCAGCTTGACATACAACGCTATATGATTAATATTTATGAACTTCGTAGCTTTTATTTCCGTACCTGATTACACCAGCATGCAATGCATGTAAGTGAGTGAGTGAGTGAGTGAGTATGGTTTTACGCCGCTTTTAGCAATATTCCAGCAATATCACGGCGGGGGACACCAGAAATGGGCTTCACACATTGTACCCATGTCGGGAATCGAACCCGGGTCTTCGACGTGACGAGCGAACGCTTTAACCACTAGGCTACCCGACCGCCCCTGCAATGCATGCAACAAGATAATATTAACACACATGGTACCCAGTGTATTGACTTATCGCTCATGGTTATCACTAATTTCAGTAATAGAGAGTGATACTGCATCTGGTAATGATCGAGTCTAGGCCAGACGAACTAGTGGGTGACATCATGAGAAACGAATAACGAAATACGATGACACACTCAGAGAACTCCTCATTTACCCGGCTCACAACTCGGTCTGTGGGGTCATATTCTACCCCGAAATCCCTTCGGAATGAGACAACAAGAAAAATGAGAACCAGTCGTGTCAAAATCTAACTTATAGTGCCCATGCATATTCACCTCCGTCGGTCATGTATGAAAACCCCAAGCTAATACATAGATATACTGGATGTATCGCTAGTGATGTGGTTGCTTTTGCTTGCTCTTTTTACGAAGATTTAAAAATGCATCATGTGACTCTTGCTCAAAAGTTGTTTGATCAAGGTTTTAACATTCAAGCCTCAGGATATCTTTCAAAATGTTTTATGGTACATACGCATCAGTACCAAAACTATTTGGCTGATATGTATCCGTATTTATTTTCGGGTACACAATTGACTGCCTTTGCATGTGTTTGTGACAAGTGCAAAGGGTGTAAAGAAGGAGCATTTTAATAAAAACATCGAAACCCTTTCCACAATTAATTCCTACAATATCATAAGCCTGTGTTTATGAATCACTGAATCAATAAATGTACCTGAAGAGGCTGACATGTTTTATCAAGTGCTAAAATCCGCATAAATATTCGATTTTTTAATCACAAATTGCTGAGAAATATGACAGGGATTTAGTAAAGCTGCTTATGTTTTAAATATGCTTTCATTAGCTACGTGTTTCAAATAGGCCGTCGTTGTCATCATCTATTATGACAGTCAGATGCTTGCAATAGCAACTATAGAAAGTAAATCGGGATTGCGATGTGCATATTATGTGGCGCTGATGCCGTATTAGTGCATTCACTGAACATTGTCTGTGGTGAGATGACGGCTTAGTACCTACAATCTAAATATAAAGGCAAATAAAGAGAATGGGCACGTCTTGACCGCTTCAGAATGTCTCCTGCCCATTGACAACGATTGTTGTGACGGTTTTGAAGTAAATATATCACGTCTTTGAATGACATTTAGAAGTGATGCACACAAGGAAGAGAATTAATATGTCAACTTCTATGTAATCAGGAAAACAACGTTTCTGAGTAAATGTTTACTCATCAGGTGAATGATTCACACTCCTATATTTGTTCGATGAGTCAACACAAAAAGAAAGAAAAATATTTCATGAATCATTGCATCTTACAGTGCACCTGATCTCCGCAAGACGAGACGAGTTGACACGTTCTGTTCCGTCATGCCGACAGTGAGGTCAAGGTCATCATACAACTGCCCCAGGGGCATGTCCTACTAACGGTTAATGAACGTGGTCAATTCGGATAAGTAAACCTGAAAAACTTGTGTCTTTTTGGTATATGTATACAGTAGAATCTGTCTAAGCAGTGTGGTTGATCCGGTTTAATTAGACAGTGGTCCTTGACATCCATGGCAAGAAATAGCAAATTTGGCACAATCAAATGATTTTTTGGTTGGTTGGTTTGTTGTTCAACGCCGCACTCAGCAATATTCCGGCTATATGTCGTCGGTCTGTAAATAATCGACTCTGGACAAGACAATTCAGTGATTAATATGATGAGCATCGATCCACACACTTAGGATCGATGACCAAGTCGGCGAGTCTGACCACCCGATCCCGTGAGTCGCCTCTCACGACAAGCATAGTCGCCTTTTACGGCAAGCATGGGTTGCTAAAGACCTTTTCTACCCCGGATCTTCACGGGTCCACAATCAAATGAGACATATTAGGTCAGATGGCAAAGATTACGTTTCTATGTATTGTACACGCAAAGTTATTGTGACATACCGGATAATGTATTGCAGAGTATTGATAAGAACAGATAATGGACGTGTGAGTGAGGTGTGTGCACAGTTTACATCCGGATCAGGCAGCGACAACTGGTCATTATATATATTGATCCTTTGTCGGGTATTTTCAGCCGGGACTCTGGACGGAATTCCGGGGTATACAGATTTTACATGATGAGAAATTAAAGCATTTGGATGGGTCCGATATTATTAGCACAGAGACCGGTTTTGACAAATCCAATTGTACTAACACAATACAACGTATCAGTTAACAGTTAACCGTTTACTGTACCTGTGGTCTTTGGTTATAGTTGTTATCCGAGAAATGTATTCATCCTGTTATCTGAAAAAAGAAACAACTTACTATTTCAACAAAAGAGCATTACTAGATATTACCTTATATTACCATATGAAGACTGAATCAGTTGGTGTGTAAGTAACAAAATACTAGCATTTTCCTTTGAACCGGCTGTTTGTCGACGCTTACGTAAGTGTCATTACTCAACATCGATGGCTCGCTACAGTGTCGATAGTTTCCATGCACACGATAAGAAAAACATGTATGACAATATTCAGAGATAGCAATTATAAAACCTAAGGGACACGGATGGCCCAGTCGTCTAAGACACCGCAATTCGCTGTGCAGAGTCCCATAGGTCTCGCCAGAAACCTTTTGATCCTGGGTTCGAATCCCATTTCGCCCCGATTTAGTTTCATACCCGTGCTTGTGGATTTCACCAAAGTGGTAAACGTCAAAGACCGCAATCACTTCGGGCATTTCTCCCACATCAAGCTGATACTCCGTGATATAACTGGAATACTATTCAAAGCGGCGTTAAAGTCACTCACTCACACTTATAACAGCTACACAATAACGGACGTGCTAGATTTTGATATTTCAAATAAAGCAAGGAAATCTGTATTGTGGGAAAGTATATGTACAGTCCATCCTATATCAATAAGTATTTTTATTGCGGGACACCTATTGCAAGAGCATAACTTTGTTTGAACTCTCGCCATAGTATTGCATTTGCAATAATAAGAATGTCCCCAAATAATCACCCAAAACAGTGGGGTGTGTCGCTCACCTGATTCTTGACCGAAAGTGTCACATTGTATTTTGAATAAGAAAGGTAAATGGTCACAATTCAAAATACAACTGGGAAAATCATTTATCTATCAAGTGCCTCATATTGTGAGCAATCTATGGCAGGTGGTATCACGCATGTACAATTTTAGTCACCGCAAACATCTGTTACAAATTTTGTATTTTTTTTAATTCATTAACTCAATCAAATAAAAGCAACAAAACTTTTTCCATACTCATAAGAAATCTCTGCCCAAAAAAGTCTATTGTTATATTTCGACTAAATCATGAGCATGTGAAACGCTATCAACTAGTGATGATACCAGGTGTTCGCGAAAACGTGAGCGTATTCTGCCCCACTGGTGGCACCCGTCACAAACACATGTAAAGGCAAGTCAATTGTTCATCTTAACAGAAAGGAACGTTCCTGGAAACGCTTGAAAGGTTTAACGTTGGTGTTTTAAACATGAAGTGAGTGAGTGTGTATTTACGCCGCATTTATCAATATTTCATTAATGTCACGGCGGGGAACCCCTCAGTGAGCTTCACACAGTGTACGCATGTCGGGAATAGAACCCGGGTCTTCGGCGTGACGAGCAAATGCATTAACCACTAGGCTACCCGACCGCCCCTTCAAACATGAAGCTTTTAGCTAACCTGAAGACATTATGTATATACTGACACAAATTCTAAAATTATTATTCACACAATCCAGAATGTTATAATATATTGTCACTATAATGACAGTACAACCTGACATAAATTACGTTTTGATAAAGTTGTCGTGTGACAATATAACCCATGTGCCAACTGAACAGGTTGTTTAATGATGCCCTCTGTGCCCGGTGGACCAAAGCTCTCATCTGTTTGGTGAAGTTCATGTCATATCTACCCAGAAATTAACAAATTCAACTAAATAAAAACTAATAAACTGATGAAGTAAAAACAGAGTAATCTTGTATTGTCTCTTTAAAAAAACTGTCGCTAAAAATACAAATCTCTGCACAAAAGTCTTTTTGATGTGTCGCTGTCGAATTAATCACCAAATCTAACCATGCCCACAAAGTCTCTCCTTCAAAGCAAAGCAGCACAGTGTCGTTTTCCCCCGGAAAAGGCAGAACAGGTTATCGATTTAAACTTTTTCCTGTTTCAATATTTTCTCAATTTTCTCTCCAAGGATTAGTTTTAGAGATCACTAGATTTTCTGCAGGTGGGCACAAGCTCTCGTATTCCCTTTGAAGTTTGAACACCAGCTCCCCCACCGCATATCGTTTTAAGCGTTGAAGGTAGATGTTCGAGTTTTGAATATTAAGGCAGAAGTGATGTGACGTTGTTAGTAGGGTTTTGGATCCATGCAACATATGTTCCTGACTGGCGGACCGGAGGTTGGTAGATTGTGTTTCGATATTTCGTCATGTTGACGATCCACGCCGTCAAACTGACATAAGACATACTGATGACACTGATGTTAGACACCACTGATGTATTGACGTAAGTCAATCGCACTGTCGTATTGCCATTAAGACACCGGGGCCGGCATATTGACGTTAGACACCAGAGACATTATATTGACGTAAACCAGTCGCACTGTTGTCTGACATTAGACATCAGCGCCGTCATATTCACGTAAACCAGTCGCACTGTCACATTGACGTTAGACACCCCAGCGTGGTCATATTGACGTAGATGGGTCGCACTGTCGCATTGACGTTAGACACCAGGACTGTCATATTGAAATAAATCAGTCACACTATTACAGTGACGTTAGACACAAGCACCGTCATACTGACGTAAAACAGTCGCACTGTTGTATTGATGTTAGACAACAGTGCCGTCATACTGACGTAAAACAGTCGCACTGTCGTACTGACGTTAGACACCAGGACCGTTATATTGACATAAATCAGTCGCACTGTCGTATGACGTAAGACATCAGCGCCGTCATATTCACGTAAACCAGTCGCACTGTCGTATTGACGTTAGACAACAGTGTCGTCATACTGACGTAAACCAGTCGCACTGTCGCATTGACGTTAGACATCAGTGTTACATTTTAGTCAAGAGTCTTCATATTGATGTACGATACCTAAGCTGTCAAAGTGACTTCACACATCAGGGCCTTCGCCAAAACGTAACACACACGCGACGTCATACTGACGTTAGACTACAACGTCGTCATACAAATGTTGACGCCCGCACCGTCATATTGACGTTAGACACCAGGTCTGTCATAAAGGCATAACGCAGGCGCCGTCATACTACACTCCCGCGTAGTCTTGCTGATGTTAGACATCTTAGTAGTTATGAAGACGAAAGACATTAAAGGCGCCAGTTTGGCTTTATACAAAATATTCATTGAAAATGTCACATAACGCGCTACAAAAGTAAGTAAATTTATCGAAATATATTCAACCGTGGTTTCTGGAATCATGACGTCAAAACATATGCTTATTCTCTATAACCCCGGCCTTATTTCATACCTCATGCCGAGAATCCATATCATAGAGCTGTAAAAAGATTTTTGTATGACGTAAATCGAGCGCAAACATATGAGATGCATCGTCAAAAATAGTAATGTGTATGTCCAGGCATAAAGCGGTTCTAGGACTAATCAGATTACTTATCCGCAGGATGACAACACGCTAGACGTATGGCGGTTTATGAACGAAGTGCCACGACGTAGTTCTGCAGCTGGTCTGACGTATAAGGTATTAGGTATTAGGATCACAGATTCGCCCCGATTAAGACCCTTGGTCTGCCAGCAGTTAGTGAGTAAATGTTTGTTTACGGGCAAACAGCGATATTCCCGATACGTCACGGTGGATTGTAAGTATCTGGCAAACCAGTGGTTGATAACATGAGCAGCAATCCACGCCGTCGAGACATTATTGTACACAATAAACTATGACATACATTATGACAACTTTTTGAAGTCTTCTCTTACGACAAGCACGGTATTCGTGGGACCTATACAGCCTCGCAATCTCTACAGAGATCCGGAGTTTCAGAGCAGGTATCGACAATGTAAAGATCAACGACGGACAGGTCGACATTACACCCTCGTGGGGATCTGGTTAGATAAGAAATATTATCTACATCAGTAACCTTGACAACCACCAGATATATATGACATGAATATAATCCGGTTGTAGACAACTCAAAAAACGTTAAAGAACAACCGATTCTTTCATATAACATAAGCGTTTGTTTGTTTGTTTGTTTCATGCCGCACTTATCAATATTCCAGCTATATGACGGCGGTCTGTAAATAAATGGGTTCCTGGCGTCTAAACTCGAACCTGGATCATCACGGTCAGTTATGTGAAAGAACCACGTCATGCCATGACATATTAACTGTAGTAACATGAACGAACCGCGCTTTCTTTAACTTTTTATGGAGGAGTATACAATGCATATCATTTACACTGACACTAATCAAACCACATTATCCTTACAGTAATCAATAAAAGTAACTAAAATCATTTTTGTAATCAACACCAACGAAATCATGCCCCATGACACTGCCATAATGCAGTATCAGTAATGAATGAACAGGAAGTGACGCCAAGCAGCTGGGTCGAAGGCTCGCGGGAGAGAGTTAGTCAAGATCGCCGCTCACTCCTGGGGATGAACCCATTCTGGGACTCCTTAATTAAGCATGAAGGGCTCCTGTAGTTAAATCATGCAATCGATAAAGATTCATCTCTGTTTAATGATGTAACTCCACTAGACGTAATTCACACTTGATGTATGCCAGCGACCGACTGAATTCTGTACGTTCATTTCCAATTTTTACTCAGTAATAACCTGAGACGGCCAATAATGATATCGATTTGTGGCTGATATTTTTCAAGAATTTACGTTTACATTAGAGTAATGAGAAAAAGGCGCCTAATGTATACTAATTTTCCAAGATGTATGCATTTACTCTGTCGACTGCTCTGCGGGAATCGGAGTGGCTGTTTGTGAGACGTAAGAGTGCCAATATATAGGTAATATACTGGGGTGCTTCCTCGTATGTATATTCAAATTGGTTATTTGAGAATCTATTTTTCAGCCTAAAGTATCTTTTTGCTTAATGAAGTCAATTTGCTTATTCGATCGTGGTTTCAGCTTTTAGTTTGAACTGTTTACACATGGTATATGCATTACTACTACGTAAATATGAGTAACATGAGTCTACTGTGGTTACCATTTTTCTCGCAACCAGGGTTGACTAGATTCCGTCTCAGATCACCAGTGTTCAACAAGGGGAACTTTGCGGAGTAACCAAAATAAAACGCATAAATTTCAACCTTTGTTATGATGATGGCTACCAGGAGGAGGAGAAATGCAACAGTCATCGCTATAACACATAGCTATGAGGGGTTACAAGATTTACTGTGTTTCACTGCTTGACAAAGCTGCCATTGCACCGTTCCTACTCAATGCATTCAAAGCAAGAAAATTCAAAATAACGTTGAAAATCAAACGAGATTCACACTAATCAACGATTTTGCATTATTGATTCCAAAGTATTTATATCAACTTTCGAAAGTTTAATTTCCCTGACGCACATCAGAATACATATATACTATCACTACCGGGTTAATTGTATTCATTAAACGGCTCATATTCATGATTGAATCAATAAATGAAAGATACTAATGAGCTTTAACGATGTCGTCACTTGGAGACAGCTAACCAGAGTATCGCACCCCAGTAGGTATGGACAACTTAGATCAACCGAAGTATGACGTACATCAGTTAACATGAACTGACATTGGTCAATCAAGGTTCACTTGGGTTGTCCAGGCTTTTGAAATCGAACGCAAGGATTGTCACCTGTGTTCACGGGTGGCCTGGTGATCCCTTCGCGGTGCTGTTCCAGGATTAGCCCCGACCACGCACGCACTTTGTCTGATAACACGTACTTTGTCTGATAACGCGTTCACAGGTCAAACCAAAGTGCTGAATGTGTACAAGCACTGAAATAATTGAAATATATCGGCGTTGAACCCAGCGCAAAGACTATCTTTCTCTCCGGTATTTCAAGTCACCGATTGTGAAAATGTTAAATGTTCTGTGAACATTCAACTTACAAAGCCAAACGGAACCATCGAGGAGTTTTAATGTAATACCAGTTCAAATGGATAGCAAATGTAATATCTTAAACGTCATACAACCATGGATAATATGAGTTTATAAGTACGAAACTATGGGATTAATGACTAAAAGAACCAATATGTGTATTTCAAACATCTAAGTCTTTACTGAATATTTCGTGACATTTTGAAATTTGAAAAATAATAGCCGTAATCACGTCACCCTACCATTAATGGTAAATCGCACGCACGCACGCACGCAAAAAGCAAAAAGCAAATAGTTATATACATACAGATAGAGAACAAATGTAAAAATATCGAGCAAAACTAAATATTCTTTTTTTAAAAATCAATAACAAAAAGCGTCAAAGAACATATATCATAATTAAAAGAAACACAGTTTCATTAAAAGGTTATTTTAACCTTCTGTCACACAGTACGTCATGTCAAGTAATCATCATTATGATCCCCGAGTTTACTCAAACCTTTTTTCAGCTTTTCCTGGATTTGCTTCCTCCTGTATCGGAGTACAGCGAGTTCCGTCTCGATCATGTAGATGGTCTTCAGCACCTGAAGTCGCACCTACAACATCACGGAGTCGGAAAGGAAGACATTGGCTTCATGATTTATGAGGGGTAACGAGAGAGTCAAAATTGTTTCAAATCGCAGTAAGCGAAATCACTGCTATGGTATGGCAATAATCGAATCTTGAACACACAAGCCATTGTTTGATCTGATAACCAGACCGGTCACACATCATTGCGGTTGGCTCTTAAAGGATGGGTGGACGTTGTGGACCTGTTCTGCCCCGAATCCCAAAAGGGCCTGATGGCCTTTTAGTCTGGTAGCCCTGCCTCCATTTAATCTCCAGCTCTATCTTACCTCTATTAACCTGTAAATCATGCTTGCTTATTTTGACGTTGTATTGATTGTGATAATAACCTGTCAACTTGTACGCTGAAAAATATTCATATAAATTGAACTAGCCATCAGTCCTATGAGTTTGCTACGTTAAAACAACCCTTTGAGGAATTTCGTCCAAGGGACGTCCAAGTACTAAGGGTAACATAAATGTCAAGAACACTGATAACAATTTCACAGCCAAACGGGTCCTTGGTTACAATCTGAGACAGTCCATCGTAAAAAGAAACCAAGCACGCACACACTATTTTTTTCATTTCTGAGGATTGGCATGAGACTGATGCAAACATAAAACCATCATTGATCTCTTCCTCGTGCTCTAGAATAACCATTGTCTGGAGACCTTTGGTTGCATGTCATCAATCGGGAGATAAAACGTATTACTGGTATTTAGAAAACACGCTAATAATGGAGTGTTACGAAACACTGTATATGTTTTCAAAAATAGTTCATGCTGCAATATATATACGGTGCATTTGTTGCAACATTCCTGTTCGTAGTAACCTGAAATAGGTCTTGCTCTATCTATAAAAAAAACATATTTCTATGTCATAGTCCTCAATACATTTCCCAAATTTCCCACGAATATCACGTACAAATTTCTTCCAACGTTCAGCATCATTCATATAGAACTGTTAAACCCAACTCACTGAAACAACCACAACGGATTACTTTATGGACGTTTTTAACCGATCACCTGTTCTTTTCTCTTCTTCTTCTTCCTGGCTCTGCAAGTGGTCCGGGACGCCTCCTCTGGTGAAGCAGGGGTGTTTTTTACATCCCTTATCTCCCCGTCAGTATCTCTATACACGTAGTCATCCTTATTTACTAAAACAATCTGATCTGTTGCCCCGTGTGACTTCTCCAATTTGTTTTTCTCAACAAAAGACAGAGAATGTCCTGATTTTGAACAATTTAAGTATGTCTTGAAATATTTATCAAGAATACTCTTGGTTCTGACAGTGTCCTTGACAACCTGTTTTGGTCTCTTAACTGTGACGTCTTTGGAAGTAAAAGCCGCTTGCTTTCTTTTGCTTAAAGCTGCTTGGGGTAAAGAGTTCCTGACAGTGTGTAATTTCTCTCTATATCCAGGCTTGTTATTTTCTCTGATGGTCTGCACAGGTACGACCGGGCTTTCACAAAACTCTCCCATTGAGTCGTGACAACCATAGGTCTTTTGGCCTGTATTACCCTTGTAACTTATTGCCACAGCGGCTCCTGAGTGCGTGTTGGTTTCTCCAGACAGAACCGTTTCGGCATGACTCCCAATCCCTCCTCCATCAGGAGATGAAGTCACCCGAAACCCATTTCCTTTACTCTGTTTCATGCTTTGTCGATACATAATGGGTTTGTGGATGCCTTGCTTCTTTGTCAGTTGGCCATTATCTGGATTTGTGCTAATACCTTCCTTGTCACGGCCACGTCTTCCCGACGGCTTTTTTCTGATAGCCTGCAGGACGTCGACGGTGATACCGGGAGTGGACATCTGGGAACACGCCATGGTAAAGCTGGGGGTCGTAGCTTGAAGGAGGTCGGGACATTGAGACCATGTTGCTGGTGGCGAGACTGTGGCAGGAGATGTGTGTGCTCTGTATGGCGTCTTAAACTGAGAATTTGGGGTCTTCGGAAGCATATTTCTGAAATATAAGGAGATATTATATATTTTAATTCAATTTTAAGAAAAAGACGCCTAAAGTGACTGAAACAGGAAGTGATGAAATGCTCGGTAGATAAATTAAGCCGTTCTACTAAGAAATTCAAAACCGTAAAATAATAACACATAAATATCAAAACTGGCAGCGCCATACGACCTGATCATAGTGACATCGCATGTTTGGGTTCTACTCGTTCGCAATCAATTTTAGCTGTATATATTCGATACCTATTAGAATTATCGACAATGCGACATGGCGATCTATATACACTCACATTATTAGCAAATATATTATGAGCCAGGATGAAGTTCTAACTTCAATCAAAATAATTCTATAAAAAGTCGTTTTCCCCAAATAACATAATATATAATGTTGATACTTAATAAATTTCAAATAAACAGAAAAAACAAAGTTGCTATGATGTCAAAAGAATCTTCTATATGCGAAGCATATAAAAGCGGATTGTCGATAATTAACCACTTCGTCGATAAATACAAATGCCGAAAGAGATACGTGATCTTCACACCGAAATATGCATCAATAAAATTCGATAATACAAGGTGTGACACCGTAGCTTGGCTCTAGAAGTCAATACATTGACTCCCCTGACCGATGTGTATCGCTCAGTTCAAGGTAAAGAGGTGAGGTGAAATTAGGTTTAACGTCGCTTCCAAGATTATTGCACTTATATAGCGACGTGCATGCGCGTGTGTGTGTGGCTGCTTGTACTAGTCCGGACTGATGCCGATTTATAGAGCTTGCTCACTGAGATACCATGCCGCAGTTTAACATGAATACCCCACTCAGACACAGTATACTGACTCCGAGCCGACCAGTCCTTGTTTTAGGCCCTTAATGCCGAGTGCCAGACAGGGTAACAACAAGTACCATCTTTTAACGTCTTTTGGTATGACGCGGTCGGGGTTCGAACCCCGGACCTTCCGCTCTCCGGGCGGACGCTCTACCACTAGACCACGGAGGCGGTCTTCAAGGTAAAGAGGCTCTTAGACAGTTACCACTTTGGCTAAAGCCACAATCAAGGATATGGTGCTGGCGAATCTGAGATTCGAACACACGATCATAGGATTCTGGCAGGCCTAAGAGACATAGACAAGAAATGCGGCGGCACAGGCGACAAGAGCCAATGACAAAAAGAGTCATGCGAAACACGAAGTATTTCATTCTTAAACGTCATCTTTCTCTTACTAGAACCAAGGAGCCGACATGTAATGTCTTTCTGTTCAATCGATACAAGAAGTGTTTCACCTTTCAACATCATCATTCCCTTACTAGAACCAAGAAGCCGACATGTAATTTCTTTCTGTTCAAGCGAAACAAGAAGTGTGTCACCTTTAAACGTCATCTCTCTCTTACTAGAACCAAGGAGCCTTCATGTAATTTCTTTCTGTTCAAGCGAAACAAGAAGTGTTTCACCTTTAAACGTCATCTTTCTCTTACTAGAACCAAGGAGCCGACATGTAATGTCTTTCTGTTCAAGCGAAACAAGAAGTGTTTCACCTTTAAACGTCATCATTCTCTTACTAGAACCAAGGAGCCGACATGTAATTTCTTTCTGTTCAAGCGAAACAAGAAGTGTTTCACCTTTAAACGTCATCTTTCTCTTACTAGAACCAAGGAGCCTTCATGTGATGTCTTCCTGTTCAAGCTGCTGAATAATTGGTTTGAAACAGTCGTTAATAAATGCTCGTTACTTGAAACAGATTACATGATGTGATTTTAACAAACTTAGATGTTAACCTTCTCTTTTGCTTTTGTTTGAAATAGCTCAATCAGCCCCGCGTCCTTGTTTGCTTTCAGAGCGTCTTAATTCCGAGGTGTATACGTTCAAAGAAGGGAAAGGTTTACTTGTTCACAATGTATTTCTCAGTCCCCGCCTGACGTCAATGCTGACCTACACTGTGCTAGGTCACGTTGACATGACCTTCAACTACTGCAGTTTATTCGAGTTCCAGACAGTATCAATTACATATTGTACATGCATGAACGTCTTTAAATATTACAATTATCATATTTCATTCAGTGGAAGTCCGCAAGGATTCTTTTGATATTACATTGTTTTCACCAAAGTGCTTATGCTGAATTGTTTAAATCAGTCTTTGATTTTCCGTTTTACGTGTATAATTAATAACACATGTAAGTTAATTCTAACTAAGGCAGTACACGTACAGCTATCTGACATCAAGATGTGGTGTGAAAAGTATCAATATGACAGATTCCTTGTCAAATAGCCAAACAAAGGTTAATAACGGGGCATGCGTGTAAAATGTCCAGCTTTTCGGTGAAATCACCATGTCTTGTCAACTTTTACACACAAAACCTCAACTTTCACAGACGTCCGTCTCCTTCAGCTGTTAAACTGACAAGGCAAGGTTGCCGGGAATACATCCAGGTGCCCCTATATCCTGCCTCTGCTACTGTGCATGCATTGTCTCTGTGAGTGTTTGTGTCATGCCATCAACCTGCCAGGATATGTATGAAGTAAATTATGTATTGTTCTGCATACAGCTAGTGTCTAGAGAACATAGTGTACTGTTCCTGCCTGTGTGTGAGGATACTTCGTAATTCAAATAAGGTCTGATTATATAAATATAAAATAGACTACATATATAACCTGTCATCAAACGATAAGAAATGACCGCGTGGACTTTGGCGGGAAACTCGACGGTTTCGTCAGTGTTAAAGGTTTACGGAGAAGTTTTCCTTTTACGTCTTAGAGTTAATTGACAAACCTCGGACGATCTGTTTGGGAACACATGACTGAAGAGGCAATAAACTAAATCAATATTCGTCAAACGCACTTACTCAAGTGAGGAGTATGTCCATCACACTTAATTAAGTGATCTGCTGTCGGCTGTTCCATAAGACCATTGCATCCAGCTACACTTAAGTAATGTGACCGTGTACAGCTTCATATAAGCACGGATTTCGAGATAACCGATTTCCGAGATGACGAGAGTTGTGACACGATCGAAATATTTTATGAAATCCCCCGAACAATATCAAAACATGAGATTTTACTTAAGTGAGTTAGTGAGTTGGGTTTAACGCCGCCTAGAACAGTATTCCAGTTATATCACGGCCTGTCAGCTTAATGTGGGAGGAAAGCATGAAGTGATGCAGGTCTCAGACGTTTACTACTTAGGTGAAACCCACCTGTATGGTGCTGACAAACCTAGAAACAGAATCGGGGCGAACCGGGATTCGAAACTACGATCATAGGTTAAAGCGTGCCCAGGGGACGCTACACCGCACAGTGAATTTCGGCGGCTTAGTAAACTAGGCCACCCGTGCCCACATTTATATTTGGAATAACTCCCTGTTATTGCTGAATTACAAAAGTACACACACAAAATATGTCGTTAATCTTGTTTACATATACACTTCCATGTTGACAAGCACGGCAGATCAACATATAAAAAAAAATAACACAAACCAAACAACCATTCACGCCGACTGAGGAGTATCACAATCGTAACACGCTGTTTGTTTGTAGGCTGGTATTTGTTTGTGTTCTAAGTATTTTCTGTGTCAAGCAATCCAGATTCCTGTGGCATTTGAAACTAGGCCATTTACGTGCATGGTGACTGGAGTTCACGAGATGCCGTTGTTATCGTGAAGGGCTGCACCACCCAGACTCTGAGCATCACCAGCTTGTCTGGTAAAGATATCAGGAACCACACCGAAACTTGAAACATTATCGTACTCTTAATTACCCAGAATGGTAGAATATGTGCTTTGTAGGGACCGGCAGGTTTTATGACCAAAAAAATGTTCAAGAAAATGCCAAAGAATATTTTAGTACAAACACATATCGATTACACACCAGTCACAAACAAAGAAAATCGTTCGGCTTCTTAGAGTAAACAATTGTATGTCTTGACATACCCGTCTCCACCTAAATTACCAGACACCACCCCAAACATATTAAATAGGGTAGTGATGCAGTTCATCTCTAAGTGTAACCTACATTCGTCCTATCTGCGCTGCGGTCATGGCCAGTGTTTGGTGTTCTTTCAGTCTGAAAACATGTTTACCGAAGATGGTGGTTTGTATGATACACAGGTTTGTTTTTGTTTAAGTCTTCACCTCGCGATATGGTGATATTCAAATTTTGGCATGTACAAGGGACACCACTATGTTCGCCCAGTAGTTTCAGTAAACAACATTGCAAACAGCCATGTTGCACTGTGAAGACTGACATGCAGGAACACAACATCTATGTCGGGTTGTGGGATCTGGTTTGTGTTGTTGTGGGACTGAAGCACAACATTCACTGTTATGTTGATGAGTTCTATAATCGATACTTTTTTTGAAAGAAGGCGTATTTCAAGTACAAGACTATGATGGGACATAAGCATGGGGTCTGCTACTGAAAACCACAGTATCAGTCGCAACGTTTGTTGTTGTTTTTTTAACGCCGTACTCAGCAATACTACAGCTATATGACGGCGGATCCGTGAAGATTCCGGGGTAGAATAGGTCTTCAGCAACCCATGCTTGCCGTAAAAGGCGACTATGCTTGTCGGAAAAGGCGACTAACGGGATCAGGTGGTCAGGTTCGCTGACTTGGTTGATACATGTCATCGATCCCAATTGCGTGGCTCGATGCTCATGATATTAATCACTGGATTGTCTGGTCCAGATTCGATTATTTACAGACCGCCGTCACATAGCTGGAATATTGCTGAGTGCGGCGTTAAACAACAAATCAACCAGCCAACCAAATATGACGGCGGGCTGTACATAATAGAGTCTGGACCAGATAATCCAGTGATTTACATCATGAACATCGATCTACGCAATTGGGATACGATGTTATGTATCAACAAAGTCAGCGAACCTGATCCCGTTAGTAGCCTCTTCCGACACGCATAGTCGTTTTTTTACGGCAAGCATGGGTTCCTGAAGACATATTCTAACCCGGATCTAAAGAGTCAGACAAACATAGGAACATAACAGTGTTCGTGATGTTCACTGTCCACTGAAATAATATGACAGTTATGGCCGTTATTTACTGAACGGTAAAAACCATGAGCAGTTGATTGAAATGGATAACTCGCAGACCTGTTAACGACCCGCTTTGGAACTGCTCCCTTTGGATGCAAATAATTAAATTGCAATATACTCTTGAAACCATGGCAAATTTAATTAACTAAATACCATTGCTCGGGTCCCCAGTCGTTCCTAATGATGATGAAATGTGGCCTCTGACGTAATAAGCGTCAGGTTTTCATGTATGCTTTCGGGTATCGTCATCTTACTTCAGCGAACCGTAGTAGTGGTAGTAGTAGTAGTAGTGGCAGTAGTAGCAGTATTAGCAGCAGTAGTACTAGTAGTAGTAGTAACAGTAGTAGCAGGAGTAGTAGTAGTAGTAGTAGTGGTGGTAGTAGTAGTAGTAGTAGTAGTGGCAGTAGTAGCAGTAGTAGTAGTAGTAACAGTAGTAGCAGCAGCAACAGCAGCAGTAGTAGTAGTAGTGGCAGTAGTAGCAGTAGTAGTAGTAGTAACAGTAGTAGCAGCAGCAGCAGCAGCAGTAGTAGTAGTAGTGTTGGTAGTAGCAGTAGTAGTAGTAGTAACAGTAGCAGCAGCAGTAGTAGCAGCAGCAGCAGCAGCAGCAGAAGCAGTAGTAGTAGTAGTAGTAGTAGTAGTAGTAGTACAAGTAGTAGTAGTATCACAACTAGCTTTAAGGATAGCTTAGTGCCTGCATTTTAAATACTCAAGCTAACAAATTCCAACCATGAAATGACAAATCACCATCGTTCACCAAATTCGTCCCTTACAAATTATGTGGGCGCAAGATGCAACCTAACGGTGTTCGCCAGAAGGGGGAGGGGTGTTGAAAGCGTGTCAGTGTTCCCCTACGGTGTCGATCCTTGCTCATGAGGTCAATAACTGGGTGGGCTCGTCCGAATCGATTGTTTAGAGGCGCCTTCATATATAGCTGGAATATTGCAGAGTGTGGCGTTAAACAACAAACACACACTATCTGAAAATGTGTTTGTTGCAGATCCCAATTTCCAAATAACAAGCTCTGGGAGTGGGAGCGACTATTCTCTAAATGTGTGGTTCGTGATACATGCCGAAGCAGGACATCTCACAGCTAATTAACACTGGACACCTTCTCTCAACAAATCTGTCCTGTACGTCCATACAAGCAAGTCTAAGTTCTAAAAAGTAAAATCATTCAATGTCATGTCTACTTTCGAGACTTCATTCTTTTGCTTCCTTGCGCATCTTTGACAAACTGTGTCACTGAAACACGATTTACTTTGATATAGTGTCATATGAACATGAATATATGTCGCTTGTATCCTATGATACAAAGGCAATGGAAACACCAAGGTAATGACTATCATGTGCCCCGTGGAGACCCGGGTTAGAAGGTGTTCAGCAACTTATTCTTGTCTTGTCGTAAGAGGCAACAAACGGGATCATGTGGTCAGGCTTGCTGACTTGGTTGATACAGGTCACCGTATCCCAATTGTGTAGATCGATGCTCATGATATCAGTCACTGGATTGTCTGGTCCAGACTCGATAATTTACAGACCGCCGTCATATAGCTGTAATATTGCTGAGTGCGGCGTTAACGAACAGACAAAAATAGCATGGTATGGATATTTGTATTCGTATCACTGTCATGAGAGGAGAAATGGGTCAAAGCGACAAGAGAGCGGAAGGTCCGGGGTTCGATCCCCAGCCGCGTCATACCAAAAGACGTTAAAAGATGGTACTTTTTGTTACCCTGTCTGGCGCTCGGCATTTAGGGGCTAAAACAAGGACTGGTCGGCTCGGAGTCAGTATACTGTGTCTGAGTGGGGTATTCATGTTAAACTGCGGCATGGTATCTCAGTGAGCTAGCACTATAAATCGGCATCAGTCCGGATTAGTACAAGCAGCCACACACACATACACGTGCATGTACGGCGCTATATAAGTGCAATAATCTTGGACGCGACGTTAACAACCCCATTTCACCTCACCTCAAAGCGACAAATTGAAGAACCCCCACTCATGAATCACAATATAATAAGTAAAGTTACACAGTGAGTGATGACACCATGTGTTCGCGAAACGAGCATGTCTTTCCCTACCATCACATCAACCATTCGGGTTATGCATTCTTACAATCAGTCTACCTTAACTAAAGCCACAATTCCTACAAATTGTTGAACCCGGTCACATCTAATCATTTGCTTTTATTTGACTTATTATTTTATTAATATCACATCAATGAACCAAAAAAAGGGTTGCAACAAAAATTGCAATGCAATCCCCACAGTGAGAATGCCATGGTTGTTTTGTTTACTCGGCAAATCTGTGTAAATACTCAAGTCCGAGCAATGCATTGATATTGTGAGCAACGATCCACGCTGTAGTGGTACGATGAAATCGATAAACGATGGTACTCCAAATCATCAAGCCTTATCACTCAATTTATTAAGTCGCCTCTCACGCCCAGAATGTGCTGATCGAGGACCTATTTCACCCAGAATCCCCATGCTGCTCTGTTGGTTGTATCGAGTTCCCTACTGTCATCGCCACAGACGGTGATTTAACTTATATGATGCATTATGAATTTCAGCATATACCTTTTATCATTTTGTGGCTGAAACTGGTTTGTATAGAACAATGAGATATATTCCCTCTGAAACAAAACCCCATGAGAAGTATCCATGGCCAAAATAGCGTCAATGCTTAATTCATCACTAAATTTAAGAGTAATAAGTATTGATGATTAAGTAGCCTGTGGATCGCGCTACACTGTCGTTTCCATTGGGAACATAGGCACACTGAGGAGATTGTTCATTAGCAATATGCCGATATTATTTGTGTCACTGGGTCAGGGGAGTGAGTGGGCGAATGTGTTTTTACGCCGCAGTCAGTGATGCAGATATATCACGGCGGTTTGCAATCAATCGAGTCTAGCCCTGACAAACCAGTAGCTGATATCATGACGAAATTCCAAAACCGTCGAGGTGTGATGACACGCCATCAACCGAGCTTGATTACCCAACAAAGTTTACTATTACGCCTCTTATGACAAGCAATATAACGCTGGGGACCGAACAATTGTACGATTGTACAATTGTATTCCGCAAATATACAGCGTTCACTCGCAAACGTGCCGTATGTATTCGCAACTTTCCAGCGTTCTTTCCGCAAAAGTCCTCTGGCCTTCAGTTGGTCCGTTTCACTGACAGTCGCATGATTTTAGGAAATTTCGACAAGACATTCTTCGATGCCATCACCATACAAGAAAAAATATCTTATGGGCATTTTGGATAATACAATCAGTCAGTGTCCTAGAAAATGAACCGATCTGAAAACCTCGAGTAAGATATAATGTTGTTTTTTATAATTATTCCATACATCACGTCGGGAGAAACTACACACTGTTTCACACATTGTACCCATGTAAAAACTCGAACCAGGTGTTAAGCGTGACGAGCAAACCCTTACACCACTAAACTAACCCATTGCCCGCGTTGCGTTTGAGGAACCGGATGATGTGTAACAGGTACCTGTATCAACGTTTACAACAGCATCACCCCGGAGACCTAGCTGCTCTGACATGCTGACTTATTTACAATCCCGGCCTATATCAGGACCAGAAACTAGAGGCGTGCCTCAACATTGATGACCAACTGAGATAGCCTCTGGTGTCAAGTTATTGAATATCTAGCACTGACAGTAATTACCCAGAATATAGCCACTGCTACTCTACTTGGGTTGGACTGAATATTAAAGTATAAACAGTCGAATGTAGATAAGGAATAAGGATAGAGTCGCGATAAAGTTGTCAGTGATGAGGTGTAGGATATGGCCGAGCTTGAACTAAGTCCTATACTATTTAAGGAGTTGTTCTTGTTTCCAGAACGGTGTATCAATTTCCACCGCGAGTTTGAGTTTGATGTGGGGGTTTACCTTTATGATGACAGTCATATGTGAGTTGATTTTACCCTGTTTTGACACACATCCAGTCCTACCATACCGTTGAACATAAGTCATGGATCAACACATTGTACGTTTTGAGAATCGATGCGACAAGAGAACGCTTTAACCACTAGGGTACTCCACCGTCCTTAAAACTCGGATTGGTCCCGTTTGAATATCAAAATGAAACTGATGATATGGAAGAAAGTGGCGTCAACCCATCATCACGTATTTGCCTCCAGGACAAACCTAAGGATATCTTCTCTACGTAGTCTATGCGCAACACGTATATGTGTATTCACAACGGCCACAAACTTCTGATCTGTCATAAAGACCCTAAACAAATATTTCAAATACATCCGCCATGCAAGTCTATACTAGGTATAGTCTTATGCGTCATTCATGATGAGCCTGATTCAGTAACCCATATCTGAGTGTGAGCATTAGTCTGTCATACAGACCCTGAAACAAATATATCATATCCAATACAGCCCATGCAAGTCTATACTAGGTGTAGTCTTATGCGTCATTCATGATGAGCCTGATTCAGTAACCCATGTCTGAGTGTGAGCATTAGTCTGTCATACAGACCCTGAAACAAATATATCCAATACAGCCAATGCAAGTCTAAAATATTTGGCAAGTATAGATTACTGCAATATCTGAAAATGAAGAGAGTCTCTGGGCTCCTTTTTATTGTATTTTATTAACATTAATAATTTAACATTTAACAACTTCTCTGTAAAATATTTTCATTTCAGAGACATGACGAGTCTAACACAGTTCATATTGCCCGTACAATCTTCTGGTATGCCTCTCAGTCCGGGTTTGCACATCTCCTCTGGGAGACATATGGCATAGGACAACATCGCTGAATCAACAATAATGAGAAGTTATCATGAAGTATTTGATATTCAACCAGAGGGTCATCAAGTATTCGAGAGAGCACTCGATATTGTTACAAAAACAAGCGTTTCAAAAGCAAATAAGCTGGGTTTTAATATGGAGAAGAATATACACTGAAACGTCGATCCCCATGAACACAGTTTTTTCTCTCTCTTTTGTGACACATGCACAACGCACTGAGTGCAAAGGACTAAATTGGTTCACGTAATGCAATGGTTCAGTTCCTGCAACACCAGATCGTGTGTTACGCATCCATTGCGAGAGCAAACTTATTGAACCGAAGATAAAAACTGTCGTTCTTATTCTCGATTATATGAATGGCATGTGATTATATATCCCATGTAAAATAACCGGTTGTTCTCTGTGGCGCTTTGTGCCAACAAGCCCAAAAGGCAGCAAGTTTGAGTTCAGTTTCTTGCAACTGAAGCATAACATATTATGCGATTCACAATGCCTTGGAGATGTAATACTAACAGCACTGCCCCCAGACAGGTCGTGGTCGGATCGCAATGAAGTTATAAAACGAGGTTAGCTGGTGCATAACAAGAGAAAAACATCTCCTCGGTGTCACTTGGTATGATCACAATAACAAAATCTACGTAATCTTTGCGCCCATCGACTCTCTGGCAGCAGTGAACTGAGGTGATAATTGATCAGGTGCATGACAGCGAAGATATATCCGTCTCACGTTACTACTAAAATACACACACATATATATTCTGTTGACGTTTCCTATCAAACCTGATTTGAGGAGTATAGAGGACTATTTATACCGAGAAACGTTCCGTAGTACAAAATGAGGTTCTTGATAAATTTTTCAAATGCATTCTTTGGATGAGAACCATTACTTCAGATTTTTAGGTGTTTAAGTCTTTTATCCATGTGATATCAAAGACAATATTCGACGTTCCGCCTGACAAGAGATGTGGTGCATTGTAATAAAAATAATGAGGCTAAATTAGTATGTATTGTTTATTCTTAGATGTATATAATCGTAACTAGCTTCGCTGGCTTTAGGTATGTAATGTTTCCTATTCACCCGATGAGGGGACGAGGAGACGTGAAATGCTCTGTGTGTATGATAAATAAGTTGTTATCCATAATATTCCTAGTCATAATATTGCCTATTCGCCTAACATACCGGTGAATCACGGAATAATGCATCCCAAGTTCTAGCTATATAGCGTCATTTTGTCAATAATCGAGTCTGGGCCAGGCAATCGTTTTGTTAACTGCTTAAGCAATGATCCACTCCGTCTGGCCTCAATGACAGACCATCAGTTACGGCAACACAACCAACTGCAATCACCCGATACATACTATGGCACATCCATCAGCGCCAGTAACAAAATTTAGCCATAGTAACAAAAAACGCGTGGGAAAACTGGCTTAGAATAGTTCACCGACAATCTGTGCTGGTCATACGAGGCGACTACATGCATGTAACAGATGGTCAATCTCAGTGACATCGTTAAATTTCGTATCGGACGTTGTTCTTATAATCCAACTGGTTTACCTGTCCCAAGCTCGGTTATTTCCACGCAAGAGTCACTCAGCTGGAATATTACTGAGTGTGGCGCTTAACAATCAAACAAGCAAAAGAGACCAGTTATAATAAGCAACGTAAGATTACGTAAACCACTCCAGGTAACCAGCAGAATCAGACAATAGAGAAGCGATAAATTCAGGGATAAATGGTCATCTCGCACATTAATATATCCCACGATGTATTTGATAGTGATGCATAAACACATATCTCATTTTAATACAATCGCATAATGGACTTTACTTTCAATAGAAATTTCTTACACCTGGTATCATCACTATTTGATAGTGACTCATAAACAGCGTCAACTCTGCTTTATGCAGAGATTTTTATTGGATATAGACAGGGTTTTGTTGCTACATTGATATTATTATTGTGATAATGGAAACGGTTTTGACATTGTTTGCGACTTTTACTATTTGATTCGCAATGAATATGTCAACACACCAATTACATTGGAGGAAATGCCTATCAACGAGTACGCGTCGTATACACGGAGGTAATAGATGGATGTTTAGCGGTGTCAGTGTGACCTCATGCTACTTGTGACTTATATGTCTGGTAGAATATCGACTTCATGTTATATGTTGCCTTAGGAAATCGCTATTTGATCGAGGAGAGGTCCCTTCTGCTTGCTTCCCACGGGAGACAACAATACCTGTATTAGGTTTCTGAAAAATATGAAATGTGAAGAAAAAACGAAATACCGAATTTTAGTTGAAGGATATGAATTATGAATACACAAAATGTTGATTTCGCCAAAGATTATAAGGGCGTTAG
Source organism: Haliotis cracherodii (assembly GCF_022045235.1). Taxonomy (NCBI): domain Eukaryota; kingdom Metazoa; phylum Mollusca; class Gastropoda; order Lepetellida; family Haliotidae; genus Haliotis; species Haliotis cracherodii. The sequence goes on from NW_027266343.1 coordinate 8,311,321, forward strand.
GCTTCAACTAAACAATTATCCCTATAGCATACAGACTTTATTTTTAAGATGGGCAATATGTTCCACGGTTCGTTGACCATGTTAAATCTAGACCTACTTACTAACGACCAGTTATCGACATTTTTGTTCGAGTCATTTCTGAAATATTTGACAAAGAAAATTTTAACTTATAACTTTGCGGTTTGTGATACACGCAGCAAAAATGCTTTAAAAACGCGTGATTAGATTTCTGTTTCTGAAATCAAGCAGTCAATCTTTCCCGTCGACGTCCCTGTAACTATCGCCATCGACAAGACACGTCCCACGTTATGAAAGGCTAGGGCTGCCAGTTTGCCTGAATATCCCTGTTATCATGACCAAGAGTGAGTGAGTAAGTGAGTGAGTGTGGATGGGTGGTTGAGTGAGAGTTTAAGCAAAATTTCAGTTATATCAAGGCGAGTCAGCTTGATGTGGGAGGAAAACCCGAAACGATAAAGGTCTGAAACTAATTTGGTGAAACACACGAGCTGACACACCTTGAACCATCACCCCACGATCATTGATTCCTGGTGAGATGAGGTGAGATGAAATTGCGTTTTACGTCGCGTTCAAGACAAGTCCTTGTTTTAGCCCCTTTATGTCCAGCGACAGGCAGGGTAACAACAAGTACCATCTTTTAACGTCTTGGTATGACGGGGATCGAACCCTCGAGTTTCCGCACTCCGGGCGGACGCTCTACCATTAGACCACGGAAGCGGTCCCTGATTCCTGGTACGTGTAAGGGTCTACACAGAGTATACCGACGCCTTCCCCCTCGTGAATAGTGTATTGCACTACTTTGAAATAATACATCTCATTATTCCTTTATACAAAATGGACCCGTGAAGATCCGGGGTAGAATAGCTCTTCAGCAACCCATGCTTACCGTAAAAGGCGACTACGCTTGTCGTAAGAGGCGACTAACGGGATCAGGTGGTCAGGCTCGCTGACTTGGTTGATGCATGTCATCGATCCCAATTGCGTGGATCGATGCTCATGATGTCAATCACAGGATTGTCTTGTCCAGACTCGATTATTTACAGACCGCCGTCATATAGCTGGAATATTGCTGAGTGCGGCGTTAAACAATATACCAAACCAAACCTTCATGAACACAATATGTCAGTATATAAATTCCCCGTGGGGATTCTAGGTTAGAACAGGTCTTCAGTCACCAATGGTTGTCAGAGGAGGCGACTTAACGGGTGGTCAGTTTCTTGACCTTGGTTGATGTCGTGTCAACGTAACCCGAAAATTATACAACATGTCTGCAGAAGCCATAACATTAGCAAACTTTTTTTTCTAGCAGATGGGGTGTAAGCCTTTTTTCACATCATTAGATGTGGCTGTTGTACAAACAATCTTAGCTTACATTATCTTCTTTCAATGTTCAACATTTCGATCACTCCTTTTTGTGTTATTTCCACTCCCCCTCCCAGTCCCACAGTGCATTTTCCACGCACCACAGAACACTGCATCATCCGGCCATGCAACCATCGTGTACTAGTTGCCCTGCGCCTCCGGAGATGAGCGACTTGGTGCACACTAAACACATGGAGAACCAAGCGTTTTTATTTGACATATAGTCAATCGTCTGATTTCACCAGCAAGGCGGGTGCTCTGTTCGTCTCATATAATTCATAATCACCGATCTGGGTGTTATAAATACATCAGTTTGACCTTTTTTTACGGTCGGTTACGATTTGCACGTCGAAACGATGTCGGAGTAGGGGGAAGTATTAGTCCTGCACCATGACCGTGGAATATATTTATTTTATTTGAAAAAATAATGAAGAAAGCAAGTCTAGCCAAGTCTAGCCAGCTCATGCTAGCTCTATTCCACAGCACTGAAATTAGCATAGAGAATTTTATTTTATTTTTAGAGTCAAGAAGGATATTGTGTAGTATAAGATTTCAGAGACTAAATGTTATTCTAGGGATGTATCTACAAAGACAAATAACAAAAACTCCTATCTGGAATGTCGAATTTCATCAGAAAACCTTACATGAAAGAGTTACGTGTGAAACCGAATTCCATCGGGTCAATGGCCTCCTTGTTAGGAAGGGTTAAGCACTTGAACTAAGATTTTCCTCTCAGTTGCAAAGTACAGTCAATTCGGAATAAAACGCATTCTCCAAGGTCCATAGCAACCACAGCAACCGAATGGATCAGTGGTCAGGCTCGGTAATTACGCGTCATCGTACCCCGACGGAGTTGATCGTTGATCAAAACTTTCAATCACTGGTTTGGCTGGTCCAGACTCGATATCTACAGGCCGCCGTCATATTGCTGAAACATCGTACTCCGACGGCGTTGGTCATTGATCAAGCAATTTTTAATCATTGGTTTGTCAAACTTTCAATCAGTAATCATTGATCAAACTTTCAATCACTGGTTTGACGATTATGTACAGGCAGCCGTCATATTGCTGAAGTATTGCGAGTTTAGCAATCATCTACGTGATATTGTAACAATGCAGCTTGCTGTACATGCGATTCGGGGGGGCACGGGTGGCCCAGTCGTCTAAGGCGCCGCGATTCGCTGTGCAGAGTTGCGTCCCTTGGGCACGCCACAAACCTATGATTGTTCGAATCCCGGTTCGCCCCGATTATGTTTCTAGGTTTGTCAGCACCATACCCGTGCTCGTGGGTTTCACCGAAGTGGTAAACGTCTGAGACCTGCATCACTTCGGGCTTTCCTCCCACATTAAGCTGACACGCCGTGATATAACTACAATACTGTTAAAAACGGCGTTAAATACAACTCACTCACTCACTGTACATGCAATTCAACAGTGATATCAAAATTCAGTGCGTTCAGTAACGTTGATTGTCATTTTTCGGATATTGACTTCGTTACTTATCTAAAGCCAACGTCTCACCGAAAACTAATCTCCCATTAAATGAAGTATCAGTGGTACCTACATTGGTTACAAATTATTAATGACCTGCAGTAAGATACTTGAGGTGGATCACACCGATAAGAGAGGCAGGTCACGATGTACTACGTTGTCAAGCAGGAAGATGCACCTGACTTCACGCGCCACGACTGAATGCATCTCTCCCGGTTACAGATCACAAAGTGTGTGAAACATAGTTACATGTAACAGTGTGTTGTTTATAGTGTTGATGGAGGGAAGGTGGCGTGGTGGGTGTATAAGTTTGGCAGATGGTGGAGTGTAAGAGTGGATTTAGTTGTGTAAGAGTGGATTTTGTGGAGCGTAAGAGTGAATTTAGTCGTCAGTGTAAGAGTGAATTGGGTGGTGTGGGAGCGGATTTAGTGGTGTGCCTAAGAGGGGATTTAGTGCTGTGTAAGAGTGGATTGGGTGGTGTGGGAGTAGATTTTGTGGTGTGTGTAAGATAGTTTTTAGTGGTGTGTGTAGGAGTGGATTTAGTGGTGTGTGTAGGAGTGGTTTTAGTGGTGTAAGACTGGATTTAGTGGAGTGTGTAAGAGGGGATGTAGTGGTGTGTAAGAGAGGATTTTGTGGTGTAGGAGTGGATTTAGTGGAGAGTAAGAGTGGATTTAGTGGTGTGTGTAAGAGCGGATTTATTGGTGTGTGAAAGAGTGGATTTAGTGGTGTGTGTAAGAGTGGATTTAGTGGTGTGTAAAGTGGTGTGTGTAAGAGTGGATTTAGTGGTGTGTGTAAGAGTGGATTTAGTGGTGTGTGTAGAAGTGGATTTACTGGTGTGTGTAAGATTGGATATAGTGGTGTAAGAGTGGATATAGAGGTGTGTGTAAGAGTGGATATGGTGGTGTAAGAGTGGATTTAGTGGTGTGTGTAAGAGTGGATATGGTGGTGTGAGAGTGGATTTAGTGGTGTGTGTAAGAGTGGATATGGTGGTGTAAGAGTGGATTTAGTGGTGTGTGTAAGAGTGGATATGGTGGTATAAGAGAGTTTTTAGTGGTGTGTGTAAGAGTGGATATGGTGGTGTAAGAGTGGATTTAGTGGGGTGTGTAAGAGTGGATATGGTGGTGTAAGAGTGGATTTGGTGGTGTGTGTCAGAGTAGATCTTGTGGTGTGTAAGGGTTGATTTGCTGGTGTATGTAAGGCTAGATACAGTGTCAGGGTAAGATAGAGAGGTGCAGCGGATTAAGATGGACATATAAAGGATGAGGGTGAAATAAATAAGGGATGATGAAAGAGTATAATGAACTACTTAGTTCCTTGTGATGGACCAAGAATTAAGGGGCTACCGAGTCCAAGATGTATCGTGGCAGATAGTTAGGGATGGGTCCGCTGCCGCAGGGGGTCTACAACAACACAAGGTATATTTATACCTTTAAGGATAAAAGGATTTGTAAACGACGTCACAGTCACGGTTGACGTGGCGGGTATCAGACTGTTTATCATAGATGGGTGAGGGAAATGTGCATTGTCGAGTTCAGAACAGTGACTGGAGGATGTTAAATTGGGTTTAGCGGGTAAAGATGAAGGGCGAATAGGTCATGAACGGGCCTGGGGATGTAACTGTGCATCTCAGATGTGGGTGATAAGTTAAATGTGATCTTCATCAACAGTAGAGGTGAAGGTGAAGTTAAACGGTGGAACTCATGTCGCATGTACAGAGGACTAGCTATTGAAAAAGTGGGATTGGGATTATCACAAGTGCGGATCATGTTTCAGATATAGTGATTCTGATGAAGACATTATGATCTTCGTTCGGGGATGAATTCAAAGATAAGGTAACGGCGAGGTGATTGTATTAAAGATATGGATCTTGTATTGGAGGTTAAGATGAATATGAAGAACAAAGTATTCAGACCCGTATATTTTCTAGGACAGTGATCAATGATTCAGGAGTAGACACCTTGGTCAAATCCAAATAGTTGAGAGCTCATTTCGGAGTAGTGGGTTATGTATTTATAGCTAAATCTTGGAAGAAGACAATAGTCCTGCTCCATAACTGTGGAATATGTTTATTTTATGAAAAAACAAACACAATCTAGCTCGATTCCACAGTCATATTATTTTGGGGAGAAGATCGGTATTTAAGTCCCTCATCATATCAGAGAATCTTGGCCAGATGACAGCCTAGCACTGGCAGTGCTCCCATCTAGTTTATTGTAACAAAATACAGCTAGCTAGGCAGTGGGGAGAGGCATTGAGGGGATACCAGGGGGCAGGGTGACCTGGGATGTCTGATCTCCACACATGTGGTTATCATATGAAATCAGCATGGGGAAAATTATATTTTTATTTTTAGAGTCAAGAAGGGTATTGTGTAATATAAGTTTTCATAGACTAAATGTTAGTCTAGATTTTCAATAGTATCGGACTACCTGACTAGTGTCTGTTCCTGTAAATGTCATCCAAAATGTCCTGAAGATTTGTTTTATTTCAAATCTAATAATGATATGGATGAAAATCCTTGCCCGTTCACTTTGTATGGAAAAAAAACATGTGGTTCTTTAGAACCTAATCAGGGAGGATGATTGAGGTGAAGAGGTGGGGGTAAAGGAAGTCGCTGTCACTGGTGACGCACAGCTGATACAAAAGAAATTGCAGCAAAGGGTAATACAACCTCAGTCACAAGTGTTAATTCACACGCCTCATCAGTGTTAATATGTCATCACAGATGCAACTATGGAGTCACCCGACGACGATAGACTAGAATTACCCGTCGGGGTAATAACCATCAAATCGTTTTCCTGTTTTCTTTGTGATGAAATCAGTCCAGATTTACAAAACAATCACACATGCTCTGGTTCCAAAGTCAATTCCTCTGTTCCAGATAACCACATTCCCGTCCCAATTCCGTCTCCCTGGTGTGGATAACCATTTTGTCCCGACTTAATCACACCCCTTTCTCTGTCCCACAATGCAAAGAATGTCCGGAATATGAGATCAGTGTGACGCTGACATAACTAACGTCTTAATGTCTAACGTCAGTCAAATCTTAACAGTCTCCGCTGGTCCTGACTTTCTCGTAATGGACTGTAATTCAAATGTACAGCCAGCGGCAAGTAGTTAGTGTCTATCAGAACAAATCATTACTGCCGTCTTAACTACGTACGTAGCCGGCCACAGTGCCCTGTAGTTGAGATTAGGAAAACAGTCCAATAGGCGTTGAATGATCGCCGCACCGCCGTTAGATACTATCTTTTCTGCTGGGACATTTACCTATAGAGTATAGAAGAATTTCATGTTATTGGTAATGTTTACAGTAGGGTCGGATCACAATGCGTGACCTTGTGGCAAGCTCGCATATATGAATACATGCCTATCTGGGTCACAAATACCAGCGTCTACAATTTCGCTGCTTTGATAATGGATGTAATGACCCGCTCCAACAGCTGACCGTGGGGTGTCTAGAACGTTAACTAACACACTGGGTAAGACTAGCATCTAGTCTCTGAAATTAAAATATTTTACAGAAAAAAAGTTGTTAAGTTATCTTAATACAATATACTAGGAAAGGAGCCCCTGCATGGACTCACTTGATTTCCTGAAACTGAAGTAATCTAGACTTGCCAAGTGGTACAGACTTGCATGGGTTCTATTGGATATATTTGTTTCAGGCCTGAGGGCCTGTATGACATACTAGCCTGTGATATTACATGTGCATAATTCATATGTGAGCTGAGTGTATGGATGAGAAAATGCTGAGCTGTATGGAATTCTGCGCGAATATAACTCATGCCTCTATCTTATATCTAACAAATGTTTTAATAAGGAGTCCTGGTTCGATGGCCTTGGATTATTAATCAGGCCTTCAAACAACACTCGCCTGATAATATATCTTTTGTTATCATCTTCAATCCGCCAAAGAAAAAATACACTTATCAGATGCGACAATGTCTCAGTTTCACAAAAGGTGTACATTTCCAGACCGATGGACTGAAGCAAGATGTGCATTAGAATAGGACCACTGCGTCTTATCATATTGTTTGTTCATTTCTGTCTATTCTGAAAACATTCCATCAACTCACATGTCTTTAAAATTAGCAAACTCTAGTTAAACGCACTAATTATTTTCACTACAGTAAGATGAAACTTTCCTCCAGAAATATTCCCCAGATTAAAATTCTAGAAGCGAGCCAAGATTTAGTTTCACAAATTACATGCATATTACTGAATGCATATATACGTGTTTTGAACAAACTCTCTTGAACAAGATGTATTACTATTATTTCTTCAAAATATCAGAATAATGCATCACGTTTATAAATTTAACTCTGTCGTAACGAAAATAAGACACAAAACCGTACTTATCTCAAACGCGCTGTAGATGCAGACTACGCAGCCAGTGACGAACGGTGTATCATCGTTGATGTGCGTTCTGCACCTAAGTGCAAACGAAGCCCCTGACCACACGTGGTGCTGTATATCTATGCCTGGCGCAAATATTGTTACTTGAGACAGCAGGATGCTGTCAAAATATGTCAGGCTGTGCATTATCAGCATAGACACTCAATTAGCGTAATCAAATCTGCTCTTAATTTTTAAATTTCGCTTGCATGTGTGTGAACATTTGTAAACAAACACAACAGTTTTTTTGTGCAATGCATGCTGCTGTACGTTATACACTCAAGTGCAGTCAGTATTAAAGACCCCTCGACGAGCGTTTCAAGCAGATTAGGGGAGTGGCGCGGGTGCCCCCGGTTGCGCAGGGAGTGTTTACACTTTTCGCGAACTCCTGATGTCAGCAATGGTTTTCAGTGATTCATTCATATAAGTGTCACCGCTATTTTATGCACCAATTGGAATCTGTTTCGTTGGATAATCGAAACTGGTTATTTTCTGGCGTTGACGTTTTATATGTTCTTGGTTGTCCCAAGCGAAGGAGTTGCAGTCGACTCTCCTAAGAGTTTACAAACATAAAGGCAGCTGACTTTCGACCTTTCTGTGAGTACGTTAGTTACGATTGAACGTTTCGTTGGCGATGTTTTAGCCATATAAAGACATATCTGTTCAGGGTATCACGCTCTGGACATCATTAGTTATGTGTGATTTTAGTTTCTGTTTCACTTTATCAATAAACATGATTAAAACATCAATATAAAACAAAACGGTCTTGAGCGAATGAGTGACTCGGGAGATAAACCTAATACGTTTTGACACATGGGGTACTGCAGTCTAACTGTATATTAAATGCTTCTTTATTTATAATTGGAACCAAGCGTTTAGCATAGGAATGTTTAAAACACAATGGGATTATCTCCATTTCAAGATCACGACAAGAGAGCTTTAACAACGGTGTTTTCTTGGAATGCGTACTTACACATGGACAAATAGGCCAGCCATAACGCACCGAACAGGGGTCAGGGGTAGACTAACATATAGTCTCTGAAATGAACATATCATACAGAAAAAACAGTTGTTCAGTTATCTTAATAAAAATCTAATAAATAGGGAGCCCAGTGATTCTTTTCATTTTCTGATACTGCAGTAATCTAGAATTGCCAAACATTATAGACTTGCATGGGCTGTAGTTGATATAAATGTATCAGGGTCTGTAAGACAGACTAGGGTCAGAGCTGGTGACCAACATAAACAGAAATACGCAAGTTACAATTACTTATATTATTGACTCCATAGTAGTTCAGTATATACACTGTTTCCAAATATATTTCATGAAATAACTCTCAAGAGAGATATATATATATATAGAATCCGCAATAGAAACGTCATCACGGATAGACATATGAGAAACCTTATTTGTCCAAACACTGTAAACATACTTTGAAACATATTAAAAAGATGAAACTTGGCAAACTGATCATCAAGGTTGATATTAAAGTGTCAAATGTTCTAAAGTGAAATACAACACTAGTCTCTGATTAAATGGCATCACAAGTAAGTGTCTCGTGTGTCCGCCATGTGCATTGATGAATGCCGTGCAACGTCGATACATGGAATGGATGAGGCTGTTGATGAAGGCCCACACTCTGAGGAACGCCTTGGTCGGACGTCATTCAGCCGTCTTTGAATCTCGTCCCTCGGGTGCTCAGTAGCATTTAAATCGGGACTGAGGGCAGGCCACAGCATGGTTCTGGTGCCATTCTGATGGAGGAAGTCTCTTGTTGCTCTCGCAGTGTGGGCATGGGCGTTATCATACTGGAACTCGTGGTTGCGGCGACGTGCCAAATGAGGTATGGCGTGTGGTCTCAAGACTTGATCAATGTACCGAGCTGCTGTGACACCATTGTTTTTCCCGGGTCCGATGTTCTGGAAGACCACAGGGCCGACCCTCTGTGTAAGACCAATTCCAACCCACACCATGATGCTCGGACCACCCCACGAGTCTCTCTCAACAACACAAGCATCCGAATAACGTTCCCCACAGCGTCGGCAGACACTCTCTCTCTCTGCCATCTGCTGTTGAGATACAGTAACGGTTCTCGTTTGAGAAGAGGACTCTTCTCCACTGCTGGTGGCGCCAATGCTAGTGCTGTGTTGCCCACTGAAGACGGTCCCGGCGATGATGTGGTGTCAGAATCGGTCCTCGGTGTGGCCTGTGACAGTGGAGGTGTCTGCTCGTCAATCGTCAATGCACGGTGTCCGCACTGATGTGTCGCTGGTGTGTCCCCATGGTCTGTCGAGCAGTTTCCGCAGCAGTAATAAAGCGATCTTGATGATGCTGATGAAGAATCTGACGATCCTGACGTCGGGTGGTGACCCTTGGTCTTCCGCTACGTGGTCGGTCATTTGTAGTGTTGGTGGTCTGGTACCGTTGCTGGAGCCTGTATATGGTCCTTACGTGGAAATGCATTGGCTACTTGCCAGGCGGTTTGTCCAGCTTGCAATCGTCCAATGGCTTGGTGTCGCTGATTTCTTGTCAATCTTGGCATGCGGTAGCAATTCAATAACAAATGAATGTTATCCGATCTGAGTGGATTTTTATAGGGCAAGAAATGGGGGAACGCATGTGCGTTTCAATTTGAACGTAACTCAGGTGCATAGGGTTACCATGGCCGTTGCCGTGATGCGTTTGGGCGATCGGTTTTATTGTCATCTGTTTTGTTTTTTATCATCAAATTTCATTTTTCAGGACAAAGTAATGTTAAATTTTAGAAACTTTGACAAAAATTACCCAGATATTTAAAAGACAACTTTTCATGCAATGTTTACTTGGGGTGACGTCTCTTTTGCGGTTCAGAATATTTAATTTCAAGGCATTCTGTTACATATTTGCATATGAAGTCATTTCATGGAAATCAACATGACGTCTTTCTATTGAAGGGGCGACAGGTTACAGATATATTGACAAAAATGCTGAACTAACATCATTTCTGAAATAAATGATTAAATCACAGTGTTTTAGTCATAAAGAAGGTGTACTCATTGGTTGGTTTGAAACAACTCCCCAATTACAGTAATACATATACAGAATGACGATCTCTCCACCCCAAACTTACTTATAGCCTACTTCTACTCTTAACTGTCTAAATAGTTGTTCATGGTGACAGTGTCGTTTATTAATTGCATGAATCCAGATTTGTAAGTACATAGATAGAGATTATTATACGAGCTCATTATAAGAGCATGTGTCATACTGATTTTACGAAACGAGTGTCAGACTTTTTGTATTTCCTGAGCTAGAACGAGGGTAAGACATCAATTCTTTCATGAGTTTCGTAAAATCAGAGTAACAGACATACGAGTATAATAAGTTTGTTATTACCCATTATTTCTTTGCTTGAGCTCCCCTTTAAAAAATGCCCAGATCACGACTGCCGTCTTAGAAAGCAACAATTGTCGAATGACGTCAATAATCTTCAGCTGACTTCGTTTTTAGTGTGACGTCATTCTGACCTTACGTCACAATAAGATCCGAGTGAGTGTGTTAAAATTTAACGTCGCATCGGAATTACTCCAGCCATATAGCGACGAGAACAAGGAGATATTATAAGATTCGAAAGACGTCAACAATGCCGTCCACATGACGTAAACAAATTCGTGCGCATGAAATGATATTTGCACTAGTGCACATATGATTTTTATGAACTCGGTTATTTCTAACCTTATGGGTAATTAACAGTAGTATTAGCATGAGTCAGTTACAATGTAGTGAATGAGCGAGTGAGATAATATACGTTTGCAGTCAGTCATGTCACACCGGGAATCGGCTATATTTTCAGTACCCAGGTTGGAATCAAACCCGGGTCCGTTTGTGAAACCAGACTGTCCTTGTCCTACTCTGCCTATTCTGGGTAATACATTAAACGGCGAATTAACTTAACATCAAGCGTATGATCTCCTTATTTTTCACGGAGGAGAATTAATCAACGATAAAAAAACCGTGTTGACTTAGATACCCTTCTACGCGACCTTCACCTTTGAAGTTCAGACCTTCTGACGCATGCGGAACAGGTCAGCTGTGACGATTGATATCAATGGACACGATGGCCGTAGTGGGCAGTAATTAACCTGCTACATGTGGTCAGTTGTCCGGCCATAACCTCTAGCTGCGTAGTAGAAGTGTGTCGGAACGATTTCAACTTTTGACCCGCGGAGTTATTGGAGTCTGTGATGAGGTTCCATCGACTTATTGAAGCAAGGGTACGCGCAGATTTATGTTTTGAATAAAACGGACTTTCATAGTATTTAGAAAACAAGATTATCACAATAGCGTGACAGAAGCGTAGCCTAAACATGAACAAAAAGGGTACTAATTTATCTCAAAGAGGATTTTTTCAAATTGTATGCCGACATGTCACATGTGAATCTCAAGTAGCAGCTGAAACTCTGCGCCGTTAGGCGAGACTCCATTCATCAAAATAACAGCATTGATCTAGCTATATTTATAGCTTACAAAGATCAATTGTTGCTACATGACACGCGATATGGTATACATTACACACGAGAGCTATCGATTTTCGGAGGGAGATTTTCTATCTTAATGGTTAAGGGTGCAAAGCATGAATACTTTCATGCTCTTGACTCAAGATGTGCCAGTCCCACTGTCATCATCATCAGAAACGGAATAATATGCCTACGACTATGAAGGTACATTTGCAGTCTACCAATTTCTGAATGCGTCTAGTTAGTATCTGCAGAGACAAGATGCTGCGTTGGAAAGACCTATTTGTTTTACATTTAATTGTATTTCTGGCTTGATCATCATGGAATAACTGATGATATACGCCTACCAGTAGACTAACATCAAGTCTCTGAAATGAATACATTTTACACAAAAAAAGTTAAATTATAGTTATAAAATATAATAAATAGGAGCCCAGAGACTTTCTCCATTTTCAGATACTGCAGTAGTCTAGACTTGCCAAATATTATAGACTTGCATGGGCTGTATTGGATATATTTGTTTCAGGGTCTGTATACCAGTTTCAAAGTCAACAACGTTGGAAGACATGTTTTGGTCGTTATATAATCAATGTGTAACTGTGATAAAATCAATAGAAAATATTACGTAAAGATTCTGAATATGAACACAAGCGAAGACTCGGGTGGTCGTAATTACACACCACATCCAAGCATGTCAGCACTGGTTAATCATTACAACATGAACACTATCTCATTACAGAAGTTATGATGCATCGGACAGCGTCGTTCTGGCCGTTATTTGTGCCCTGCAGGAAATAGAAATATTACATCAGGAGGGTCAAGGACTAGTAACTCCAGAATGATTTCATTAGCGAAAACTGCATTAGTGAATGAATGCTGCGTAAACGCCGTATTAAAAATCTTCCAGACATATCACGTCGGCCTGTAAATAATTGAGTATGAGCATGCAAACCGGTGACTGAAAACGTCCGTTCTATAATGTCCATCCACCCGATCCTCATTTCGTTGGCATCTTATCTCGACTTCCCAAGGACGACTTCCGGTATAAGTATGGTCAGAGTGAGTGAGTCGAAACATAACGTCACACTGACATTCCATCCTGGGGGCGACGATGTCAGGGTACACACATTGATGGAAGGGTTACTGTGGATATACAAATTCTGCTCATAAAGAAAGGGATAGGGTTCAAGGAAAAATTTGAGAAACCTAAAGAGCAACTCAATTAAGCTGATGTTTCATGGAAAGAAAAATTGTAGTCGTGGTAAAAGTGTGGTGATTTTTCCGTCTACTTGAACAGTATTTCAGTTTACATCATGTTGTCGATTAATTAGAAGGGAAGACCGAAATGATGAAGTTTATCACTGATGTGGTGCTGAAAAAGAAACAAAGATAGCGAATCTCGAATTCGAACCCACCAACATGCGTTTCTGGCACGCCTTTGGCACCAACTCCGCACAGGGAATTGCGGCGCTTTAGATGACAGAACCACCCGTGCTCCCTGGTAAAATCTAAATACCAAGTGCCCAAAATAGTTGAAAATCATTAACAACCATTTCCATATCTGAGTGGGCACTGCATTAGGACTTTCTGCCCGGTGATTGACACCAATCCCATTTACATGAATGAGTGACCAGAGCCTTGACTCCCGCTGAAGCGACAGCTGTTCATTTCGTGACTGGCCTCAAACTGACCGACAGATTGTTAATATGCGTTGATTTAGATATGTGATCGCAAGAAAAACATGCCTTGACTTTGTAAGAACGTGGGGATTCTCACCCAGGCGTATGTCCCAGCATATAACCTACAAGACGTCATTGTACACAGCCAGTCTGAGCCATTGATCACCATCGAGTACACGGTCAAACCCATGGAGGGAGGGTGGGTGGGCATGTGGACAGCTAGTGATCGCTGAAGTGGTTAGGGTCAGGAGGTGTAGGCCGCCAGAGATTACAACAGTGTAACATACAGAAATATGAATACTTGGGCTGTGACTAGCTTATTAGACGAATATAACTGTCTCAGGAATGAAAATATTTTAGAGAAGAAACGGTTGTTAGATTATCTTAATAAAATATAATAAAGAGGAGCCCAACGTCTCATGTCCTGAAACTGCAGTTATCTATACAGTTATCAAATAGTATACCAGATGTGTTTGTTTCAAGGTCTGTGTGGCAGATTACTATCTTATTTGTTCAATGGGCTGTGCATCGAGAGGTGAATTTTTCGAACACTGCCAGACACTGATTTGTAATAAACCAAACTATGACACTGGTATAAGACGCCAGTCGTCCTTGTTCAATATACATCATGCTGTTGATGTAATGAAGTGAAACTGTTCTGTTATTGTATTCTTGGTTAATCTCAGTTTGCCACCTGGCGCATGTCCCGGCATATAAACCGCTCGGAGTTTTGACGGGAACAAAGTCCAGTCTGAGTCTAAGATCGCTATGGTGCAAAGCATCAAAGGGGTTAAGGTCAAGGCAACCAACGCGAAAACCCTGGCTTCACTATGGAAGTATTCTTAGCATATACACCCTTCATGTTCGATAAAAGTCGAATGAGTTCCACACACAGTGTTATTGCCAATAAACTACCAGACGTATATCACTTATCCATCGCCCATTTTGGGTATATATATATATGGTTAGTGGAAGCAAAATATGGATAACTGGTACTTAACTGTCACCGACATCTACCCGAGGCAAGGGCGTTTACTGGCTATAGAAGTCCAGTTTCCACCCTTGCCGTACATGGCTGGAATTGTGAAGGTAGAGTTTAGTTGGATTAACCAGTCTAGCTATACTCGTACATAGTCCAATTATAAAATCGGCATCCGGTTCGTAAACTGCCGTGTAGATTTCGGTCGACTACAGGATTTGCAAAGAATTAGTCCCGTCAACTCGGCTTTGGTAGATATTTTCCAAATCTTTTTCATGTTTTTAATCAATGTCCACAATATATTTGATGCACTCATAGCGAGGTTGGACACCTTTTCCATCCTAGTTCGGCAAAGGTCGGAACTGGACCTTTATGGTCAGTTAACTCCCTTGCCTCGGAAAGATGGTCACAGCTGTCATGGATGTCGTTTGGGGTTTATGTCAAAATAGGGATTTAATCTGGCATAGAAATACATCCCGTGTGTAAGCATCAACAATGCGGCGCGACAATATCGTACTGTGACATGACATGCGATGTAGACAAAAAGCATATACAATTCTTCTTTCTTCTTCATTTAGAAGTTGGAGTCTAAGTAAGTAAGGATAACTATGGATGAACAACTTCTTTACTTCAATTAGGAGCGACGTTCAGTGTGGGTTCTTACATCGTTATCAAGCAAGTTGGAGTCAAAAACATCAAAAGGCTCCAACCATCAAACAACTGTGACCAAGGCTATTACATACCTCCGGCGTACCACCAACTCATCAAAGACCCCAATCAGCCATAATCCTTTTATTGTTTATATTACTGGCTTCACCCTTTTGTTTCATTACAGGCTTCGGGGGCCAATATGTTTTACCCTTCTGTGCACATAACAGACTTCTCCACTCCAGCAGTATAACTGCATCTGAAACCTACTCAACTGTATAAACACTGCCTCCTTTCCTGTATATATACTTGTCAACCATAATCTGTACATCACTTGCTTGATAACGGTGTAAGAACCCACACCGAACGTCGACCCTAATTGTAATAAAGAAGTTGTTCATCCATATATCTTATCCTTAGTTACATATACAATTGGCATGTAAAATATTAAACAAACCTCTTTATAAACCCCGAATTCCTGTTGAGTGAGTCGGGGAACAGCGCCACTTTGTTCAGTTATATTAAGGCGAACCAACGCAATGGAGAGGAAAGGACAGAGTCAAGAACCCAGGGCCATGTTCCACAAAGCGATCTTAGTGCTACGTTGATCGTAAGCCTATGATAAAGTATGGGAGTAACGACCAACTTAGCACTAAGATCGCTGTGTGGAACAGGTTCCAGGTCGTTTATCGCCCAAATTGTGCTGACAGATCAAGAATCATAATCGTGATGAAATCCGGATTCGAACCAACGATTAGCGGATCCTGGAACGAGCAAATGACGCAATCCTGCACATCCACCATGTACAAGAACAGGTGACTAAAGGGGATATCTTAGATATGAAGGGTCCAATAGAAGCAGTGAATACAGATAATGGTAATACTTGTGTAGTGTAGGTGCTTTCCATACGCCTTGGGTAACCTCACATTCGTTCGCCTAATTAAACAATGTCATGCGTGTCTGTGTATCACAACCAGCGTACATTGCCAACAAGCCGTTGTAATATTAACTCTCATACCGGAAAACAGCTGCCACCCAAGGACCGTGACACAAAGCGGCTTCTTAAGTCTACGTTTATCACAGAGTGTCAGCTCAATGAGGGAGGAAAGTGCGAAGGGATGCAGGTCTTAAATGTTTACCACAGTGGTGAAAGCCACGAGCAAAAAGTATCAGCATTTTTAACAGGGAGGGACCAAAATTTGAAAATCCTATCTCGGATATAGTACTGCCTACAACATACTACGTAACATTTGGTTTTCAAAAGGATAATGGGGGGGGGGGGGGGGGGGGGGTCCGCCTAAAGGTATTGTGCTAAAACAATGGAACTAAGACACTGAATTTCAATTTCTTATGGTCGCTTCGTGGAACGAGGCCTGAATTCCATACACTGAACACATCTACAGAGAGATGTGCGACAATTAAAGTTGGTTTTACGCATCAAATTTTGCCCTACGTGCAAATGACTTGAACCTTGAAGGTTCTGTTGACCTCTGTCCCCTACATCTACGTCACGCCTGTTCTCGGGTATATCACCTGTATCAACGATAGTATATAAAACAAAGACGTGTCACCTATGGCATGTTGGGTTGTTTCTGCGTAGCAAATAAACCGAGCTTTTGTGACGTCTTACATGTTCGGATCACTGAACACGGTAAAATAAATACTGCGCTGAATGAATACCAATTGGCAATTAAAACAATGCTTCGTCGTTTCGTTTTGTTTGTGATCACATGGCAATGAGGTGACATACAGAATAGACAGACAATGGGCTGACGTAGGTCATTGTTTCCGTATCCGACCTATTTTGTCTTATGTGGTTAGTAAACATTTGGGAAATTGACCTCCTTTATGATATGTTGTCATACAAAGAAAGTTAAATGTCAATACCATAACAATATGTTTGGGTTGATCAACAAATAATAATAAATGTTCAATGCAAAGTCAAAACAAGAAGAAGGGCATTGAAGCACAATTAGTCCCTATGAGTGAGTGAGTTTCACGCCACTTTTTCACGGCGGGAGAACCAGATATGGGCTCCACACACTGCCCATGTGGGACATCGAACCAGGGCCTTCTAGGTGATCAGCGAACGCTTTAACCAGAAGGCTACCCCACCGATGCTGGTTTGTGTGAAATAATAGATAAAAGACGTACATTACACCAATAAAAATTTTACTAAGAAATTACATTACTTAGAAAGTTTTATCCCAAATATAACAATTGTTACTTTTGACCACTTTCTGAAAGGCATTGTGTGTTCACTTTTACAAGTTGGGAACTCATTCTCATACTAAGAGGGTGTTTTACATGAGATAGAAAATAATATTCCAATCAAACGGAGATCAGCTGTAGAAAGAGAAATATGAAAAACATTCAAGCTCAAGACAGTTAGTTGCAGTGGTTTTGTAACGACTCAAACTATTATTGGGCATTTTGTATGTTATCGTTTTGGGACCCGTAAGATTCAGGAGTTAGTTCCAGTCCAGGGTGCCGTTGTGCAGAGCGATCTTGGCGCTAAAGTGATCGTAACTCCCATACTTTAACATAGATTTACGAAGGTCGTAGCGCTAAGGTTGTTTTGTAGAACGACACCTTGGCCGGGATTGGACCAGCTGTCGATATGCAGTGACACATGCCTCATTTCACAGCCGTGTTGTTCTGAGTGTCAAACCTACTGTGAGTGTTGGGACCAGGACAGGCATGTCATACGCCTTGGCCGCTGCAGATGGGTACAAATGTATTGAAGATTCGCAGATACGCGTGGTAAACAGTCGGCGTTACGCTTGAAAGGGCGATACAAAACGTTTGTCATGTTTTGCCTTTGACCGCAGGGAACAACATGCACACCTTTCAAATACACGATACCGCTGCATGTGACAGCGTCGCTCCCGCGCGAAGACTACTTCTGTGCACATTGTCTCAAGCTACTGTCATCTTGCTTACATAATTCAGAGTACATGTAAATATACTGATTCTGTCAACGACACATGCACATCACGGCTTACCGATCAGCCCTGCAAAGATTTAATTTGTTTGTTTGTTGTTTAACGCCACACACAGCCATATGACAGAGGTATGTTAATAATCGAATCTGGACCAGACAAACCAGTGATTGTCTGATTGATATCATGAGCATCGACATGCATCAATCGAGCATGACCACCCGATCCCGTTAGACGCCTCTTACGACAAGTATGGGTTGCTGACGACCAATTTTAACCCGGATCTTCACGGGTCGCAAAGATCATCTTCTCTACTGTGTACACCATTTGAAGGGGACTAACATAAGAGCCGCCAAAGCGGTCTTTTACAAAGCATGTGTTGTATTAATCTGTAAGTAATAACTTGTAAATCTACATTAATCTAGTTGGTCGATGGCATTCGTGAAGAGTGAGTGAGTTGGGTTTAACGCCGCTTTTACCAGTATTCCAGTTATATCGCGGCGTGTCAGTTTAATGTGGGAGGAAAGCCCGAAGTGAAGCAGGTCTCAGACGTTTACCACTTCGGTGAAACCCAAGAGCACGGCTATGGTGCTGACAAACCTAGAAATCTAATCGGGGCGAACCGTGATTCAAACCCACAATCATAGGTTTCATCATAGACGCAACTCTGGACAGCGAATCACGGCGCCTTAGACGACTGGGCCACCCGTGCATCTGAATCAGAACGTACTTTGGGCCTATATTCTGATCAATAGAACCAGAGATGGATGCACTGCATGAACTGTGTGACTTAGAATACAACATAAAAGCCCCCAACAAAATGAAATTGTTAACAGTGGTGAGATTACAGTGATTCCCTACCGCAGTAAAGCCAGAAATCCTGCAAAACATTAAGGCAGCCTGCTATCCAAACCACATTTCCCGTCATCACAATATGAAATCGAATTTCAACAATGAGTCTAACACGCTTTTAACTCGAAACCAATAAATTGCATTTAGCGCTAATACGGCGTCATTCGCGTATTGATATTTTAAATCCAGTTAAATGTGTCGTATATTTCCCTGCTTGCCTATATGAGCTAGCTTTGAATGATTGGAGATCTGCTTCAACGCATTCAAAGCAAATAGATGGTATAAAACATTCATGATTTAGAAATAATAAAAATCGCCATGAACAGGAGAACCTTGGTCTTTGTCCCGAGAAACCTTCAACAGGGAGGAAGTACATGACGATCAATATTTGTGTCTGTACCCAGCAAGACACCCAGCATCCGAACAACAGCCAGTGCATACTCGTTCAGTGATTCCATTCAGTCACCTTGAGCACTCAGCTAACAGGGTACTGCGAGCGCTAAGATTCAGTTCGATCAGTGCTGACAGATGGCATTCTGAATTCTGAATCCAGCACATACATTATATGTATGGGTATGGTATTCAAACGCTGGATACAAATGCACTATATGACACATGATTTTACGTGTATGTGTTTGCTGTTCAGCGCCGTATTCAGCAACATTCCAATATTGTTATATCGTATTCCTATTTGTGTAAGAATACGTTCTTGGTTATCGCCCATCCCTGATTATGCAGAAGGTTATGTACGCCAAATGGTATTTAGGATTAATCGTTCATTCTCTCAAGAAAATAAGTGCTTTTAGATATTGTGAATATTAGATCAGGTCCCAGTACCTAGCTGTACCGCGAGACAATTTGTTCGATCCCAGTCTCTATGAATTACCGCGGGGAAGACATGACCGGGTTCTTGTTCATGTATATATAGAGAAAAGGAAGTTTCCAAAATATACCATCTCAAGTAGACCACCAGATATAATAAGAATTGTGTGCCTGCAACAAGAGAAATTACGTAATAAATGCAGCAATTCAATGTATCACTAAAAATGAGTGAGTGAGTTAGTATTCCGGCTTTATTACGGCATGTCAAGCTTGATGTGAGAGGAAAGCCCGAAGTGATTCAGATCCGAGACGTTTACCCACGAGCACGGGTATACTGCTGACAAACCAAGAACCGTATCACTTAAAGCCGCATGTACATGCGTGTATGTCTCCAATAACAAGATGTTGAGCGTCGTTATTTAAAATAATTGAGTGAGTGAGTGAGTGAGTATGGTTTTACGCCGCTTCTAGCAATATTCCAGCAATATCACGGCGGGGGACACCAGAAATGGGCTTCACACATTGTACCCATGTCGGGAATCGAACCCGGGTCTTCGGCGTGACGAGCGAACGCTTTAACCACTAGGCTACCCGACCGCCCCTGTGGAGGAAAGACGCCATTACAGGTCTATCGTTGAGTTAACGACAGAAAGCACTGACTGTTCGAAATGTATGAGGACTAGAAACACGAGCCAACTTTTCCGAGCCAAATGAATTCAGATGACTGGATGTCTGGGGTACGCAACAAATCGGATCATTTGTTCATTTCGTAGTTTTATAACCGATTGAAAATTCATTTTCTTCCTTCGAGGTTATGGGCGTCAATTTTATACACCTAACAGCACAGCGCATATTCGGCAGGGAACAGGACACGGTAGTTTTATTCTTAAAGGTTGAAAGTGTGATCATATAGGAGTACTTCAGCTGACACTTATAGCTGGCATCATAGAGCAAAGCATACACTACAAAATGAGAATTCGACACAGATATCTGTTGAGTTCTAAGCTCAGGTTCTAACTCCAGTTCATCATTCTGCGTGTTACTGGGACGGTTCTGCAAGGGCGACGTTAATGAGAGGTCAAGACGTTTTGTCCATCGACATTCCCCTAGGGACACATGTCAACATCCAGCGGCCATTGACCTGAAGCAAGACCAGTCATGTTTGTTAAGTCAACCGAAGGATTGTTTTAAAAGCATGCATGGTACCGGCTTCATCTGTGATGATGGTATGTCTTCCATTTGCCCAGGAAGTTCAACTGCATGCCAAAAGGTGACCCACAAGCAGTAGACATACAAACAAGTCCCCTAGGAAGTTAACGTTAAACCCGTGTACCCAAAGTTCAATTGTAACACATTTTTTTCAAAATACACCACCAACATTAAAGGAAAAAATGTACGCAAACCCAAAGACGGTTGAACCTGGAACGACAATATAGACACAGCTTGGATATTTTGTGAAATATTTTCCTATTCGTACCAAGCCTTAACCGTCTCTGTGTAGTGATCCTCACTTGTGACACCTTATTTTAAAATCCTACTTTCAGAAAATATAAAACGTCAAGGCCAGAAAATAACCACTCGCGATTATCCGCCGAAAAAGATTTCATTGAGCGTAAAAGGCAAAATTATATGAATGGATCACTAAAAAACGGTGATGACATCAGATGTTCGCGAAACGGGTTAGCATGTCCTGTCCTACTGGTGGCAACGTGACAACGAGAGTTGTGCGTGCAAGATCATTATAGACACAGCATGGATATTTTGTTGAATATTTTCACAACGCATAATCGTCTCTGTATGTAAACAAACATACGTAAACACCACGGCTCAACGTCATTCTGAAATAGCTTCCCCATGCATGTCTGTCCTTCCATTCAGTCAGACCAAGGCAGTCGTGAGTGCCCCATTGTAAAGTATTGCTAGTGCGTATATATTACACACTGAACTTGTTTACCATTACAGCATGAACGTTACTTGAGAGCAGCGTGGTATGTATGAATGATGTGTGACGCACGTCGCTTTTTATTCCCCAAACTCCTAGCAGAATAACCTATCGGATTCAGATCCGGAGGAAGGGGGCGTGTGTTGACTACGTTCTCCCGTTAATAACATGTCAATAACATATATACTACATACAATAAACGGCTGTGAACGCAGAATGATGTTGCCTGCGCTAGTGACAGAACTCAGTGAACTTAACTCGAGTGCATATCATGTCGTTTATACCATCTCATGGATGTATATATTAAGCTGATATAATAATATCGGTGTCGAAAAACATCGCGCGATAGTGCCGTTTGATTCACTCATTATGAGGTGCATTTACGTTAATTTGTCCGAATTAACAAATCATTGGTTATGTAGTAACGTAATGTTTCTTTGCGCATAGACGTTCCAGTATTCGTATGGGGGACAATGTTGATGCACAAGTGGGTCGCGTGTGAAGGGGTTTTACAGTTTCTTGTTTGTTTGTTTGTTTGTTGTTTGACGTCTCGTTCAGCACTATCCAATTTATATGACAGTTCTCTGTATATAATCGGGTCAGGGCCAGATAATGTGTGCAACTATCCACGGCGTCGGGACACGATGAGGCTGTCAACCAAGTCACCGAGCCTGACCACATGATCCATTTGGTCACCTCTTAAGACCAGCATAGATTACTGGAGACATATTCCAACCTAGAATCCCACGGGGGTTAACAGTATATTGTGTAACTTTTACAACTGACCCATTGTCGTATATTTGTGATTTCCCCGAATCGCGTTCACTTAGCAGGGTCCGAGACAAAGAAATTTATGAAATGGCTGTTCTTTGTGGACTACCACTTTTACCGTCAGGTCGATAGCAACTTGATCTGAAGCAAATCACTTCAGGACAAGTGACTCAAATAATTTCTGACTCTGCTCAGATAGGTGCAGAGCTTAAAGTTGTACGATATATAAATATACAAATTGGCATATATTTACACTATTACTCAATTTAGTCTAAGGAGAATTGAGATGAAATAGCGTTTAACGTCGCGTTCAAGATATTTTCAATTGAAAACATGAAACCTTTATGGATAACGACTTCTTTATTGTTTGTTACGATGTTTCAGGGCTTCGTCTTGCCCCCTTATCAGTTAATACTGAGTAAACGTATAAATATACTGATATGCTTACACAAGACAGGATTAATGGACAAAGAAACCAACATAACGAGGAAGCCACCTGCATTAACGGGAGAAAAGCCAATTAAGTACCACGAAAGTTAAGTGATGGGGTAGGTGTGATATAAAAAGAGCTGACAAGGGTCACACTATGATAATAAACTAATCAAGATTTACTATTGCGGATTCCATCTTGTCCGCACTCATTATAAAAAGCTTTCAAAACCAACTCTGAAGAATTTGCCCTGACTTTCTCCCCTCTTCAATCCTTATGCTGGTACAGAAAAATAGATAACACCTTTACCATCCTAGAAAAGTTTCACGTTTCCATGCTCTTCCAACGTCTAAATGCATATCACTAACTTGATTATTTCACTTGTATAGAGCGGGGGTGGGTGGGGGGGGGGGGGGGGGGGGGGGCGCTGCTTGTACTTTACCGGACCTATGCTGGTTTTATAGTGCTAGCAAACCCAGAAATTATGCCGAAGATTAACATGGACCCCCCAGTCAGACACATTCTACTGACTCCGTGCCGATCAGTCCTTGATTTATCCTCCTAATGCCGAGTACCATCAATTAACGTCTCTTGCAATGACGCATCCATGGAATCGAACCACTGACCTTCCGCTCTCCGGACAGACGCTCTGTCCACTAATCCACTAGTCTTTATTAGTCTAAGGCTCCACGGCACGTACAAATAAGAACTCAATCAACCCAATAATCTAATCTGTGTTTTCGCCAATGATCTACATGACAAATAGTCTGAATTTTTTTAATAAAAGTACATCAGATATATCAGCAGCATTAATTAAAGGGGCGGTCGGGTAACCTAGTGGTTAAAACGTTCGCTCGTCACGCCAAAGATCCGGGTTTGATTCCCCACATGGGTACAAAGTGCCTAGCCCATTTGCCTAGCCACCGTGATATTGCTTGAATAGTGCTAAAAGCGGCATTAAACCATACTCACTCATTAATTAAAGAAACTAAAATGGGTCGATTAACGTCATGAATTGGCAGTCTTCAATTACTCAAAACACTTCACTATGAATAAAACTATTTCTCAGTTTCAGCACTCTTACATCGTTTACCAATCCAACCACACATTCCAGTCTTGTAGATAAAGCCAGAAGTAGCCATGGATACGCAGTAAAACATGAAATATATATGTTCGTTGTAAGATAAAGTGGAAGTTGGAAGAGCGATACGATGACATAAACATACATGGTTGGCTAACGTAGAAGATAGTCCCGCGACATTATCACCTTGCTGTATGCTGGCGTTGCACATTACCTGGTGTGTCAAGGACAAGTCTTCACTAAGCACATGACGTTAACCCTTATTCTGACAAGCATATGAAAATTAGCAATATTCCAGCAATATCACGGCGGGGGACACCAGAAATGGACTTCACACAATGTACCCATGTCGGGAATCGAACCCGGGTCTTCGGCGAGACGAGCGGACGCTTTAACCACCAGGCTACCCGACCGCCCCTGTGGAGGAAAGACGCAAAGTCGGAGACGCTGCTCGTTGTAGTGAAACATGTGAGACTTTTCCTGTCTGCCCATGAAAAATCATGCTATGGGGTTCGAACATGGAACTGCGAGTCCTAGAAGCTTTGGGACACACACACACCTCTTCCCCCTATACCGACACAGTTTAAGAATAGCGACTTCTGTTGCTTTAAGCTATGTTGTGACTGTTGCTAAACGCCACACTCAGCAATATTCCAACTATATGACGGCGATCTGAAAATAATCACGTCTGGAAGAGACAATCCAGTGATTGACATCACGAGCATCGATCCACGCAATTGGGATACGATTATACACAGTGACACAACTCACCGAGTCCATTTAGTCGCCCCTAACGACAAGTATATGTTTCTGGGACCTATTTTCTTAACCGAAGTCTCCACGTGTTTTCCGTGAGCAGTGCTGGAGCAATATAAAGAAGGGGAAAACATAGGGAATCGACCACGGTTCTCTGGACCAGTGTTCTACGCAAACACTTTGCAAAACCAATGTGAACAAACCGAAACATGCGCATACTGAAATCGATTTTGTTCAGGTTATTGCTATTTAGACAAACTGCTGGTATATCATAAAAGTAATTACATGTGGTAGTTGTATTGCCCAGAAGAGCATTTATGCACTGTAGGAGTGATGACCGCCCACGCGGCGGTGGACTTTACAATCTACGCAGAGTGTTGAATATAGCTTATTATGCCCGATCGATGAAAATACGGAATCAACCTTCACCTTCAGTAAATTGATATGAGAGTGGGAGAGAAGCCTACATATGTTCGCTTATGTTCTGTCACATATCAATAAAACAATGTACTAATGCATAAACGCGTAAATAAAATATACAATGTATAATGGTAAAAGCAGTGTAGCCCTGTCTGACATACAAGTGATGGAAGTTAAACCAGAGTTTTCCTTTTCGCAGCCATACCACCAGGGCTAGAAACTTTCATGTTTAGTCCATTAGTCACTATAATGAGAACATATAGCAAACTCTTCAATATGGCAACATTCTACCAAAACTTATGACACCTTAAATAGTGAGCAGTTTGGAAAGGATAATAGGACTAGTGCCAATTTCTATCACTGATCACGACAGTTGACCCAAATAAAGGCTTGTAATGACTGCCACAATATGGACAGTAACTCGAACCTTCCAGATCTGTGGTTACACATGAACACACATAGTGTGCCATTACACTTTAAGAAGGAATGTTTCCTGTCTGTGGGATTTAGGACTAACCATAGACTTGGTGTCTATAATAGCTGAAGAACATTCATCCGATAATGGTACCCTGTCACTGTAGTCCCATGACAAGGACTTGAGTTGCTTGTGAAACAGAGACGGAACTCGGGCATTCACAAGGGTTTCAGATCAGTTCATTTTCTTAGACATTGTCTGATTATCATTCAAATGTCCTGATGATTTTTGGTCAAAGTTGGGAATGGTACAGAGGACTGTCCTGTCAAAATGTGATTAAATCATATAAATGTGCTTTATAATATGTGTCTCCAAAAATAACAATCGTTCATGCTCACGTAGGTTTACATCTAGTCTCTGTAATGAACATATTTTACAGAGAAAAAAAGTTGTTAAATTATAGTCATAAAATACAATAAAAAGGGGCCCAGAGACTCTCTTCATTTTCAGATATTGCAGTAATCTAGACTTGCCAAATATTATAGACTTGTATGGGCTGTATTGGATATGATATATTTGTTTCAGAGTCTTATGACAGACTAATGCTCACACTCAGATATGGATTACTGAATCAGGCTCATCATGAATGACACATAAGACTACACCTACTATAGACTTACATGGGCTGTATAGGATATATTTGTTTCAGAGTCTTATGACAGACTTATGGTGACACTCAGACATGGATTTCTGAATCAGGCTCATCATGAATGACACATAAGACTACACCTAGTATAGACTTGCATGGGCTGTGTATTGGATATATTTGTTTCAGAGTCTTATGACAGACTTATGGTCACACACAGACATGGGTTACTGAATCAGGCTCATCATGAAATGACACATAAGACCGTTACCGTGATGGTATACAATTACAGATAATAATAGTTCAACCAGGTCATCTGCGAGCTGTATATATCCGCTTAACAGCGCGGTATACAGAAGTTTGCTCACAGACTTCAACGTCCGGGCAATAAACAAGCATTGTGCCCATATTACTCTTGTCTGACCAACACTCAAGCCACTTGGCAACACTACCACCATAAGATGTAGAAAAACTGTTGCACATGAATCTTCACACTGGGGTTTACTGTTATTGTTAGGTTTCAAGCATAACGTCCACTGTTTAATATCACGCATATGTAAGGACGTGGGATATATGTTTTAAAGATAAACGGTACGTTCTTATTGATTTGATAAAATATGCGACATTAAACCACGGCGTCTACATTAACTTAAATAAACCGCCGGGGAAAAGTAAGTATACACCCATTTTTTATGGGGACTAAAATGATACACACAAAAAATGTTGTGTTTTGGACCTTATATTTGCAGTGTTTGGGCAAATGTTTTCAGTCTTGTAAAGTTTTTGATAACGTTTGTAGTTATTGATAAATTCCATTGTTCAAGTGTATACTTTTTCTGATCGGCAATTTAGTTGAATTAGTTTCCCTCATCGGGTAAAGCAACAATAGTCGAGAGGGAACATTGAGAGACACATGTCTGTCGTTGGAACTGACCGGTTGTCGTTTAAGAGGATCGGCTGGTCACAATGTATGCATGCACATTGAATAGGTCAAATGGATAGATTACCATCAGATGCAAACTGGAACAAGACCGAGTCAGTCGTCTAATGGTAATCAGACTTAATCAGGATTAATATAGGAGACCTTTAATGTTTTCACTGTTCCGGATGGTAAATATGTACAGTTAACATGTTTCCATGCAGAGGGAACATCAACTCTCGGCACAAAGATGATCATAAGACCCATACTTTGCATAGATCTACGACACTCTTAGCTAGGATGTGCATGAAACCAGTGCGACCGACCTTAGCGAATAATAATATGGACCACTGATTTGGCTGGTCCAAACTCTATGTAATGCTATTCCACCATTCACTCACTCCTTACCTCGTAGAAGCCGTCGTACAAAACAAAGTTTGCTACTGTACTCTGTAAAAGAGTGCAAACAAGGTGCCACACACACACACAGTATACAGGGGTGAGGCACACAAAGCGAAGGGGGAGATACGTGCAGGTGACTAAAAGGAAGTACACTATTGGGGGTTTAAGGCATTGTGGCATGCATGGGTGTAGCACGTCAATGAGTGCTGTAGTTAAGAGATACGATCAGCGGATGTGAGACATCAACAGCTTATGTCTACAAGTCGTACATGACACATGCACAATTAGCCTTACATAAAGATAGACAATCAGTGTGTGTCAAGCAGTCGTTGTGAGCGTGGGATGCATTAACTGAAGGAGTAAAGTTTAGCGCTCTTGTTTATACTTTAGTACCTGACAAAGCATCTCCTACAATGTGTACGTTTTTTTTTAAATGTCTGGTGATATTTAGAAATCTCAAGATAACAATGTTTATGTCTATTTTGCCTTCAGGAATGCACTATTCAACCTAATCTACACAGATCGATAACACAACACAACAACTGAATTAGCTGGGTTCGGTTTAACTATATAAAACTTGCACCAGTGCAATCTATTATTGAAAAATGCAACTCAAAATTTATGTCTATATGCACCAAGTGCATGATAAAAAAAAAAATTGTGTCTGACTCAGCCTTACTTTTCTACATAACAACCTGTATTTTTCTGGTGCAACTAAGTTCTCATATAATATGCACTTGGTGCAAGTTATATCAACTTCCTTGAATCGAAACCTGATCAGGTTTAAAATTTAAGTTAATACATAAGGTTTGGTCCTTACAATAGAACCACGGTCAATAATAAGAGATGTGCATGATTAATATTCCAAAACGATGCGCAGTCGGGATTAATATCTGAAACAATAATCAAACTGACTCGTCTATTTTTCCAACCCCTCTGAATACATCTGTTCAACATACCATACATAATGAAGTATTTTTGTTTCCCTTCAGTAATAAACTATTCTACCTTATCTATACATATTAAAATACAGTGACACGAAACAACAGACCATTATTAAGCAAATGCGCATGGCATCGGTACCACTGAAACACAACAGATGCACAGAATAATTAATTTAAAAAAAAATCGACCTGATTCGCGTCTTTTCTTCCCGCTGTATACATTAATTATTCACGGAAGTGATATACCTGGGATCTCAAAACAAGCCATTCGCCTATTGTGTTCTTTATAAGCAAATTGTGGTAAATCTAATAACATCTTCCACAACACGTGAGTTCCTCCGGCTATCAGTGAAAAGTTTCATTCCATAAATAAGCTGCGTTGTTTGAGTGAAATGTTCTTTTTTCATAGCTATTATCGTTGTCTCTATTAGGCACCGATTGGTGGTCCCCTCAACCATGGCATGCGTGATTTTAAGGCGTCTTGGTTATGGAATAACTGCGCTTTTCACGGAAAACCCTTTCGAATGTATGACACTATAACAGTGTGATCTTCCACCTTTTTCTTTAAACATGAAGTTGAACATTTTAAACATTTACACAAACGGAGACACACAGACATAAAGTTACAATTGCTCATTTAACAGATGCGGATTGGGAAGAAAATGGATTCAGATTAAACATTGAAAAAACAAGTAACGAGAAAGGGTCCTATTGTCTTAAGCTACTATAGAGTAACGGTACCGTATATCTCAAAAGGAATAGGTTATGTATCTGCCATCGAACCTTTGAAATGTAGTCACGTAATTAATATTAGTCTTGACAGGGTGGTTTGTTGTTTAACGCCGCACTCAGCAATATTCCAGCTATATGACGGCGGTCTGTAAATAATCGAGTCTGGACCAAACAATCCAGTGGTTGATATCATGAGCACCGATCCACGCAATTGGGATTGATGACATGCATCAACCAAGTCAGCGAGCCTGACCACCCGATCCCGTTAGTCGCCTTTTACGACAAACATAGTCACCTTTTACGGCAAGTATGGATTGCTGAAGACCTATTCTACCCCGAAAAGTCTTGACAGTGCAGACCAAGACATATCCACATGGTCTAGAGGTCCAGTAGTTTCCTAAACCACCAAGTTGTCAGAATTATGGACTGCACCAGAAACAGCGGAAATTGTTGAGCACTCGTGACATCCCCCTTCTTGACACAAGGGTCCTGTGGTGATGCAAGTACTTCCTTCACCTCACAGACTACACAGCATGAGTAGCCAATAATTTTATGAATGTCACTATCTACATATACGTCATCCATAAGAAGGAGTTAGTGTGTTAGTCTAAGAAAGAGATAGAGAGTTTGAATAGACACGGGATATATTTTGTTTGTGTGTTGTTAAAAGCCGCACTCAGGAATTTTCCTGCTACATGGCGGCAGTCTGTAAATAATCGGTTCTGTACCTGACAATATCTTGGGGGTATTCCGAACGACAGATACGGGCTTTACGACTGAATCCATACAAACTAGACCATCTATTAGCCATTCTAGAATGTTCTTTCGTTCAGTTTTCAAAATTTTAATCGAGAATTTGTCAAAATATCTTTCCAGAGACCATATAATATTCTATTATGCGTAGTCGCCAGTTTAAACCTCGTGTCGTACAGCACGAGAAAACTGCCTACTGATTGGCTAATGTCGACCTCTTGTCAATCATTCCAATGGTCGGTCAAAGTTCGCGAAAGGTCGGTCTGACGTGACCGTAATCATTTTTAGAATCCGGACCGCCTTCGTGGTCTAGAGGATAAAGTTTCTGCTCGGAGAGTGGAAGGTCGGTGGATGATCCCCGGTCACGTCATACCAAGAGACATTATAAGATAGTACGTTTTTCTAATTGTTGCTCGACATTAGGGGGATAAAACAAGGACTGGTCGGCTCGGAGCTGTGTCTGAGTGGGTCACCTATGTTTAACTGCGGCATGGTATTATATCTCAGTGGGCTAGCACTATAAAACCGGCATTGTCCGGACTACAGGGTTAGAACTTAACACTAGCCCGCTAGCCCAGGGCTAGTAAAATCCCCGTGGGCTAGTACAGATTTCCCAATTGTTTTAACATTACAAAGGCATTTCATCCTAACCGGGTTCTAGTAAAGCTTTTGAGTTTGGTTCCCTGGACTAGTACATCCAGCCACACACACGTGCATGCACGTCGCTATATAAGTGCAATAATATTGAACGCGACTTTAAACCCCATTTCACCTCACCTCCGTTTCACGGAATCTAATGGGCCATCAATGACTAGTAAATTGGTGATTTCATCGGTGCCACTACTCCCACAAGTACTAAATGCTGGACCCGTGAAGATCCCGGGTAGAATAGGTCTTCAGCAACCCATGCTTGCCGTAAAAGGCGATCATGCTTGTCGTAATAGGCGAGCACCGAGATCGGTGTCCTCCCATTAGTTAGACAGCCAGTTGTTAGACACCTTAAAATAACAACTTTTCTGGTTGAGTGCACAACAAAGTGCAATGCTGTTACCTTGATTGATAATGGAATGACCCACAGCTAAACATCAAGATATAACACACAAAAAAAGACGTGTTAAGTCAGATGTACTTATTTTATAAAAATTCATCTCAGATTTGGCTGTTATATCAGATGTATATACACATATATTAAATTTAGTCATGATATGTACACAACGTCATACTCGGTTCATCCTGTTGTCAGATTAAGGTCTTTAGGCAAGTTTCAGGAGGTGGCCCGCTGACATGGTTGATGCACATCATCGTATCCCAATTGCGTGGGTCGATACTCATGATATCAATCACTGGATTGTCTGGTCCAGACTTGATTATTTACAGACCACCGTCATATAGCTGGAATATTGCTGAGTGCTACGTTAAACAACAAACAAACAAACAAAATGCTGCGAAACGAATCCACTCCAAACATAGATTTGTTAGGGGCAAATGCATGTATGTGGAAATTTCCATTATTTAAACTAACTTTGTTTGGCCATTCTTCTGTATTATTACCGAATTGGCCAGTTTAATGACGACCAGTCAATGTCACAGCAGATGAACCGATCTGAAGCCCTGTCATCGTTGTGGGCATGAGTTGGTGAAGCTACGTCTCTGAATTGCCATTCAAACAGAACGGACAGTGAGAAAGACACAGTGGCGCCATCTAGGGCCTCTGGGCATGCATTCACCCTTTGCAAATTGCAGATGTATCATTTCATATAGTTGGAGATCTCTAAAAAAATTTGCAATAAAACCCAACAGAAAGGTAGCATCAAAAAACGATTAATATTACATATTACACGTTAAAAACCCGTGTATTTCTGAGTCAAAGAGATCTACACACTAGTAAATAAATATTGAGATTTAATATGTCTGTTATAGGACTATTATCAGCCTGCGCCAAGGACTTCAATTCTAATAGGCGTTGTTTTAGCGAAAGTATGGAACTGTTGTCAAATGTAGATAAATGGCATATGATGAACATTATGAGGGCAATTAATTATGCTGTATGGCGCGCATGGGGATACAGGACACAGTATAGAGTAACACTTAGTCAATGAAAACATTTCTTTAAAATTATTATGATTTTTTTCCTTCAAAAGAACCTTTCCTCTTCTGCTAATCAAGCAAACTAGACTTGGGTTAGTTTGATCTAGACATGCCTAGGTTGGCTGGTTGGTTGGTTGGTTGGTTTGTTGTTTAACGCCGCACTCAGCAATATTCCAGCTATATGACGGCGGTCTGTAAATAGTTGAGTCTGGACCAGACAATCCAGTGATTAATGTCATGAACATCGATCCACGCAATTGGGATCGATGACATGCATCAACCAAGTCAGCGAGCCTGACCACCCGATCCCGTTAGTTGCCTTTTACGACAAGCATAGTCACCTTTAACGGCAAGCTTGGGTTGCTGAAGACCTATTCTATCCCGGAATCTTCACGGATCAGACAATCCTAGGCTTTTAGTAAATACCTAATAAAATACCTAAAGAAATATATATTCCAGCCATGGCGCAAGGCTAGGCAGGTTTCATGCTTGTCATAATAGTCGAGCAATCAGCATTGGGTTGTGACTACACCAAACATACAAAAAACATAATTAATATTGTCTCTAAGCTTGATTCACAAATAGCTTAAAGGGTAAAATATCTTAATTTAACTTCCGTTCATTTCATGAAACGCAAATTACTTTGGACCATGCGAACTTGTGTACTGTAGGTATAGCTGCACCAGTCGGAAAACTATTTATAAACACAGCTCTCTCGATACAGTGAAACAGGAGTCGGTTGCAAACTGGCGAATTGTCCCGGACAGAACGACCTTGTACTTGATTTGAGATACGCTGTGAGGAGTTTAGATAATAATGTATATTCGTAGCTCTTATAAAAGACGGTGTGAGGAGTTTATAAACCCAGGTCATTGCCCGTTCTACAGGTGTGTTCCTACATTGGTGTGCGAGGGTGTGTGTATATTAACATTAAGCATCATAACTGACAGTTTCTGTTGTTTCTCTTTTTGTTGTATATCATCACCGGTCGCTTAGTGCTTGTAGGCCATCAATGGTAAATACACAAGAAGGTGATAATTGACACTATACATTATATACTACAGCCATTATAAATGGATTATAAACAGGAAATCTATTCCGTCGTGTCTATCCTGTCAGCTCTATTTTCAACTCGTCAAAACAAGTTTATGATGATATGTATGTATATATATATATATATATATATATATATATATATATATATATATATATATATATATATATATATATATATAATGTGATACTACGCCGAATGTTTTAATTGCAATAACTGTTCGAGACTGGTGAAAACCTACAGTTACTACATTTGTTAGTTTTTTTTCAGTAGCAGTACGGAATGAGTCGTGGGCTATATCTATTTATAATTTTAACTCACTCACCCACTGACCAGTGAAGATCCGGGGTAAGAATAGGTCTTCAGCTACCCATGCTTTCCATAAAAGGCGACTATGCTTGTCAAAAGAGGCGACTAACGGGATCGGGTGGTCAGGCTCGCTGACTTGGTAGATGCAATTGCGTGGTTCAATGCTCATGATGTCAATCAATGAATTGTCTGGTCCAGGCTCGATTATTTACAGACAGCCGTCCTATAGCTTGAATATTGCTGAGTCCGGCGTTAAACAACAAATAAACACCAAACACTCACCCATTGGTATAGTATGATTTGTCCTTCCGTTCTTATGAGATCCTGTCCTAATTGTAAGTAAGTGAATGATTAGGTTTAACGACGCTTTTAACAGTATGCCCATTATATATCCCACCCTCCCCCATACTTTGGAATAAGCCTTAGAAAAAGGAATTTCTTATAAACACTTAGTTAAGTCATTTAAATATGCTTCTGAAACATGCTTCCAAGCCCATCTTTAATGATCAAAGGCATTCAAAGATTTAAAAAAGATCGATGTTCCGCATGCAAACACTTTTTAAATATCAAAATATTATTTCGGAAGTTTGATCGTTGTGAAATACCAGTAGATTCATAAAAGAAATTACATTGAGTATGAAATTTAAATCCATCCATGACTATTTTTAGAGTACCGACCTATTAAGAGATGTTGAACATACGTTGACACCATGCAAAACTGCGCACTGAATACTGCAGATTTAATGTCAGTATAACTGGCCTAATTCGCCAATAAGGACAACTGCATTTCGGTTATTAAGTGTGTATAAGACAAATGAAATTTGCATTTAATCAGAAGCAGTCTAGATAATAATATTCGGCTAGTCGAACATGAAATCAGTGTTTGAAAGAAAGTGTTTTAGAAGATGGAACTTTTTGCGTAATCATAACACTATTTGTGTCTAGGAATATCTTTACTTACATCCTTGGAGGCAGCCAACTGACAGCTGGGTTGAATAAGCCTGAAACTGAAACGTATGGACATAAGTGTATACGGCACGAAGTGATTTCTTATTCCATGTCAATATGACAGATCAGAAATCTAACCTTCCCACTTTCATAGCAAACATGTCATGGACATATAAAGCGAGCAGTGAAAAATATTACACTATTACGTTTTTAAAATCTCGGTGCAGTTACTCACATGAAATCTTTAATAAAATGGGGTTGGTTATGCTCAAACCAAGATGTTTTCAGATAAATGTCACATAATATCAGGAATTGGGTTCAATTTACCAACTAAAGTAAACACGCACGTTGCGCACAACAAGCCTTCTGTATTCTAAAGTGTACATATACTTGTAATCCCTAGATGCTATGCATACACATGTATGGTAAATTATCTTTAGATTTACTGACAGTGTTTACTAAACAAGTTTATAGAAACGCTTCCTCGTCTATGTATACGATTAACGCGGGGTTTGGGTGAAACTGTATTTGTACACTGAGTAAAGTCTATATAGATTTGACTAATTCTTCCATTGTGGGCGGAAGAGCACTTAAAAAATATTCCCTCATTTTCCAGAATCTGACATGCATGTTTATGTGACTTTCGACTCCAGTCTAACTTTCTGCACGTTTACGAGCGAAAACACGGAACTAACACTGATATAGAACCGTGTGCTTAAACTGTCATCTATATTTTACGGAAATGTAATAGAATGTTGCGTCCTTAAGCAAACTCATAATGGGAAATTTGAAAATAAAAACCAATTGCCCCTCCATTGGAATACAGAACACCTAAACGGACGACACGGCCATCAACATTGTCAACACGTGTCTATTTCAATATCACTTGGGGGCGTATCTGTTGTAGGCGGGAATCAGACGGGTGAACTTTGACCCCAAGTTTGAGTCTTTCGTTCAATGGGGAAGTTCGCCAGTCATCGGCAGAATAAACCTCCCGCCCATGTCCTTGTTCCTTTCATGATGTAGATATTTCCCGCGCTCCTGGGGAATGGCGAATGGGACATTTTCAAAGAACAGTAAATACTGTCTGGCACACCTTATCAATGAATGGTACTACAAGCACACCTTCACGGCTTGTCGAAATATTGTTTAAGTCGCATAGACTTCATAACTAACAGAATTTGAATTAAAATGGAGTGAAGTTTTAAATTATCATTATAGAAACCACTCGTTCAAACTAGGGAATATGTATGCGACTTATCTTTATAAGGCTAAATGTCCTACAATGTCTTATTTTCATGTGTGTACGTACTGTACAGTATATTGTCAAGGGTTCAAAATGGAACGTTTATGTTATAAAATATCTATCTATAAATCTACATTCCCTGTCCCTGATCAAAGTAGACAAAATGGTGACTGGGTATAAATATATTTGTGTTATCTTTTCTAAATAACCCTGACAAAACACATGATAGAACAGACATTTAAAAAAAAAATTGTATTCTCGAATATGATCCAGTCCTGTAGTCTATGAGAGCAAGTCTCTATCAGGACAGATTCCATATATATACATGATAGCTGTTCCTGGTATATCAAACTTTCAAATATATTATTTACGATTCAGATAACACTCGTCATATAGACCTGGCTACTCGTTAACGTTGTAATAATTTATCATTCGTCATTTTATTATTACGAAATATTCAACGTGTACAACAACATAATTGGTTATCATAAAGTGGTGTTCGACAGATTGCAGTTTATCCTATACCAGACTTGCCGCCCCCGTGTATTGCGAAGTGATTTCCGCGCCCAAGTGATTGTGTCCTCAAAGTGTGATGTGGCTGTCGCGTCAGATGCGGGATTTTGTCGATGGCCGAGTTTTACTTTCTGATAGATCTAGATAAAAAGGGGAACAACACTAGACTTAAATAACATCGTGTGTAAATTTCAAACTTGTATTTCGTTTTAAATAAACTAATAAAACTTAAATGCAGAGTATATAGGCCTATTGATAACCAAGCTGAACGCGAGCAGACGACGCAAAGAAGTTTGTAACCTTTGACCCAAGACTTACATATATTCTTCTGACAGAATTTCAGCGTTTCCAGGAATGGCATGTAATGAACGAATTAAACAAAAATGTTCGTATAACCATAATCTATGAACTAGAACGACATATGACCTCTCTTATTTAGCCTATGAATGCTTGAACTTCTTCTGGTGGAAGTACGGGCACAAGCTTCGTTTGAGGTGCGGCATACTAGTAGTGAGACAACTAGTTATATCAAGTTATTTCAACTGTCGCCTCATTTGACGTTCTCTGTAATAAAGAACAAAGTAAAAGGTGTCTGTATTGTTTGACTCTCTGAGGGTGTAGTCACAATACTTCGTGTGGGTTTAAATTGGGGATCTGGCTCAGTTTAAAGTATGTTTCGGGTTAAAAAGTTAAATATCACGTGGCTCCTTGATAGGTCTGTAGACTCAGTATGTATATTTTAGAACAGAAATATTCTGAATATATTCTCGACACACAGGCATAAAGCTAAAAAGATAAGATAGTTCGACTATGTGCAAAATTTAATGAGTATGAAAATAATACATATTATTCAATCAGTTATAAATACATTTATGGCAATTGTTCGTGATACAAATCACATTAAACAGGTCCATTATGGTACTTATGGTGTACAATCATGGTTGATGAGAAGATAAAATGTCAATGAAATAAATATTATGTATAGACGTCTGCCTGAAGCCTCTCGTCGTTTCAAGTTTAGTTATAAGTAGCGTGGATAGTAGCATATGGTGTTAGTGACGTCAGCACGCAGGCGTATTAATGTACAGTGAGACTCCCAGATGACCGCATTTCCCGAGATACAGGCAACATGAATGTAGGGCCCATGATCATTCAAGGGTTTTACAGGTCGAGTGTTGTTAACCAGTCACAAAAGACTACAAATATACTTTGATATCGTTGTGATTAGGATATTATTTATAACGTCGTTTGTCCCGTTGCACCGTTTTCATTCAAGTCAGTCACCAGCGCCAGCTGATACCAGGAACCATGGATGAGGAAGAAAAGTCTAACAAAAAGTGGGATTCCGATCCAAAGATCATAATCATTGGAAGTGGCATATCGGGAATAGCAGCCGGAGAGTACCTATCAAGAAAGGGTTTCAAAAATTTCAAAATTCTCGAAGCGTCTAGTCGCACGGGAGGAAGAATTTGGAGTGTGAATGTTGGTAAGTGGTTACGTGTGAAAAGCTTACGAAAGAGTAGTCATGGGATGGCTGCGTGATAGAGATTTCCGTGTTTCATAATCTGCCCTATTAGATTTTCACATATTATGTTCCGATAATGTTCCATAAAGCCGACATGGATATAAGTGACGTATCGGTAAGGGGAGATATTTGTTTACGGTGTGTTGACTGAACAACGCGAGTTCTGTCTGGCAAGCCATGGGACTTGGCTGTCAAACTCGAGGTGAAGGACGGACAAGGGCGCTCGCTAGTTTATATTTAGATCCAAACGTTCACCACATTATTGGGGAAATACCACCGCAAAGTCATCCATTGTTGTAAAACTCATCGTTTCCAGTTTTTAATCATTTGCACTCAGTGGCCCAAACATCCTCACACACCAGTCTACGATACAAGACAAACATTCGATCGGTCTCTCGGAAGCCTTCTTTGTCAATTAACTGATTTGAAATCAAACTGGTTCATATGCGCGAATATCTTTTGCACGTGAATATCGGAAAAGAGGATTACTATGTTGCGTGTAGTTTCGATTGAGGAGCTGCTCATTGAACGTGTACGTTTATGAAAATTAAATGCTGTTTTAGGTTCTAACATATTTTATCAATGAAAATGTTTTGTTCGTTCCATGAATGTTAGGGTGTGTTATGTTTTGTTTTGACATAGAATGGGGACAGCTGTACCCGTAACAAATATGAAGAGGTGCAGGCAGGAGATATAAGCGACAGAATTCATTCAATATAATGCTTGGAAATATAATAATTATCTGAAATGTTGTACAGGATCTTATATTTAATAATTTGCTGTGTTTTTTAGCACCAAGGTGTTAAGGGTGAAACCCACCCGTCAGATTAAGCTTAGCCCATCCCAAAATACAAAGAAAAATCCCCCCCCCCCCCCCCCCCCCCCCCCCCCCCCCACAGGGAGCGGCTCTCAATGGCAGGATAGGTGATTGAACAATACGCTCTCCTAAAAAAACATGTTTCGATTGCTGTTGTGTATTGCAGTGTTTATTCATCAGGTGTTTGATGTTGATTACACAGATTATGTTATTGTTTTAGATTTTCCTCACAGTGTTTTCGACCCATGAAGGTCAGGGTTAGAACAGGTCTTCAGCAACCCATGCTTGCTGTAAAAGGCACCTATGCTTGTTGTAAGAGGCGACTAACGAGAGTGGGTGGTCAGACTCGCTGCCTTGGTTGATGCATGTCATCGTATCCCAATTGCGTGGATCAATGCTCATGATGACAAATTCAGACAATCACTGGTTTGTCTGGTCCAGACTTGATTGTTTACAGACCGCCGCCATATAACTGAAATATTGCTGAGTGGGCGTTATACAACAAACAAACGAAATCAAAACAGTGTTTTCATCAACTTTTGTAGGGCTATTACAATACAACTATCATTTCGGTTAGACTTCACAACATATCCCCCCTCAAAAATATATACGATTAAGAGGATTGAGTGGCAATGCATACATATATAACTGTGGCGGGGCAAGACCGGCGAGTGTTTTCTTCATTTCATGATATGAATATTTACCACAAGTGGAAATGTAGAACTAAGAATGGAGTGGTTTGAGAATCTAACATGGTGCTAGAAAACATTATCCCAGTATGGAACCAAAATCTCATGACTGATTTTCTAGTTCAATATCTTTTTTTATTTACAACTTACAGTTTGAATGTAACTAGAGTTGTGAATTCATTAAATCGATTGTGAGGGAAGTAATTGCTGACTCTGTGTGTCATTGATTGATGAGCTGCATGTTTTGTGACCAGTTGGAAACCTTTCCATTTGTACTTTTGGACATCTAATTTCCAAAACACTTCAAATACTTCATTGTTATTTGTAAACCAGTAGCATATATGTGACAACTAGTCCTCAGTACAGCAGTAAACATATATGCCAATCTATGACAGCAGTATGTTGCTGTGAGTATAAGGCCACATTGAATCAGTTATTATATTTTATTAGTATCTTTCAAAAGTTGGATGGGATGGTTTTTATTTTTTACTCTATTCGCCGTAAAAAGAACCTTGAGCCCTTTCAAAATTGATAAGTTTTCAAAATAATGGGGATGGTGGGGTAGCCTAGTGGTTAAAGCGTTCACAAGTCACGCCGAAGACCCAGGTTCAATTCCAAGGTTGGATTCTATCCCGGAGTCATCATCATTAAAATTTGGGTAAATATTTTAAAGCGTGTACATGTTAACAACATCCTTAAGGGGCTGTACATAATGTTGATGTCTCATGTATGAAGTAAACAACTTGGTCGTTGTTCATCGTTTAATAAGACTCTGCAGTGTTTTATTGTATGATAAACAACAACCAATCATCATTTATTTCTTAATTAAAGTAATACCGATTGATGTTTATCAGATGTTTTTTTATGCATTGATAACCCAAACCTTTATATGACAACCAAGGAGTGTGCAGCATATTTTCTTGCAGTGGTTCATGTGACATCAAGATTTTAGGGAGGCGCTGTGCAGAGTTGCGTCCCTTGGGCCAGCCAGAAACCTATGATTGTGGGTTCGAATCACAGTTCGCCCCGATTATGTTTCTAGGTTTGTCAGCACCATACCCGTGCTCGTGGGTTTCACCGAAGTGATAAACGTCTGAGACCTGCATCACTTGGGGCTTTCCTCCCACATTAAGCTGACACGCCGCGATATAACTGGAATACTGTTAAAAGCCATGTTAAACCCAACTCACTCACTCAAGATTTTAGGATTTTTACTTGTCTCAGACTCAGGCTGTGTCTGTCCCTGTGTAGCATGGTCATATTGGCGATACAGTCCTCAAAGTTATTCAGGGTCCCCTAAATTATGAACTTTAGCATGAGGACAAGGACCCCATGACTTTCATGCTTAGTTTAGAACACTGGTGATCAGAGTACATGGTTTAAGGTTTAAATGCTTCCATTTCTGTCAGTTCAGACCATGCATTGGGTGGAGTACATGGTTTAAGGTTTAAATGCTTCCATTTCTGTCAGTTCAGACCATGAATTGGGTGGAGTACATGGTTTAAGGTTTAAATGCTTCCATTTCTGTCAGTTCAGACCATGCATTGGGTGGAGTACATGGTTTAAGGTTTAAATCCTTCCATTTCTGTCAGTTGAGACCATGCATTGGGTGAAGTACATGGTTTAAGGTTTAAATGCTTCAATTTCTGTCAGTTCAGACCATGCATTGGGTGGAGTACATGGTCTAAGGTTTAAATGCTTACATTTCTGTCAGTTCAGACC
The DNA here is from genome assembly GCF_022045235.1 of Haliotis cracherodii. NCBI lineage: Eukaryota > Metazoa > Mollusca > Gastropoda > Lepetellida > Haliotidae > Haliotis > Haliotis cracherodii. The sequence continues at coordinate 8,352,130 of NW_027266343.1, forward strand.
ATGCATTGGGTGGAGTACATGGTCTAAGGTTTAAATGCTTCTATTTCTGTCAGTTCAGACAATGCATTGGGTTGAGTACATGGTCTAAGGTTTAAATGCTTCTATTTCTGTTAGTTCAGACCATGCACTGGGTGGAGTACATGGTCTAAGGTTTCAATATTTCCATATCAATCACTTCAGACCCTGAGTCGCCAGCTTGCGAATCTGCCAGAGCTCAATGTCTGGGATGGAAGCAACAGCTCACCATTTAGACACTACACACTCAATTCAAATCCAATAATTTTCCACAGGACAAGGAAGTTAGCCATGGAAGTGTTGAAGTATTAGATTTCAGTTCACCTCCTCTTACTTCTCACTTCTGTGGTCATTGTCAGGTCAGTCAGAGGTCAGTCTGACACGGCCAGTGCAAACAATACAGCACAAAGCTACAGAGGGCAGATTATGAAAATAGCCTCCACCACTGCAAGCCCACAAGGCAAGCCTTAGGACCAGCCTTGAACCCTCACCCACCAGCACCCCTCTCTTTAGCCTTTCTAAAAACATGGGGAGATCAGCTGCTATTTTATTCAACACAAATGGCTACTTTATGCTGACAGCTATTCATCTTGTTCATTACAAACGTGGTGGAAGTGTTTGGCTTGAAATAATAATGGTTCAGGCAGATGGATGCATTTTTTCAACAAATCCTGGCTGTCTGAATATTGTCATCCATCCACAAACATAACACAATGGTAAGCAGCTGTGATTATATTGGTGCTGCACCAGCATACAGAAAATAGGTGGATATAATATAGTTTGCAAAATAATTACATGGATGATTGGAGAATTATATCTCCTCATTTAATTTGCAGTTATATTATAGTGTTTAATATGTGCTACTGTTAAACAGTTTATTATTATTAAGCTTGTTATTAATTCATGTAGATGATTTTCTTAACTGTTCATGATTATATTTATTTGAATATATATTGTTTTTTATGAGGCTTGTGCTGATGAAAGGTAACAGGAGACATGATAGAATTGTTAGTGTTTGAAATTAAGGTTAAAAACAGTCTGTCCTCATGGCTTCATTTGAAATATACACAGAGTATTGCAACCTATTGATCGTTTGTTGAATCTTAATATTCCTAACAGTGTGGTCTTGCTGGTTGTTCGTCATTAGAGGCCAATGGCATGGATAATTGTCCATGCTGACAGCAACTGCTGTGTCCAGATATTTACAGGCAGGTCTGATACAGCAGGCTGTGAAATTGCTGACAGCAGCATAAACATCAGTCCTTTACATGATCCATCATTTTCAAATTGTGTGGGCATTGAAATCCCTTGGGCACACCAGAAATCTATGACTGGTTCAAATCCCAGTTTGCCCCTATTTGGTTTCTAGGTTTGTCAGCACCATACCCGTGCTTGTGGGTTTCACCGAAGTGGTAAACATCTGAGACCTGCATCACTTCGTGCGTTCCTCACACATTAAGCTGACACGCTGCGAGATAACTGGAATACTGTTAAAAGCCACGTTTAACCCAACTCAATCACTCTAATATTAACACTACATGTGATATAAATAATGTCAACTTGGAGAATTGTTACAAAAATCTTTTTCATGCTACTCCTTTGTTGCCCTGACCGATTAACTATAGTTGTATAAACAAAATCGGATGCTCTTTAACTTTTTTTGAGTAGTATATGATTGAAACCCCCCAAATATCCAGATGTAGCCATCAGACTCAGACTCTGACTGCAGTGCTTATAGCCGTGTAAGCAAGTCTGCTAGTAACTTGAGTGATCTTGCCAGTTGTTGTTAGAACTCCCACCAATGGCAGCCATTTATTGACCTGGGGGATATTGCAGCCTTTGCAGTTGGAGTGGGAGTGTAAATGGGAGAGGTTTTATGTAGTAGTCCGCAACGTCTCGGCTGTTACATTGACCCCATGTAGTCATATTTGGGTGATCCCTGGCCTAGAGCGGACATGCCAATAGGACGAGAATCAATCCACTGTGAGGGCATGTCAAGGTTATCGCTGGGCTGGGGATCATGGCTGATGCAAACTGACCGTCAATGTTTTACTCATCAGTGTTCAGATTTAAAATGGCAGTCACAGTGCTTGTCATAACCAAAATGTTCAAAATTGAAATGTTTTATTGTTTCTTAAATCAAATATTACAGCAGAAAGATAATAGAATCTGCCTAAATTTCTAACACTAGGTAATTGTTTCCATAAATGAAAAGTTATGTAAAAATGTTCAAAGTTAACCATACCTACAGTCTGAAATCAGTAAAATAGCACCACGATGGGGAATAATGACATTATGTAAAGACAATGTTTCATGTAGGGTTAGCTCATTTATGGTTCGAGAGATGACAAATATGACCTGCTACACAAAGCTGACTTCTACCTTATATATGAGTGGATGTATTGTTGGGCTGACTACTAGGTGACTAGGGGGCATGGGTGGGCCAGTCATCTAAGGCACCGTGATTTGCTGTGCAGAGTTGCATCCCTTGGGCACGACAGAAACCTATAATTGTCGGTTTGAATCCCTGTTCTCCCCGATAATGTTTCTAAGTTTGTCAGCACCATACCCATACTCGTTGGTTTCACCGAAGTGGTAAAAATCTCGAAGTGGTAAAAAAAAAACCTGCATCACTTAGGGCTTTCCTTCCACATCAAGCTGACACGCCGCGATACAACTGGAATACTGTTAAAAACGGCTTTAAACCCAACTCACTCCCTCACTCACTAGGCGACTAACAGGATCGGGTGGTCAGACTGGCTGACTTGGTTGATGCATGTCATCTTATTCATATTGTGTGGATCGATGCTCATGATGTCAATCATTGAATTGTCAGGTCCAGACCTGATTATTTACAGACTGCCATCATATAACTGGAATATTACTGAGTGTGGCGTCAAACAACAAACAAACTTGGCCCCATACTGTAGCTGTACACAACCACTCAAACTTGCATCATGCACACCACCCAGTTTTCATGTACAGATTCAGTCTGCGACTTTTGCAACTAGTCCGAAGCCTGAGTCAAGTAAAATTCTAATCGGTCTAGTATCTCAGTTGATAATAGTCCATAAGATAACCACAAAATGATTGAAAAAGATGCTGAGTGCCCAGTTAAGGATAGTAGACTCAAAAGTTTGCACAGACGGCAAATGAAAAGTTCTGCTTCACACACTGGACACTGTATTATCCATAGTTGGTCAGACTTACACTACTTAAATCACTCAATTATTGCCAAGGTCAGCTCAGGTTCCTGACATAATACCTTACTTTAAAAGCCTGAAGCCTTGCCTTGTTACTTGTTTTGCATTGGGATGTTTAAAGCTTGTTGCTTGATCACACAAAGGCACTAATACATGTATATTAGGTGTCGAGCCTGCCAGCTAAGTTATGTTATGATCTCTTTTAACATCCTTTGCCAAGGTTGACCTGGTTTTGTAGTCGAGACATTCATTCCAAGGCTCAGTTTAACTATAACACATGCACCAGTGCAACCTACTATTGAAAAATTAATAATCCCTAATATTAACCTAATATTCATGTCCAAAGTCCAAGTCCATATTTGTGTCTGACTTGCTGTCACTTTTACACACAACATCGACCTTTGAATACCCTCAATAGATCTAATTATTTTGTACCATACTACATCACTAGTCACTGTGTTATTTGTCATGTTTTCTTGGGCTTGACGTCATCACATTGTGGGTACTTGAATATTATGTGGACATGTTCCTATTACATTTTTCAGCAGTAATTTATGAAAGATCAGAACACCGTCATTGGAGATTTGTGATTTTATTCATTTAAACTAGTTTGTGCATCGATGTTTCAACATTGATACTTTTATGGCACCAGGGTGCAACATGGTCTTAGTCTGCTGCAACTATGTTTTCATGTCAACAAGCACCTGGTGCAAGTTAAATCCAGTTCCTTAAATTGAGCCCTGCTTTCAAGAGTATATTGAAAGTTGTTGAGAATTAGGCATCTGAGCCCAACGATAAATTTCACAGACCCTGAACCATATTATTTTCCCTTCCGCCCTTACTGTAATTTTATAGCCCTAAATGAAGCAAGTCTAGATTTTTCACGGGTTTAATCTCATCTCATTGGGGCCTCCTTTTCAATTAATTTGGAACTGTTTGTTTCTATCAATATTATGTATTTTCAGAGACCAAGCTTTAGTCTACTTACTGGTTTATGGGTGGTGTGAGTCTATCGTAAGCAGTTGGTAGTTATCCACTGAAAACGTTAACACATACCAATGAAAAGGTTTGATACTCACCCGAGGCAGTCTTCCCAATGTTATTGTTAAGGGTCTCCCTGGGGCAAAATGATAAATGTCATAACATTTTTTTATAGCTTACCTATATGGAACAGTATTTCAAGTCAGTGATGTGAAAAGATGTTTTCCCAGATACTAGTTTCAAAATATGTCCATAGAAGCTTTGACTGTTCAGTTAAAATCCAAGCATTTGTGTCAGTGTCAAGGGCAGCAGTCTGTGTCATCAACTATTTAGTGTACTATCCAGAACATAACTCTTACCACCATTTTTAGTAGATTTAAAGTATTTGGACTATTATTACTTTGACCGAACAGTAACTCAGAAAGCATATGACGAAAGTCACAGCATAATTATGATATTTGATTATCATGACTAATATTAACAAATTTACTATATTGTTTGTCTACAATCTCATTAAAATCATATCTTAGTCCTCGCTGCCGCTAAACAAAGATTTGAGGACATCCCATTACGTGTCACGTCAGACCCACCTTTTGCGAACTCTAACCGCTAAATGGAATTACTGACAAGGAGTCGACATTAGCCAATCAGAAGGCAGCTTTCTCGTGCTTTACGGCACTATTTTCAAATTGGCGACAACGCTTCGAAACACATTTTGACAAATTCTCACTTAAAAATTTGAAATCTGAACAAAAGAACATTCTCAAATGCTTACATTGTATAGATTCAGTCATTAAGTGTGTAACTATCATTAGGAATACCCCGTTTTAAAGGTTTCGAGGCTGCATGATGAGAAATCACATTCCGACTGTCACTTTCACGATCTGGTAAGCGACGCTCTGATTGGTCGGATGAAAGGTCGTTCTGACGTGACCCCTAATGGGATGTCCTCAGATCTTTGTTTAGCGGTAGCAAGAACTAAGATCTGATTTTAATGAGATTGGTTTGTCTAAGTCCTTGACAGAAGAATCCACACTGTTCAGAACCACCCACATGGAGGGCACATTGTAACTTTTTACAAATGTTAGCAATGCACCCACTATCTTAATGATTTTAAGAAGGCAAGAAAGAGTTTTTGTGTAGTGATGTTCGCACCTCTGTTGACTTATAAAAGGGGTGAACTATATTTAGTTAACACCATCCCACGCCTCTATCATCTTTCAAGTTACAGACGAGAAATGTGTATCCGTCAGCCCCCTTGGCATTGATTGCGTGTGTAATCTTGGCTGGTATCTTGTTGTGAGACCTTCTTACAGTGTTATCTGCTGTGCAGAATGTGAGCCCCACTATCAGCATTGGGCAGCCACTCCCAGTAACTTGGTCCATGTGCACCAATCCAAGGGAGTGAGAAATTCAAATTTGGACCAACTGTCCATTCAACATGAAGGAAGTTCTCTCCAGCTTTGGAGTCCAAATTTACTACCCGGGTACCCACCGCCCTATTACCCGACCCTACCCGGGTACCCACTGTAGGTCTCAAGAAATACAAAATGTCCGATTGGGAAAGGCAAAACGTATTTAGACACATGGTCATGCATACACTGAAGTTGACTTAAGTTATATCTTTATTCAACCATATGAAAAGTCCGAAGGAATAGGTGCATAGTCAGAAAGAAATGCGAACATTAGTGATTTGTAGTGTAACCATACAGTTTAAGATCATTTTTGTCATTAAACTAAATATCACATGACTAACCACGGGTCCGGGTAGTCCTGTGGGTACCCAGGTCCTACTCAGTACCCACCCGACCCGGGTACCCGAGTTTCTCGCCCCAGCCCTAATTCAAGTAATTGGAGGTGTCATTGATTGGAAAGTTTAGTATTCATATATCGATTAATAATAAGATTATTATTCTGAATGTGTAAAGATTAACTATTACCCATGTGGACCTGCAGTTAGTCAAGTTAACATTGACTATGAACTGGGCTAATCCCTTAAATGTTTATAATTGACCCAGCATGGATTTGTGCAGTTGTTGTCTGAAGCATTCAACTGCAGTTCAGTTTCATTTGCCATATGTTTTGAATTCAAGCCTTAACATTGCTGATCCATAATGTTTTGTATCTTTGTTTGTTGTTTAATGCCACACTCAGCAATATGCCGGCCATATGACATCAGTCTGTAAATAATCAGGTCTGGACCAGACAATCTAGTGATTGACATCATGAGCCTCTTATGACAACACAGTCACCTTTTATGGCAAGCATGGGTTGCTATTCTTCCCCGGATCTTCATGGGTCTTTTTGTAACTGAATGCATGAGTGAGTTAAGTGGTTTATGTCACTTTGTGAAATATTCCAGCAATAACATGTTAGGAGACAAATTGTTGGGCTTCACAAATTGAACCTATATTGGGGATCGAACCTAGGCTTTGTAGTAACAAGCAGACCCGTGAAGATTCCGGGGTAGAATAGGTCTTCAGCAACCCATACTTGCTGTAAAAGGCGACTATGCATGTCGTAAGAGGTGACTAACGGGATCGGGTGGTCAGGCTCGTTGACTTGGTTGATACATGTCATCGATCCCAATTGCGTGGATCGATGCTCATGATGTCAATCACTGGATTGTCTGGTCCAGACTAGATTATTTTACAGACCGCCATCATATAGCTGGAATATTGCTGAGTGCGGCATTAAACAACAAACAAACAAACACAAAGTAACAAGCAAACACATTAACCACTAGGCAGGTTTAGAACTAAACTCAAAACCTTTGCTAGGCCTGTTTAGGACACATACCCTTGTAATGTTACAACAATGGGGAAACTGGGAAATGTGTACTAGCCCCAGGCTGGTAAGCTTGTGTTGAGTTTTAACCCTGCCAGGCTACGCCACCGCCAGTGTAAGTGGGAAAAGGATGAAGATGGGGGTAGATATGAACAGACAGAATCACACGCTTGTCAGCATTATCCATTTTGACCAGGATTACACTCAATTTTTCTGTTAGCCTTTACACATGCTCAACCTTTGCATGACTGTGATACAGGAAATACGTAGTTTGGTGCAGGGTCTGATTTGACATTTTTTAACTTTTAACTCCTCACATCCACATGCTGCTGGCAAAGTCCACTTTTAAATGGAAGGGAAAGTACATTCACTTGTGTACATATTCCAGTATTCTAGGTGTTTTATTGAAATCTTTAATATGAAGTAGAAAGCAAAGTTACCATTTCATGAGATGCTGACCCTACCACTTAACAAAATATGCCCAAATACTTGTTTGGGTTAGACTCAAATGTATTCAGCACAGACAGGGTGACTGCCATATAATGTGATACATGTAGTATTATGCAAAGACTAAGAGTAAAGCCAATACATTTATGAAAACTGTTAGAGGAATTTCTTTCATATTATGTAATTAGGATCAATGTGTCTAAGGTAAATCCTTTGGGATAACATTTATTTTCTATAAGCAGTCATCAACTCTAAAGCACACTAATTATTACCACGTACATGTGAACCAGTTTAAAGTTGAAGTGCACTTGAACAATACCGTAGTACACTTGCCCAATACCAGGAGAATGTGTGGATGGCTCCAGTGTTGCAGATTCCTGGCCTCCCACAGACAGACATGGAGAAACTGTAACATGTGTCTGCAGTAGATAAGAGGAGATATCACAACAGACCAGCTGGCTAGTACGCACATGCCCCCCCCGGCCCCTACTTGGCTCAAATTAAGTTTGTCTGCGGTTAGACATTGCCAAGTGTTAGAGTGCATCATTATTGTAGTCAAGGAGTGTAATTCTGACACGATTAAGCAGAGATTGAAATTATCTCTTGTTTGGCTAGTTCGCCTGTTGTTATAGTTATCATGGGAGCTCATAGGATTTAAAATTGGGTGTGTTTCGTATGTCGGCATTATATATACCTACCTGCTCAATTTATTCGTAACAAGCCATCCTCTTCTATATCAGTTGTTAACAGCTTAACACTATGTTATGTAATTGGAATAACTTATACCAGTGTTTGCTCATCCGATATGCTGCAATAATTTCGAACACTGCTTAAGTATATGGTTAGACCAATCAGCAAGGTCTCTGCAGAACTTCTTTTTTTGATAACCTACCTTTTCGGAGGAATCAATTATTTAATAAGAGTATGGAAATTTCTTACCATATGGTAACCATTAAGTTTTCGTTTCATTTGGTAGGACCCTGAAATTTTGCTTATATGTTTGGTTTCTGATGTTATCTTGAAGACGTTCCTACAGTTCAGAATATTGTATATGTTAGCTGTTTTGTTAATAAGATCTTCCATTTTTTCAGGTGAGGACGGACACAAAGCAGAACTTGGTGCCAACTGGATCCATGGTATTGAACGGAACCCCATCTATCAGATTGCAGACCAGAACCATCTTCTCCAGCTCCGCAACAAGGACAAGAGCCTGCGTCGCAGAGACCTGTTCTACAGCGAGGGTGGGGAAATGATCAATGAGAAGATGGTCAAGGAAGTGGACTTCACCTACGGAATGCTCATCCAGCAGTGTGAGGACTATTTCCAGTCAAACATGCCCACCCCGGAGGAGAATGACAGTGTGGGTGCATTCCTGCATCGTGAGTTTCAAGAAAAGCTCAACAAATACTCCAATGGAGACAGACTTGTGCGGGAGTCAATATTCAACCAGAGGACTTTATTGGAGTGCTGCATAAGTGGGTGTGACCGCTTGGAGGAAGTATCGCTGGGAGATTTTGGGTGTTACGAAGAACTCCCCGGCATCCATTACACGATTCCTCCTGGATTTGAAACTGTGCTTGAAATCCTCAAGAAAAATATCCCCAAAGAGAACATTCTCCTCAACACCCCTGTAAAGACTGTGCATTGGGACATACAGGATAAGTCACGCGGGGAGGTGTGTGTCGAGTGTGAAAATGGTGAAAAGTTCTATGCAAATCATGTTATTTCCACTGTGTCGCTAGGTGTTCTAAAAGCAGCATGTGATAGGATGTTCAACCCTTCGTTGACGGAGGAAAAGCTGCATGCTATTGACAATCTAGGCTTTGGAATAGTGGACAAGGTGATTCTGGAGTTTGATAAACCCATTGTGGACGACGATGTCTTTAGGATAGAGCTTCTCTGGGATAAGTTAAGAGACCCAATGCGAGATTTACGGAAAACATGGTACCGCAAAATATATTCCTTCGAGGTGGTTCATGAAAACATTCTTGTGGGTAAGTATAAAACAGAGTGGTTTCCCTTTAGCATTCAGCTCCTGCTTTCTGCAGTGTTCAGCATTGCTTGTACCATGGTGTACTGCTGTTTCCGTCATGCTTTGCTTAATTTGGTGTATGTCAAGACAGAAGAAAGGTAAATACAGGATACACAAATACCAGTCTGCAACTTCAGCTGCAATTTTGAAGCCTGCTTCAAGAAGATCTTTTTGTCTTTTTGTCTCAGCTTAAGACTGTTCTCATTCAAACACTAAAATCTACTGAAAATGATGCCAAGAGACATGTAACTGATAATGAAGTCAAACGTTTTTGGCAAGGATAATTAGATAATTAGGCATTAGGCCAAGCCATATCTCACTCCATTTATGTTACAGTGAGTTATGATTAGGCTATTACAACATCATGCTGTATTTTGCAGCAGTAGTAATTGCACCTAACTGTTAGGTGATTATACCTTTATCTATGTAACCAAAGCCCAATTGTTGAGTACTGAGGAAATCTAGTAAATAAACCTTCTGTGGGTGATAGGGAATCTGGGACTAAGATACTTCATCCCTTTTCGAAAGGGGCCAAGGATGGCCCAGCCACCGGGGCCGCAAATTGCTGTGCAGAGATGCATCTTTAAAGGCTTGCCATTGACCTGTTATCATGTGTTCAAATGCCGGTTTTCAGGTTATATCTTTGGTTTCTTCAAAGAGGTAAACATGTAAAACCTGCATCAACGTGATCAATTGGGGCTTGTACATGGTAGATTTAACAACAAACTTGTATTTAGCCAGCAGGGCTTGTTCCTATTAAAAGTTACTGGCCCTTCTACAAACTAACTGGCCTACAACTAAATGGAAGAGGCCGAACCTAAGGTCGCATAGCCACCTAGCCAGACGGGCTAGCAAGCACTTTGTAATTTTGACTTGTCTCGAGCCAACGGACCAGCATTTAAATCTACCCTTTTCGCACATCAAGATGACAAGTCCGTGATATAAGTTAACTGAAATATTGTTCAAAGCAGAGTTCACTCATATGCTGAAGCCAGTGTGAATTTTCTTTCAATCAAGATATAAAAAACTTCACTTATGACATCCTCTTTGAAAGTAGAGGATTCTACTAAAATGATGAGGAAGGACAGTTTCTGGGTTTCTAGCTTGCAGCACAGAATGATGAGATAGATTTATCATTTCTACGCTGGATCTCATTGTATTGTCAAGTCAGTGTCAACCTCTGCCATGTGTACAGTACATCACCTGGGATTACATGAAACAAAAATATGGTTATGCCATGTTATACTAAACCATCTGTTCTGCAGATTTGCCCAACTCCTGTTTGATGATAACCACATTCTTCTCTGTTTCTCATTTTGCTTCTTACTGTTCAGTTGACTGACTTCAGTGAAGACTTTGAGAGTGGGTTACAAATCAAAGCTCTTCATCCTTCGATGCCTCTATTGTCATGGTCTTTCAATAAACACTCATTTGTTTCAAGTATATCATAATTACACTAATACTTTTAGGAGTTTTCTCTTTCACTTTTTTACTGCTGTGATACAAAGCCACTAGTTCATTGCCATGGTCTACTAAATTTTTGTTTGGTCTCAAGGCATGGTAGTAAGCTGTAACAGCCCATATCTGAAAATTAAACATATGCTACTGTGGTAGAAACTAACAGTTTTACTCCACTAGTCCTTAAAATGATAACACATAGCAAAACCCTTCTACTCGTCCTTAGGATACCTTAACTATTGGGCATTTTGGCAAGGACTATAGGACTGGTGCCAATTTCTAACTCTATACTAGAATCTGCTGAAAATGTATTCAAAATTATTCAGGAGGTAAGTTTGTGCGAATAGATTCAAAAGAGTTTTCACTACGACGAGTAGAAGCATATCTGTAGGATCTATACGCTTAACATGATCCATAATGACATTTGTCAGTGTTGATACAGTGAACTAACATATATTTGATGATTGTATATACTCATACAACTATTTAATAATGACAGGCATGAATGACTTAGTCATGGTTTAAGATTTAACAAAAATCAGACTGATGAATTTGGACATCAACTGAGATATGTGAGTCCTGTTCATATGCTTATTCCAAATGTCAGATCTGATGATAGTTCTTATATAAATAATAAGTTAACAGATGCAGTAATTATCAGCAGGTGTAACCTACTAATCCAAGGACACAGTCTAGTATGATTACATTCAGTCTGGTAATTAAGGCTTAGCCGATCTTAGCCAGTGGATTAAAACTAAATAAAAAATTATGCCAAATGACAACTTCAAGGAGGTGAGTTTTTGGTATAGCTCTATTCAGTTCTCCTTTCTAATACAATGCCAGTAGAAGGCAGTTGGCTTGTGAATATGTTTGGTGAGTAATTAAAGAAATTGAAACAGAATTAATCTGATTTACTGCCTTGCACGCTCATCTTGCTGATTTTGCACCTTGTTTTGCACAAGTTCTTCTATTGCTATGTGTGCTGTGAGAGATTTGCTGACATATACCATGTCACAGATCTGTGTGTATCCTGTTGTATGTGATGAGATGTTTTGTGTGACCACTGTTTCCCATCCCTCAGTCATTGCACTTATCTGTGAAGACAGACCTCGATAGGAAATACGATACCCCTCTTTGTGGAGATTTGACAACCCCTCATTTCAGCTGAACTGCGGTTGAACTTTGACAGCACAATCTATGTGAAGAATATTCTCTTGAGCCAGACAGATGTCACCTTTCTTGAACAATTCATTTCTTTACTACCATGATGTGGAAATTTTGATTTGTACAAATGAAACTTTCGAAGTAGACAAATATTCCTTCTATTGCACTCCCTGTAGGGTGTAGATTCCATGGAGTTCCTTTTAGATGTCGATACCATGGGGTTCAGAAAGGAGAGGGTGTATGAAATATCCACAATTAATGACACACCTTTCATTATTTACATTCGGAACTGGCTGTGCAAGTTTGTTTCTGAGGTGAATCAATCAGGTCAGCTGCTTCACTCACTCGAACAGAGAAATTTGATGCTGATTGGCTGATTGGAAAGTTCACCTGACGTGATCTGCTATGCAATCCTTGTCAGATCTTCCACTGAGAGGTATCGTATCAGAGAATAAGATTTTTATGACATTGTAGTATTTGTACATAGATAGGGATTGGTCAGCCAAATCATCCATATTTAGATTTGTTATGAACTCCCTTGATCGTTTTTGATATCATATAATGTCACATGGCAAATTCAGTTTGTCACCTTTTCAGTCCTAGATGTGTCATAATTAATTCCAGAAATGTTAATTTGGAACATTCTTGTTATTATTTTGTATGGCTAGTGATGTAGGGATCATCCTGTTCATCATAAATATGCATGCCTACCACCGTGTTGGATAAACCTATGTGATTATTTCAAAGTTAAGGAGTCTGCAAGTCAGTCCTGAATACTTCCTGAATTCAGTAACTGCCACAGGTCTACATGGTCTAACTTAATAATGCTAATGGATGGCTGATCAATTTTGCTTTTTGAGGTAAATGCTATATTTCTGGTGAGATATTTTTTCAGCATTATTATTTAGTCAGCTTTGAGAAAAGAGCAATTTATCATCGTTTTTAGATGCTGATTACTGATAGTCTTGATAGTCTTTATAGTCTTGATAGTTTACTAGAATTTTGAACGTAAGCAATTGCCATGCATTAAACAGATGATCACTTTCAGCATGTTCAAAAGAATTGCATAATGAACATCAGTATTGTCTTGATTGATAATCCAAAATATGGCAAATCAAGTTCTTTTTGTTGTTGTAAAAACAGTGTTCATTCTATCTGCATAAAATGTAGGGCTCTTTGGCATCACAGTGATACAATAAGGGTTATTTTCAAGAACAAAACAATGGCATCAGTTTTTCTTGGAACAATCTGTCAGCCGGTTTGTAAAGACGCCAGAGCTATCGTTAGCTCTCAGAATTGCTGTTCAGTTTCCTGATCTATGATGATCAGAATGAAAAATATAAAAAAATTACCACCCAAATGCATTATGTCAATCTAACATTTTCCAATCATAGAGCCAGTCAACCAGTCTGTTTCATGTGCCAGGTAATGAAATGATAGATCTACTTTTGAAGCTGTTCATTATAGCTCTTCCCAGTGAAATCTTTGGGCATAATGAATGTGGCACGCAATGGGATGGAGCTTGCTTCATAAGCCCATTGCTTACTTCCGATGTTAACATACTGGTATTGGCAAGTGGAGCAGATTTAATGTTTTAAGTGAAATTTATATTTGTGATATAAATTTCCCTGTTCTGGAAACCATTCTCCTAACTGTTGCATGTACTGTAGGTGATTGTTTTTGTTGTTATGCTGAGGCTAAACATGCTGAATGAACACTGTTTATTTATATTAAAAACATTTTTCTCTTAAAATAGTTTCATTGATCACTATCATGATTAAATTTGAAATCGGTGTGTATTTATCCTGATTATTTTTAACTCAAATAAGTATAGAAACTGGATTTTAATTGTGTATATCAAGATATTATACTTCTCATAGTTTCAGTGTCATTGTCATCCTGGTTTCTACTCTATCATGTTCCTTAATTATGATTATTATTATTATTGCGCAGCAGCAATTGGAAACAGATTTAATTGATGTTTTTCTTCTCAGAAAATGACAGCGATTTAGGACCAATAGAGACAAAGAGATTCTTTATCATGGGTATGTTGGCCATTTTAGCTTTTTGCCCAGCAGCATCAGCAACCAAAGCCGCAAATTGCAAATCAACACCCTTGTTCCATTGCAAACATTCAATTTAATTCACCATCTTGAGGGTCATCTCAAGTACTCATTAGCATTATTCTGCATGATCGATAATTCCTGTATAGAATATTGTGATGGGTTTGATGCAGATCTGCCCAAAGAGGACATAACCAAGCTAGTCAATTTTGTCAACCAGCTCATTGTCAATAACTTGGTGCGATGCCATTGTAAGTCAATATACGCCACTGTTTGCTTATTAAGACTTGTTTGCTATTCTTGAAGTAGTTCCACTGAGTATATATGTTGTAGGAAGTTTCCCATTGTGAAAGGTAAAGCAGTTGACCATTTTTACACTAAGTCATCTCTTGTCTGGCATATGGCCATTATCAAAATGCATAACATTCTTGAGGATAGTGTTCTCTGGACACAATTTAAGTTTGTATCTATTTTTTTATTTCTTGTTAACTTGTAGTCTCAGCTGGTTTTAGTTCTCAGGTCAAAATCAATTATTAGATTTTCATCTAATTTTTTTAAACAGGTTTGGCCATGTTTGGCGGAAGCCTTTAATTTTCCTTCTTCTTCTTTTTTTTTGTATATTTTTTTCAACAACCCGTCCAAGACATCTGTGTATATTAACAGCCATGGTTTCAGATGAAGTATGCATGTTTGTTAGGGCCATGTATGTGGGATATTTCATCATGTGGGGAAATAAGGGATTGCATGATTCCCTTCGTCTACAGGTACTTAAAATGTATGTATGTATGTATCAGTATGATGAGAGGAGTGTGTTTGGTTGTGAGGCGGGCGGGTTCGAAATTAAGGATGAAAGTCAAAGGGTCCTTCGCACAACCTAATACTGAATATATTTGAGATTGAGGGGGTCGCTAGATTCCAGTACTGTAGGGGCAAACCTCATGGAACTCCTTAATTTTGGACACTAGAAATCTACTGATTACTTTATTATGGCCTGATGGTGATGTGCTTCATTATGTTTCTAGCCCTTGTTTTGCCATGCTTCTACCCTACTGTCCTCTCATTGCACTTGCACATGTTACAGGAACATAGAAATCACTATTGCAGAAAATGTACATGTAAACATGCAGTGTGTGTTTCCAATAGACCCTCATGCTGTTATATATAGAGAACCTGACATGTTGGGAACACCTCAAGTGTTGCACCTGTGTACTGCCTCGGGACATCATTGGAATGTAGACTTAAAACATGGTGGAAGAGATGTGTAAAACACCTGTAAAATATGCAAATGATACGAGACAAGTTATGAAAATAGGTATTACTGAAGACACTGTTCTGGTGATGTCATGGCATGAAAAAGCAAATGGCACAACGTGACATGAAAAATATTATTCTGCTTCTCAGTCTCAGTTATATATAATGAATTCTGTTTGAGTTTATTATTTTTTCATGATGGTATAAATTTTACATAATGAACTTGGAAATGAATATTATGACTGCAGCCTTTTTTTATTCCGGGCCAACAAATGTGAACTAATTTGCTTTTGTAAGCCATGTGTAGATCTAGATATTGAGATAAGATGAGTGAGTGAGTGAGTTTGATTTTACGCCGCTTTTAGCAATAATCCAGCAATATCACGGCCGTGGACGCCAGAAATGGGCTTCACACATTGTACCCATGTCGGGAATCGAACCCGGGTCTTTGGCGTGATTAGCGAATGCTTTAACAACTAGGCTACATGACCGCCCCTGAGATAAGATGAGCAGAAACAAGAAATATTTTCATTTTCACCTGTATCAGCTATAGAAATTCACATATAAGGACTGCTCGAAGAGCCTGAAATTCTACAAGCCCTTGGTATGTCTGCCATTAGATGAACTTCTTCATCTAGTACCATTTTCTGTCCCTTAGAACGGTTCATATGACAACCTTCCACTCACCCAAAGCTTTACTGGATGCACAATTTTCATCTATATTTGCACCTCAAGTCCCATGGAGTGCAAAGATATTAAAGTAAATTGAGTCGTGGCCATGCAAAGTCGCACACATGTTAAATTTTATGCATTTTTTTACTGATTCAATAAGGCATAAGCTTCACAAATTTTGTATATTTCATTTGTTTTTTGACACAGTTCTCACCTGGGACCCCACTAATCATTACTGAGAGTCCTTAAGACTCTTAATAGAAAAAAACATGGGGATTTCAGGTCCCCAGCATTGGCCAGCAACCTATGCTGGTCGTAAGAGGCAATGTAATGGATCAGGTAGTCAGACACGGGGACTTTGTTGCTTGCATGTCATTGTACCCTGATGGTGTGGATCGTTGCTCATAATATCAATCCCTGGATTGTCTGGTCCAGACTTGATTATGTACAGGCCACCATTATATGACTGGAATATTGCTGGTTGCAGTGTTAAACAATAAACAGTAGAAAGTCCAGGTAAATCCCCACCAGCTAGTCCCCCACCACATTAAAATTAAAGCTCCAGATATATCAAGTCTGTTATGTATTACAACATCACCTCAACAGCTGCTCTGTAAGCTGGCATATGTTGAAGCATGTTATGTAAGCACATGCCTCAGGGCAGGTTTTAATGGTCGGAGACCCATCTAAATTCCATCTCACTTATCTGGAGCTGTAAATAGCCCTGAAACATCACATGCGTTCTTCGTGTTCTACTTCAGCACTGACTACTGCTCGTCAGATGTTATCAATATTTTACATGTATAGTGTCTCGTAAATGTACCTTCTTTGAAGGTTGATAAATCTTCTGTAATGTTTTGGTCCTGTCAGAAGTTTATGCTCCCAGGAACAGGAATAAATCCTAAGAAATACAGTATGTCAAACACCAAACAAGTTTGACCATGTTAATTAATCTGCCAATTAGGTAATGTCAGCATGTGGATTTTAACATATTGAGGACAACAAACATGACCAGTGCTACCCATGCATCAAGGTGTTGTAGGAGGACAGCAAACATGACCAGAGCTACCCATGACACCTAGGTGTTGCTAGGAGGACAGCAAACATGACCAGAGCTACCCATGACACCTAGGTTTTTCCAGGACAACAAACATGACCAGTGCTACCCATGACACCTAGGTGTTGCCAGGACAACAAATACAACCAGTGCTACCCATGACACCTAGGTGTTGCCAGGACAACAAACGTGACCAGAGTTACCCATGACTCCTAGGTGTTGCTAGGAGGACAATAACATGATCAGAGCTACCCATGACATCTAGCTGTTCCCAGGACAACAAATATGACCAGAGCTACCCATGACACCTAGGTGTTGCTAGGAGGACAGCAAACATGACCAGAGCTACCCATGACACCTAGGTGTTGCTAGGAGGACAACATACATAATCAGAGCTACCCATGACATCTAGCCGTTCCCAGGACAACAAATATGACCAGAGCTACCCATGAATCCTAGGTTTTGCTACGACAACAAACATGACCAGATCTACACATGACACCAAGGTGTTGCTAGGACGACAGCAAATGTAACCAGAGCTACCTATGACACCTAGGTGTTGCTAGGACAGCAAACATGACCAGAGCTACCCATGAATCCTAGGTGTTGCTAGGACAACAAACATGACCAGAGCTACCCATGACACCTAGGTGTTGCTAGGACGACAGCAAACATGGCCAGAGTTAGAGAATAGCAGTTAGATGATTGTGTCAACAGTCAACTGTTGACTTGTGGCAGTAGGAATCAGTTGAAACACTTGGTTCATCGTCTCTTTGACAATTAATGATTTGTTTGTTTGAAAAGAAATATTTGTTGAAGAAAATGCTGAGAGAAAAAAAGTTTACAACAAAAAATGGTTCACTGGACATATCCTGGAAATGCTGCACAAGATTTTGTTTAGCCTATCCTTGCAGAGAAACAGTAGTGACATCTTTATGAAAAATACTAGACCCTCCCTCTTCGCCCTCCCTCAGAATATCAAATCAGCCCTAGTGTGTCAGGACCAGGTATTTGAGGGTTGGCGTACTGGTGGATGAGGATGTTAGTTCAGTGTGAATGTGACCTACAGGACATACCTAAAACACCTGAATGTTGTAAGAATGCCTGTCACTGAAAATGGTGTCACTGATGATGGTGGGAGGACTAACCTGATGAGACACTATAACCATGAACCAACACACATTCAGGGCTGAAGACTAAAATGGCAGGAAGTTACTCCTTACAAAATATATACTGCAATTCATTTGCCTTAACAGAATATTGCTTCCAAAGGATACTGAACATTACTTTAAATGTCCACACTTGCTGTTACATTAACAATATGTTGGTTATACCGCAAACTTTATTTACATATTTAACTCGTAACTATGATCAGATTGAATAAAAACATTCTTCGAGGAAAGAAACATGTTGTAGAAATCTTGTTTTTGCATGTTTGCCTGACTATGGTACCAATGAAATAATGCTATGTCTTGATATCAATTGGTGCTACTTGTACATGTTGGCCGAGTTAAAATTAAAGGTTTTTCATGGACAATAATTTCAGGCCAGTTGATGTTTGGCCTCATTTTTGCTGATCTATGAAACTATGAGCGATTATGCTGAAACCAATTATGGGAAATTATGCTGAAACCATTCATCATGCTGAAAAACATGAAAGATAATCATGAAACAAAACGGGGTAGTTGTCTGGATATGCATTGAAATCAACATGAATAGGATTATTCAGCAATGCTAGGAATGCATATGTATGTACAGTGACTCATTGTGATAACTATTCATTATATGTAGATACATACTTAATGTTTCTTTGTTATTTGTTATATAATCTGTTCATTTACATGTGATCATTTCCACCATATGTTGTTCAGCAACCCATCAATTCATCTAGTTTTAGTAAGTCAGCATTTGGTTCAGAAACATGTTCCACAACACTCGAATACATTATCTGTCATAACAATTGAAAATATTATATTTTGTTCCGATTCCTTGATCATGCTGATGTCTAGTCATGTACTAATAATTTTATTCAGTATTGAGTTCTGACCGAAGGCTTGCATTATGAATTATTGCTGTTTTGCATGATACAAACAGATGTTTATCATTTGTTTTGTATTTTTACCCTGAGCTTGATGTCAATATGACTATGACTGTTAGATACATATTGAAAACCTTTTTCTTCTGGTGACCTGCATTTCTTTGAAATTTGAGGCCAGCTTAAATTATTCTTGTCCACAATCCTAAAAAGCCTAGAGCTGATAAACAGGATATAGCATTATTGCTACTGCAGGTTCTTTCTTGGTCATTTCCGCTTTGTTGTTCAAAGAGCTCTGCTTAATGACTGCGATAGCATGTTTTCCAGACCTGGTCATACTTCAGTGAACATCCGCCATACTGAAGCATTGAACAGACTGCAGGTGGACATGAACCTGGTGGTTGTGTAGGAGCACTGTTCACTGGCAGCTAACTGTGTGACATTAAACTGACTGCTGGTGGACATAAACCTGGTGGTTATGTAGGGGCACTGTTCACTGCCAACTAACTGTGTGACATTAAACTGACTGCAGGTGGACATGAACCTTGTGGTTGTGCAGGGGCACTGTTCACTGGCAACTTACTGTGTCACAGAACAGGTGGTTGTGTAGAGGCACTATTCACTGGCAACTAACTGTGTGACAGAACTGATGGTTGTGTTATGGCACTGTTCACTGGCAACTTACTGTGTGACATTGATCTGACTGCAGGTGGACATGAACCTGGTGGCTGTGCAGGGGCACTGTTCACTGGCAACTAACTGTGTGACAGAACAGGTGGTTGTGTAGGGGCACTATTCACTGGCAACTAACTGTGTGACAGAACTGGTGGTTGTGTAGGGGCACTATTCACTGGCAACTAACTGTGTGACAGAACTGGTGGTTGTGTAGGGGCACTATTCACTTGCAACTAACTGTGTGACAGAACTGGTGGTTGTGTAAGGGCACTGTTCACTGGCAACTAACTGTGTGACAGAACTGGTGGTTGTGTAGGGGCACTGTTCACTGGCAACTAACTGTGTGACAGAACTGGTGGTTGTGTAAGAGCACTGTTCACTGGCAACTAACTGTGTGACAGAACTGGTGGTTGTGCAGGGGCACTGTTCACTGGCAACTAACTGTGTGACAGAACTGATGGTTGTGCAGGGGCACTGTTCACTGGCAACTAACTGTGTGACAGAACTGGTGGTTGTGTAGGGGCACTATTCACTGGCAACTAACTGTGTGACAGAACTGGTGGTTGTGTAGGGGCACTATTCACTGGCAACTAACTGTGTGACAGAACTGGTGGTTGTGCAGGGGCACTGTTCACTGGCAATTAACTGTGTGACAGAACTGATGGTTGTGTAGGGGCACTGTTCACTGGCAACTAACTGTGTGACAGAACTGGTGGTTGTGTAGGGGCACTGTTCACTGGCAACTAACTGTGTGACAGAACTGGTGGTTGTGTAGGGGCACTGTTCACTGGCAACTTACTGTGTGCCAGAACTGGTGGTTGTGCAGGGGCACTGTTCACTGGCAACTAACTGTGTGACAGAACTGGTGGTTGTGTAGGGGCACTTTTCACTGCCAACTGTGTGCCAGAACTGGTGGTTGTGCAGGGGCACTGTTCACTGGCAACTTACTGTAGAACAATTCTACTTACTTTGGAAAACATAATGCTGCATGATTTCAGTATACAAATGTGCCTTATGTTCAACCCTTGTATGTTGGAACATCATTGCAGGCCATGAAAGGTCCTCTTGCATACATGCATGTTATAGTATTAACCAGTACATAAAGACACAAGCATTCTCTCAATCAAGTTTGCATGGCTTGCATGAAAGACATATTTGCTCAACATATCCCATGCTTTCTTCAAATAGACATCACCCAGTAGCCCAAAGCTAGTAACATTCTGTTTTGTCCAGAAAGCTTAGCTATTAATCGTCCATAATCAGATAATAATCTGATTATAGATTCAGAAAACTGATTGTGTTGTTTGATGTCGGATGTCATTCCAGCTGTCTCTTGCCTGATCCAAATTGTCTATTAGATAGCACATGGCAAATGGTTTATGTGAGTGAGTTTAGTTTAATGCTGCTTGGAACAGTATTCCAGTTTTATCACAATGTGTCAACTTAACATGTGAGGAAAAACCGAAGTGATACAGGTCTCAGATGTTGACCACTTTAATGAAACCCACAAGCACAGGTATGGTGCTGACAAACTTGGAACATGATCAGTGCAAACCGTGATTCGATTCCATAATCATAGGTTTCAAGGAATGCAACCCCTGCAAAGGGAGTTGTGGTACTTTGGACAAGTGGGCCATCCATGCTCCTAAATAGTGATGAAACACTGTAATTCATAAAATTAATGCGAGTGTGAATTAAATGCGAAAAATGCGAGTGGTCTTTGCTCGCATGAATAAAGATCGCAATTATATCAACAAAAAGACATTTTGGTTAGCAGAAATACAAACTTAGACATATGCTAAGAACAAACTACTATGTATTCCACATCACTGTTTGCTGAGCAGCACTTCTAACAAGTATATTAACAATGTCATTCAAACACTAATTACATCCTGTGAATTGTCACGGCTGGGGTCAAGACAAGAGTTCTACTCACTTATGTCATCACTGATCACACCTGCAAGTCGAGACAGACGCAACACAGTGTCTTTGTTCTTTGCGACTGCGTCAAAGGCCGACACGAGCCATTGCGCATGGATAGGCTTCATCACACTAATTCTTAGACTTTTGAACTTCCTTAATGCCAGTTAACAGAATAAACACAAAATGTATCTGTTGTTTTTAGGAAAACATAGCGTAAATACTCTACTCAGCGCTAATAAGTGATGCTATTTGGTGTGTGATTGGATTAAGATCAGGTTGGATTAAGGTGACAAATTTTCCTGTAAACCTGATTGAAGACATTTTCTTTATATATAAATCCACTGATTCTCGATAGGAGGGAGGTTTCACATTCAATTCATATTGAGTCACATTTTGGGCCAAGGACTCATTAATTTTACGATTTACAGTATTCCAGGTACATGTTGGAACGTAGTGCATTTATTGTAGCATTGAAAATGAATCTTGGAACAGGACTGATCATGTTTCTAGCCTGTAACACTGTGTTTGAGAAGTGTCGGTATGTTTATGATGACATGTATGGTTCCAGGCTGGCTCTCCGGGAAGGAGGCACTCTTCATGGAATCCCTTACTGAGGAGGAGATCGGGGAAGACTGTGTCAGTGTCCTGAAAAAGTTCCTCAAGAAAGATGACATTCCACCACCCAAGCGAGTACTCAGGTGAGTAGCCACTGGTGACACAATCTGTTTATGACTAGTACATTGATGGGTACACGCATCACATATTGGATGTTCATTGGTTCCAATTAGCAGGAACGCCAAGAGGGCTTGTCAGAAATTGGCACTAGTCCTATAGTCCTTGCCAAACTGCCCAAGGGTAAAGGTATCATAGGGACTAGTAGAAATTTGTCCTTTTTAAGGGTTTTGCTATGTTATCATTATAAGGACTAGAGGACGAAAAGTGCTAGTTTCTAACCCCTGGAACTGGTGTTCAAAATCACAAAGTGTTCAGTGGTACTTGAGGTCTTTAAGGGTATTTGAATCAAGGGACCCTAAATCTCTTAACATATGGTTTATGATCAGCACCCCTTGACTTTAAAGCTACATTTCCAACACTGCTAGGGTCCATTTGGCTTTCTGCTGAATTTTGGTACAACACATACTTTAACCCATTGGTCATGTGTTTTCAACTAAAAATAATAAATTTGCAAATTGCGTTTGGGTTATTTGCATTCATTGAGGATTTATATTTTAACTTGTGATTACCAAATGCACCTTTCCTTTTCTGAAAGAAATATCTTCTCTCAAGACCACTTGACTTTTTTGGTTCATTTCTGAAACTGCATGTTGGCAATATTAGAGGATATAAACCTGAAAATTTAGATGTGGAGTTCAGTCTGCTCTTTCTCATTACTCCATCCCTGTTTTTTATTTTTTCCCAGAACACTCGTCAACTTTTAATCACTACAGCCGAAAATAACATCAAATCATTATAAATGCTCATGTTAACTGCCGTTAAAGAAGATTACTTTGTGTTATCGAACACTTTTGCTAACTTTGTATGTAGGAAGCCGGTCATTAAGAATGTAAATGTTTATTGATATTGCTAAAATGCATTGCTTAGAGCCAAATTATGTGAGGTTTGATACAGCATAGAACAGATTGAAAGCATGTAGAATTATTGTTCATCTTTTGTCAGAACGAGGTGGGGCAACAATCCATTTACTCGTGGCTCCTACAGCTTTGTGGCTGTCGGTTCGTCTCAGAGCGACCTGTATGCTCTCATGGAGCCACTACAAGCCCCTGGCATGGAAAAGGTATGTTCTTGTTTGTAGTGAGTGAATGTTTTGCGCCACAGCAGGGGTAGACAACCTTGGTCACATCCAATTAGTCCGCAGGTCAATTCAGACTACTGGCTTATGTAAGGTAGCAAGATTTTTGTTGAAAAAAAAAAGTCGCTTGGGATTTTCACTTGTCGCGGATTAACGGACTAGGGGGTGTCTATCCCTGTTCAGTCAGCAATACTCCTGGTCCTGTTCCACAAAGCAATATTAGCGCTAAGATGATTGTAAATCCTATATTTTAACATAGATACGACAGTTGTAGCACTACGGTTGCTTTGTGGAACGGGGCCCTGATGTATATGTTTGTTGTGAGTGAAGGATTCTTTTGCCGTGGTCAGCATGTTCCCGCTATATCACGGCAGCCTGTACGTAATCAACACTGGGCCATGCAATCCAGAGCCCACTTGCACAAGGTGATCTTAGTGCTAAGACTATTGTAAGCTTATGTTAAAGTAAAGAGTTACAATCATCTTAGCGCTAACATCGCTTTGTGCAAGTGGGTCCAGGTGTTGATAAAATGAGTATGACCCATGATGTAAATCTGTGATAATACGTGATCAGTTAGGCTACACGTTTGACCACCTGATCTTTGGTATCGATTTGTTTTGACAAGCATGGAGTATTTTGACCCAGTCTGCCACTCTATGCTCACTGCTGCAGTCCTATAGGTTTATCCTCAATTATCCAGTGTGTCATTGCTCAATCATATCAAATACCTTGGAGCCATTCACTACCACAGCTTTGTTTCAAAAGTCACCTCCTCCTATCTCTGACCACAGAATTTTCCCAGACTAACATCTTGTCTCCGAAATGAACATATCTTACAGAGAAACACTGTTGTTAAATAGTCTTTATAAAAAATATAATAAAAAGGAGCCAAGAGACTCTTCATTTGATACTGCAGTAATCTATTAACAAAAATTTTTGTTGAAAAAAAAAAGTCGCTTGGGATTTTCACTTGTCGCGGATTAACGGACGAGGGGTTTCTATCCCTGTTCAGTCAGCAATACTCCTGGTCCTGTTCCACAAAGCAATATTAGCGCTAAGATGATTGTAAATCCTATATTTTAACATAGATACAACAGTTGTAGCACTACGGTTGCTTTGTGGAACAGGGCCCTGATGTATATGTTTGTTGTGAGTGAAGGATTCTTTTGCCGTGTTCAGCATGTTCCCGCTATATCACGGCAGCCTGTATGTAATCAACACTGGGCCATGCAATCCAGAGCCCACTTGCACGAGGCGATCTTAGTGCTAACACTATTGTAAGCCTATGTTAAAGTATGGGAGTTACAATCATCTTAGCGCTAAGATCGCTTTGTGCAAGTGGGTCCAGGTGTTGATAACATGAGTATGACCCATGATGTAAAGCTGTGATAATACGTAATCAGTTAGGCTACACGTTTGACCACCTGATCATTGGTATCGATTTGTTTTGGCAAGCATGGAGTATTTTGACCCAGTCTGCCACTCTATGCTCACTGCTGCAGTCCTAGGTTTATCCTCAATTATCCAGTGTGTCATTGCTCAATCATATCAAATACCTTGGAGCCATTCACTACCACAGCTTTGTTTCAAAAGTCACCTCCTCCTATCTCTGACCACAGAATTTTCCCAGACTAACATCTTGTCTCCGAAATGAACATATCTTACAGAGAAACACTGTTGTTAAATAGTCTTTATAAAAATATAATAAAAAGGAGCCAAGAGACTCTTCATTTGATACTGCAGTAATCTAGACTTGCCCACTTCTATAGACTTGCATTTCTCAAAATGAGACTATGGAGGCAAATGAGATATGATACAATGGATGCAGATTTCTGTGACCAACTTTTTTGTTTCTTGAAAAGGTAGGACTAAACACCATTTATGTTTAAAAGGAGACCCAGAGATGGGAGATTCAGAACCTGTGGAGACTCTAGAGTTGCTTTTTATAGGCTATAGCATTATAGTAAAGGCTAAGCGGAAGGGAAAGTAAAATGGTTCAGGGACTGTGTGACAGACTGTCATGTTCAACACTGGATCCTGCTTTTTTCAGCCCCAGGTGATGTTTGCAGGGGAGGCAACTCACCCCTCATTCTACTCCACAACACATGGCGCTCTACTAACCGGTTACCGAGAAGCTCAGCGAGTCATCAAGCTGTACACTCAGTGAACGCCATCATCGTCAAGCTTCATCGTCCGCAGGCATCCCCGTGATCGCAACCCCGTGATGAGGACACGATCTTTCACTTTTGATGTCATGTCATGTGATAATCATTGAGGCTGGTATTGAATGCTTCTAGATCTCCATCACCCATCAGCATCTATGTATTGGCTTCATCCAACTCATCTTTGCAGACGCTGGTGTTGATGAGTTATATAATGACTGCAATCTGTTCATGTATGAGGTTCGACTCCGACTGTCTTAGTTCTCTTAAGTTTCATGTATGCTTATCAGTGTTTGAAATTAGGCATTGGAAGTCATGGGATCCTTGGCATAAAATAACGTAAGAAGTTGAAGATTCAAGGGTCTCTAGGTTCAAATATCGTGGAAGACCTCAAGGAACCCAGGATCTTCCTTAACTATGAATACTGCTTATTTGAATTTGCATTACTCCTGTTGGATGTGACTCATATTATATTTTGGGAGCACGGTTGCCCCTTTCTTCTGAGGT
Organism: Haliotis cracherodii; assembly: GCF_022045235.1. NCBI lineage: Eukaryota > Metazoa > Mollusca > Gastropoda > Lepetellida > Haliotidae > Haliotis > Haliotis cracherodii. Next base: position 8,378,372 of record NW_027266343.1, read on the forward strand.
GATTCAAGAGTTGTATTCCTCAGCACAGAACCTATTATCGTGGGTTTGCATCCCACTTCATCTCGATTGTATTTCTAGGTTTGTAATCACCATACCAGTGCTTGGGGTTTCACCAAATTGGTTAATGTCTGAGACCTGTACCACTTCGGTCTTTCCTCCCACATTAAGCTGACATGCCACGATATAACTGGAATACTGTTCAAACCCAACTCGCTCACTCACTCTTAGTATTGACTGTTGTTACTTGTCCATATTTGGTCAGACCAGTTTATGCTTGACGAGTAATAGTAAGGCTCAATATTATAAATGAGTGACAGTTTAGATGACCAGATAGAAATATTGCTACCTCACAAACAAAAACTTGAACAACTTCAGTAAAATAATTCCAATCTGAAGTTTTAAACTTAGACCATAGTTTCTGACAGTGGACCTTCCGTCCTTGCTCATGTGAAACATCATTGATCATGTGGTTGGAAACGCAACATATGAGTTCAAATCTTAGATTCCCCGGGATTATTATTTTTGGTTTGCCTGCACCAAACGCATCCCATGCTCATAGGCAGGGGTGACAATCTATGCAGGGGCGAATTTTAGTGACCACAAATCTGTGAAAACCTGATGGCTTCCCCCATTAACACCCCCAATTTATGGACCATTGCAAATAAGTATCCATTCTCATCCCTGATAATGGTAACATGTCGGTCCTCCCACATCAAGCTGACATGTTGGGGTGGTCGGGTAGCATTGTGGTTAAAGCGTTCGCTTGTCACGCTGAAGACGCGGGTTCGATTACCGACTTGGGTACAATGTGTGAAGCCCATTTCTGGTGTCCCCTGCCGTGATATTGCTGTAATAAAGTGTCGTAAAATCAAACTCACTCATTCACACAAGCTGACATGCGGTTATATAACTGAAATACTGTTGAAAGCAGTATTAAACCAAAGCCTCTCTGTCACTAACTCTCACACTCACTGTCTTTTATCACTGTTGAAAACTGGCCTGGTCGTTAGTCAAGAGGTGCAGCATTGACAACAACACTGTGGTATTATTCAGCATGTCTAGATTCGTCACTCTATGTGTGTATGACTAGACTCACCCTAAACCATGCATTGAGTTTTGTCATGTGTACATTTTACCCACATATTTTTAACTTATATACTGATATAGTGATCCAAGTGATTAAGCAGAATTATGTTTCAATAATAGAAATTCTTTTCTTAAGATTGTGTAGATATAACTGTTTGTTTGACTTGAATGTGGTATTGACTGTTAGTTAATGTATATGATCAACCCACTGCCAAATATAGAATCCTGCATAGAAGCTATTGCTGTGCTAAATGTGATAAAATATTTATTCAGGCCAATGCTTTCTAATACTTTGCACTCTAAGGGACAATTATTCAGTTACACCTCCAAAATGTCTTTGAAAATAAGAAAGTAACACAAGAATTAATTGTCTGATTGATTTCTGTTACAGCCAGTTAACAATGCTTAGAAAATAAATCTTCAAGCAAATGTGGAATGCATGTCGAACTGTGTAGAATGACTGAAGTATACAGCTACTATAGAGGCAGTATTGAATGATCTATTGTTTAGTTAATCTGTTAGTTGTTGCTGTTATATAGTTCAACTATTTTTATCAACTATTTTCCACATTGGACATAATTTGAACTCAACTAACTAAGATCAAACATTTGAGGTTTACTGATCCCTGTTTCTTTAAACATGTTAAGCAGAAACGTTAACTTCTGTAATAGCATCTACTAACTGCAGTAATTTGGGTTGAACCGTATTGTAGATAGACTGTTGTGTAGTTTCCATGACAACGAAATATCAATAATACTGTGAGAGCTAATTTCAGCATGTTGTAAAGGATAACATTATGAAGCCTATTCATCTATGTGATAAACATTGTGTTGGATCACCCCAATAACAATAACATCGGTGGTTAAGGAGCTATCAGGTATTTTGTTCCCAGTTTCCGTGCCAGTTCATGATATCATCCTTGTTCATGTGCATTAATGATGCTGATGAAGAGCGTTGCGCTGCTTCATCCCGCGATGTTGTGTGAAAGTTCCTGCAATGATGTCATCAGTGAGTTCTTGGAATGCTGAACGCACAACTTTTTGACCAAATTGTAAAGTGTATTTTCACCTCTCTTCATGAATCATTTATTGACATTGTTCCAAAGTTTTAGAAATGTATCACTGGTGCGAAATATACAGATGAACCTTTATTTGTAGTATGCATGATTATGAAGGGCTTTCCTCACGGTTCATCTGGGAGTTTTAGATTTGTTGATTTATTTACGGCCCCATGAATATTGTTTTCATTGTGTCATTGCATGATCCAGCCCTCTGAATTTGAAACCCTGTTAATCCAATACTGTCTTAGTCTGTCTTGGCAATCGGACTATTCAGAAAGTATCTGTTTGATTACCTAAGACATTGCTGTTCTGTAGAATTATTTTAATCCAAACAATTTCTCAATTCACAATTTCCTGTATAGTATAACAGGGTTTCACTGTAATGACAACAAAGATTGGTGTGTTTTTTAATGTCCTATTCCTAACCTATCAACAACAGCTTCTGAGAATGTCAACGTTATGCACAATGGCTGTTTCAGTTTCAGTGATCGGCCAAATGAAATTGAAATGACAATGGGAACTAATGATGATTTAAAGAAGTTGTATGTCTTCTGGATATTGGCACTTGTTATTGTAAACAGCAATAAGTTAGGACTCTGTTGCCATGGTTTCATGGCTTTTTTCGTTTTACTACTCTCTCGGTACATGATCTCCTTTGAGTCTTGTTGAGTTTTGATGAATTGTTTTATTGTAGAACTCATTTTTCATGTGTATGGTGTATAACAGCTTGCAAATTGTCATCAGAAATTAGTTTAGTTTGTACACCGAACAAGGGGAAGTGACATTTTAGCAAAGAAATGTGATGGGGTATATTTTTTAAGTTGAAATGTCTATGTATCGCTTCATGTGAATGAAATTTTATCTTGTTATTTCTGATAATAATTTGACAATGATGATTTTACTTTGTTTGTATGTTGAGCAGGACAAGCCATGCTTCAAAGTTCTCTATTCAAGAGAGTGCTGTGTGTCGGTTTACTGCAATTGATGGATACTAGTTATCAACCTAAATATTTTAGCGTATAGATTCCCACGTACCCCTCTCCCCTACCCTCCCCCATCCTGCTTGGGGGCCCCCCAGGGCTCATTTGACATGCAGATTATGAAATATGTATTTGTCTGAAAATTTGTTCATTCAGTTCAATTAGTGATTCATTGAATAATGAAATATCTTCATGCTCTCCATTTTTCAGCCTCAAGTACCTAACTGGTTGCTGGAGTTGCATGAAACAGTATTCATTCTGTTGTATGATTTATTTTCTGAATCCGATTTTGAATTTTGAAATTCACCTTGCATGTGTACTTGCCAAAATATCCTGTTGAGAGTTTGGGGCAATTGAGGTTTTTACGTTGCCGTCTATGCAATATGGGTTCTGCTAGTGCCCGACCTTGACCTATGATCACGTGATTCGGGCTGGTCCACCTCTCCATATTGAACAGGTCAACCCCAAAATGAAACTGGTTATGTTGCCATAGCAATGGTGCACCTCCTACCTGTTGGTTTCTGTAGTATCTGAACCTGTAGAGGTGAAATAATTTATTGTGGATACCTATTGTAATGGGATGCGTCAAATAAAAGTCTTATTGTATAAAATAAACTTGTGTTTTTATTTTACGATAGTGTCAATCGTGGATTTATGGAACTTGTCTGTGAATGAATTTGCCAGTGTGTTCATAGTCATGGTGTCACCCTATAGACATGGACTGAAGTAGCTGAATTTCAAGGTCTCCCTGAAGATGAAAACCTTGTTCTCACCTTCCAACACATATGTCCATGCATGCACTCACACTCACTGTTTATTGGTTTGTCTGTACCATGCTCATGGCTTTTGCCGAAGTGGTAAAGACCTGAACCACAGGGGCCTCTCCTGGCACATTAAGCTGACCTGCAGTGATGTAACTGAAATAGTGTCCAAAGTTTGTTTGTTTGTTTTTTTGTTGTTTAACGCCGCACTCAGCAATATTTCACCTAACTGATGGTAGTCTGTAAATAATCAAGTCTGGACCAGACAATCCAGTAATTGACATCATGCACATCCTTCCACACAATTGGGATACGATGACATGCATCAACCAAGTCAGCGAGCCTGACCACCCGATCCCTTATTTGCCTCTTAGGACAAGCAGAGTCACCTTTCACAGCAAGCATGGGTTGCTGAAGACCCATTCTACCCCGGATATTTTCACCGATCTAGTGTCCAAAGCTGCTTAAAACAACTCATTTCATTCGTGACCAACTCGTGTTATTCCGTGAAAAGCGTTACGGAAAGGGGCGAGTGGTGACGAATGAACTCACTTGTACCCCAACAGATATCAGGGCTTCATGTGACCTGATTATCCCCCGCCGCGCGAAAGCGCAAAGCGGGGGATATAGTATTCACGACCGTCCGTACGTCCGTCCGTACGTCCCACCTGTTTGTTGCCGCGATATCTCAAGAACTAAACACTGGATTGTCTTCATATTTGGAACTATGGTGTATATACAGACTCCGCAGACACCAGTCGGTTTTGGTCACCTTGATCCCATTTTCAAGGTCACAGCAGGCAAATCTGCTTTTGGAGTTAGAAAACAGTGTTGCCGCGATATCTCAAGAACTAATCGCTGGATTGTCTTCATATTTGGAACTATAGTGTATATACAGACACCGCATACACCTGTCAGATTTGGTGACCTTGACCCCATTTTCAAGGTCACAGCAGGCAAATCTGTTTTTGGAGTTGGAAAACGGTGTTGCCACAATATCTCAAGAACTAATCGCTGGATTGTCTTCATATTTGGTACTATGGTGTACAGGCGGGGGATATTTCGTCACTCTGTGACAAATACTTGTTGAGAGCCTACAATGAAAGCAAGGATCGTTGTTCATGCTATCCAGCTGTCTGACTGGTCTTAACTTGAATATTTAAAGTAGGGATTCAGGTTAGAATAGGTCAGTATCTTGTGTGTGGTCAGGCTCAGTGCACTTATTGATGGGACATTGCTGGTAATATCAATCACTGGTTTGTGTCGCCATGACGCAATTGTTTACACAAATGACTATGACATTGATGGGAGTACTGGGTACAAACAACAAATACACACTATATATACCACTGCAGACAGACATTAAACATGCATTACTCAGTGCTGTGATCAAATATGGATTATGTTTCTGAATGTTAAAAGCTGCTTTACCTGAAAACCAAAATATCATTGTTTTTTTTCATGAACAGGAAATTCATGTTATGCTATCCTAACCGTATGCAAATGAAATCGATAGTGTCATTTGAATAATGCCATTGAAATCATTTCTAAAAAGTATTGATGGTTTGGTGTTGGTCGTGGCGTGTGACAGATGGATGACATAGAGAGACGAACCCAACATGACGACCTCATTTCATACAGGCAGTAATAACACTTATCTAGAGTTTGTTTCCCTGTGGGGATAGGTCCACAGTAGTTGTTGATTGTAGTTTAACGCTGCACTCAGCAATATTCCAGCTATATGACGGCAGTCTGTAAGTAATCGAGTCTGGACCAGACCATCCAGTGATTGAGATCACTACGATCTACGCAATCGATCTACCCAATTGGGATACTTTGACATGCATCAACCAAGTCAGCGATCCTGACGACCCGATTCTTTAGTTGCCTCTTTCTACAAGCAAAGTCGCCTTGTAGGACAAGCATGGGTTTCTGAAGACCTATTTAGCCTGGGTTTTCACGAGTGAGATCCACAGCAACAAATACTGGTCAGCAATAGGGCCTGTAAATAATAGAATCTGGACCAGAGAATCCACTGATTGACATTTTGAGCATCGATCCACGCAATTACGATAAGGTGCAATCAAATTAGGGACCAGTTCCAAAGTTCGATGTCGGATAAAAATCTTAACGGGGTAGGGGTTAATGGTCCTGCAAGTTTTCCATCCGACAAAATCAACATCGGATTTCTCCCTGTTTTACTAGTATATAGCAACTAAACTAAAACTGACCCATTTTCATTCATATATGCTGTTAGGAGTTGTCTTAAATACGCTGAAGACCCGAAGTTCGATTCCCAACATGTATACAATGTGTCGAGCCCATTTCTGGTGTCCACCACCGTGATATTGCTGGGATATTGCTAAAAGTGGCGTAAAACCATATTTGTCCGACATCGATCTTTTGAACTGATCCTTAAATCGACGAAAGGTATACGAGTATTTGTTTATTATGTTGTTGTTTACCTCAGTGTCCCCACTGGTACGTGAGTAAATGAGAGTGAGTGTTGTTTTACGCACAGGAACTCAATGATAGCGTGTATAACAATAGAAAAAAATCACACCCCTCTATATCATATACATCATCGAGTTCCTGTGGTTTTACGCCACAGTCTGCAATGTTAAACGTAGAAGTATATCAATCTGTGCGGTTACACTTGTAAGTAAGGCTAAAGTGAGCTCAAAGACAGTTGATGCGGATAGCACCAGTTGAACACAGGACTTTGATGCACTTATGTCATTTCTTATTTGAATTCAAGAAAGGCGCACGCACTCATTCACGCACGCACGCACGCACGCATACAGGCGCGCGAAAAAGTGAGAGTTCCGGGAAAAGAATACAGGAAGTCTCTGCCAGCCCATGGGTGTCGTAAGAGGCGACTAAATGGCTCGAATATCATCCTCGCTGACCTAGTTTATGCATGGCATATCCTATTTACGTAGATCGGTGCTCATGATGTCAATCACAGGTTTGTATGTTCCAGACTCGATTATTTACATCATATCCGTCATATAGCTGGAATATTGCTGAGCGCGGCGTTTAACAACAAACAAACTAAACAACAAATAAACAAAACAACAAACTTGTTACCTTCCTCCTTTTCACTGTGACATCATTTATTCCCATCGTCATATAGCTGGAATATTGCTGAGTGCGGCGTTAAACAACAAACAAAACAAACAAGACAAGCTTCACCGAATAAGTAATCTCGTAACCTGATCAAATTGACCTCTATGTTAAAGCTTCGTCTCCTGGGAAACGTCCGTCGACATTGTGAAATCAACTTACGTCAATGAATTATTCAAGGCGAAATACGAGTACCATCAACTGTCGTAAGTTACATAACTGACTGACACAATATCACCTAATGAACACGTGACGTCGTGTACCAGTTTCAGATTTCGTTACTCAGATTCAGGGCTACACTATTTTGCTGATCAACCCCTGTCGAGTGCACCGTACAACTGCAAACCGCCGCAAGCGTAAACATGAAGAATCATTATAATCTTGCGTGTCAATTTGTGTCTTAGATTGCGATGACATAATTATGTAACCCAACGCTTGTGCTATTACGTATATAGCTTGTTTAGCGCCCATGCCAGCTGGAACGCAGAATGTTTTTGGTTTGGTTTGTTGTTTAACCCGCACTCAGCAATATTCCAGCTCTGTGACGGCATTTTATCTTCTTCCCGGCAAGTAAAGCTTTTGAATTTATTTTTAGCCCTGCATTTGTTTGGTAGGTTGGTTGGTTGGTTGTTTAACGCCGCACTCAGCAATATTCCAGCTATATGACGGCGGTCTGTAAATAATCGAGTCTGGACCAGACAATCCAGTGAATGACATCATGAACATCGATTGAGATCGATGACATGCATTAACCACGCAGCGAGCCTGACCACCCGATCCCGTTAGTCGCCTTTTACGACAATCGTAGTCGCCTTTTACGGCAAGCATGGGTTGCTGAAGACCTATTCTACCCCGGATATCTTCACGGGTCAACCCTAAAAGGCGACCGACCGAACCCTGCATTTGGTTGCCTTTTACGTATAACGTAGCATTTCTTATCTCGAATCCCAACGAGGTTGTTTTGTCATCAAATAAACGAATAGATCGTATTAAGACAGACAGACTCACGAGTATGACAGCTTGTCTACACGCCCGCGCACAAAATGTATCATTTACATTATGCATATATATTATGCATATATATATATATGCATAATGTAAATGATATATATATATATATATATATATATCTATTTATATTAACACACACAAATTCGGATGCAATTCATGATAACCTTGGTTTGTTGGTTTGTTATCTAACGCCGTACTTGGCGATATTTCAGCTGTATGACTGGACTGCGGCCTGTAAATAATCGAATCTGGGCCAGACAATCCAGTGATTGATACTGCGAGCAACGATCGGGGGTAGGATGACATGCAATCAACCAATCAGCGTGCTGACCCCCTGATCCATTTTGCCCCCCCCCCCTTGCGACCAGCATAGGTTCCAGGGGACCAAATCGTACCCCAAATCCCCACGTGAGTCATGCTGACTGCCAACATACCACATCTTCCCGAGGCAAGAGAGTTAACTGACTTTAAAAGTCCAAGTCAGTAAACTCTCTTGCCTCGGGAAGGTGACATACGAGAATATCATTAGTGCGCAGACTATTCACATTAGTGATAAATATACTGTAAATAATCTGGTATGAGAATGGTATGCATTGTATTATAAATTATATACAGCATGAATATTTCGGTTTGAGAAACAAATTTTCACATTTTTTTTATTTCCCCAATAATCACTTTCACACGATTTACGTTGTGAACTTTTGAGGTAAACCTTGTCTCTCAAGCCTGGAGTTTCAATTTGTCTGTTGCCAATAAAACCCCAGGACCCTGGAGTATATATACTTCAATTGTTTTCAACAAATTTGGAATTTTTTGTGTCCCTAAAGTAAGCGATTTATCACTTTATGACAAGAGATTGTTGGACAAGCGAGCCCTTCAACTCCTTACACTGCGGTTATAAAAGTGGCAGCGCTGATGAAGATGTACTATAAAGTATGAGCTCCCGGCAGTGACACACAAATAAGTATGCAGTGAACGGGCAACTTGCTATTCTTGGATGGAGGTATTCTTGAAAGCAGCGTCGAAGTGAAGAATTCCAACCCTTAGGGCTTGTTACTCTTCCACCTGCCCGGGGGTCAGGTCATCGTCTCGGGGTCACGGGTTGTATATACTATTTATGTACTACTATTTATAGATATATATGTGCCACGTTGAGCCATAAAACAATTTGGGCTATTTGTTTACATCCTTCAGAAAAGATAACCCGATGCTGTATATTTGCCCACAAGTCTCAACGCATGATAAGATATATGTCCTTTTTCGTGAGCAGGATATTTGTAACTTCTTTGAGTGGCATATTGATATTTGTACTTTAAGGCTGTATGCATTTATCAATAGTTTTTTTAATATTTTAGAAGAAAAATCTAACATGTGATCTATTTATTCCTAAGTATACTCCACAAAAGAAGTTAAAGAATACTATTTTTTTCACATGGTTAATAGTGAATCTGTCTTGGCGGGTGGGTATTTCAAAATAGCCTTCCAATTGTGGATGTTCTTTGTTTTGAGGAGTATATATGCAGTCCCATGACAACAGCGTTAATGGGCACTTGACTAGACATATTCTGTGAACTCAAATCTTACTATTTAAACAATTAATGGAAGCTCTTTTATACAATTGAAAATCCAAAGTCTCAGTTTCGCAGAGCACGGCAGCTAGATCTGGACTCTGGACTTTGGACCCTGGGTCACAGCGTGCCTCTAAAATATTAAATCAACATTGTGACTTGAATTAAGAATAAACCAAGTCAGGTATCATCGATAGGTAATGAACACATTCTTTCAGAGTATTCTACCTTTGGTACCATGGGATGACTCATGGATTGTCTGTTGTCTGATTTTAGAATGTTACCAAAAAACAAACAAACAAACACGCACGCACGCACGCCCTCCGGCACGCACACACTCCAGACACACACACTCCAGACACACACACGCGCGGGCACACACATGCACGCACGCACGCACACACGCACACACGCACACACACACACACACACATACAGACATACATACATACATACATACATACATACATACATACATACATACATACATATACATACATACACTCAAGCACATACAAATACACACACACACAAACACATACGACATACATACACATACACACAAACACACACACCGACATACATACACATACACACAAACACATACGACATATATACACACACAAACGCGCGCGCGCACACACACACACAGAGACAGAGATACATACACACACACACACAAACATACATACATACACACAAACACACACACACACACACACACACAGACACACATACATATACACAAGGCCAAAGTTAACTTATGGGGGGGGGGGGGGGGGCAAGTATCACTTGTCAAATAAAACTGCTTTCTATAACGCACGCACGCACGCACATTCACACATACATACACACACGATACAGCAATATCTTCGTCCGGGCATAAGAAAGTACACACCCATGTTTGATGGTGGCTAAAAATTTGATACGAGGATCACAGTGGCACAGTGGTGATTTAGTGTTTCGGCATATGTAGTCAGCCGATAGTACCGTTTGTCCGGCACTTTTAAACACAAACGCGTAATGACACATATGAACTTGGTTTTTATGTAACTGGCGTTGTGTATACTTGCTGATATATACGGTTGCCACCAGGTGCTACTCCACCTACAGTATTTGTTTATTTACTTCTTGGAACCAGGCAACGGTGTGATTAACAATTACTTCACCATGCTGGTAATAGACCTGACTCACCAACGACGGAATGACGGATACAGCTGTGACTGTGTGGAAAGAGAAGGGTCTTATGTTAAAGTGTATTTTAGTCATGTGTCATTATTTTGAAATATCCCGGCGATTTCAACATAATCTGTTGTCGAATGTAACTAAGGCAGCAAGAGTTACTTCCCTTATGAAACGTTATCGCATGTGCCTTTCTGAGGCGGGACACATTGCATTCGTAACGACGAAACACACACACACATGCACGCACGCACACGCGCGCACACACACACGCACGCACACATACACGCACGCACGCACGCACGCACACACACGCACAATAAGAGCTCCGCGAACCGACTATCGCTGTAAGGAGCTAGACACAAGTGGAGGTTGGGGATTTTATACGACTTCATTGAACATCTACCATTTCTCATGCGTCATCGATTTGTAATACACGGTAAAGTCAATCCTCCATCGGCCTCATCCGCCTGTCTGAGGTTGGTTAGATCACCGGTAATGACCAGCCTAATGACACATGCTTCGACACGAGCCTTAAACTACAAATGTGGTACATTTCCCGATTTGTTTGTTTGTTTGTTGTTTAACGCCGCACTCAGTAATATTCAAGTTATATGACGGCGGTCCGTAATTAATCGAGTCTGGACCAGACAATCCAGTTATTGAGATGATGAGCGTTGATCCAAGCAATTGGGATGCGAAGAAATGCATCAACCAAGTCAGCCAGCCTGACAACCCGATCCCGTTAGTCGACCCTTACGACAAGCCCCGTCGCCTTTCGGAAAGCATGGATTGCTGAAGACCTGTTCTATCCCGGATCTTCACGGGTCTTTTGAAAAGCGCAGTAGGCCACATGTCATCGGTGTACATCAACACATGACTCCGACGTAGTAATGGGGCGATGTCGTGGCTTCATTCAATTCGTCACGTCAGGGGGCACAGGTGTCTGGATGCAGTAGTGTTGGGTTCGAATCCCCGGACCCGTGAAGATTCCGGGGTAGAATAGGTCTTCAGCAACCCATACTATGCTTGTCGTAAAAGGCGACTGACGGGATCGGGTGGTCAGGCTCGCTGACTTGGTTGATACATGTCATCGATCCCAATTGCGTGGATCGATGCTCATGATTTCAATCACTGGATTGTCTGGTCCAGACCCGATTATTTTACAGACCGCCGTCATATAGCTGGAATATTGCTGAGTGTGGCGTTAAACAACAAACAAACAAACAAACATCGAGTCCCCGACGCCCTGATTATGATGCCTGGCGTGGAAGTACCCTGCCCGACCTTGTGAGTTTCACCACCAAGAGTTAATGTTTGCGAATTGCTGTATTTGGGTTTCCTTTCACCTCCTGAAAGAAAGGTTCAATATTGTTCAATACATTTTGGAGGCGGTGGGGTAGCCTAGTGGTTAAAGCGTTCGCTCCTCATTCCGAAGGCCCGGGTTCGATTCCCCCACATGTGTTCACTGAGTGAAGACCATTTCTTGTGTCCCCGCTGTGATCGTCACTACATGGCTGAGATACTGCCAATGTGACGTTAAATCTTAACTCATCCCCGCTGTGATATTGCTGGAATGGTGCTAAAAGCGGCGTAAAACCATACTTACTCCTGAAAGTTGGACATCCCACACACATCCATCAGACACATAACAATGTGTGATTCACATCTGTTAGACACAATGATGTCTGATAGACATTCATCAGACACATATCAGTCCTGATACACATCTGTGAGACACAATGATGTCTGATAGACATTCATCAGACACATATCAGTCCTGATACACATCTGTGAGACACAATGATGTCTGACAGACATTCATCAGACACATATCAGTCCTGATACACATCTGTGAGACACAATGATGTCTGACAGACATTCATCAGACACATATCAGTCCTGATACACATCTGTGAGACACAATGATGTCTGACAGACATTCATCAGACACATATCAGTCCTGATACACATCTGTGAGACACAATGATGTCTGACAGACATTCATCAGACACATATCAGTCCTGATACACATCTGTGAGACACAATGATGTCTGACAGACATTCATCAGACACATATCAGTCCTGATACACATCCATTGGACGCCAGTATCACCCTCTGTCTCATGCAGTTGACAAGCGGAGATATACCAGTGACAATTTTATTATATCCATATTATCATATTTATTAAATCCAATTCATTCAATAACCCTAAAAGTCTGTTGTACAAATTGTTGATATTTTATATACTTATACAAGAACGCCTTGATAGTATTAAAGAGCAAACAGTATATGCAGCCAACACATCATCTTCCCTAGACAAGGTAGTTAACTGACTTTAAAAGTCCAGTTTCCACCCTTGCCGACCTAGGCTGGAATTCCTGGGCTCGATCGTAGCCCCACCAGTGGTTATTATGAGTTATGTCCCTTCTAAGCCTCTCCTATGGACCAATCAGATTCAACCTCTCGTATCACTTGCGTTTGCTTCCCCAAAATTTGGGGCGCCCAGTCAGGACGATGTGATCGATAATCAGATCAATATTGTGATAAAACGGGTCTTACATCGCGAAATGCATCAAATCACGTGAGCACATTGATTAAAAACATGAAAAGATTTGGAATGTATCTGCTGACAACGAGTTGGCGGTGCACATGCTTTGCAAATCCTGCAATCGACAGAAATTTACGAACCGGATTTCGATTTCGGTGCGCGATTTTGATTGGACTATGCATAGATTCGTTAGTCCAGCCAAAATAGTCCAGTGCAAAACTCCATAATGCCAACCTAGTTCGGCAAGGGTGGAAACTGGACTTTTATAGTCAGTTAACTCACTTGGCTCGGGAAGATGCCAACACTTTTTCAAGAGTGGCATTTACAAGTTGCATAAATAATTGATGACAAGATAGTATGGATGATCAACGTTTATATTACGCTTGTGGGGACTTGTCGGGGTAATTCTAACACCGTTGTCAAGTTGTCTGCTGTAGTGTAGCAGGGGTTGATTGTACATGCTGTCTTGTCAGTGATTGAGTGACTGACTTAATGTGGGAGGAAAGCCCGAAGTGATGCAAGTCTCAGACGTTTACCACTTCGGTGAAACCCGCGAGCACGGGTATGGTGCTGACAAACCTACAAACATAATCGGGGCGAACCGGGATAAGAACCCACAATCATAGGTTTCTGGCGTGCCCAAGGGACGCAACTCTGCACAGCGAATCGCGGCGCCTTAGACGACTGGGCCACCCGTGGTTCCTCATTAGCAGACGAAACGATGCCGTTCATGTTATTACAGCGGTTTTACGCCGTCTTCAGCACTGTTCCAGCTATATCACGACGGGGGACCCCAGAAATGGGTTTCACAGATGTGGGGATTCGAACCCGGGTCCTCGGCGTGACGAACGAACGCTTTGACCACCAGGCTACCATACCGCCCTGGCGCATGATTCAGACGATGTAGTTAATACCACAGGTGAAGAGCCGTACTGTCAGAATAACAAGTAATTATTAGGGTGCACTATATCACATAACTTTTGTGTGCCAAGGTGTAAACTTATCAAACTCCAGAATTGTCCGCGGCTGTTTTCACTCATGTGGAGAACAAGAGTGCTGAGCGAGGCACGTGATGTCACGAGTTATCTCCCTTACATCAGACCCGGGTCCCGGTCCACAAACGGTCTTTTGGATACGACTGCCGTAACCCCCGTTTTTAAAACTGTCTTACGACCGTCTTAGCGCTAAGATGGCTTTGTGTAACTAGACCCAGGATATAAACAAGGTAAGAACATTGTCTCGCGCTGTGTGTCAGAACCAGATTAAATTTCTATCAACAAGTTCACATTTTGTGCAAAACTACCTCCAGATATCGTTACGTTTTTCAAGAATATTGTTTCAATCCGCGGAAACCATTACAATTAATATAAAGGGTTTCATACCCATAAGCCTAACTTACAGCTCAACTGATAGCATTTTGTATTCATATATTAACTGTTATCATAACGAATTTTATACTTGTACGTCAATGAGCACCATCTTGTATTTATATGTCGACTATTACCATCTTTTATTCATATGTCGACTACTACTATCAGGACTAGTATCTATTTGTCGACTACTAAAATACTCTATCCATATATCGACTGTTACCTTCTTGTATTCATATTTCGACTATTACCTTCTTGTATTCATATGTCGATTGTTACCATTATGTATTCATATGTCGACTATTACCATTATGTATTCATATGTCGACTATTACCATATTGTCTCCATATGTCGACTGTGACCATCTAGCATTCATATGTCGACTACTATCTTCTTGTATCCCTGTGAAATATTACCTTCTTGCTTTCATATGTCGACTACTATCTTCTTGTATCCCTGTGAAATATTACCTTCTTGCTTTCATATGTCGACTACTATCTTCTTGTATCCCTGTCAAATATTACCTTCTTGCTTTCATATGTCGACTACTGTCTTCTTGTAACCCTGTCAAATATTACCTTCTTGCTTTCATATGTCGACTACTATCTTCTTGTATCAATGTCAAATATTACCTTCTTGCTTTCATATGTCGACTACTATCTTCTTGTATCAATGTCAAATATTACCTTCTTGCTTTCATATGTCGACTACTATCTTCTTGTATCAATGTCAAATATTACCTTCTTGCTTTCATATGTCGACTACTATATTCTTGCATTCAGATGTCGACACACATGAACTGACATTAAAAGGCAAAATGTGGGATTATTTATAAACTGGTTCCGGGCACTCTCAGCGCATCGTCAACAATACATACTATATGAAGAGCCGGAGCCCAGCGTATCATATATTAGTATAGCAAGCTATAATTATGATGACAACATAAAATAAGCATTTGACACCTATGTTCACTCTTTTTGGAAGAGTGTATTACCGAAAACATTTGTGTTTTGTGGACATAATTACATGCGTGTTTCTGTCCTCAAATACATGATTGACATAGTTCAAGTTTAGGTATTAACGAGTTCCTATCGATTGCGTCACTTCTTATAATTATGTTGTGCCAGCCTTTAATCAAATAATGATAATTACAAACTATATCCGAGCGCGGTAGATTTCTTCTATTCGGCAGTTCTGTACAGCAAATGCCAGTCCGTGTAAACGTCTCCCTGACGTATGGAAGTAGAGAACGCCTATTGCACGGCGTGCAAATGTATTGAATGTATGAGATCAATAACTTGCTGAGCCCTGACCCCCTCCTATTTAAGAGATGACACAACGACTGTTCCATTTAGAAACTGGGTATGGAAGACGTGTTGTAAATGAATCTGCTGCTACTACTACTGCTACTGCTGCTCCTACTACTACTACTATTATTATTGCTGCTACTGCTATTACTACATCTACTAACACTCCATCTGTATTCGTAAACTTTACTTATGTATTCGTAAAACTTACACTTGTATTCGTACAACTCACATCTGTATTCCTAAAATTCACTTCTGTATTCGTAATACACATCCATATTCGTAAAACTTACATCTGTATACGTAAAATTCACTTCTGTATTTGTGAAACACATCTGTATCCGTAACACTTACATCTGTATACGTATCACTTACATTTATATTTGAAAACCTCAGATCTGTATTCGTAAACACCACATCTGTATTCGTAAACTTACATCTATATCCGTAAAACTTACATCTGTATTTGTAAAACTTATATCTGTATTTGTAAAACTTATATCTGTATTTGTAAAACTTATATCTGTATTTGTAAAACTTATATCTCTGTATTTGTAAAATTTACATCTGTTCAAGTTCGGTGAACGTTCGGAAAACTCAGATATGTATTCGGAAAACATATGTACTAGTATTCGGAAAACTCACATCTCTATTATACACAACACTAGTGAAGATCCGGGTTGGAATAGGTCTTCAGCAACCCATGCTTGTTGTAAGAGGCGACGAACGGGATCGGGTGGTCAGGCTCGCTGACTTGGTTGATGCATGTCATCGTATACCAATTTTGTGGATCAATGCTCATGATGTCAATTACTGGATTGTCTGGTCCAGACTCGTTTATTTGCAGACCGCCGTCATATAGCTGGAATATTTCTGAGTGCGGCAACTTACTTGCTTGCTTACTTACTTGGGCGGTCGGGTAGCCTAGTGGTTAAAGCGTTCGCTCGTCAACGCCGAAGACCGGGTTCGATTCCCGACATGGGTACAATGTGTGAAGCCCATTTCTGGTGTTCCCCGCCGTGATATTGCTGAAATACTGCTAAAATCAAACTCACTCACTCACTCACTCACTCACTTACGTACTTACTTACGTACTTACTTATTTACTTACTTACTTATACAATCCTAAATGATGTCCACTTAGTTCACCTAGTCGCTCAACGCTATGGTCGAGGCCTGGTAGAAACTGACAGCAAGTGAGATCGGGTATGTTCGACATGATCAGACTCATCCCCTCGTCGACCATACAACAGAGTCAATACTGCCCTTTCTCAATACACAATGAGAGGGGGAACACGTCACGGGGAAATGTGACAGGAATAACGGTACTCTCAGGGCGGTCCGACTGTAGATCGGTTATTACGGGAGGGGGCGATATTGGAGTTATACTATACAGGGCACTACAAATATACATTGGTCAGTGAGTTGAGTTTTACCCCTTTTGACCTGCAATTCAATTACATCACGGTGTCAGGTTGGTGTAGAAGGAGAGCCTTGGAAGTATGACTTGGCTCCAATTTATGAACGCATGATTAACAGAGACCGTGAGAAACGCATCAGAGACAGTGAGTGAGTTTAGTTTTACACCGCTTTGAACAGTGTTTTAGTTATATCACAGCGTGTCACCTTGATGAGGGTAGAAAACTCGAAGTCTAAGATGTGTAACACTTTGGTGAAATCCATGAACACGGGGATGGTGTTGACAAAACAACATTTATCAGGGCGAAACTGGGACTCGAACCCGCGATCATCGGATTCTGGCAAGACTAAGGGAGGCAATTCTGCACAGCGAACTGTGGAGCCTTAGACATGTGGCCCCGTTTTTTTGTCTGGTAGTTATTCATGTCTCGTTATACTACAAAGAAATAGGACAGACTATAACGCGTGTTAGTGTCTCTGTACCATGTATTAGTGTCTTTGTAACAGACCGCCTCCGTGGTCTAGTGGTAGAGCGTCTGTGCGGAGAACAGACGATCCGGGGTTAGATCCCCGGCCGCGTCATACCAAAAGACGTGGTACTTGTTGTTACCCTGGCGCTCGGCGTTAAGGGGCTAAAACAAGGACTGGTCGGCTCGGAGTCAGTATACTGTGTCTGAGTGGGGTATTCATGTTAAACTGTGGGCTAGCACTATAAATCGGCATCAATCCGGACTAGTACAAGCAGCCACACACACACACACACACACACACGCGCGCGTGCATGCATGATAGTAGTGCAATAATCTAGGACGCGACGTAAACCCCATTTCACCTCACCTCTTTGTAACACGCGTTATTGTCCCTGTAACATGTAAACACCTCAAATATATTGCCTTGTGTTGATCTATTTTCAAATAAAACCGAAACGTATTTCGAAGCGCGGCATTAAATTAAAACCATCATTCGTATCTACAACAGTGGCATACCAAATTCACACCTAATGAAACATGTAAACAAAAGTAAATAAACTACCGGACAAAAGAACCTATACCATGTTTGATGGTGGTTAAAAGGAAACAAAAACAAGAAATTCGATAGTGGTGTACAGTAAACTACGGTTATAACGAACACGCTTATAACGAACTGACGGATATAACGAACTAACCTTTTATTCCCGACTATTTGCTGTAGTTATGCTGTATATATGCTTATAACGAATTACGGTTATAACGAACTAAAATTAGTAGTCCCTTTGAGTTCGTTATAACCGTAGCTTACTGTATTTGATACGGGTATCCAAGTTGTGTTACGGATCTTAACTATGCAGTGTTTCGGCGAATGTTTTCAGCTAAGTAACATTTGATAACGTTTGTATTTTTTTGTCAAATCCTATATTCAAGTGTATTCTTTCTTTTTACCCCGCAGTGTATAAGGACTTGGACGATGACAACGTTCAGGTACTCTGGAGATGTATCGACAGAGACTTTTTTAAGCTGATTGTTGTAAGATTCCACTGAGCAACCAGATCCCTAGCTCGTATGTCTGAATCTGTAGTTTAGATGTTGTATAAGCAGCTATACTGTGAAGTTGTTAATCAAATGTTTATGATGCATATATTTACTGATTGAATAAAATCTAAGCCAGATCAAATTACTTCTTGCCATACGTAATTTTTGGGTCAAAATGCCAAACATTTGAAGGCCAAATAACAAGAAACATCGTCAGACGTGAGGTCAATTTCTTTAAAATGCTCGTGCAATACGTGCTGCACGGTTTGTCGCCCATTTTATTATGAGTGGTTGTTTAAGGAGACTTGTGTGGAACTGAGACATTGTGCTTGATTCGGGAAATCACAAGTTGGTATGTGTATATACACATCTAGGAAAGCAGAGAGAGTTAGTTTTGGTTTGAAGTAAGCGTCATCGGATTACTATCGGATCTGTCCCACGCTCGTCTCTCCTCTCTCTAACACACGCACACACACGCACGCACATACAGAGACATACACACACACACACACACACACACGCACGCACGCACGCACGCACGCCCATACACACAGACATACAGACATACATACTCACTCAAACACACACACAAACAAACAGACACACACACACACATACAAACACACACACACAAACACATACATACACATACACACACATTGTATATGTTTATACAACAAAAAGGAAAACAAAAGAAACTTACATTCTATCAAATTATTATTTTTTTAATATAGATTTTTTAAAACTTACATTTATGGTACATTCTGGACTATATTAAAAATATATTAATCATATCAACATATATAACTTATCTTCATCACTCATTTTCTAAACAGTAAGGCTTTATCTCCGTCCCGCAATACATCATCCTCTAAAATTCATTCAACGTGACTTTGATGAGTTAAAAAATACCTTTATTTGGACGTATGAGATTGACGACCTCGCGTTAATGAAACCCCGGACTGTAGAAGTCCTCAGAACGAGGGCCTCACCCTTATTGAAAGTGCCCTCCTGAGTGGGAGTGACTGTATTCTGAGGACGGCCATGAGTAGACACTGAGACGTTGTTGTGGATACCCGTATTACCCCGTGTATATCACGTCGGATATCATTACCCCCTTATCAAGATCGGGGGAGGGGGTCAGTCAGAACACCTGGACTTTACTGGATGCTCAGGTGTGAGCCAAATACTTTTAATTACAGGTAGGAGACCTAGAATAAGGTATTCCGCTAGTTTTCTTTGAGTCCGCGTGTAGCTATGTTATGGCGAATACACAGTGACAGTGTTTGGGCCTATCTCAGGTTGAAGGTTAGAGCGAAATAACACGCCAGTTATATGGCCTAATATAAGTGTTATATGGAACTTGAATAGTGGTGTATCTTAACTACCAATTATGTCAATTAGTAATTAATCTTTGACGTCATTTATCTAATTTAAACAACAAGTTAGGTATGCTTATTGCAGCAACGGATGACGTATTAGACATATCGTCTTAACTATTGATTAATTTGATTTCCTGGACTTGGGTAATGCAACTAGGTACGGCCTCTCTGGCAACTATGTGGCACCTAGTTGTGTCATGTCTTGGAGTGACGTAATTTGGCATATGTATGACCAATTATGAGTGAGTGAGTTGGGTTTAACGCCGCTTTTAACATTATTCCAGTTATATTACGGCGTGTCAGCTTCATGTGGGAGGAAAGCCGGAAGTGATGCAGGTCTCAGACAAATACCACTTCGATGAAACCCACGACAAACCTAGAAACATAATTGGGGCGAACCGCGATTCGCACCCACAATCATAGGTTTCTGGCGTGCCCAAGGGACGCCTTAGACGACTGGGCCACCCGAGCCCCCTCTCTGGTTGTGTCTTTTCTTGGGGTGACGTAATACGGCATCTGTAGAACCAATTATGGCTTCCCTAGGCCGTAACTGTGGCTGAATATAAACTGACGCCAAAAGAAAGCATACACTTCAAAAGTGGATTTTACCAGATCATTACAAACATTGGTTGAGTGAAAACAGTCGCCGAAACACTGCAACTTAAGGTCCTTATTTGGCTGACAAACCTTATTTCATGGAGAACACCTTTCAAATGAATCAGGGCGTATGACACGAGTCAGTGTGCATATAATAATAATAGAAGACTTAATATGGATTACAACTTATTGGTTGTTTGCATCGACCCTTCGGGGCTTCTTCAGGTCGTTTCATCAGGTGACTATTTTCTGAGTGTATGTGAGTTAACATACAGCGACCCCGGAACGTTACAAACAATCAATAAGGGTTATTCATAAATAAGATTCATAACTTCAAGTTCAACATCTAAACGCCTATCAAAGATGTATGAATACCGACACCGCTACATCAGATACCGTCATACTCCAGACCTCACGCTCAAGCTATTAAGTAAAATCCCTTAAACACACACGCTGAAGCAGTCTCGGCTTATCTCCGGGCCAGTGATCTAGTTTACCGTTAGCTTTAACCCGTCACACTGTCCCTATGCAGTGCAGGGAATTCAGGATATATAGAAGTCGATATTGGCTGTCAATAAACGCCCGAACACTACTGGATACCATTGTTGTACACAGAGACAAGGACATAAAGTGTACAAGTGTTTGAGAATGACATTCTTCCCGCATTGTTCCACTGTATCGTGGCACGGGACCGCTGAATAGGCAGTACCCTGACTTGATTGATAGGTTGGGGTGATTGCTGGGTATTGAAGGGTGGCCTGTTAGACACTACTGACGTTAACATTCTTGAATCTGATCTGTAGCAACTTCTGCGGAAGGGAATAAATGATGTCACAGTGAAAAGGAGGAAGGTCTCGCTAAGTTTGTTGTTTTGTTTGTTTGTTGGTAAACGACGCGCTCAGAAATATTCCAGCCATATGACGGATATGATGTAAATAATCGAGTATGAACCAGACAAGACAATGATTGACATCATGAGCATCGATCTAGGCAATTGGGATACAATGACATGCATCAACCATGAAACGCCTGACCACGCGATACCGCTAATCGCCTTTTATGGCAAGCACGGGTTGCTGAAGACCTATTCTAACCCAGATCTTCACGGGTTCACGCTAAGTAAAATATTCGAAATAAAGTGGTAAGGTTAGGATGACGGCGTGTATTTATTGCACATTTTACATTTCGATCTAAGAGCTTACTCTTCTTCCTGTTTGCATGTTCCTGTTTCTCATTCGTGACCAACTCGTGTTATTCCGGGACAAGCCGAATAGCAGGTTACGGAAAGGGGCGAGTGCAGACGAATGGAAACCACCCGCCCCTAAATTGCTCCCCATCTAATATTGGTATTCAAGAACTGTTAAAAAACGGCTATTTTAACTGAATTTTCGATTTCCATGCTCATTCCGACTCCGTCTTTTACTACGCTATGTAGATTCAGTATACTCTATTGCTTGTCTTCGAGGTGATGAATTTGGATCGGTGACTTGTATGATTGCTAACAATATCAATCACTGGTTTCTCCAGTGTCGATTATTTACAGGTCGGCGTCATATGGCCGGAATATTCCTGAGCGCTGCATTTCATGTTGATCATAACAAGAATACAATATTTGGATTACTCTTATGAAAACCCATATAATCACCCGTGTTACATTATTACCATCATAAAATTGAAATATATAAGTTTGTTATTGCTTTTAAACCGTTATTTAAACCATATTTTCAGGTACTCGTTGCAAGACTCACAGGGATGTGGTGTGTGCCTTCATGGATGGTGTGTCACATATGAACATGTTTTGGGTTAAAATGAAACGTTTTGGATAGCATTTTCGACAGAGATACGTAAAACGTAAATTCATTTAGGGTGGCGAGGAGTTTAAGTTGCAACTTCCGCCATTGAGTGATACAAGAAACTGTTTACGCGTTCTACAACACACAATTTCCACTTCCGGTTCCGGTTGAGCTATGGCGGATCCGGTTGTCAGTTCCCGATTCGGACAGCGCCCTATTTTAGAGGTTCCCGCTCTAGAAGTCTTCAACCCTAACCGAATGGTTGGATCGTTACAGGACGACAACCCACGAGCTCATCCGACGTTCGGGCGAACCGGGTACACGGCTCCACAGCCAGACTACAGCCGTTACAACCACATACCCCCGTACCCGTATCCGAACCTACCCAGCGGGCATGCTCCACCAATACCGGTGTATTTTGGAATCAGCCAAGCACCGCGACAAGCTCAAACAGTCCCGGCGTATAGCCGTCACCCAGATCCACGTTTTTACACATATGGACCTTACGGGGAGGTGAGGGGAGGGTCTGTTCAACCCACGTACTATAACCCCTACCCTGGGGTGCAGAGCCCGTACTATGTACCCCCACCCCCTCCTCCACCACCCATACCCCCGCCGCCAATGGCTCATCACATAACGGACGAGAGTTTCTACATGGAAGGAGTGCTGGAGTTTGGTCGGCTTGTGACAGTGCATCTGAAAAGGTCTTCGAGAGATTTTACAAGTTTACCGGATTTCATGAAACGAGAGTTAAAAGCAACGTACGGGAAGTATCCCAAAACTGACATTCGGATAACATCGGATAAGGGGGAGTACCATATCTACGCCAAACCGCAGGGGTACGCGGATGATGCTGACTACCCCCGGTCCTTCCGCACCCCGTCGAAACACGAGCAAGAGGCAAGGAACCCCAGCTACAGACCCAGGGACGTGGAGAGATGGTACGACTGGGACCCACAGAACAGACGGGATGATGATGTATTTTTCGAATGAGGCAAATGCGTGAACAGGGTTATTCATCAACGTGTAGGACCTCCAGAAACGGCACACTGGATAGCATGGTGCACCATCGGGTGATTCAAATGGAGCCTCAGCATCGATTGTCATAGCAACCGTACCAGGTTGTGTGTTTTGGCAATGGCAGTGTTTCTCTGTTCGTATCGTAAAATGATTTGTGGATGAAGGGTGAGCACCTTCATCCTTATTTATGATGATGTAGAACATTTTGGAGACAGAAATAAGGTTTGTTGACTCAGATGTAACAACAATCCGCTTTGGACATTCCTGTGTCACAGTGCAATCTGATACAGTACTGACCCCTCAGTGATTAGTCATTTATTGGGCACTTCTTTCTGTACAAGAACGTTAGAGCATATCTATAAATAGCGCTAGTGTGGTGTGGTGGCCTCGTGGTTAAAGCGTTCGCTCGTCACATCGAAGACACGATTTAAATTATTATAAGGTTCGATTCCCCTCATGGGTGCATTGTGTGAAGCCCATTTCTGGTGTTCCTCGCCGTGATATTGCTGGAATATTGCTAAATCGCTACTGCTTCCACACCTGTTTGAGGGAATTTAGGCGCTATATAAATTCATTAACATTGGTATCAATATTATTATCACAGTTTAGATGTCAGTGTCCTTTGTTCTGCTTTATATATAACCTGAAAACATTAATGGATTTGGACATGTATAATAATTCCGGCTTTTGTACATCCAATTTTAAGTGTATGTCAGTGTGTGTCTATTTTGAAAGTTTATTTTATAGATTGATAATCCTCTTTTTTAAAGGATAAGTCATCTGAGACAATCCACTGTAGAATTATACCGAATGTTGGTCAACTTCAATTCAGAAGCATTCATTTGGGCAGATTTTGACAAGAGGTATAGGTTCTCCTGTCCTGGGGACTACCATGGTAAGTGTTAGCAGTATCCGCTTGAGGTTGTGACGACAGAAGTATAACTGTTTACATTCCTGTAATAAAACATCCGTCCAATATAAGTAATTACTTTGTTATTCAGGTTCGTGGCCCGTGAAGACACGGGTAAGAATAGGTCTTCAGCAACCCATGTTTCCCGTAAAAGGCGACTATGCTTGTCGTAGGAGTGGGTGGTCAGGCTCGCTGACTTGGTTGATGCATGTCATCGATCCCAATAGCGTCGATCGATGCTTATGATATTAATCACTGGATTGTCTGGTCCAGACTCGATTATTTACAGACCGCCGTCATATAGCTGGAATATTGCTGAGTGCGGCGTTAAACAACCAACCAACCAACCAACCAATCGTGATTTTAGATTGGATCGGAACCCGAAGGGGTTCCAGGTAACAATAGAGCCCCGGGAAACTACACTAGTCCTTAGAGGTGACAAAATGGATCGCGTGGTCAGGCTCGTTGACTTGGTTGAACATGTCATCGTGTCGTAATTGCGTGGGTCGATGCTCATGATGTCAATCTCTGGGTTGCCTGGTCCAGACTTGATTATTTACCTCCCACGTAATTTATGTGGAGAGCGGCGTTGATTAACAAACAAAAAAACAACAACATCGAGAACAGTTTTATTTGTTTAAATTCGTGGTCTTGTGGATAGGTTATGAGCTGACGTTGAGGCAAGATAGGGTCTCCTCGTCTTTCCGAAAATGACCTGTCCCTTTTCACACCTCAAGGCCGGGTTTTGCCGGAATAAGATCCAGATTTGGAGGCTAATTTTAAGCGAGTTAGATTTTCACGTTTAACGTGTTGACCCGCCAATAACCGAATCTGGACCAGACAAACCAGTGTTTCACAGCATAAACAAGATTGAGAAACTTTACCTTCGTATGACTGACATTCCAGTCAGAGACCGAGATCTACTGATCAACTGGAGGCACGGGTGGCCCAGCCGTCTAAGGCGGTGCAATTCGCTGTGCAGAGTTGCGTCCCTTGGGCACGCCAGAAACCTATGATTGTGGGTTTGAATCCCGGTTGGCCCCGATTATGTTTCTAGGTTTGTCAGCACCATACCCGTGCTCGTGGGTTTCACCGAAGTGGTAAACGTCTGAGACCTGCATCACTTCGGGCTTTCCTCCCACATTAAGCTGACACACCGTGATATAACTTGAATACTGTTTAAAGCGGCGTTAAAAACAACTGACTCACTACTGATTAACTGGAACTTGTGTTAAAGCCAAGGCCTGTTCAGATCGACTGTAACATTTTGTATTCTGAGAATATTTTTTGGGGTGGGTTGTGGCAACTATTAACACAAGTTTAACAAAACGAAGGTATTTGTCGTTGTCATTTGGCACCGTATTTAGATATATGTATTGTTATTTTCAGAATGATCCATCACTGCTTTCAGTATGACAACACCAAGGTCCAGATTTAAGCACATCGTGTTGATACTCAACACGTGCATTAACCCAGCTCTAAGATTAAATTTCCTTTTTTACAACCCATATAGCCCCTGTTTCGTCGTGTTTTTTTATAGAGCTGTATTTGAGTGTTTTTATTCACTCAAGACTTATGTTAGTCTAGTGTATGTGGTTAAACGATACACACTACTTGAATTTGAGTCGGGGGATTCCCCACACTCGATCTATGACTGGTGCGTTGTTTTCTAATGCTGTAGGTTCATGCAAGATCATGGCGTGTAGATTATAGGGTTTACCTTCACTGAGGGTTCTTTCAGTACACTCGAATGCATGGGATTGTTACGATCTAACCATTTATTCTTTGTTACGACTTGATGGTTTTAAAAATTATTTTTAAAGAAAATATTCAACATGATTCATTTTAAGTACAATCTCTTTGTCAATATCCAAACAGGAATTGAATAATAACATTATTTGATGAACTAATGCAAAAATAATAAACATGAATTGATAACTCATCCGCGGTGAACACACAATGCCATTTAGAAAGTGGTCAAATGTAACAACTGTTATATTTGGGATAACACTTCCTTTGTTAAGTACAGATACTCGTACTTTACTGTCGTAAAAGGCGACTATGTCGTAGGAGGCGACTAACGGGATTGGGTGGTCAGGCTCGCTGACTTAGTTGAAGCATGTCATCGATCCCCTTTGCGTGGATCGATGCTCATGGTATCAATCACTGGATTGTCTGGTCCAGACTCGATTATTTACAGACCGCCCTCATATAACTGGAATATTGCTGAGTGTGGCGTAAAACAACAAACAAACAAGCTTTATCAAGAAAGTGTTATCCCACATATAACATTTGTTACATTTGACCACTTTCTAAATGGCATTGTGTGTTCATAGCTTTCGGCCATGGGAGCCGTGCCAATTTACACTTGTCAGAGGGGTACACAAAGTACGTGATCTAGATAACAAGTTGTCGAACTTTCATTTTTGTGGAAGCCTCGGTGGCTGAGCGGGTTAGATTGCGGACTTTGTATGCTGGCGATAAGGTGTCTCACTCGGTGTGGGTTCAAATCCCGGACGGGACTCAACCAAAAATTGTACGGGAATCTGTACTTTACAATGAAAGTGTTAGCCCAAATATAACATTTGTTACATTCTAGAAGTTGGTGAGTAAATAAGAAAACGTTAACTTATGGATAACTTCCGGTATATCGCACTTAGCGACGTGTCAATGTAGTGTTTTACGCCGTTATTCAGCTTGCGAACAGTGTTAGAATCAAATTAAAGTTGTCATTAATAAAGATGTACCTTTTCAATTGTAGTGCCACTTGGTCGAGATCTGTTGGTCCAGACTCAATTATTTACAAGGTTGAACATGTCATCGTATCCAATTGTGTGGATCGATGCTCATGATGTCAATCACTGGGTTGTCTGGTCCTGACTTGATTATGTACAGACCGCCGCCATATAGCTGGAATATTGCTGAGTGCGGCGTTAAACAACAAACAAACAAGCATACGTTGCTTGGGAACTTATTCCAACCAAGATTTTTTAATTATTTGAAGCTGGAATATTGCTGAGTGCGGCGTTAAACAACAAACAAACAAGCTTACGTTGCTTGGGAACTTATTCCAACCCAGAATCTTTAATTATTTGAAGAAACCAGATGGTATTAGAGTTCCCATGATAGGTTCTCGACAACAATTACTCATAACGTCACAGCAGCTGTGTGTCCAGTTGTCGAACATGACAAGGGTACAATACAATACAATACAATACAATACAATACAATACAATACAATATGAATGTCAAGGGAACATGTGTCACGACCTTGTGTTGACCACTAAGGTGAGGCGAATGTGGCTTCAAACAATGGTTGTATTAGTACCCTCTTGCAATTATCTATATACATATCATTGTGAACACTGTATAGGCCGGACCTTATCAATGAGAAACATGAAAAGTGTTTGTGTATCAGCGGGTTTACTGTAGATGGTCGTCTTTGTTGTCAAGATGATTATAATCATGTCTCATAAACTTCGCTGAGGTGTTTATTAGATTACTGCCAATAACGAAGTTGTAAACACGACTGTGGTATTTGCCAGTTCATGATTATAGATTGATAATTCAACCGGGAGAATTACTAAAGGAGTCCAATTCAGAAGAAGTCAGTCATGATTGACCACGTACGTTCAATAATTTTTTTCAAAGGAAAACCCTTTATTTGCACACTTGGAAAGTCAAGATTATTACTCGTACGCTCTAGTTTGACAGTAATCATTGTGTTGACGTGTACTGGAGAAAATGAACGTTCCTTTTTTCATTGGTTTAATTCCGTCTCAACGAAGTTTCTTAGCAACATCAAATATCAAAGATGTGTGTTTGTTGTTTAACGCCGCACTCAGCAATAAAGAACGGGAGCATAATGCCCTTGATATTGGCTGACAGAAATGAATCCCATTGGTTTAAATCAGAAGTGCTTTATCCATTCCAGGTTCGGTGAGTAAAGATCAGTAAACGTTATTGGCCTGTCGTGATGGAAGCCTAATTATTTTTTCTGTCTCATGTTTCTAAAAGATCCGAAATGTATACGTTGTGGGCGATTTCCGATCAAAGTGAGTGAGTGAGTGAGTTTGGTTTTACGCCGTTTTTAGCAATATCACGGCGGGGGACACCAGAAATGGGCTTAACACATTGTACCCATGTCGGGAATCGAACCTGGGTCTTCGGCGTGACGAGCGAACTAGGCTACGGGAATGCATGAATGGTTTTTTTTAGAAAGCATATGAACAAATGTTTCTGAGCTTTTTCTAACTTGCGACCATGACCTTAAATCTTGTTTGATGACGTGCCAAACGAATCCCCCAGAGCTATTTGTCAGAAGTCTACTGAAGATTAATACCTAATGTCAATAATCTTTGAGTAGTAGTATATTCGGAAAATCACCAGGGGAGGTGTTATCACCTTACAGTAGTCTGCTGATTAAATTCCTCAAGTATGTTGATGATCCAACAAAGTCAGCTTTTCCAGGATTTTCCAGCTCAGTTCAATACATTTTGGGGGCAGTGGGGTAGTCTAGTGTTTGAAGTGTTCAATTGTCACTCTGAAGACCCGGGTTCGATTCCCCACATGGGTACAATGTGTGAAGCCCATTTCCGGTGTCCCCTGCCGTGATATTTCTGGAATATTGCTAAAAGCAGTGCAAAACCATTTTCACTCAATTCATTTTGTCTTGAAAATGAATACCCATGATCATTTATGGGTTAAAGAAGATAAAAAAAGAAAGAAAAAAGTTTGTGTCAGTTCAAAGACTTTCCTTTGGACGATGGTGTTGAACAACTTCTGTTTTGCCGTGATATTCTGTACCAGAAAAACACAACTATTTGCTTAAATTTATGATTTTATTTATTCAACAATTGAGTTTCCTGATACAGTAAACTTGTAACTCTGCATTAGTTCATGTTTCAAGGGACTTGGACACATGAGCAAACAGAACGTAATCTGCGTCTTACCTCAACAGTTCCCTGTGAGGACTTACATATCAAACGATATAACCTTAATCCTTATCAGGGAGTACAGGGAGTAAAATCCTAAACAAAGAACACTCAGACCACACTTATTTAATTTTATGTTCACGGATATATATAAGAGGGTATATCTTACTAGCAGGAGACATAGTAAAAATAAATATTTTTATGCTTAATTTATTTCTTTTCCAGCTGCTTTTCAGTAGGGGCAGTTGGCCCGTGAAACAAAAAATAAAAAAGTGTGGACTTAACTTTCAGGAAATTATTCAAGTTATAAGTACCGTATTCGACGTAATAAGCGCCAAGGGTGCTCTCAAAATTAGAAATAGGGGACTGTTATTAGAATATTATTTTGGTTGAAAAGAGTTGAAAAATAAATTTCGTGGTTTATGCTGACACACTGAAATGTTTATATGCGACAGATACATTTGTCCATAATTTAATTGCCCATAAGTGAGAATGCATATAACACACGAGTGTGTTTTATACGCGAATAGATAAGTCTTTTGTACATTGATCATTCGGAAGGAGTGCTAATTGGGATTGTTCACTAGCCAATATATTAGCAAATATCGCTGTGGGCGCTTATTAAAAAGGAATACAGTAACCCATGTGTACTCAATACACTATATAAATAACAAACTTCAAGGTATTCATTATCTGAAATGGCACTAGTCACACAAATACCAGTGGAATTGGCTTTCTTTTTCATTTTATTAATTTGTAACCATGGTTACATGGAAATATCACACTGAAAGTAAACTGATGTGTTTGTTAGACTATTTACTTGAAAATACCCAATCTGAACCTGTGAAAATAAAGAGGTTGTAAGAAAATAAGTTAAATGTATAGAATCATAGCCTTCACCTTCTCAACTTGTCATCGTATCCCAAATTGCGTGGATCGATGCTCATGATGTCAGTCACTGGATTGCTGGTCCAGACTCGATTATTTACAGACCGCCGTCATATAGCTGGGATATTGCTGAGTGTGGCGTTTAACAAGAAACCAACAAACAAACAAACAAACCTTCTCAACTACTCTCACTTCCTCAGATGGTCAAACATATGTCATACTATCAAACATCACATCCAAGGACACAGGAAACTCCTCTCGTATGCACGTTCTAACACAGGCAGTCACACACACTGCAAGTCACCAGCAACAGCTGAAGGCTAAACGTGCTTTATTACCTACAAGGGCTAACATATCCGGGTTCATAAAATTCCTATGTGCCTAGGGTCATATCACCTCATGAGACAACAGTGTATTGTTTCCGTCATTGTTGACGTCATTCGAATCTTATTGTGATGTGAGGTTGGAATGACGTCACACTAGAAACGATGTCATAGCTGAAGAATGTTGACATCATTCGACAAATTGTGGTTCCGCTGCTGTTGCATGAGCATGGGTATGGCGCTGACAAACCTAGAAACATACACGGGGCAAACCGGGATTGAACCCACAATTATAGGTTTCTGGCATGCCCGAGGGAAGCAACTCTGCACAGCGAATTGCGGCGCCTTAGACAACTGGGCCCCCCGTGCCCCCCGGTCCCCCCCCCCCCATGCCCCCCAACCCCCCCCCCCCCCCCATGCCCCCCCCCCCCCCCCCCCCGGAATTGAGACACTCGCGTGATAAACAGAGTATGACATGAATACTCATATAATATCCTCTATTTATTATTTCAATTTCTTGACTAGTGTGTCGACAACTGCAAGACAATGTATCAGTGTTTGTTTTTAACCTGTCACAGTTGTCTCTAGATCATGACTGTCAGTTAAACGTAGTATACAACTGTATCTGTGTTAAAGTTAGAAACAATGGAATGAAAAGTGCAGTTTGAATTTATCAAAGTACGCTGCAGTGCTGGCAGTGTTGAGCTCTCCCTCACATGGTCATACACACACAAGGTCATGTCACACAACCTCATATACACCAGGTCATGTCACACAACCTCATATACACCAGGTCATGTCACACAACCTCATATACAAAAGGTTGTGTCATACAACCTCATATACAAAAGGTTGTGTCACGCAACCTCATATACAAAAGGTTGTGTCACACAACCTCCAATACAAAAGGTCATGTCACACAACCTCATATACATACAAGGTCATACACAAGGTCGTGTCACACAACCCCATATACACAAGGTCAGGTCGCACAACCTCATACACATACAAGGTCAGGTCACACAACCTCATACACACACAAGGTCAGGTCACGCAACCTCATACACACACAAGGTCAGGTCACGCAACCTCATACACACACAAGGTTAGGTCACACAACCTCATACACACACAAGGTCAGGTCACACAACCTCATACACACACAAGGTCAGGTCACGCAACCTCATACACACAAGGTCAGGTCACGCAACCTCATACACACAAGGTCAGGTCACGCAACCTCATACACACACAAGGTAAGGTCACGCAACCTCATACACACACAAGGTCAGGTCACGCAACCTCATACACACAAGGTCAGGTCACGCAACCTCATACACACAAGGTCAGGTCACACAACCTCATACACACACAAGGTCAGGTCACGCAACCTCATACACACACAAGGTCAGGTCACACAACCTCATACACACACAAGGTCAGGTCACGCAACCTCATACACACACAAGGTCAGGTCACACAACCTCATACACACACAAGGTCAGGTCACGCAACCTCATACACACACAAGGTCAGGTCACGCAATCTCATACACACACAAGGTCAGGTCACACAACCTCATACACACACAAGGTCAGGTCACGCAACCTCATACACACAAGGTCAGGTCACGCAACCTCATACACACACAAGGTCAGGTCACACAAGTAACAAGTCACACACCCTGCCGCCCTGTCATCCTCCACAACATCCTCCCTGTCACCCCCTCATTCCTCCCTCACACACCGGTTGTCACACGTCATCCTGACACCTCCGACACCAGTTTTTTATGCGTTTCTGTATTCTCGGGGTTGAGGTTGATGAGACGGTTACTGGACTCGGCCAGGTCAGTGATGGAGACACGGCCATGTTGTCGGATGTATTTGGCCACATCCTCCAGCTCGTCCATGGTGATGTAGATGAACTTGCCGCGGTCGTCCACTACGCCGGTCAGCTGACCCTCAGCCTGAAGATCTTGGACTCGCTGTATCACGTCCTGGAGAAATACAGGGAAATACCGAATTTGCAATCTTTTCATGTTTTTATCAAGCTGCTTAAATGATTTTTTATGCACTTGGTAAGGCCTGTTTTATTACGATATAGATCTTGATTATCGATCAGATAGTTTTGGCCGGGCGCCACCATTTTGTTGGAAGCAATTGCAAGTGATCTAGGAGGTAGAATCTGATTGGTCGATAGGAGGCACATAGAAAGGACATAATAGCCACTGGTGGCACTACGATCGAGCCTGGAAATTCCAGTCTATTTCGGCAAGTGTGGAAACTTGAATTTTATAGTCAGTTAAAGCCCTTGCCTGGGGAAAATGGACCAGCAAATTCCAGACTAGTTCGGTAAGGGTGGAAACTGGAATTTTATAGTTAATTAATGCCATTGTCTCGGGAAGATGGACCAGCAGAGGTTGTTAGGGAACCAAGTCTAACCTGGAATCACCATTGGGCAGTCATGTATGTTCAGTATTCACTGGAACAAGACAAAGTCCATTACTCAGTCTAAGTTCCTGCATATTGCATTCGTCTGAAGTCAAGAGTCACACCATCAATCACAATACCAAACCAGTTCCTCCAACAATCAATCACCCTTGTGTGTACCTCCCTGGCTCAGTGTCATACAGAAGCAGGTAGCACTATGATAAGGAGGTCCCCACCCTTCATTATATCAGGGCAGACATACAATCTGGTTGTTCAACAGCAATAGTGTGTGCTTCTGCTATCTGTTGTTTGATTAAGTTATCAAAGTAACACACCCTTCTCATTGGCTGGGAATTAGATCTACTGTTGTTTATTACACAGTATCTAGGTTTGTGTACCTATAGACATGATAGAAAACAGAAGAGACCAAGAAAGGTGAGGTGAGGTGAAATTGGGTTTAACGTTGCGTCCAAGATTATTGCACTTATAACGATGGCGATGAACGTGTATCTGTGTGTGTGGCTGCTTGTACTAGTCCGGACTGATGCCGATTCATAGTGCTAGCTCACTGAGATACCATGCCGCAGTTTAACATGAATACTCCACTCAGACACAGTATACTGACTCCAAGCCGACCAGTCCTTGTTTTAGCCCCTTAATGCCGTGCGTCAGACAGAGTAACAACAAGTACCATCTTTAACGTCTTTTGGTATGACACGGCCAGGGATCGAACCCCGGACCCCAGACCAAGAACGACTCTGGTGTGGTGCCATTTCAAGGCAAGGCCTAGAAGATGTAATCAATGTCTTGTGAGAAAATGTGACATGGTCCCTGGGTAATATGGACGCCCTCGACTTCACACTAGCAGACCAACTAAGGCCAGGGATTTTCATTTTTATTTTGTTCATGGATTTTGATTGGAGGGTTGAAAAAAATTAAAAATATAAAATGCAATGAATAGGATATCTTACAATCATTTCAAAGATTTTATTTGCATTGGTTAGGTTGTAAAAATTTGACGCCGTATTAAAACACGCCAACCTTTTTATTCTAATTTGATTGTTTTCTGAATTTTCAAGTTTTAAGTGTGGCGGATCCATAAAATAAGCAAAATAGATCTAAGGCCTGAGTTTGTTTTGAATAACTTGAATCAAATGTGCTTTGACTTCCCACTGGTCCAAGCAGTGGTTAAAGCCTTCGCTTGTCACGCCAAAGGCCCGGGATCGATGCGTGACATGGGTACAATGTGTGAAGCTCATTTCTTGAGTTCCCAACCGTGACATTGCAGGAATATTGCTAAAAGCGACGTAAAACTCTACACACTCACTCACTGTCTTTCAAACAGGTAGTCATCAAGCACTGCTCTAAATCAGGATAAGGATCATGCTATTTTCCCCCTTATTTGTCCTACAAGTGACCCGCAGTGACACCAAACACGGCCGGTTTGTTTGTTGTTTAATGCTGTCCTCGGCAATATTCTAGCTGTATGACAGCGGTCCGTAAATAATGGAGTCTGGAGCAGACAATGCAGTCATTGACATCATGAGCATCAGTCTACACAATTGGGATACAAATACATGCATCAACCAAGTCAGTGAGCCTGACCACCAGATCTCGTTAGTCGCCTCTTACAACAAGCATAGTTGCCTCTTACGACAAGCATGGGTTGAAGACCTGTTCTACCCCAGATCTTCACAGGTATGTTGCCTAGTAACCCACCTGTGTTTTCAGTTTGAAGTGGGCAGCCAGGTCTTCCAGTATCACCACCTTCATATCCTGCAGAAAAAAAACACTGATGACAGTGATGACAATGACAACACCGTGAAGACAAAATCATGACACAGCGATGACATTTATACCACGACACAATGACACACTAATGATCACAATAATGACACACTGACATAACGACGACACAATGATGACACAATCGTGACCACAATGGGAAGGTTGGGGACACGTAGTCAATACAGATATATAATATGTTAAAACTACTCTATTGTACCTCAACATAAATAATATTTGTTTGTTTGTTTGTTGTTTAACGTCGCATTCAGCAATATTACTGCAATATGACGGCAGTCTATAAATAATCAAATCTGAACCATGTACC
This sequence comes from Haliotis cracherodii, assembly GCF_022045235.1. NCBI lineage: Eukaryota > Metazoa > Mollusca > Gastropoda > Lepetellida > Haliotidae > Haliotis > Haliotis cracherodii. The sequence goes on from NW_027266343.1 coordinate 8,413,692, forward strand.
AGAAATCAAGTGATTGACACAATTGGGAAATGATGACATGCATCAAACATCAAACAAATCAGCGAGCCTGACCACCCGATTAGTTGCCTCTTAAAACATACGGTAGTCGCTTCTTATGGCAAGCATGGGTTGCAAAGACCAATACTACAGGGATCGTCAAAGGTTACATAAATAATAATAAAACAAACAAATTTATTTGGCTTTTCATGTTAGCCTTATATAAAGATCTGCATCATTAGCCTTGTCAAATCATCACTGTGTGAGACAAATGTATGTATCTAGGTAGGTATTTACAAAGACCCAAAGTTTCACATTTCATCTGAAGTGAGTTTAAGCATTTACACACTTTTACGCCACACTCAGCAATATTCCAGCTATATGACGGCGGTCTGTATAAATAATCGAGTCTGGACCAGACAATCCAGTGATTGATATCATGAGCATCGATCCACGCAATTTGGATCGATGACATTCATCATCCAAGTCAGCGAGCCTGACCACCCAATCCCATTAGTCCCCTTTTACGACAAGCATAGTCACCTTTTACGGCAAGCATGGGTTGCTGAAGACCTATTCTATCCCGGAATCTTCACGGGTATGGTATGGTATGGTATGGTATGGTATGGTATGGTATGGTATGCATGGGCAGATACAGCTTTTGCAAGGGGGGTTGCACAATTAAGATCTATTTATTGTCTTTGGTGGTAATTTATACAGAAATAAAGATTTTTTTTCGAAATAAAAAGGGGAGTGAGTGAGTGAGTGAGTGAGTGAGTGAGTGAGGTTTAACGCCGGAGTGTCAGCTTAATTTTGGAGGAAAGCCTGAAGTGATGCAGGGCTCAGAAGTTTACCACTTCAGTGTAACCCACTAGCACGGGTAAGGTGCTGACAAACCTAGAAACATAATCCAGGCGACCGGGGATTCGAACCCACAATTATAAGTTTCTGGCGTTGCCCAAGGGATGCAACTCTGCACAGCGAATCGCGGCGCCTTAGACAACTGGGCCACTCCTATGGTGTGTGAGTCTTAGGGTGACTTGGACCAGGGAAGGTCTATTTGTGCCCAACACATCAAAGGGAGTGAACAAGAGTACAAAACCATCATAAACCTGACAGAGTTATGTCCCTTATGTGTGCTGAAATTCCATGACAGGGTTACTTCGTTTGTCATAGCACATTTCCTATTGCTATCAGAAGCCGGGGGATGGCTTGTATAAAGACAGAACCTTTTGAAAATCACAATTTCATATTTTGCACATTTGATAGTAACAACTAATACAAATAACCATATGAAACAAAGGTTCACCCACTGGTCCAAGTGTATGCAAAGTTTCAAGAATAATATTTGAAAAGTTCTGCTCAATGAAGTATTGACTGTCATAACATATTGATTGTCAGATTCAACAAGTCACTGCAATTCTAACAACATAACTTAAGATTATGATAGTCATAACAGCACTACGAGGTCTCCTGCAATGAGTGTTCTGGTAAGGAATCATAGAAGAGTTACCTCCCCTTACCTGTTCCTCGTCTCATGTGAGTATGGTATTAACCAATGCTAACAAGGTGAGGTGAGGTGAAATGGGGTTTAACGTCACGTCCAAGATTCTATTAAGTGTTTGTGAGTGTGGCTGCTTGTACTCGTCCGGACTGATGCCCATTTATAGTGCTAGCTCACAGTAATACCCCCGACCCGCCTAGTGTGTCAGTAGTTTAAAATCAAATAATGGATAGGGTTAGGGTTTGAAAAATTCATAAAAAAATGGAAAATTAATAAAAACATTTTTTTTCTTTTGACTGCACCCCTCCATATGACACAGATTATATGTACTAAGTTTGAGATGAATCCTTTGAATAGTTTAAGAGAAATCGCGTGGACAAAGTTTTCGGACGGAGGGACGGACAGACGGACGGAACCTAGGTATAATAAAATCTAGGTAGCCTGTGACTGGCCTGATTCTATCTAATACATAAACCTTCCTCACCCTTCTCAAAAAGAAAATGCTCTCTTAAAAAATAATAACATTGCTTGTTATTCATCCATCACAACTAACGACATTTCTCGAGCAGCATCCAATCATTATATTGTCACAAGTTTTTTGTTTGTTTGTTGTTTAATGCCGCACTCAGCAATATTCTAGCTATATGACGGCGGTCTGTAAATAATCGAGTCTGGATCAGACAATCCTGTGACTCACATCATGAGCATCGATATACGCAATTGGGATACGATGACATGCATCAAACCAAGTCATCGAGCCTGACCACCCGATGCCATTAGTCGCCTCTTACGGCAAGCATAGTCGCTTTGTATGGCATGGGTTGCTGAAGACCTAACCCGGATCTTCACGGGTCTTGTCACAAGTAAGTCATGTTTCCATTGGCTATCCCTCTGCTGAATTAATTGATACTGAAGTTTGAACCTCGTTGAAATGTGCAATACATTTCATCCTGTGCTACCAGATTTTCCCCAATATTGGCAGGGTAAAAAAATGACTGAAACTGAAATCTGAAACTGCTCGACTAACTAGCGCCGTTGAATAACTTCTTGCCCCTGTAACCAGGTACTTGTTTTAAGCTGCTCTGTCAGACACCTGTTCATGCTGATCATACCTTGATGTAGTTGATGAATTCCTGCAGTAGAGACTCGGACTGAAAGTATAACAAAAAGAAATGAAGAATTAATCCCAGAATACACAGTTGTCTTCTGGCACCATTTCCGTAGAATTTAGTGCTAACAAATAGACACTACCTGAGCTTACCTGAGATGAAGAAATTTTGAGTGGACATGTCATTTGGACTACTGGCTTATAGTGAGTGAGTGAGTATGGTTTTACGCCGCTTTTAGCAATATTCCACCAATATCACGTCCGGGGACACCAGAAACGTGCTTCACACATTGTACCCATGTCGGGAATCGAACCCGGGTCTTTGGCGTGACGAGCGAACGCTTTAACCACTAGGCTACCCGGCCGCCCCTACTGGCTTATAAAGCCGCAGACTGCCTACAATTGCCAAATGGCAAAAATGTGTTTAATTTGTTTCAGAAATGCAGTTCTATTTGGTCATGTGAGGGCAGTGTTTGAAATTAAGAATGACAGTCAAGGGGTCGTTGTCATCACTCTAATGTTCATAGTTAGAGAGGAAAACCCTCAGGGACCTCGAGAACCACCCTAAGTCAATCTCATTAAAATCAGATCTTAGTTCTAAACAAAGATCTGAGGACATCCCATTACGGGTCACGTCAGAATGACCTTTCATCCGACCAATCAAAGCGTCACTTACCAGATCATGAAAGTGACAGTCGGAATGTGTTTTCTAATCATGCAACCTCCAAAACGTTAACATGGTGTTTTCCGAACGGCAGTTATAGCCCGTACGACTGATTCCGTCAAAATTATCAATATCATCTATCTCTTTAAAACATTTGAATGGAGGAGGCATTGTACAGTACATGGGAAGCACTGCCATACAAAACTGTTCTAAATATATAGGCTTGACTCGGAAAGTAAATTACCTCGTAATTGTGCTTCGGAAATCAGCTCATTTGTACACAGGCGGAAAAAGCTTCATTGGGTATTTACACGAGCTGTCTTTATACATTTGAGTTTTTCATTTAATGCATGTGTTTCTGTATGCAAGTTAATTGAAAGTAATTGGGTTTTGAATATTTTTTGGGGGGTATTTTACGCAAATACGCTGCTTATCTGTAGCTCTGGGTAGTGACCGATAGGAATACCGGTACTCTCTGAATGTGAGGTGAGGTGAAATGGGGTTTAACGTCGCGTCCAAGATTATTGCATTTATATAGCGACCTGCATGTACATGTGTGTGTTTGTGTGGCTGCTTGTACTAGTCCAGACTGATGCCGATTTATAGTGCTAGCTCACTGAGATACCATGCCGCAGTTTAACATGAATACCCCACTCAGACACAGTATACTGACTCCAAGCCAACCAGTCCTCTTTTTAGCCCCTTAATGCCGAGCGCCAGACAGGGTAACAACAAGTACCATCTTTTAGTATGACGCGGTCGGGGATCGAACCCCGGACCTTCCGCTCTCCGGGCGGACGCTCTACCACTAGAATGTATTACTGATGTGTGGCACAGACTACACTTGCTCTTACACTGAGATCTGGTACAGCATCATCCTGGCCTTCTTCCTCCACAGAGAACATCTCCTTCAGCTTCAGGTACTCCTCGTGCTCCTGTCTCTCCTTCTCCTCACGGATCTTCTTCTCCTCTTCCTCCTGAAGGGTTTGTCAAGTTTATCATGAGAAGCTATTACCCACACATTCACCATTCTTCATAATAAAACACACACACATATATATAAATGTTATGGGTTTTGGGATGCTAAAGAAACATTCATGGTAAAACATCTCATTCACTTTCTCTTAAAAGCAAGCCATCATCTGAGTATTTACAATGTCTGCGTGATGCTACACCCCATGTTATTAGCACAAGTAATCATGATAAACATCTGAAAAAGTATGATCCGACGACACTAATAATCAATGAACAAAATAGGAAGTGAAATGAATCTTACGATGCTGCAATGATGCAGCAAATCTCAAAATGTATCAAGTATCTGAACTCCAAGGAAATACAATGCAAGGTCTGGAAGCCCTAACATTATGCTTGATGATGACCTCTAAAGTCTGAACATAGCCTCCAACTCACAAAATGTATCAAGTATCTGAACTCTAAGGAAATACAATGCAAGGTCTGGAAGCCCTAACATTATGCTTGATGATGACCTCTAAAGTCTGAGAACATAGCCTCCAACTCACGAAATGTATCAAGTATCTGAACTCCAAGGAAATACAATGCAAGGTCTGGAAGCCCTAACATTATGCTTGATGATGACCTCTAAAGTCTGAGAACATAGCCTCCAACCCCCCTAAGCCAACTCCAGCTACTTCCCCCACAACATCTCACCCTTGCAGCCTCCTCCAGCTTCTCCCTCTCCTCATCCTTCTTCCTCTGTTCATCCAGCAGTGCTTCTCGCTTCTTCCTGTCAGCTCTCTCCTCCATTTCTTGCTGAAAACACAAATTATCATCATCAGTTAATGCTTTGATTACATGTTGGAGTGTGCAAACATTTTGAAATGTGAGAACACTGAGCATATCAGCCTTTCAAAGCCATACAAATGAGCCATGGCAGTTATCGATAGTAATCCTATATGATGGCAATGGTGCTAAGATAATTTTGTTTTGGTCTTGTTCTTAATTTCTTAAGTGCTCCTTCACCCAAGTCAGACATGAATTGCTTATGAGATGCAGATGCAGTAGATGCAGAAGGGGAAGTTCCAGCCTCTAAATAAAACCAGTGTCTGAAATCAAGGGGAGTCCCATCTTCCTGAGGCAAGGGATTTAACTGATTGTAAAAGTCCAGTTTCCATCCTTGCTGAACTAAGCTGGAATTTTTGGGCTCGATCATAGTGAGTGACTGAGTTTTACACTGTTTTTAGCAATATTCCAGCAATACTTAGGCGGGGGACACCAGAAATGGGCTTCACACATTGTACCCATGTTGGGAATCGAACCCAGGTCTTAGGCGTGACGAACGAACCCTTTATCACTAGGCTACCTGACTGCCTGCTCGATCATAGAGCCACCAATAATGAGTTATGTCCCACAACTACTTGAACCAGCAGAGGCTCTAACCCGGAATTCCAGCAAGGGTGCTTAACCATGTTCACACTGCTTAACACGAGAAACACTCACCTCTCGTGCTGCCCTTTTTTCAGCCTTCTCCTGTAGTTTCTTGAGTTTCTTGGCACCAACCTTCCCGTCACCTTGATTCAAGGTGTCTGCGATGTCATCATCATCACCACCGTCAAACATCTCCTCGTCTAAATATAACACAGGCAGTAGTCATCATTGTCAGACAGCTTAGGCACATACATCTAACAAACTCAGAAAGGATATGAGGGGCGGTCAGGTAGCCTGAATAGGATATCTTACAATCATTTAAAAGATTTTATTTGCATTGGTTAGGTTGTAAAAATTTGACACCTTATTAAAAAAAACAACCTTTTCATTCTAATTTGATTGTTTTCTGAATTTTCAAATTTTAAGTGTGGCGGATCCATAAAATAAGCAAAATAGATCTAAGCAGCTAAGGCCTGAGTTTGTTTCGAATAACTTGAATCAAACGTGCTTTGACTTCCCACTGGTCCAAGCAGTGGTTAAAGCGTTAGCTTGTCACGCCGAGGACCCGGGTTCGATTCCTGACATGGGTACTATGTATGAAGCCCATTTCTGGTGTCCCCCGCCGTGATATTGCTGGAATATTGCTAAAAGCAGCGTAAAACCAAACTCACTCACTCAGTAAGGATATGACATTTAGTTTCATCATAAATTCAGGGTTTTACATAGAGGGAGTCATGTTGACTCATGAGTCAAATGGGAGTCATGATGACTCACCACATATATTTTGGATGGTCATTTTCTAAATTTGGGAAACATGACTTTATTTCCATTAAAAAACAAATTGAGACCCGGTAGTTCTTTACAGGTCCAGCCATGCTTGTTTGCTGTCAAATACACTGTGACTGCGGTAAGCGCCAGACAGAAATACTTGCAGTTGATTGGCTGCTGTGTGGTCAAGCCAGGTACGAATTGTGACAGTGATCATATATTTCAAGAAATTAATGTGTCGAATACATAGGAATTACGTATCGTGTAAAACCCTGACATTTTCGTTTTTTGTTTACCCGAATCATCTCGGTTAAGTCTCATCCTGCGGCGTGGTCCTCGTCTCCTGGCACCAGGGGGAGCTTCAGCAGCACGAGGCGGAGGACGGTTGACCTGCCGAGCTTCTTCTCTTTCATTTGGTTTCTTTGCTGCTGGACAGAAGCATGTTAGTTATCAAACAGATTCAAATAACCATGGCAATAGCAGTGATTCTATTGCACATTAACGTTAATCACAAAGTATGCACCCATTGAGAGGACATAATATGTAATGTAAGGGCCCATATATTATGTAGATTGTCGTGATTGTATGGCAGTACTGTCCACGCACTGTGCAATGTCTCTTCCGTTCAATTATTTTTCCCATTGAAGCGAGAGATAGCCGATGAATTTGAAGGAATCAGTCAAGCAGGCCATACCTTTCGTTTGGAATACCCTGTGTTATCCTTTTCAACATGTTCAAGGTTGCATGATTAGAAAACACATTCCGACTGTCACTTTCCTGATCTGGTAAGCGACGCTCTGATTAGTTGGATGAAATGTTCTGATGATGATGCTGATGAGACCCATAATGGGATCTCCTCAGAAATTTGTTTAGCGGTAGCAAGAACTAAGATTTGATTTTAATGAGATTGAGTATTACTCTTGTGTTAAAGGGGCACTGATCTAACGCAATTCCCCGGACTGGTTGTTGCCTTTGTTATTGTTTTTTTCCCCGTGAGTACCCGGATGATACGCAACGCAACTGAGCGTGACCAGAGACTGGGCTACCGTCTGCAAGGACAGCTAAATAAACATTGCTGGAGGCAATATTTGTTTTACTCATTTTTGAACACTGATTAGTTTAACCGTGATCTATAAAGATTTCGACAAAAGGCGCATGTTAATTAATTTCTTCAGCCTAAACAAACAGACAAAAAGAACGGCGGAGCTCATCAGATGTCGTCATTTGGAAATACCCCAGATGGTTTTAGTTTAATAATGAAAAAAGTATCCATGCAGTGAAAGCTTTTTCGGATTTCGGATTGCGTCGATAATACGATTACTACTCACTTGTTGTCATCCACGTTTTCTGGTATAACCCTACACTTGTGTATTTGTCGTCATTCACTTGATGCTCAGTTAATGAATTTATTACAGGTACAATTAGTGGTAGCACCACTTAGATTACCTGACAAAGGTTCCCATTTGGCATTTATTGTGTCTGGGGTAATTATTCAATCTAAATCCAGGTTTGAAGTGAGGTGAAATGTGTGTTATGTAATATGCACGTGGCAGCCCAGCAAGAGGTGAATGATCAGTTGATTTACTTTTTTTGTAAATCAACGGATCGTTCCTAGTCATCAAAGGATTAACAGAAAATACGTTGATTGATTAATCACTGTTATCTTGCACAATGGATATGTCAAAAGGGAGTGTTTACATGTCCAGGTTTACTAAAACAAAGGGAATACACTCATATCATGGCGTGAAGTGCCGATGTAAAAACAACATACTTTGTTCAAAGGGTTAACTAATAATACGTTGATTGTTTGCTCATTGTTATCTATCACTCAATGGATTTTTTAGGAACCGTGGACGTTATGAAAATAGTAGTCATGTGGGCTTTCTCAGCCGACCCTTGAGACTTGACACCTATGTGAAACACCTGAAACAATCCAAGTGATCAGTTGAGAAAGGAACACGGGTTATAATATCCCGAAACGATATATATCTTTTAAAATATGTGATTGTTACAGAGACACGTGACATCGAATAAGTTTCTTTGTACAGATGCAGACGAGTGGGATATTGTTCCTTTGTGTGGATATTCACGGATACATTCCTCGAACAAGGAAGCTGCCTAAATTTTATACACATACATTTGGTAGGTTGTAATTATGGTATTTGCATTTTGTTTTCCTTCATTTGCTGTAGCCTTGAACCGATTCCCTCCTTGTTTCTCTACGTCTTGGTTGGGAAATTCTTCAATGCGCGATAGACGTTGTTTTCACATGCCTTTTCCCTTGTAAGCGTGTATATATTACCGTCAATTTGTAAAATGTAATTCTTTCAGGCAATTTATAAAATGTGTAAATATTTCAGTCATTTTGACTAAACAATCTGTCCAGATCGATTGAGACGATCAAAAGGGCCTACAAACACCACTACAGATTATTATGTAGGATTAGAAGCCAAGCAACATAGAAATGTACTTTTCAACGTAACATTTTCAGTTTCTTGGTGATGACATTAAACATCAAAATGTTTGGAATTCTTATCATTATAATACAGATGGAAATGTTTTTCAGTCACATTGTTAAATAACTGAATATTTAGGCGTTTAATAAATTTGAAAATGTTACACATTTTGACAGTAAAAGTTAAACACACTTTCAAATAGCAATGCTCAGGTGAAATATTTACTTTGTGTTGCAAGTCAAAATAGTGTAAACGAAAATCGCAAAATTACCAAGCAAGTGACTTATCAAAACTTCGGCACCATTACCGATGCTACCCATAAAGATACCTACATTTCCTTATTATCTTGAAAACTGTATTTCATTTTGTTGATCAATGTGACCATACGCCCTATTTACTACCCATACAAGTGACTAATGCGCTTACGAATGGCGCAGCAGAGGTCGGGAACTAGTCTAGATTTCTGCTATACATCCGGGTACTCACTGGGAAAAAACAATAACAAAGGCAACAACCAGTCCCGGGGAATTGCGTTAGATCAGTGCCCCTTTAAACATTTACAGTTTACTGATGACCGACAAAAAGCGGTTAATTACAAATTACACACTGCTGCTGTAATCCATAACATATTTAACATTTACAAACTCTAGGTCAGTAGGGTTTACATAAACATGAGAGAAGACAAGAAGTGTTATTCTATGATAAGTTTAACAAGCCTGAAAAAAATATTTTAAAAAGATCAAGTGTTTTTTTCATTGTAACGTCACTTTTTCTCACGTAATGTGCAAAGGAGATGTCAATGACATAATTTTGTAACATGTGCTTAATCAATTAAATTGTCTGATTTAGAAGCGACTGGGTTTTTGACACATCAACATGATCAACGAATTCCCATATGGCCATTTCAAATAATAAAGAGCCCATGTCACCAGCTGCTTACACGTACCGTGCGGTTTCCGTGAACATGGTGAAAGGTGAGACAAATCTTACACGTTTAAAATACTTACTTGTGCTGAATTTGTTGATGAGGGTAACCACTAACAGAACCAGTGCCACGACACTCGCAGTTACAATGTAAATAGTAAACTGATCAACTACTGCCATGTTTTCAACTTGCACAACATTAAACCGGAAGTGATTGCAGACAGGTAGTAGAACTCGTGGCGCGTATATCATTACAAAACACACACGGTTTTCTGAAACGAAATCAGTTTTAATGTCTCCATAATTATTTTGTAATATGTTTGTGTACATTGTACTGGAAGCTTGTTTCAGGGGTTTTCGCCTGTTTTCTGTTCCTTTTAGTTGCGAAAACGAGAAGCATACTATATTCTTTGCAATTTTGAGGTTAATGTAAAATTAAGATTGTTTCTGTTAACATTAAAAACATCACAAAGGTCTTCTAACGCCAAAAGCAGTTTCAAATTTTGTTCTCTTAAATTTCAGAATACATCAACTACAATTAATAAGCGAGTCATATTTTGTTTATAATCAGTGTTGGTCATTTTACGGGTGCTTCGTTGTCTTGTCTCGGCGATGATAAACATACTTGTAAGTTGAACATTCTTACCGAAATGTCTTGCGTTGTCAGGACCCATCACCTTGAATAACCCTTATGGCTATAAATTCTTATCAGAAATATTCTCTTATTTAGGACTAAAAACAGTGTCACCCATCTGAAAGTCCATCCGGTCTATAAACCTGTAATTTATGCTTGTGAGGGTCGACAAAACAGGATCGTTTGGTTGGTTGGTTGGTTTGTTGTTTAACGCCGCGCTGGGCAATATTCCAGCTATATGACGGCGGTCTGTAAATAATCGAGTCTGGACCAGACTATCAAGTGATTGATATCATGAGCATCGATACACGCAATTGGGATCGATGACATGCATCAACCAAGTCAGCGAGCCTGACCACCCGATCCCGTTAGTCGCCTCTTACGACAAGCATAGTCACCTTTTACGGCACGCATGGGTTGCTGAAGACCTATTCTACCCCGGATCTTCACGGGTCGGATCGTTTTGTCAGACTTGGTGGTTTAATCTTCTGATTGAGTGTGATTCTGCCCCCGCTCGCTTTGATCGGCCACTGGTTTTTCGATAATGTATAAAGCGCTGTGACACAGTGAGTTAGTTTGGTTTTACGCCGCTTTTTGCAATATTCAAGCAATGTCGCGGCGGGGGACACCAGAAATGGGCTTCACATATTGTACCCATCGAATCAAAACCGGGTCTTCAGCGTGACGAGCGAACGCTTTAACCATTAGGCGTGACATGGTCCGATGGTTCGAATCTCAGATCCTAGATTGTGGTCATTTGTTTCCCAGCATCAAACCCGTGGTCGTGGGTTTAACCAAAGTAGTCATAAGTCAGGAAAGGACTTATGGATGAACAACGCCGGGGGTATGTAATGGCCTTGGTCACAATCAACATCAAAAGACTCCGACCGTCGATCAACCGTGACCAATCCAATTACATACCTCCGGCGTACCATCAACTCATCGAAGACCCCAATCAGCCATAGTGTTTATCTTACTGCCTTGCCGATAGTTGTCGTTATTACCCTTTTTTGGCTCAATCATAGTAAGTGAGTGAGCGAGTTTTACGCTGTTTTTAGCTTTAACCACAAGGCTACCTGACCGCCCTGCTCGATCATAGAGCCACCAGTGGCAACAATGAGTTATGTCCCACAACCACTTTTGTGGACATAACAGGCTTCTCGACTCCAGCATAACTACATCTGATATCTATTCAACTGTATAAACATAGCCTCCTACCTGTATATATACTTGTCAACCATACTCTGCACATCACTTGCTTGATAATGGTGTTAGAACCTACACCGAAACGTCGCTCTTAATTGTAATAAAGAAGTTGTTCATCGATAAATCCTATGCTTACTTAGTACTCCAACTTCTAAATGCGACCCGTGAAGATCCGGGATAGAATAGGTCTTCAGCAACCCATGCTTGCCGTAAAAGGCGACTATGCTTGTCGTAAAAGGCAAAGTAGTCATCATTACTTCGGGCAATGAAAAACGAACTGAAGTAACTGATATACTGCTCCACATGCACTCACTCACTCACTCACTCACTCACTCACTCACTCACTCACTCACTCACTCACTCACACACTCAATAAAGCAACGCATATCCGTGTACATTCCACTCAGCTTTAACATTTCCTCGCCAGTACAAGGAGTGAAGCATGAATATTTATGCAGCATATGTGTTACTATATATTTGCATCTATCTACAAAGATTACATTGCAACACAGCTACCTTTCAGCTTATGCAACTACTACTACCTACGAAAATAATTTCGCAAAAACTGTAAAAAAAACCTAACTAACTAAAAATCCCTTTAAAATGCTTTTGAATACTGTCATCATTGGGGGTAGACTCTTGCCGGGTATTGCATCCCTTGTCGGATCAGGATCCGCAGATCTCTAGTTCGAATCCCGGATTAGCCGTGATGATGGCGCTCCTTTGTCATCACGGATAAGCACATCTCTTGGTCTACAGTATCAGTATACGCATGTGTACATTGAAAGAAGGACCCTTGGTCGACAGAAATAGTGAATGCATGTTACACGCATAAGCATTCCTCTTGGTCGACGTTTTAACTGTATGTACTTGTACATGGAAAGCATGACCATTGGTCGACCATTCAAATGTATGCATGTTTCACGGATAAGCACGTCTCTTGGTCGACAATTACAATGTATTACGATGCATGCATGTGTACACGGATAAAACTGATCCTTGGTCGACAATTACAATGTATGCACGTTAGACTGATCCTTGGTCGACAATGACAATGTATGCACGTTAGACTGATCCTTGGTCGACAATTACAATGTATGCATGTTTTACACGGATAAACATTATTCTTGGTCGACAATTACAATGTATGCATATGTAAACGGAGAAGATTGACTCTTGGTCGACAATTACAATCTATGCATGTTACATGACTCTTGGTCGACAATTACGATGCATGCATGTTACACGGATACGCATAACTCTTGATCGAAAATTACAATGTATGCATGTGTACACGGATAAAACTGATCCTTGGTCGACAATTACAATGTATGCACGTTAGACTGATCCTTGGTCGACAATTACAATCTATGCATGTTACATGACTCTTGGTCGACAATTACGATGCATGCATGTGTACACGGATAAAACTGATCCTTGGTCGACAATTACAATGTATGCACGTTAGACTGATCCTTGGTCGACAATGACAATGTATGCACGTTAGACTGATCCTTGGTCGACAATTACAATGTATGCATATGTAAACGGAGAAGATTGACTCTTGGTCGACAATTACAATGTATACATGTTACAAGGCTCTTGGTCGACAATTACAATGTATACATGTTAAATGGCTCTTGGTCGACAATTACGATGCATGCATGTTTCACGGATAAGCATGTCTCTGGGTCTGCAGTAACAATGTATGCATGGTTTACACGGATAAACATTATTCTTGGTCGACAATTACAATGTATGCATGTGTATACGGATAAGCATGTCTCTTTGTCGACAGTAACGATGTGTGCATGTTACGCCGAAAAGATTGATATCTCTCTTGGTCGACAGTTTCGATGTATCTTTGTATAGACCTATAAGCACGACTCTTGGTCGCAATGTTTGCACATGTATAATAGAAAACATGATTCATCACAGTACCAATAATATTATATCTATATATAGAAAATCTGTCATGACTCTTGAACGGCAGTGTATTTGTGTGTGTGTGTGTGTGTGTGTGTGTATGTGTGTATATGTGTGTTTGTGTGCGTGCGTGCGTGCGTGCGTGCGTGCGTGCATTAAATAAAACAACATCTGATCATTTATCAATCATTTATTTCGTGAAATACAAATGCATTTCAAAACACTGGTAAGAATCAAGCCTTGTAATTCATAAAATAGGATGGCTGCCTGTGTGCCGAACATGGCAGACAAATAACTTCTGAAAAGATGACAAGAGACGACAACAGGTACCATACAATATTCCAAATTACACCAGTATGTTTGTAAAATCGTGTCAAATATGCAGTTAAGCGAGTTTCACAATTCAAGAGATCAGCTTTAACATTTCCTCGCCAGTACAAGGAGTGAAGCATGAATATTTATGCAGCATATGTGTTACTATATATTTGCATCTATCTACAAAGATTACATTGCAACACAGCTACCTTTCAGCTTATGCAACTACTACTACCTACGAAAATAATTTCGCAAAAACTGTAAAAAAAACCTAACTAACTAAAAATCCCTTTAAAATGCTTTTGAATACTGTCATCATTGGGGGTAGACTCTTGCCGGGTATTGCATCCCTTGTCGGATCAGGATCCGCAGATCTCTAGTTCGAATCCCGGATTAGCCGTGATGATGGCGCTCCTTTGTCATCACCACACCTTGTTCCAGGGTTTCAGCAAAATGGTAAATGTCTACAACCAACATCACTTCGGAATTTCCCCCCACATTATAGTGCAGATTCATCAATTTCATTATCAGTATTTTTAACAGATTATTCATTTTGTAAGCTGGACGTATCAGGTTTGATAGGATATCAGTGAGGTGGATGAAGGTATGCATTTTGACATTAGTTTAATAACTTTATAAACAACTCTCAATATTTCTGAATTGTTTGCCGAGTCCTGAATCGAGCTTTCATTTCTTCTGATTCAGGTCTACGTCACATACAGTCAGAATATAGTGTTTGTTTATTTGTTTGTTGTATAACACCGCGCTCAGCAATATTCCAGCTATATGACGGCGATCTGTAAATAATCGAGTCTGGACCAGACAATCCAGTGATTGACATCATGAGCATCGATCCACGCAATTGGGATACGGTGACATGCATCAACCAAGTCAGCGAGCCTGACCACCTGACCTGTTCGTTCTTACGACAAGCATGGGTTGGTGAAGACCCATCTAACCCGGAATCTTCACAGGACAGTTACATAATAGACATTTCTCATCGCAAATGGGACGTTCGACCCACCAAAATCGGACCGCAGTTAAATGGAATATTACATGGGTATAGATACCTTAATACACGTAATTCCAGCAACATGGTTATATGTACATACGAATATAAACGCCTACAGAAAGCGAGAGTATACACAGTTTAATCATCAGAGAGAGGTCACCCCGTGTCACACAATCGGTATTACACATGTACATCATTCTGTCGTTTATTGATATCTGGCGATTCTCCTCAACAAAACGTCATATAAACATTAAGTATGCAAACATTAGAACCGATAAAATGTTCTGAATTATGAAACATGGTGATATTTGTGGTAAAATTTACACGAAACACCGAACACCATTCTGGCCATCGAGTCGGGTAAACAAATGGTGTTTCCCTTATCGGTTCTGGAATATAGCACAGCATAGCTCTGTTGGGTTGAACAGTTATGTCAACTTAAAGAAGAATTTTAGGGACGCTTCATTTAATATTGCTCACTTGGTTAACTCCCAAAGTATACATTCCCCATATATATTTGTTTGTTTGTTTGTTGTTCACCGCCACACTCAGCAATATTCCAGCTATAGGACGACGGCCTGTATATAATTAAGTGTAAACAAGACAATCCAGTGATTGATATTGTGAACAACGATCCACGCCTTCGGAGTTCGATGGCACGCAATGAACCAAGTCACTGAGCCTGACCACCAAGCCAGTGGCCTCTTACGACCAACACAGGTTGGTAGGGACTTATTCTTACCCACAGGCCCAGGGGTTTATACCATTGAAACCCACATAGCACTATCATAGATCGTATTTGACAGAAACACACACTCATATACCATAAAACTGTCTTTTTTCACAAGTTCATTAATGACCATCTCAGAATAGTTACACCTCGATAACAACAAACTCCGCCAACTCGACATCGTTTAAAACGAAGTGACGTTATGGTATCGACAGACTCCTTATCGGCACTATGTTCCAATATCGACACCCCGCTTGCCTCGACTATGGATAGATCTATATACCTTTCAAAGAGAAGTAACTTTGTGGTTCCGACAGAACTCAGACACTCCGCTTGTATCGAACTACCGATAACTCGATATGTTATGGTCCCACGGACAAAGATCCTTTGCTTTCATCACACTGCAAAGTGGAATTTATGTGTAGTAGTTAGCATACAAACCCTTCAAATAAATCCTGATACAGTAAACTACGGTTATAACGAACTCAAAGTGACTACTATTTTTAGTTCGTTATAAACGTGTTCGTCATAACCGTAGTTTACTGTATATGAAATCAACCGATGGTCAATATGTCACAGACTCATGGTATAATAATTGCGCACGACTGAAGTATTTGAAATTGGAAATACATTTCAAAACATTTGCATATATTCATAAGTGTGATTATCCGTGCACAATGTTCGACCGGTGAAGATCAGGCTTACACAACTGTGCAGATTGGAATATTAATAAAACAATGAATAACTGCGATTGTATAAGGCCTAAAAAAAATGCAATTATGAATATTTGGGCAGTGCATGTGTTCATGATGCCAAATGTGTTCTTTGCATATTACAAGTGAACAATGAAGCGACACTATTAACCATAATAATTTTATATTTTCGAATATAATTACAAAAATATGGACGTTATGTCAAGAAAATAACTTTACCCTAGCTAGATGTATTAGCGTGACGTTTTGAAATGATAGTTCGTTAGGAATGTAACGATGAATTTACGTCATTGTTATTTGAACGCACTGCATTGTAAACACTCGAATGAAAGGCACTTTCACTTTTCGCATTTATTTTAAAGAATATATGCCATGGAAAGCTATAACCACACAATATAGATGAGGATGATACATTTTCTTTGAAAGACGTATGTGAGTATCAAAACATGGCGTAATTATTCATTCTATCGGTGGGAAATACGAATGACAACAATAATAGCGTGTAAATATATAACAAGTTTCCGTTCCTTAAAGAAAGAATTTTCAAACTTCGTATCAGTGGTAAGTAGAGTGTAGTTTTAATTATCGACATAAGTAAAGCAAATAATCCCGCAGTATTACCTGCGTAACAATTCCGTAAAACACACAAGAAACAAATTGAAATCGATTATTACTCTGATGTTGAAATGAATCTGCTGCCTGCAAACCATTTTAATGTGAAGGACGATACCAATGGTTGACATGGTAAACCCATATCATATAACGCAAATAAGTTTATATGCCAGCAATGAGATCAAATTCGCTGTGAAGAGTTGCGTCCCTTGGGAACATCAGAATCCTATGATTGTGGGTTCGAATCCTGGTTCGCCCGATTATGTTTCTAGGTTTGTCAGCACAATACCCGTGCTCGTGGGTTTCACCGAAGTGGTAAACGTCTGGGACCTGCATCACTTCGGGCTTTCCTCCCACATTAAGCTGACACGCCGTGATATAGCTGGAATACTGTTCAAACCGACCTTAAACTCACTCGCACACTCACACAAACCAACATAACACCACCTAGTACCCTTAGACTTCCTCTTCGATCGTCTTCCGCCAAGTCAAGTATTCATGGTAACTAAGATGATCTAGAATTCCTGAAGTATATGGCAAATATGATCAATCGAATTTTAGCACTAATAATATTGTGAACAGCTGGAATCCCATTTGGAAATACTACCTTATGGACCAACGACCACATGCCCATAACAGGAGTGAATATGGTAGTTTGTGTACTTTTATGGACATAAAAAATAGGATACGTTCTAATAAGAGCAGCATTTGTTTTTTTGTAACGATGGAAACTGGCCAGTTGAACCATTTCAATATTCTACCAGGGAGACCCCAGCCGGTTCCCCAGGCACTACTGGCCACAAAGGATACAAATTTCCTGTACTGTCACGGATAGCGACGTTTGAAAATGCCTCAATAGGGTATATGTAAAATGTGGAAAGGTTATCGTCAGATGACCCTGGCATCGTCCGATACACGCTATGATACACTGGAAAATAAACTGCTATATCGTTTTTTGGAATTTAGTTGAAATAATCTACTAGCACCTGTACCGAAACGTATCACTGAAGAAATAACGAAGTTGAAATCCATTGGTCAACTCTGTCTTCAGTGACCATATTGTTGTGGTTCAGCGTAATTTTGAGTCATTCCAAATTGTCCCGAATTGGTTGCCGCAAACAATCTCATCATTTTATAGTCACATACCTACTCACACGGAATGTGTGCACAACTTTCTCGGCTGCATAAAGTCATGTGCAAATAGGTATATTTCTGATGTGATGTGTCATTAAATGTTAAATTCTGAATGACGACAATGAGACCTCCAAAAGCCACAAAAGTAGTACACACATTGATGGTAATCATGTCACTGAGATGAACAGGATGTCCTTAAAACAATGCTCCATTGACTGGTCAGGATGCACACATTATCCGTCATGGCATTCTCATCAACCAGCAATACATGTAGATAAAATCTAGTCTGTATATTTCAGCTGTGACACATAACCATCCTTCATGGGAGTATGACATGGAGACATAACCAATAGGCGTGATCCTCATCAACCAGGAATAGATAAAATCTAGTCTGTACATTTCATCTGTGACACATAACCATCCTTCTTGTGAGTAAATAATGTAGACATACGTGTTCCTCATCAACCTAGTATGAGTCGAGCAATCTTACGGCCAAGCAGTCATAGTATAAAAATCCGTTCCACCCTTACTACGTGTTTGTGGGTGTTTCCTCGGGAGTTTCTGAAATGGGGCTACTTTTAGGTGTTGCCGTCTCTGACTTCACGTCTTCCGAAGACGGGGAGGCTCTGTTTGATGAAGGGGAGCCTCGCGTTGACCTCCTTTTGACGTGTGCAAAATCTGTCACCCTGTCTCTAGCTTCTGTAACCCTCTCCTTAGCTCGATCTTTAGCTCGGTCTATAGTCTTGGATACCTCGTGCATCTTCTCCTTAGCCTCTTTAGCCTTCTCCTTAGCTTTAGTTTTAGCCCGGTCAATATTCACCTTGGCTTTATCAATGGTCTTGGAGAAAAACTCAATGGCCACGTTAACGCACATGGACACAAGCGACAGGCCAATGAAGACATATACTGAAGACAGAAGAAAAAACTTGGGATGGGCGGGAAGAACATCCCCAAATCCTATGGTGCTGATGGATATAAACACAAAGTAGAACGATTCCAAGAAGGACCATTTTTCCCACAAAGCATACATTATGGCCCCGAGAAAGATGTACAATACAAGAATCCCTATGGCGATGGAAATAGGAATATTGAATTCGTCATCAATTTTGTAGCCATAGTACACCTTATCCCCAGGCTTGATGGCAGCTTTCGTTGAGCTGTTGCCATCTTCAACATCATCCGGGGTGTATTTGCCTCTCCTTGCGTTCCTCATCTTCTTACGACAGTTACAGTAACGCCTACTGAAGGCCCACATAAGCTTGAGGCCCAGCGTGAAGTGTTTCCCGAGGTCGGCCAGACACACAAGCGCAAGGGGGATGCCGATGGCGGCGTACACCATCGTCATCATGCGACCCAGGTCCGTGGACGGAGCAATATGGCCGTAACCTGCAACACATAAAATGATATTAACACAATGCTTATAAAGAAATAGACCGCCTCCGTGGTCCAGTGGTAGAGCGTCCGCCCGGAGAGCGGAAGGTCCTGGGTTCGATCCCCGGCCGCGTCATACCAAAAGACGTTAAAAGTTGGTACTTGTTGTTACCCTGTGTGGCGCTCGGCATTAAGGGGCTAAAACAAGGACTGGTCGGCTCAGAGTCAGTACTGTGAGATACTGTGAGCTAGCACTATAAATCCGGACTAGTACACACATACATGCACGTCGCTATATAAGTGCAATAATCTTGGACGCGACGTTAAACCCCATTTCACCTCACCTTATAAAGAAATAGGGGTAGCGAGGAGGTTTCGCTCATCACGTCGAAGACCCGGGTTCGTTCTCCGCGTGCACAATGTGTGCAGCCCATTTCTGGTGTCCCCCGCCGTGATATTGCTGGAATATTGCTAAAGGCGGCGTAAAACCATACTCACTCACTAATCCATAAGTCGAATGTTTAAACTCAGTTAGTTCAGCTGACTAGTGGAATCAATATTGAACAGGTGGACGGGTGGCCCAGTCGCTTAGACACGCCAGAAACCTATGATCGTGGGTTCGAATCCTGGTTTGCTCCGAATATGTAAAACCATACTCACTATAAAGAAATGATCTTTCTTGTGAATAAAAATAACTTTGAACGAAAATAGCTTTACCGTGTATTTTATGTAGTTGTTTTTCTTATGAATAAGCCGTATGAAGTTTGTTGATGCGGCTTAAAGTAACAATTGCGTATTCATTAAGCTCAATTATTTGTTAAATTGAACACGATAAACGCCCAAACGGGTGTAGATTTAGTAATCAGTACTTCCATAATGTGTTTGATTTATATTTCGGCTGTACGGGTGGCGCAGTCGTCTAAGGCGCCACGATTCGCTGTGCAGAGTTGCGTCCCTTGGGCACGCCAGAAACCTATGATTGTGGGGTCGCATCCTTGTTCGCCCTAATAATGTTTCTATGTTTATCAGCACCATACCCGTGCTCGTGGGTTTCACCGAAGTGGTAAACGTCTGAGACCTGCATCACTTCGGGCTTTCCTCCAACATTAAAGGGACACGCCGTGATATAACTGGAATAATGTTAAAAGCGGCGTGTGCGAAATACGCATAAGTCGGAAAGCGCACGTTAAATCTCCAAAGTAAGTAAGTAAGTAAAAGCGGCGTTAAACCCAACTCACTCACTCACTCACTATTGTTATCAGGGACCCTGCATGTAGGTTAAGTGACAAAACCTATCGATATCTGTACACATTAAACACTTCTGACCCCAAGGTATTTTTTTCTGAACACATTTCGTTGGTGGAAATCAAGCTTCCTCCAATCTATAAGCTTTGGTATGTCAACACCACGCCCTACTCTCTAGGTGCTTCATCACTGCGCACTGGTGATGTATTTAAGACGCCACTTGTTGCTGAGGTTTGCCATTTAGCTGCCATATATAATTATGACCTTTTATATGTTAACACTAGTCTTGGGTGTTGTTGATCACGAATTACATCACTTCGGGTTTTCCTCCCGACATTCAGCTGACATTCCTTGGAAGAACGGAAACACTGTGCCGCCCCTTGGCACTACAATAGTGCAATGGCGGTTACCATACACTCGAGTCTGTTCAACTGTTCTCAACTGCATGTCTCTTTGTTTTTTGCCGTGTGTACATTCGGAACATTCTCGTGTGTTACTTGATGGAAGGATTGGTTATTTGGTCATAATCCTACACTTTTAATATTAAGGTCGAATAAAAATGGCAAAATATATATGACTCGGGTCTACAAGGTTTGTATATTTTTTTCAGGGTGAGTTTGTGGTAAAATTAAATCATGTCTATATCGAGTATGTTTATTTTAAAATAATGCATACCAAAATCTCATTGAGTGAATGAGTTTGGTTTTACGCCGTATTTTAGCAATATTCCAACAATATTAGGGCGGGGGATACCAGAAATGGGCTTCACAAATTGTAGCCATGTCGGAAACCGAACGTGACGAGCGAACGCTTTAACCACAAGGCTACCCGACCGCCCCAAATCTCAAGTGAGTAATATATTATGCCAAACTGTATCGGTAACGAACAGAGTAGAATAGTCCTCAGACTATCAAAATAAGTCCATTCGATTGGCTAACGAAGCAATTATTCTATGTTTATCCTTCCATAAACCGAAAAAGAATAGGCCATCCCAACTTGTAGACTGCTCTTTCCTGATTGGCTGATATTATAAGTGGGAGGGGTCTGTGTTGTATTATTGCGCTGAACGATGTCACCGAATTCGTATCGTTGATACTGTTATTTTTATTTTGTTGCAGATTAAATATGCAGTCATGCAGTCTGTGAAGTTATTATTGTTGAATAATCAGAATGCGCGTATGACTTCACGTACTTCGGTCAAAGAATCCCTCAGGAATACGTTTTTATTTTACTCATATCTTGCATTAAAAAATATACCCCAAAATCAGTTACATGTGTTCAGTCATACTGTATAATACTGTAAGTCCCGTTTTCAATAACATCTGGAATATATAAGATATAGGGGGGAAATATGTGTCAATCATTACGCAACGGTATGACAATTCTTTCAACTATGCCCGTTTGCGCATAGACGGAAGCCAGTCGCAAACATGGTCACAAGAGGGACACGAGTCACTATTCGGCTTGTCCCGGAATAACATGGGTTAGTCACGAATGCACAAGAGGGACACGAGTCGCTATTCGGCTTGTCCCGGAATAACACGAGTTGGTCACGAATGCACAAGAGGGGCACGAGTCGCTGTTCGGCTTGTCCCGGAATAACACGGGATGGTCACGAATGCGACTGACCAGGGCCCTCTTGCACAAATCCATCTTAACGACGATCGTAACTCCCATACTTTAACATAGACTTGCGATAGCTGTAACGCTAAGATCGCTTTGTGCAAGAGGGCCCTGATGTCTTTCTTGTGCCCGGGAAACACATACAGTAAAGTACGTTTATAACGAACACGCTTATAACGAACTGACGGATATAACGAACTGATTTTTTGGTCCCGACTATTTGCTATTGTTATGCTGTATATATGCTTATAACGAACTACGGTTATAACAAACTTAAGATAGTGGTCCCTTCGAGTTCGTAATAACCGTAGTTTACTGTATTGCTTTATTTCGTCAGAAGAAAACAGTCGATGCGTTATATAAAAATAATCAACACAAAATACGAAATTATCTGTGTTTCGTGAAACAACGTCGAAACTCCATCACCAAGGCAGGTGATCCTTAATTTTTCAGACCTCGAAGGTTATTCACTAAACTGATAACCAGAGCGACCATGGCTACCACTGACACGTTCACATAGCTATTTGTACAAAGATATTAATGCGCGGAAACGTGCCAGGCGTTAAAACAGCGTTAATGTATCTCCGGGGAGACGTTTGATATGCATTGGTGTGAAGGAATTTCCGCCGAAGAATCGGATTTCATTGATTGAAGTCTGTAGGGATTGTTTTTGCATGTGATATTTGAGCAACACATTACTGTACATCTTGATGTTTTATATGGTTCATTTCCACGGAGAACGAATTGCATAATAAGGTTGTTCAACTTGGATCAGGTGATTAGCTTCTCAGAGTGATTCGAGAAAAGGGGGAAAGAAAGACGAATTGAGGTTGGAGATAAAGAAAGGGAAAGACGAGTTGACGTTGGATATAAAGCAAGAGAAAGACGAGTTGACGTTGGATATAAAGCAAGAGAAAGACCAGTTGACTTTGGAGATAAAGAAAGGGAAAGACGAGTTGACGTTTGAGATAAAGAAAGGGAAAGACGAGTTGATGAGGGCGATAAAGAAAGTTAGAAACGAGTAGACCAGGAATTAAAAACTGGAGATAAAGACGGGTATACATGGAAGATAAAGAAAGAGAAAGACGAGTAGATGGGTGAGATAGAGAGCATCGATCCAGGCAATTGGGATACGATGACATGTATCAAGCAAGTCAGCGAGCCTGACCACCCGATTCCGTTAGTCGCCTCTTACGACAAGCATAGTCGCCATTTACGGCAAACATGGGTTGCTGAAGACCTATTCTACCCCGGATCTTAAAGGGCCAGAAAGGGAGTATTAAGGTCATGGGTTAATGCTGTCGGCCTGTAAATGCTGTCGGGGCCAGATATACCAGTGGTTGATGGGATGTGTCATCAGATACGCCACCGGGGCACGTTGACACAATCAGCACGGCCACCAAATGTCACCAACCACAACATTCTAATAAGATGACACGTATTAGGTGTGGGACCCCCATGGCAAGAGGAGGAGGAAGAAAAACGCAGTGAGGAGAAAGAAGCAATGGACACGGAGGAAGATGAATAATAATAATATATATATTAGTATAGCATAGTTGTCTCTTTCACCAGTTGGTGGGAATCTATAGTGTAGACAGCAACAGTCTCCATTGCATGATATTAATATGTAAATATTGTCTCACATAACCTCAAACAACATACAAACAAAATGCAACAATAAAATAATTATTTGAGACATTGTTAAAAAGCCTCAAACAATTAAAAAAATAAATTCAATTCATATTGGAAACGGGCTACTTCAGCCCCCACCCAGCTGACCGTTTTCAGTAAGTTTCGACCTCATGTAAGTGAAACGACCAAATGGAATTATTGTAATTGAGAAAGAAAATTTATGGATGTCAACTTCTTTATTATGAGGAACACGTTTCGGAGTATGTACTTCCTCCTTCATCAGGTGAATGAATGTTATGAGGCAGAGAGCACACATATGTACATCTTTGCAGGTGCTAATTATCTAGCTGGCTTCAATTTGCCTATTGCTATTTCCTATTATCTATCAGTGCTAATTTCCCACGGGCTCCCGTTTGCCCATTGCCCATTACCAATCAGCATAATCTAAGTCCTGGCTTCCAGATGTCCATCACAACTATCAGCGCACTTTACTGTTAAGTGCTGGCTTCCCTTGTCTGTTTGTAATCACCTATCAACCCCATATATCTGTTGGCTTCCCTTGTTAAGTTTCCACTTTTGTTATCTTATTACTTTTGTTGGGGTGGTCGGTTGAAGCGTTCGCTCGTCACGCCGAAGACCCGGGTTCTATTCCCGACATGGGTACAATGAGTGAAGCCCATTTCTGGTGTCCGCCGCCGTGATATTGCTGGAATATTGCTAAAAGGGGCGTAAAATCATACTCACTCACTATTACTTTTGTTGTTCTTACATGTACAATTGTACATATATATGCTCTTTGCCTCATAGCATTCATTCACCAGCTGAAGGAGTAAGCATAAACTCCGAAACGTTGTGTTCCTAAATATAAAGAAGTTGACATCCATTAACTCTCTTTCCTTATGTGTATCACTTCTAAATGCCTTTCAAAGACTTAATGTAATGTATTGTGATATGTGCGACCAATGACATCATATATGATCTGAAATCTGGATAGGAAGCATGCAATGGCGTGTGAGTGAGTGTGTTGGGTTTAACGCCGCTTTTAACAGTATTCCATTTATATCACGGCGTGTCAGCTTAATGTGTGAGGAAAGCCCGAAGTGATGCAGGTCTCAGACGTTTACCACTTCGGTGAAACCCACGAGCACGGGTATGGTGCTGACAAACGTAATCGGAGCGAACCGGGATTCGAACCCACAATCTGAGGTTTCTGACGTGCCAAAGGGACGTAACTCTGCACAGCGAATCGCGGCGCCTTAGACAACTGCACCACCCGTGCCCCCGCAATGACGTATGAACAGACCGTTCAGATGATGTGTAAACGGCGAATCTTTACCATGCAGCACACCACCCATCCATCGCATCTGTCTAGCTTTGAATACATGCATTGTACATGTATTGGAATGCCAATACTTTCTGTTTAAATAATCATTTACATTTGTTCACGAAACCGAATTACAAGCAATCTATGTGTCTCGAATTTGATGTACGGTAACAGCCGTAAATGTAAGTGGAAGTATTAATATAAGACCTGCATGGTAAACAATCTGCGTTATTGCAATCATGGCCTAGACTTGCATAAGTCTCTAAGGCAATAATTATTAGTTTAAGTCATAAGTTCTAGATTACGTTAATATTAGGAACACGTTGCCCCTATAAGAGACTGGAGTCCTTATACTGCCACATATCTAGACTTGCCTATTAAGATAGAATTACTACATTCCATAGACTTTTCTTTCAGTACAGCCTTGGAGCAAGGCTACTCACGGCCCAATGGATCACCATGTAGCAGAATTATGCCATCTGTCCTCACCACGCCCATGCGTTTTGATCAGTATGTTCTTTCCGAACAGACATGTCAGCTTGATATTAGAACCAGACACTGAAAGCTATTGCAGATTTGAAACGTAAAGCTAATGCAGTATGGAAACTCATTGCAGAATCACCCGTGGGGATCCGGGTTGGAATAGATCCCTGGCAGCATAAGCCGGTCGCAAGATGCGACTTAACAGATTGATATACAGTAAACTACGGTTATAACGAACTCAAAGGGACCACAAATTTTAGTTTGTTATAACCGTAGTTTGTCATACGCATATATACAGCAAATGGCCGTGACCAAAAACAGTTCGTTATATCCGCCAGTTCGTTATAAGCGTCTTCGTTATAAACGTAGTTTACTGTATTCACCTTAGCATTATAAACAATCTATTTTGTCTGTAATTTTGTCTGGGTTGACGTAACCTACACAAAGTATCCCCCTGCACTGAAGCATGGATATTTCCTGTCGTTACTGTCATGGTAGACAAAACAGCTGCTGTGACATCTGGTCATCCTTGTGATGCTGTCTTACTTAGGTTAATCATAAATACAGCGTGTGATCCACGATTGTGTACACGATAGCTAATGTATAAATGTCACAGTCAATATCTTGCTGTCAGTTAAGTCAAAATATAACAATTTCAGAAAATGCTGGATCCACTTAGTGACAATACAAATTGCCTGATAATGTCATTGATTTATTTGTTTGTTAGTTGTTTAACGCCACAATGTTCTCGCTATATGGCGGTCTGCAGATAATAAAGTTTTAACCAGACAAACCAGTGATTGATATCATGAGGATCGATCCCCTCAATTGAAATACGATGACATGCATTTAACTGAGTCACTGAGCCTGACCACCCGATCAATTTAGACACCTCTTATGAAGAGCCCATTGTCTGAATTTAGGCATTGACTGTAGCCTACACGTATAGAATTTGTCTTTCTGGATCTAGCTTGTTGATGCCAGAGAGGGTGCCCTGCTTATGCGTTTGTACAAGACCTGTGAAGATTCCGAGGTGGAATTAATCCTCAGCAACCCATGCCTGCCGTAAAAGGCGACCCATGCTTGTCGTAAGAGGCGACTAACGGGATCGGGTGGTCAGGCTGGCTGACTTGGTTGATGCATGTCATCGTATCCCGATTGCTTAGATCGATGCTCATGATGTCAATCACTGGATTGTCTGGTCCAGACTCGATTATTTACAGACCACCGTCATATAGATGGCATATTCCTGAGTGCGACGTTAAACAACAAACAAACAAACAAATTGCACAACGAAACAATACGATGTACGGCACAATACATAGCGTGGAAGGATCAATGTATCAAATGTCGAAAAGCAAACGCAGCTAAAATCATCCTAGGGAGTGATGGCGGGAGGCTTAGGTTAAGCTTTCGTTCAAGGCAATATTACTTCAGAAACCAGAAAAAAAACACGTTAATCCAGACTCCGTTTGTTCAAATACGTTCTGGGTGGTCACTGTAGTTTAATCTGTGTCCATGATTCTAATCCGGTCATTTGAAAAGCTGGAGGTTTTCAATGGTATAATTACCGTCTGGATTAACGGGTCAACTGTACACGAGTGCTATGTAGTTTTCAGGGGCCGAAAAAATGTTACATATTAAAACGATATTATTTTTGTTAAAAATCTCGTTTTTGTAAATACATATACACAAACCCTCTACAGAATCTAAAGAATCAATTCAAGAAGCAGTAATGAAAAAAACATGTGTGTTTATTTACTGAATGGCTGTGTTCCTTGTTGTTGTTTTGCGTACGAGACAATGTTTACATGTTTACTGCAGCAGTACATGCGCCTTAATGCCTTTCAACAGCTCGTCACTTTATCCCAACTCACGTCCTTGTTTTAAAGTAGTCGGCCCCTGTAACGTATCGGAATTCGGTCAGTGCTACTGTTGCCTCTTTGTATGGCGTATGACGGAATAACCATCTGTACGAATCTGGTCTGGCAAAGCACTCTGTGGGAGGTCCGCGGGTTTCAGGCTTTCGCGGATAGTTAATTCACATCACTTGTACATGATGCTGAACATAAAAAATGGTAGAAAAATTACCCAATTTATTTGTAAAATTGATCAAAATTTGCGTATTGTTTGTTGACCTTGTTTTAAACCATGCATGGTGTTTTCAGTGAATTCCAGAGCAAGTTATTATAGATTGACATGTACCGTCAGTTTTACATCACAATACCAATTACAGAAAACGATTTTTCATGAAATAATTGAAAAGGGCCGAGGTTCACAATTTTAAGCAGCGTTTTTTGAAATGTCTCAACAAACGCTGGTATTTCGATCGAACTGATTTTCTCGGGAAACCGAGGTAATTGCAGTGCAACCATTTGGCGAAATTAAGTTTGCTCATAGTATTTCTCGAGAGAAAAGAGTGGCATGTTTAGGAACTAAAGTCAAAACACTCATTGTCGGCCACTTGAAAGTTAAATTTAAATTTGAATTTGAATTTTTTACCCGTTATACAATTTGTTCATTACAGTTTGCACAGAGGACCCCTGTCATTGCTCTTCGTTTCCAATTAGATAATGCATTTCGAATAGTATAATTCTTTGTACATTGACAACAAACCTGACTACATTTACATCTAAAACACAGGGACAAGCTCCTTAACGACAGGAGGGAATGACACTATTGTGTGGGGCAAGTTTCCGGGGTCTGTGTGGGAACGCCATAAAATGAGCATTAGAAAATAAGACTTGTGTGAACGAATCGTTTCCAAATTTCCCATGACATCAACCATCACACGTGGCGTTTGCCCATTTTTTAGCAACAGCCGTTCTGAGATTCCTGTTATTTGTCCCCGCAGTGAACCTAGCTGCTGTATGTAACACTGCAGATAAAACCAACCCCCTAAAACAATTTATCATTTAACTAAAGCATTTATCCATGACATAAGCTTATGACATAAAAACATGTATGTCATACCCCAATGACATAAGTATGCAAATTAGATATGCAAATTAGATAACCGGAAGTGGGACTTTTTTCGCCGGTGCACGTGAGTAGGTGTTTACAAACAACATGGATACCTTTGATGTTGGAGACAATGTTTGAATAGATCAAAGGGGAAGTGCTACAGTGATATCCGTGTTGACAAATGGATATTACAGGATACAGGTTGATGGTACTTTTTTTTCTCAGCGAAGGAATATGCCATAAAGGAGTTAAGAGGTTGTTTATTTTGGTTTACACGGCTATGGAAAACATGTATCACTACGCACGATCTATACGTAAGATTTCGACAAGTTGCTGATGTTATTGTTAATGCAATTATTCCTTAATAGGGAAGCAAAAATGATAAATAGAATTCATCACTCGTGTTTTTTAATATGGGAAATATCAACCTCGTCCCGTTAATCGGTATTTGCCTCGCCAAAGGCTCGGCAAATACCGATTAACTAAGACTCGGTTGATATTTCCCATATCAAAAAACACTCGTGATGAATCCTCTATTTATGAACCCTCCAAAAGAATGGTCAAGTCTTGTTGCCGGGACTGTATTTCGCATGTTTAAGTTGAGACCACCATAATGGCCCAAAATAGATAAAATATATTCATGCATTTAGGTTGTGTATATATACCATGTTCTCATCTCTGTACCACATATATGAACACCCCCTCTCCCGTCAAGACGCTAGTTACAACTAAGTGACCCGCAGTGACACCAAACACGGCCGGTTTGTTTGTTGTTTAACGCCGCACTCAGCAATATTCCAGCTGTATGACGGCGGTCTGTAAATAATCGAGTCTGGACCAGACAATCCAGGGACTGACATCATGAGCATCGATCCACGCAATTGGGATACAATGACATGCATCAACCAAGTCAGCGAGTCTGACTACCCGATTCCGTTAGTCGCCTCTTACGACAAGCATAGTCGCCATTTACGGCAAGCATGGGTTGCTGAAGACCTATTCTACCCCGGATCTTCACGGTCCAGCACGACCGGTAGATAAGCCGGCATGTATCCATAGACATCTGGATATTGGGTGGCCCTGTGGTGTAAGGCCTTGGGAATTGTGCAAAGTTACAGCCCTTAAGTGCCCCCAAAACCAATTGTCATGGGTTCGAATCCTAGATTCAGTTATGTTTTAAGTTTTGTCGACACCAAATCAGTGCTCGTGTGTGTTACCATGTTGATATAGACCCTACCCCTGTCCTCCATCACCACCCTGACACTTAGTGACGTAACTGAGCTACGTTATAAAACGCGGCGTAAAACTGCACTCACTCTACTTTACAAGGTCAAGACAAAAGTATAATTATAAAACCCCGTGAAGATCAGGTTTAGAACGGGTCTTCAGCAACCCATGCTTGTCGTAAGAGGCGACTGACGGAATCGGGGGATCAGGCTAGCTGAGTTGATTGATGCATCGCATCGATGTCAATCACTGGATTATTCACTACCGCCGTAATATACCTGGAATACTGCTGTGTGCGGCGTTTAACAAACAATCCTGAAATGACTACAATTATCATCAACAATTTACCATCAGAACATCATACGCAACACGTCCCAAGGTGCATCAATATGTTATACACATTTTATAACATTCACGGAACATTCACATTTGTGCTAACTGTATAAATTCATCATGCTCGGAGGTGGTAGACAGTTTCATGATATATTTATACCCCCAACGTCAAAGGGCAGATTTGACAGATTAGGGCGTTGGTACAGCGTCATTTTATTTCGTGCTGATCCAATCATTCCTGACATCAATTTTCGTGGCATTACGTTGCTTGAACTAGAAGATTGGTTTGTTGACATTATTCCCTAAGTACAAACGTTAGTTAGGTTAAAGAGAGAGAGAGAGAGAGAGAGAGAGAGAGAGAGAGAGAGAGAGAGAGAGAGAGAGAGAGAGAGAGAGAGAGAGAGAGAGAGAGAGAGAGAGAGAGGTTTGATTTGAAACGGACAAGGCAATAACTAATAAAGCATAAGAACACATACTTATATTACATAAGACTTAATTGTATTTAATGTATTTACTGATGTGTTTACTTTGGGTGGTTACATTACTTACAAACTATTATAATAGATACAGTTACTTCATCAAATCGGGTGGTGGGATAGCTTAACGGTTAAAGCGCTCGGTTCGATTCCCCAAATGGGTACAATGTGTGAAGCTCATTTCTGGTGCCAAACCGCCGTGATGTAGCTGGAATATTGTTAAAAGCGGCACAAAACCATACTCACTCACTCATACAGACTTGATTATTTACAGACCGCCATCGTATAGCTAGAATACTGCTTAGTGCGGCGTTAAACAACAAACGAACACTCATAAAACCGGTAATCCCTTGTTGATAGTAACAGTTATTTATGATCCCGTGGATTGTGAATCGATGAGGTGTCATGGCGTTGAACAGGTGTTCAGCTTAATGTGGGAGGAAAGCCCGAAGTATTGCAGGTCTCAGATGTTCTCCACCCACGACACCCACGAGCACAGGTATGGTGCAGACAAGCCTAGAAACATATTCGAAGCAAATCGGGATTCGAACCGACGATCCTAGGTTTCTGGCGTGTCCAAGCGACTGGGCCACCCGTGCACCTGTTCTATATTGATTCCTATAGTCAGCTGAACCAAAAGAGTTTAAACATTCGACTTATGGATTAATAGTGAGTGAGTGGGTATGGTTTAACTCCGCTTTTAGCAATATTCCAGCAATATCACGACGGGATGACAACAGAAATGGGCCTCACACATTGTAGCCATTTGGGGAATCGAACTCGGGTCTTCAGCGTGACGAGCGAACGCTTAAATCACTAGGCTACCCCATCGCCACGTTATGGGTTAGTAAGGATTAATAATCCACCACTGATGAGGAACTGATGAGGAATTGATAAGGAATTGATACAATGACAGCTAAATTTTGTCAACCACAAACCAGCCATTCTCAATTATGGTCACGACCGCCTCCGTTGTGTTATGGATAGCGTCTGCCTAGGGAGAGGAATTAAGATGGGTGGTTCGATCCTTAAGCCACGTCATGCCAAAAGACGTTAAATGAGGTAGTTGTTGTTACCTGTCTTTGAAAGCAATAGGGCGTGATGTTGTCACGATAAAGTTGTGTTGCACGTGCGAAATAGAGGGCGCCGGTCGAATCCAATTCTTAATAGGGGAGAAACAACTCAACTGTCGACCTGTGCATGGCATTCTCGTGTTTTATATTCGGGGGACTGTTTTTTGTTTACGAAAATATGTACATTGATTATCATCATCGTAACGTTTCTAGGTACTAGCTTTGCAAAATTCGGTTCTAGGTTTGATTAAGAACTTTCCTATGTTTTTATGAGATTTGAAAACTTCATCCGAGGAATAAGGCTCCTCAATTTTATCGCTCAGATGCGGGTTTCTAACAAAAGCTCACGACATATTTTATCCATCATAGAAAAAACAAAAGGTCCACTTACCAATCGTGGTGTAGATGGTCCCACAGAAGAACATGGATTGCCAGAACGTCCATGTAGGGGTGGTGGTCGAGTTGACCACGCCATTCTTTTGAGCAATGACCACAGTCTCCTCGTAACGCAGCAGCAACCCTCTTGCCACTAGATTCCATTGCGTTTCATTCACCAGTCCTCGACTTAAATTGGACGACAGTTCCTGCAACACTCTCACAGTCTCTTCTCTGTTGGACGTGATGTTGTCCCGGTGAGCTTTTTCATGTGGACCTTCTATAGCTCGGAATATCGCAGCCCCTATGACAGAGTACACCGCCAGGAGGATTAACAAACCCACGACGGACGACACCGCCTTGTAAATAGTCCTCAGGATCTTTTTAATCTTCAGAAAACAAGTCTTGTTTGTTGTTTTGCCATCTTTGCCTTCTTCTAAACCGGAAGCGTCTTCTTCCTCCATAGTGAAAGAGCCGTCATCTAGGTCGTCTGCTAGCCGCGCACGTGCGGAGTCGTCTGCAACAGGGATTGAAAGAAAATTGTAAGACACGGAATATATACTTCCAAGTGATGGTAAACCGATTTGTGTGTTCTTTCCGACATGGCACATTTACAGATGTTTCCTTGTCATCCTGAGTCGTAGTGTAAGTCCCATATTGGCTCAAGGCATAGCGTAAAAGCTGACACAATAATATAAGAACCACGGCTAATAGTTTCTGGCTAATTGCAGTCATACAACAACAGGTGTAGGATTCGCACAGCGGGATACTTAATGAATGCTTAATAACAACACTGGCATTTGTCGCTGTAAAAATGCTACTATTGCAACACGAGAAAGAACACAGTGTATAATTTGCTTTGTGCATGGTAGCAAATTGAGACGAAGGATATACGTATGACGCAAGCGTGTTGTTGATGAAGGCATGACTTCGCGGCAGGATATCATTGTTGCGTTAACCTACGTTTAATATACATTGTTAGTTTCACCCTTTTCTAAATGAAGATGCAGGGATTAAGATTAACAATATTTCACCAAGACGTGTCAACTCCGTGTGAGAGGAAAACCCAAATTGGCACAGGTCGTTATTAAGTTTATGTCGTTGGTGGATGGGTTGGTGAGTGAGTGAGTGAGTGAGTGAGTGAGTGAGTGAGTGAGTGAGTGAGTGGGAGGGTGGGTGGAGGGGTGGGTGGGTGAGTGAGTGAGTGAGTGGGTGGGTGGTTAAATGGGTTAGCGAGTGAGTGTTTAAATTTAACGTTGCATCGTCATTATATGAGCAATAAAGCGACGAAAACAAGTTGGCATATACACAATTTAGTCATGAATACAAAGTTATATTCAAAAACAATTTATCACAAAGCAAATGATCATATTACGTATATGGGCTAAGAATTATATCGTAACTGATGCTCATCGTATCAGACTTAAAATAAGATCATCACTGCTAACCGTATTTCCTCTATCAGACGCCGGACCTCTAATAGACGCCGGACCTCTAATAGACGCCGGCCTCTCATAGAAGCCGGGTGAATTGTTTAGAGCAAAAAATAGAAGCCGGGCTTCTAATAGACGCCGGGTCGATCAATTGATACAATTAATGATCCTTTTTGGGGACCTAAATTACACAATGAGGACTCCCTTTCCCTTCCGGGGTTTTGATAGAAGCCGGGCCTCCAATAGACGCTGGGCCTCCAATAGACACCGGGCCTCTAATTGACGCCGGGTCAAAGGCTTGTCCGAAATAAATAGAAGCCCGGGCGTCTTATAGAGGAAATACGGTACTTTCAGTGGTTCAGGGGTATTGTTTACTAAATTGAGACTAAACATGAAGTACGAGACCAAAATACATATACACTTTACATACAGCACACATAGAAGTAGGGTAATTACTCCGTAGACGTCAGAACAGAACTTTAAATAATTTAATTAAGCTGAAGCAAACATGGTACAAAAGAAAAAGCCCTGCGGATATTTACAATAACCAGATTGCAGTTAATGGGATCACCAATTTCACATGTTTAAGAAAATGTTCGTACACTGTTTGTAAACCTTTTGAGCAAGAACTGTTTTTCTGACATCCTTAAATGAAACTCGACATTCAAAATTAAAGAGAAACTCCGTTTATCCGGACGGTACTGTTCCAGTGAAATCTACGAGATTAACAACTTTCCGGATAAAAGGGTGAACCGAAGTGTCATAAGCGTCCGGAAAACGGGGGTTCCGTAATAACAGGGTTCCGTACTAACGGGGTTCCGTACTAACAGGGTCCAAACCTGGGTGACACTCATCACACGTATTACACACAGATTTCATTGTCCATGTCAGAACTGCTTGACCAAAGACGCACATTGTATGTACGTCTTTGGTTGGAATATCACACTACACACGTGCCGAACGCGGGTCACAGTGACATTGTGAAACAGGGCGCTTTAACTGAAGATGTTGATAAGTAGCCAGCCCGACGCTGATACAGGGACGTGGTATTGCTCTCCTAGTGACGGGGGAATATCCGTGTATGTTCCCATCCAAACCTATCCAGATGATACCGATGGGCAAGTGTCCTAGTTACAATCCACTTCAGGACAACAAGAAAATTAAAACAGAGACATTTAGCGTGTTCGTAAACTAAACTACCGGACAAAAGAAAGGATACACCCATGTTTGATGGTGGCCAAAATGAAGCAAACAAGAAATGTTTTTTTAATGGTGATGTATTGATTTTAAAACGAGTATCATATGTGTGTTGTAGACCTTGACTTTGCAGTGTTTCGTCGACTGTTTGCAGCTAGAGTTTGTAAAATTATTCGTTGGTCAAATTCAATTTTCTAGTGAATACTTCTTTTGCCAAGCAGTGTATGTGTCAGTCTAGTGATATTGGAACATGTCTATGTAAGGCGTATTCGTCAGAGGCGGACATGGAAACCTAATTGAAACAGTTAAATATGTTCGGCTTTCTATCCAATCTTCCCCAGCACGACTCGGTGTAACAGCTGTTACGTATTCATCATCGGGTTAATTTTTAAAGTACATTAGACAGATTCAGTCAGCACTCCATACGGTCCAGGCCCCGGTTTCACAAAGCGATCTTAGCTCTAAGGTGATCATAACGCCGGACATTTAACATGGATACATGTATATGACAATCGTAGCGCTAAGATTGCATTGTGGAACAGGCCCCAGCACTTGATCGATGGGAATATTTTACAGGTTTGGCTGTGGTTTGTTTGTTTGTTTGTTGATTAACGCCGCACTCAGCAATATTCCTGCTATTTGACGGCGGTTTGTAAATAATCGAGTCTGGACCAGACAAACCAGTTATTGACATCATGAGCATCGATCCGCGCAATTGGGATACGATGACATGCATCAATCAAGTCAGCGAGCCTTACCACCCGATCCCTTTAGTCGCCTCTTACTAGCACAGTCGCGTTTTACGGCAAGCATGGGTTGCTGAAGACCTATTCTACCCCAAACAACCAACATTCTAACTATACCGGGACGTCATTGTCACTTGTGGCCGCTATGTTGTTAAAAGGAAATTATCGTGTACAGTGAAACCCCATCATCGTTCCAAATTAAATCGACCAGATTGCCATATTACTGAATGAACTTGTGAGGTGAGGTGAGGCGAGGTGAAATGGGGTTTATCGTCGCGTCCAAGATCATTGCACTTATATAGCGACGTGCATGCACATGTGTGTGTGTGTGTGTGTGTGTGTGTGTGTGTGTGTGTGTGTGTGTGTGTGTGTGTGTGTGTGTGTGTGTGTGTGTGTGTGTGTGTAATAGAACTCTCACACACCCCACCCTCGAATAATTGGTTCATCATTGTGTCACATAAAGCTCACGTCGACAAATACGCGTTAAACAATACCGACACCATCTAGTATTGGTTTCAATGTCATCTAAAGCCAGTGGACAATTCACACAGTTTGGGGTCGTTTATAGATTTACCAATAATTGCAGCAGATGTGTTGTGCTGATCGATAGCGACCTGAAGCAAATGAATGTATATGTGTGTGTGTGTGTATGTATGTATGTATGTATGGTATGTGTGTGTGTGTGTATGTATGGTATATGTGTGTGTGTGTGTGTGTGTGTGTGTGTGGTATGTGTGTGTATGTGTGTGTGTGTGTGTGTGTGTGTGTGTGTGTGTGTGTGTTGTACTGCATTAATACATGCATTTACTTTATTCAAAACCAAACAAGGCAAGAGAGCTTTGCTCCACAGGAGTGAGCGAGTATGATTTTACGCCGCTTTTAACAATATTCCAGCAATATCACGGCGGGGGCCACCAGAGTTGGGCTTCACACATTGTACCCATGTCGAGAATCGAACCCGGCCTTCGGCCTGACGAGCGAACGCTTTAACCACTGGGCTACCCGACCGCCTCTTGCTCCACATGAAGAAAACATTAGAATTTATTTAGACTCTATGGGATATAGATCTAAGTCTACTTGTAAGTGGGTGAGAATGTAAAATATACATATTACAGTTGGAACACAACTGCTTTTCATTAACCAAGTCTTTGCTGGGCAACCCGGTGGTCGATAATGTGAACACCATTCCATGCTTCGTGGACAGATGATACACCATGAGCTTGATCAACGCTTAGAGTGCATATACTGTCGTGATCCCCTGACCAATGACCATCAAATTGTGCCGCCTTTGTGACCACCCGATTTAGACATCTTTCTCACGTATTAGTATCATCACCTATTTTCAAGGGGGCTCCGGTGGCCAAGTCGTCTAAGGCGCCGCCGCTGTGCAGAGTTGCGTCCCTTGGGCACGCCAGAAACCTATGATTGTGGGTTCGAATCCCGGTTCGCCCCAATTATGTTTCTAGGTTTGTCAGCACAATACCCGTGGTCGTGGGTTTCACCGAAGTGGTAAATGTCTGAGACCTGCATCACTTGGGACTCTCCTCCCACATTAAGTTGACACGCCGTGATATAACTGGAATACTGTTAAAAGCGGCTTTAAACCCAACTCACTCACTCACCTATTTTCTCTTCCTTCAAAATAATCCGAAAACGGATTTTACACTGAAATTCAAGTGTAGCATGTGTTAAGCACGCAAGTGTGCGACGGCTTGTCTACCAACATATCGAGTAATCTACAAGATCTATTAGCGCGTTATATGTCATGGTAAGTATCAAGTGTATATTTAAAGAGTAAGCGACACGTGAGTGAATGTTCTTTTACTACGTATTCAGCAATATACAAGCAATATCACAGCGACCTGTAAATAGTCGAGTCTGAACCAGACAAGCGCGTGCATATGTCGACAATGACACATCACATGTAACCGACGATTAACAATACAACTGCCACAGTGCAATAAACAGAAGTAGGTCAACCCATCGATCTGTGTTCATGACAAAATACATTAGTAGTATGCAATATTCGTAAAAAACCTACCGCAAAGTAGAATCTCGTATTCGTCAGCCATTTTACTGTCCGGGGAAATGAAAACCATTTGTCACCCCTCTTGACCACCGTACCATTTGTCATTCGTTATGAATCAGCCAAGGGCAGTGTTACCGTAACAGCCAGCTTTTAGAGTGATTACATCGATCCACAACACTGCCATTATACACATACACTCTACACGTAGGAACAAAACGATCAACAAGCACCCAAGCATGAAACTTTATAATTACTGCTTACAGAGTATATGTTGGCAGTAACACTATATCTGCCACTCAATGGGCATTGCGTGAAGGCTAAATTAACCAAATATGTTCAGGATGGTTCACTTTTTAGAATATTGTTATTTATTGTGTTGAAAACGGCACTCGGCAGAAACGATATAGTATACTCGTTGCTTGATGTGAATATCAGATTATATAAGCATCTGCTCTGTTCTTATTTTAATGGGAATTGATAATTTGAAACAGGTAATCGGCATCTTGCCCAAATACACGTGTTTTAGCTTGATTGTTGTTGTCTGAATCCACACCCAATTCCAGCTGTACGACCAAACAAACAAACAAAGTAGTGATTGATATTGTGAGCAGCGTACATTTGTACCAACGGGATACGATAACACGCAATCAACCAGGTCTCCGAGCCTGTCAACCGGAGTCGCCTTATTCGAGTCGCCAAGCATGTGTGTGTGTGTGCCGCTTTAAACAGTAATCCAGTTATATCGCGGCGTGTCAGCTTAATGTGGGAGGAAAGCCCGAAGTGATGCAGGTCTCAGTCGTTTGCCACTTAAGTGAAACCCACGAGCACGGGTATGGTGCTGACAAACCTAGAAACATAATCGGGGCGAACCGGGATTCGAGCCCACAAAAATAGGTTTCTGGCGTGCCCAAGGGACGCAACTCTGCACAGCGAATTGCGACGCCTTAGACGACTGGGCCACCCGTGCCCCCTGGGGTGGGATTCTGACCCCGAATCCCACAGGGTGAAAATGACTAATAACAAGGTTATGTTGTAAGGATATGGCTTGACAGGCACACACGAGGCTATCAGGGCTCAATTCGAGGCAGACACATCGGTTACTTCTAGTACCTGCAACCGTGTCTGTTCCTGAAACAGCCAGATAACCAGATCTTGTACTACCAGTCTGGAACGAGTGGCAAATCCTTGGATAGAAGATATGGGAAAACGTAAAGGAGCATTGATGATACAACGCCAGCACGCCTTCGCAAACGATATTGCATGAATATCAAATCTTATGAGTGGATATGTATAAGTCACGACTTTAGTAACCGTCTCCGTGGTCTGGTGGTAGATCGTTCGCCCGAGCGATCCCCGGACAGCGCCATGCCAAAAGACGTTAAAAAGTGGTAATTGTTGTTACCCTGCCTGGCGCTCGGCATAAGGAGCTAAAACAAGGACTGGTCGGTTCGGAGTCCGTATACTGTGTCTGTGTGAGGTATTCATGTTTAACTGCGGCATGGTATTTCAGTGGGCTAGCTCTATAAAGTCGGCATTAGTCCGAACTAGTACAAGCAGCCACACACACGTACATGTACGTCGTTATGTAAGTGCAATAATCTTGGACGGACGTTAAACCATATCTGACCTCAACCTACCAAGGCATTATATTAATTTAACCCTCCCCCATTTATATATGATATTTATTGTAATGAAAGTACTGCACCATGACTGTGGAATTTATATTTTTTAGGTATTTATTTTTACTAAAAGCCAAGGCAAGTCTAGATCAAACTGCCCAAGTCTAGTTTGCTTGATTTCAGATATGAAACAGCAGAAGAAGAAATTAACGTTCTTTCGAAAAAAATATTTTTATTTTTTCAAAGCCATGTTTTGTTGACTACGTGTTAGTCTAATGTAATGACAGAATTATTGTTGTCAATTTTCTTGTGATTTATGGACTTTGATTTCAATGAATTTCGTGTGAAACCTAGAGTAAGAGATTTCAATAGTTAAACATAACTTCACCATATCTGGCCCATCCGTGACCACTCAAATCATTCTTGGACAAGCCGATTTGCTGGTTAGGAAAATGGGCTATGGTGTGGTGCTTTTATTAGTGCGAATCTGATTTTCAATAGCATGATCGTGATGAGGTCCTGTCACGTCTAAGGGTCGCAACTCTGCATAACGAATCGCGCCGCTTTACACGACTCGGCCACCGTGTTATCTTAACAAATAGGATAATAATATTTGTCTTGTCTCATTCGTGGATAATGTATTTCGCAAATGAGAAGCATCAAAGATTTACACGATAGTAAATATTTTATGTAACGCTGCAACAAGAGAATAATCTGCATAAATTATGCTCTATATTTTTGCCAAACCAGTCAGTGATCGGCACAATGGATGTAAAAGGTTTCCTTGCTAAAAGTGTTCAAGCTATCCAAAACTGGAATTCTTTTTCTTCCAAATAGAAATATTATCTTTCCAAGTAATGGTCATGTTAAGAAACACTTCACATATACTTTTCAAAACACTCACAACCATACGCACCCTATCCCCCACCACTCACACAAACCGGATCCTACATAAGACAAAACAAGTTACACGTAATGCAACTTTATGTCTAAAGATCTACATTTGGAAGTATTAAGATTTTGTTTGTTGGTTGTTACACTCCAGGACAATACTCCAGTTTTATGACGGCGGCCTTTAAATAATCGCATCTGGGCCAGACAATCCAGTTATTGATACTGTATG
This sequence comes from Haliotis cracherodii, assembly GCF_022045235.1. Classification (NCBI taxonomy): domain Eukaryota; kingdom Metazoa; phylum Mollusca; class Gastropoda; order Lepetellida; family Haliotidae; genus Haliotis; species Haliotis cracherodii. The sequence goes on from NW_027266343.1 coordinate 8,454,053, forward strand.
AGCATCGTCCCAACCTCCTGAGCTACACGACACGCAATCCACAAAGTCGACGAGCTTGGACACCAGAGGCCACTTAGCCCTAAGACTATCGTGTCTATGTTAAAGGATGGGAGTTACCGTCATCTTAGCACTAAGATCGCTTTGTGCTTAAAACATTGTCCCAACCTGCTACATGACATGAAATCCACAAGTCATCGAGCTTGGACACCTGAAATATTACGTCGCCATAAAAAGGCAGCCATTGGCTGCTGGGGCCACGTGTTTATTTAAAGGACGTAATGGGTTCGTGACGTTCATATCGTCATCGTAGCACTAAGATCGCTTTGTGCTTGATCCATCCAGTCACCTCAAAACATCGTCCCAACCTGCTGGGCAACATGACATAAAATCCACAAGTCATCGAGCTTGGATATATTACGTCCCCATCAAAAGGCAGCCATTGGCTGCTGGGGCCACGTGTTTATTTAAAGGACGTGATTGGTTCATGACGTTCATTCCGTGTTCAGACAGACAAATTTTTCTGCCTTTAGTAAATTGCATGTTAAAGATTTAATTAATAGTGAAGACGCCCGTGCTTGCTGCAACGCATTCAGCATCTCCCATTTTTTCTGCTTGAGACGCGGTGTAACAACATTATGTATTTATGTGGAGTGGCTTCATGAAAGTGCTGACACATACGAAGTTTGACGTAGCATGACAATGGTGATGCATAATTCATGTTCCCTTCTCGACACAAATGCGAATGATTCTTTGAAGTTGAGTAGAATCTTCTTAATCATTTGTAAGATGGACGCGCAGAGGCACACACGACTTGAAATAGACACAGTTGATCTTTATCAAACAAGAAAGCCCAACGTTTGGAGCTTCAAACTGACACGCACCGCTTGTGTTCTATAATTTGACATGCACAAGTATGTTAAAGTATTAATAGATAAACCATTACTGTTTGTAAACAAGAACCGGCGTACTTTTTCTACGTGCACTTAAACAGTTGTAACACGTACATAAGGTCACACTAGGCTACTATGACGTCATGATACAATAAATGACGTCTTTGGATTCATAGACAGCGGAACACGCAGAAGGCCCAGAAAACTCAACTAAAAGATGTCTTTCGGATTAAAGTATTTACCAAAAGAAATTATGGGGCTCTTGTTGCCATGTGGAACTCCGGCTTTCTTAAATTTGGGATATGATACTTGTCAAAAATATATGCATCCGCAGTGACGATTTCTGGGATTCGACTTCCAGTAACTACGGTTTAAACCAATCAGATTGCAGTATTCACACTCGTTTACAGTGTTCTCTGGGCATATGCACACGTTCTGAATTGAATTGTCCGGTAGATGAGGTTTCCGGGATAACAGGGTTTCACTGTACTCAGCTTGTTAATATGTTTCAATGATAACTCGAAGCTGTCATCGTTATATATAAACAGACAGGGTACAAAATCACTTAACCCCAAGGTGAGGTGAGGTGAAATTGGGTTTAACGTCGCGTCCAAGATTATTGCACTTATATAGCGACGTGCATGTACGTGTATGTGTTTGTGTGGCTGCTTGTACTAGTCCGGGCTGATGACCGATTTATAGTGCTAGCTCACTGAGATACCATGCCGCAGTTTAACATGAATACCCCGCTCAGACACAGTACACAGTACACACAGTACAGACTCCGAGCCGACCAGTCCTTGTTTTAGCCCCTTAATGCCGAGCGCCAGACAGGGTAACAACAAGTACTATCTTTTAACGTCTTTTGGTATGACGCGGCCGGGGATCGAACCCCGGACCTTCCGCTCTCAGGGCGGACGCTCTACCACTAGACCACGGAGGCGGTCTTACCCCAAGGAATCCTAGTTAGTGTTTTAATAACATAAACTACAGTTTATCCATCGTCAGGATAGAAATCCCCAAGCAGTATACCAGTTTCAAAATCACAAGCATGCCATTTGGAATAAAACATCCTTCAGCTGTTCATAAAACAAATAATACTAAACCCATCTTACATGGATTTAGTGACTTGATAAGGATGTATAAATAATACGCTGTTAGTATTCTCCCTCGGCAATACTGTTGTGTGCGGTGTTCTTCCTTATTGACCGTCAGTGTAACAGTGCTCTTGGTTTTATTACTAGACTTGACCACAAGTATTATGATACACGTGTTTCTAGAATATGTTACAGCGATATGTTTAACTACCAATGCGTCACCATCTGCCAAGCAATCGCCGTTCCAAACAAGGGAGTCCTGACCTACGATTGACCTGTTGAAATGGCAGATGCCGGTCGTTCTTAAGAGCATTTCAGAGCTCTTCTACGTTGAGAATGTCTTTCTGGCAGATGTCGAAATGAAAACAGTAACAGTAAACGATGGACCATAAATGGTCCGCTGGGATGATATTTGTGATAGATAAGTATGATATTACACATGGAATTAGACATTTGAAGACATGTGACTAAACGCCAATAATAGCAGTTAGAATGAAGATGAATCATACGTCAGAATAATGATACCGGGTGGTCGAGGCTGACAGCGATCTACCCCCTAAGCTGAGGTACACCATCAAAGGTATCACGTACCTACTTCGAGCACTATAAGATAATGGTTTGTTTAACGCCTCATAGAACGGTATTTCATCTTCACCACGTCGTTTCACTGAGCCCAACGTAACAGCGGAATATCTGCATTCAAATTTATCAAGTCTAGATGCTGAATCTAGACAAACCTAACTAGCCATATTCCACATGAAATCAGCATTATATTTTGTATCAAAAGGAAATATATTACATGACTTTGGAATATCAGCATTTACATTATCCAAACAAGTCTAGATGCTGAAAATAGACAAACCTAACTGACCGTATTCTACATAAAATCAGCATTTTATTTTTTTAAAAAGCGAAATATATTCCCTGACTTTGGAATGTCTGCATTTGCATTAATCAAACCAGTCTAGATGCTAAAAATAAACAACCCTAACTGACCATAATCCACATGAAATCAGCATTATATTTGTTTAAAAGCGAAATATTTTGCGCATTACTTTGTGACGTTTACACGATATACGGCCTTTCCATTGGACGATAGGTCGGCCACATGACCGCTAAATTACCGACGGCGTTCATATCCTTATCAACGACACATTTGACGTCCATACGTTTTTCACGAGATTGTATTCTTCTAATGAAGTAAAAACGGATGGCCTACTTCCAGATTCCTGTGGAAACCCTTGGGAATTGCCTTGCACGAACACATACGAGCATTTAGACACTTTAATCTTGAAACCGGAATGTTTGTGATGCATTGAAAAAGTCAGAGAGTTTCACTGACATCCTCGCTGCGATGCATCCTCGTGAACGAAACAAAGAAATGCACTACCCAACCATCGACTCGACAGTTACAGTGAACAACATTCTACTGCAAAATGTGAATGTTCTTCAGTAAAATTAAACACGTTTAAAAGTGATTAAAAAATAGACATGTTTAGAATTTAAACATGTTTAATGTTTAAACATATTTAGAATTTAAACACGTTTAAACATGTTGAAATAAAGTGCATATCATTAGGCAATACATCAAATATGGATAAGATGTATAATATATATTCATATTAGAAGTGCACGTCAGAGGCTCTTACATGCCACACATAGCACTAGGACTTATAGTGAGTGAGTGAGTATGGTTTTACGCCGCTTTTGGCAATATCCCAGCAATATCACGGCGGGGGACACCACAAATGGGCTTCACACATTGTGCCCATGTCTGGAATTGAACCCGGGTTTTCGGCGTGACGAGCGACGGACTTATAACGAACTCGGTACAATACTAACATAACAGTAAACAAATAACTTAAGCTCGGCTAATGGTAACTAGGATTATTGACACGTGTTACGACGACAGTTTCCTTCGCGAAGGTGATAAGGTGAAGGACACATATAAGGTCACAAGGTCATATCCCGCCGAGGTTTGAAAATCGATGTGTACAGAAATGTGTTGTTGTATGACTAATAGTATTTCTTCCACACAGGAAACTGACAATAAAAGTACATTTATCTCAAATACTACGATAGACCCTTAACTGCTTCGCATTACACACCCCTAATTAATCCATTTATACTGCTAAAATAGCTTTTATCCCCCCCCCCCACCCCCCCCCCCACCCCCCCACACTCACACACACACATACAGATTTCTGTTTCCCCAATAAACGCTAAAAGAGCACAAAGGAGCCCTTTTTAAATTAACTTCAATGAATTTCCAATGGGGCACGTTTAACTGTGAAATACATTATCCTACACATGTTAATCACAAAACATTTCAAAATTATGGGGCAATGTACGTGTTTGTGTTTAGGATGTAAACACATTTTTACAGTGTGTTGTCTGCTGAGGGCGACAAAATTCGACGTACAGGGTTGCCAGAATCCTATGATCATGGATTCGAATATCAGATTCGTCGTGTTGTCGTCTCTTGGTTTGTCAGCACCGTGCTCGTGGGCATCATAAAGGTGGTAAACATCTAAGATTTGCATCACACCTTCCACATCAAGCTGGCAGGATGTGATACAACCGCCAAGAGAGGAGTTAAACAAAAACCTCAGTCACCTCCCAAGTTCCACACACCACGAAGCAAAGACTGGCCAGAACCATTGCTAACTAACATTTCATTGATTGGAATATAGAAATTGGGGGAACATGGAGACATAAATCTTTTACAGATAATAAAGAAGTTGTTGTCCATAAAAGTATCATGTCTTCGTGTTAATTGAAAAAGACATTTGTGTTTAAGTGCGAAACAGAAGAACGAAACGCATCTTTAATTTACCAAGCGATGTCTTTGTAATGGACAACCGCGCCGTGCTCGCCAACATCAGCCAACATGATGGCTCGACTTTGACAAGCAATCCATTCGGGAATATCACAGGTCGGGAAAACAACAACTACGTGTTGGCCCAAGAACGTCAAGGTGGGGTGCGGTTAAATGGTGTTCAAATTCGCGTCCAAGATTGTTGCACTTATATAGCAACGTGCCTGCACGTGTGTGTGGCTGCTTGTACGAGTCCGGACCGATTTATAATGATAGCCCACTGAGATACCATGCCGTAGTTTAACATAAAAATACACAACTCAGACAGAGAATACTGATCCGAGTTGATCAGTCCTTGTTTTAGCCCCTTAATGCCGAGCGCCAGGCAGGGTAACAACAAGTACCAACTTTTAGATGTTTTGGTATGACGCGGCCGGGGATCGAACCCCGACCTTCCGCTCTCCGGGCGGACGCTCTACCATTAGACCACGGAGGCGGTCAAGAACGTCAAGACAGAAGAATGTATGTGTGTGCAGTTTAAAGATGGAAACTTTTAGGATACTTTTGCTGTGGATAAGAAAACATGGATGAAAGTTGAAACATGCGAAACAAAAGTGCCAGACAAATAGTGCCAGCGAATTTGACTGGAATTTAGTTATTGGGGTTGTTGCTCCGAGCAGCGGGGCATGAATAAACAACCTCCCTACCAACTGCTTTAATGTAATTAAAACAATTACCTTGTCACAGGACTGCACACAAGATTACAGTGCTCTGGGAACTCAGAGATAAGAGGAACAAGATAGACCTACCATGCACGCAACGCTCCGCGTGATGTTCTGATTCATCATTGAACGAGTGATGAAGAGTGAAACAATTAGAACCAACTGCTGTGTCGAGGTGTCTTACTGTAAACTAGACACGTCATATTTTAATTTGGAGCCGAGCGTTTTAGCGCGATGTTACTAATGTATAAATGCTAGATATTATTGTGTTTAATCAGCTGTAGTTCTGATTCTGATTGTGTGTACAAAGACACATTATTTTAAAAAAAAAAATGACTCTAATTATATTTCACACAATCTGAACAATCAAGTATTCAGTGCAAAGTGAGTTTTTCTACAGCCGCTTTGAGAAGTAATTCAGTATCAAACGTCGAGTCAGCTAGACGGAATCCAAGGTAAAGCATGTGGTAGAATTTTAGCATTTCAGTGAAACGATAAGCACACCTATTGTGCCGACGAATCTGGGATTCGAACCCATCAACGCCGGATCCTAACAGCTCATGGCACAGGGGGTACAAGGAATTTCGGCGTGTACACATTCGTGACCAACTCGTGTTATTCCGGGACAAGCCGAATAGCGACTCATGCCCCTCTCATGGCCATTTTGCGACCGTTTCCGTCTTAGCGCAAACGGGCATACCTAAAACAATTGTCAACTCGTTGCGAATTGTTCATATGTATTTCCCCATATATTATATATATTTCAGATGCAATTTAAAGCACATCTGGACATGCGGAATTGCACCGTATGATTGAACACATTTAACTGTGTCTTTGGTATATTTTAAAATGCAAGACATGTGTAAAATCAAAAATAATATCTGAGGGATTCTTTGACGAAGAACTTGAAATCATACGCGCATTCTGATTGGTTTGTCGTATTTTCGCAAATAACATTCATCGATAGGGGGAACGAGTCTTCTTCAGGTTACGGAAAGGGGCGAGTGGTGACGAATTGGCGTGTACACAGCGAGGCATCCTTGACCCCGGTATAAGGGGAGAAAACTGGTGTTATATTAAGAGTCATAAATTAACATTTCTTTAGTCAATACAGCTGAACGTTATCAGTGCATCGGTTTTGAAAACACCGTTCTTCGTAATCAGCACTGTCAGGTCATCGATGGAAAAAAGATATTTATGGACGACCTTGTGTTCAGTACGGGAACATGTCAGAAAGATTTATAATTCTCTTTTCAAGGCAGCTTATATTTGCAGAGAGTGTGCAACGCCACGAGTTGTGAACGTCACGTCTCAAGTGATAATGTTTTGTCTGCTGTATAAACCACGGGGGATCATTCTCGGGTGTTTTCTTGCCTCTAATTGCTTCAAGTACTTAGTATTCATAGGTCCAGTCTTTACGTTGCTTGGTTCATGAGATCAGGTGGAATTGGTCGCGTTCAAGATTATTGCGCTTATACAGCGGCGTATGAGCAGCGACAGTAATAACGTCAGTTTCTACCACAATAAGCCAATATTTACAACATAGAAACATTTAGAAAGTTGTTTTATTAATCCTATGTACATTCATACAGATTACTAATATACATAACTGTCCTTAAGGTATAATGTTCGTTACAACGATAAACGCACATAATATAACCAGCGAGATATTACACAATTTATAATTAAATTTAATAATTATAATATTATTATACAGTTAGTTAAAATGCGTTATTTTAAACGGGTGATTAATACATAGAGAGTACTACACGACCTTACATTAGATACCAGTTTCGGAAACGAGGGTTATAAAATCTGATCCAGGCAAAACAAGGTCAGACACCAAACAGATCACGCGTTATCAAAGTTTCCAAAGTAGATCAAGATCGGGCACGATTTTATGAACTGGCGTCATATCACCATGCAGAATTTTCACATTATGAAACCAAACGGAAGTCACAAGTGCATGTGTTATCACAGTCCTAGACTTAACGACCTACATCTACGGCTGTACATAGACTTTGATGTAGCTATACCGTAACCGTTGTTTGTCGGTCTTAGACTTGCACAAGTCTCTAAGGCAATAAATATTTGTTGTCATAATTTCTAGATTATGTAAATAATAACACGTTGTCCCTATAAGAGACTTGACTGTCCACATATCTAGACTTGTCTATCAGGAGTATAGAATTACTACACATCCATGGATTTTTCTTTCAGTACAGCCTTGGAGCAAGGCTATATCGGTCGCAGCATGAGTTCCTCATCAGGAGTTAAGATTTCAATTTTCGAAAACGACAGTTGTTTAAATTTGTTTGTTGTTTAACGCCGCTCTGCAATATTCAAGCTATATGACGGTGGTCTGTAAATAATCGAGTCTGGACCAGGCAACCCAGTGATTGATATTGTGAGCACCGATGACACGTAATCAACAAGGTCACCGAACCTAACAACCTCATCCATTTCGTCGCCTCTTACGACCAGCATAGGTTGCTGAGAACTTTTTCTAACGAAAATTGAAATTACGTTTGGCGGCAACCATCGACCAGACGCATTTCGACCTTTGACTGGTGATGGGAAAAGATTGAATGTCCCTATATTAATAAAATATGGATCCTATTGTTAGTATGATTCTATTTGATAGTGATTTTCATAAACACACGTTTGTGATATAGTTGGAATCGTAAAATGGACTCTGCTTTTACTAGAGATTCCTAAAGATTATTTAAAGGGTTTGGTCGCTTTTATTTAATTATTCAAATATTTTCAATTACCCGAACTATGACTAACTAGAATGGGGCAATAGAAATGTGCAGCACTTGTCATATAACGAGCGACATACAAGACATCTCAAGTTACTTTAATCATGCAATGGAATTACAAACACGAGCACATCTTGTATAACTTCTTATTGGTGGGATGTGTCTGTCCGATGTAGATCAATACCCCCGGGGGATGGCAAACGTCTTGAGACTGGCGTCAGACATTGCTTGCGTGATAACACCACACTGACGGTGATGGAGATTGAGTTGAAGTGTAGTAGGTGTTGGTTATAACTGTACGGAGGGAAGTGCTGTGTTTGCGGGCCAACAGACTGGTATTGTAAGGAGGTACTCTCTCTCTCTCTCTCTTTCTCCCACCTCTCTGTCTCTCTCTCCCCTCACTCTGTCTCTCTCCCTCTCTCTGTCTCTCTCCCTCTGTCTCTTTCTCTCCCTCTCTGTCTCTCTCTCCCTCTCTCTCTCCCTCTGTCTCTTTCTCTCACTCTCTGTCTCTCTCTCCCCTCTCTCTGTCTCTCTCTCCCCCTCTCTCTTTTCCTCTCCCACTCTCCCTCACTCTCCTCTCTTTCTCTCTCTCTGGGGCGGTCGGGTAGCCTAATGGTTAAAGCGTTCGCTCGTCACGCAGAAGACCCGGGTTCGATTCCCGATAAGGGTACAATGTGTGAAACCCATTTCTGGTTGAATGTTGCTAAAAGCGGCGTAAAATCAAGCTCACTCACTCACTCTCTGTGTGGTGATTGTGGAGGTTGTGGTGATAGAAGATTGACAGGGGATATATTTATCATGTAACTTATTCCTAGTGTCTGATACAGGCACCTCCTACGAGATGAAGACCAATCAAAGTCATTGTTTAGCTGATATATCCGTACAATAGTCACATGAAACGACAGAGAACTAGACAAAAACGTTTTGTTCTTTAGAAAATATATAATTCAGCGCTGGATTTAAAACGACAATGCTACAGTAAAATCAGTTTTAATATTCACCGAAACAGATTTTTATGGAGCGAAAGTGGCAAAAATAGTGATAAAAATGATGTGAATGGTTAACTAAAAATCAGTATGTCACCATTTTTTGTGTTGTGTATCTGTGAACATTTTCAATACATTTTAAAAAGTAAAATAATGTTTATTTGTACGAAGTAAGTAGCAAATTTATATCATTAACATCAGCAGTATTTACTGTCAAGTAGGTAAAATTATTTAAGCATAATAAGTCGTATGTGTTTTAATATACATATAAACTAAAATGATTTATCATTGTCACGTTTATAATAATTCGTTTGTTCTTTTGCAGAATGCAGCATCGATACGGGGGATCCGCATTGTAAAGCAGCTATCAATTTCGTTGCATTTTACGTCAGCATATGGAAGGTGAGGTGAGGTGAAATGGGGTTTAACGTCGCGTCCAAGATTATTGCACTTATATAGCGACATTCATGCACGTGTGTGTGTGTGGCTGCTTGTACTAGTCCCGACTGATGCCGATTTATAGTGTTAGTTCACTGAGATACCATGCCGCAGTTTAACATGAATACCCCACTCAGACACAGTATACTGACACCAAGCCGACCAGTCCTTGTTTTAGCCCCTTAATGCCGAGCGCCAGACAACAACAGGTAACAACAAGTATAATCTTTTAACGTTTTTTGGAATGACGTGGCCGGGAACAGAACCCCGGACCTTCCGCTCTCCGGGCGGACGTTCTACCGCTAGACCACGGAGGCGGTCTCAGCATATGGAAAGAGAATAATACATTGAGTATGTCCCGTTTAAATCTAAGTTAAGTGAAAACATATGAAAACACAGAGTATGACTGATACTCTCTCATATCTCAACTTGTCAGCCCAAACCTTGCTAAGCTGGGAACGTTCACTTCAGATTATAAATGACATCGCTATGGCGTTTTACAGATTACTATATAAATACACTTCCATTAAAGGCATACTGAGTAAATCTAATAATCTAACAAAATTTGTATAAAGTCATGAAAGTAGTTTTGTTTCAAAGATATTATGAAGGAAAAAAATGTAATACCGGTTGGTGTGTGTACCTCAGTAAATAGCAAGTCTTGAAAGATCAAAGCTGTATTGACGGACAATACCATGCCATTCCAGTTAAGTCGTTAATAATTGATTAAGTTATATTTTCCTCATAAAGTCTATGTTTATAAATTGTATATTTCAAAAATCAACGAGAAGAAATTCTTTAATACTGATTGTACTATAGGATGCTCGTGGTTTCAGCATACAGTCTGACAGACCTGTCAAATACAGAACACCTCCATAAAAAGATCACCGCTTGTGAATGGTATAATCAATTTCCTCAACGTTATGAGCCATGCCTCATTTGCCTGTACATGTCAACACACTAAACGACGGGAGCCGGGAGCCGCGGGGCTAACAGACGGAGTGTATGAGCCAGGGTACTTCTGGAACACTACCGCCTTGTGAAGAAATTGGGAACACGTGCTTGTTGCGATAGACTCGTGTCTGTCTTCTCGATACCACAAGCGGTTATTGCTAATGGCATATTCTGGTTCATATAGTTCCTGCACTTATCGTCTAGGTGTGTCTATTTTCTGCCACATCAGTATACGCTTCCTGATAGATGCTACAGTGTAGAGCTACGTACCGTGACGCATAACGCGGCGTTATATTTACCGTTTACTTTATGCTTCATTGATATCATGAGACGTATTCTCGTTACGACTTTTCTTAACGTTCAATGAGTTTATCTCTTGTGCTCCTCCCAATACACCATCAGAGTGCCCATGCATACACCTTCATATCTCCCTTTCATGAATAATTGCTTCCCCTCTCAACAAGTATCTGTGGTGGCTCGTCACATTAACTAGAAAGAGTCTGGCTTCATGCAGCAACTGATATAACACTGTGACAACACATTTAAGTTATCTTTTAAATTCTATTACAGTTTGCTTTAAAAATCAATATTTGTTCCTCGGTGTTAAGGGCATGTTATACAAGATTTATTAACACGCTATGCTCTATATCGCTTGAATTTCTACCATACATGTTCACAACAGGTTTGATATTGGTATGTTTGGCAAACATATAGCATGACAACACGGGATTTTGCCACAAGGGGACACGTGTTTTCGTTGTATCTTTAACATATCGGGAGGCTATGTCAAAGGCGATAGCTTGAAACATCTGACCAGCTGACCTCGGTGTTTGAAATGGTGTTCTATATACGATATTAAGAGCTGTAATGCTGATACGGTATTTATTCTGTGAAGGCATACCAGACAATCGTTTCCAGGAATTCCACCTGTACGGTACCGACAGTCAGTGGTAGATGATTATACCAGGACTGGTTGTTTGGATATATATGTGTCTGAGGTATAGTATCGTCATAGTAGACATGTACAGTTACTAGTACAATGGCTGTTACTGAAACTGTTCCTTGTATTCAGGAACCATAGTTTGTACTAAAATCAATACAATGAGGTTTGATGAACCCAAGTTAAGGCCAAGATTTCCAAACTCGGCGTCCTCATTTGTGTTCCAATAATTGGTATCTAAAATATATACTGCATACTCACATCAACCTGTGCCATGTATCTGAATCATTTTTATCATCATCCTCACTATGAATAATGTACTGAGGACGAAGAATGTTAATATCAACCTACCGTTATCAATAATTATGTAGTCCCTCATGGTGTCAGCTCCTGTGGTAAAACCCAAACAGCGAGTACAGGTCCACTGTGATTACCCCTGTCCAAGGAGTGATACAGCAGACTTGGTCCCAAGAACCCAATCGATAGGCTCTGCCAACACGGTACACAGCAAACCATCCTCATCTGACACTGCAGCCTCTGCAGCTTAAACTGACACACTGAGAGAGCGTCTCGGATGAAGGCACACTGTTTTTGTTGAAGCTCCAACCACAATGAATAATATATATTTCATATAGTATCGACAGCTGACTACTTCGTATCTGTCGATTGATACCTGACAACAAGGTCGTCAATCACTGCAGTTTGAACCTTGTACAGAACCATGATGATTAGTACGATCGGTGTTTAAGAATCTGAGCAATTCCTATCATTGAAATGTTTCGAACGCAGCTGTGCACGGAACAGCTGGTTTGACGTTTCTCGGTCAGGTTAAATATTCAGATTTGGAGATTGAAATCAGAACCTATTTTACTTTTTGAGAAAAAGAAACGCCCGTGGCCAAACGTGTGCATCCTATACAGACCTCCTCATCCTTCCTATCGCCGGCGTGTGTTGCTATTCTAGGAACTGTGAATAACCCTTCGTCACTGACAGTAAATCAGGGGCTCGTCTACTATGTGTTTTCCATACGCGGGTTTCCGTACCATATTTCCCTATACCCCTGAGCAGCGTTTCGTCAGTGTGACAGAGTGGGGAAATTGAGTTGAATCGATATTTCAATCCTTTAAAGCTCACTTTGTGATAACTCCTGATGGGGAATATTCCCAGCCGTGAACGTGACTCGTCACTAGTGACTTATTTAACAAGCAATCGTTGTAATGGTAACGTGAGAACGGAATCGGAATGGGCTGTATGTTACAAGGTTAGCTATTGAAAAAACGCATGGTTTATTCATCTAACTGTTCCTTTGATGTAGGTATTTCCGCAAATAGCTGCACTTGTTATGTGTTCTAGAAGGGAACACATGCTATCCATTCAGTTAGCACTGTGGCAGTCTACTCTTTCAAAATAGAACAATAATACATACGGAGTATGTATTCTATAAACAGTCACAAACCGAGTGTGCCCATCGTCAAAAGGGGCGGTGGGGTTAAATAAGTAGTGGTTAAAGCGTTTGCTCGTCACGCTGAAGACCCGGGTTCGATTCCCCACATGGGTAAAATGTGTAAAGCCAATTTCTGGTATACCCCGCCGTGATATTGCTGGAATAGTGCTAAAAGCGGCGTAGAACCATACGCACTCATCATGAATACGGCTAAAGGTATGCATGCATTTTGCAAATAAATAATTAAGAGTTTTCAAGTATCAATAAAACATTTAACTCAAGTCACGATGAATTTTAAGGTGATTTACATTTTTTTGCAATTTAAAGTTAAATATAAATATAAATATACAGCAACAACCTGTTAATACGGACAGTGGTCGTTCCCGTGATTTTGCCCAGTTTAACAATTATCCGGATTAACGAATCATAGAGTTGTGTTCTTCTATATATGAAGACGCTTAAGAAGTAATGTCTGTCCAAAGTCCGTCCAAACCAGCGGTACAGAACCATCGAGGTTTCATTGTAAATCCAAGGGATGAATTTGCATGTCCCGTTAGAAGAGTTGACAACGATGTTATGTTTAAATCATATATTATAAACATACATACATACATTAATAACAATATAGATCAATACAATGTACACAACACTGGCATAGTTCTACTCTGTACACACATAAATATGCAGTGACATGGGACTTTTTACACTGTATGTCTGCATAACGTTTTCAACAGTAAACAGGAACAATAGTTTAGCAGTACACAACTTACCGTACAGCGCTGTGGCAATATGCGTGACTGTAATTACCGAGGTAGGTAATGTGCCGTTACTGTGATTGACATGTGCGCGGTCTCTTTATATACTGTAATTCCTGACTCTCCTGTATTACGTTCTGTCGACGGTTTGGGACAGAGGAAGTGACGTTGTACATGATTCTCCTAGTGCCACTTGGTACTATGTATGTATGTATGTATGTATGTATGTATGTATGTATGTGTGTGTGTGTGTGTGTGTGTGTGTGTGTGTGTGTGTGTGTGTGTGTGTGTGTTATGTATGTATGTGTGTGTATTTATGTATGTGTGTGTGTGTGTATCGTATGAGTGTATAGTATATATATATATATATGTGTGTGTGTGTGTGTGTGTGTGTGTGTGTGTGTGTGTGTGTGTGTGTGTGTATCATAATGTTTTGTTTAAAAGATTGCATCTGTTCCGTAATGGAATGCTTTCTGCAATAAATGGAATGCTTTCTGCAATATCTTATCTATCTTATAGCCAAGAGTCAGGGAATCCTTGACATTTTGCGATTTTTGGAAACCTACGGGCATCGCTACAAAATTAATCGACACGACCATGAAATTCGAACCAGCCATGGGCAGCCAGACAGTCAACCTGATTCCTCACATATTTACTGTCTCGTCAAATGTGTTTCAAATGTGCAAATTAATCAATTTGTCACGTTATGGACTTAAGAGATTTGGCCAGAATTCTTGTACTAATGTAAAAGTAAAATTGAACAAATCAAACAGAACAATTTGCATAAATCTACCATCTTGAGATACATTGTGTATAAATTGTATATGGATATACTTATGTACCAGTGTTTTGGTTTTTAGAATAAACTTGATTGATGGATGTCATATATAGTATGACCGCCTCCGTGGTCTAGTGGTAGAGCGGAAGGTCGGGGGTTCGATCCCCTGCCGCGTCATACCAAAAGACGTTAAAAGATGGTCATTGTTGTTATCCTGTCTTGCGCTCGGCATTAAGGGGCTAAAACAAGGACTGGTCGGCTCGGAGTCAGTATGTTGTGTCTGAGTGGGGTATTCATGTTAAACTGCGGCATGGTATCTCAGTGTGCTAGCATTATATATCGGCATCAGTCCGGACTAGTACAAGCATCCACACACATACACACGTACATGCACGTCGCTATATAAGTGCAATAATCTTGGAGGCGACATTAAACCCCATTTCATTCACCTCATATATATTATGTTCAAGACAAGCATCCTTACGTTCGTGGCCGTGGTAATTTTGTAATGAACAGTAATTAAATCATCGCTGGGATTCGTCATTCAAGTGAATACAATCATATTGCAACAAACATCGTCGTATGTGGTCAACAAACTTACATCCTTCGTTTACTTAGAGATCCGTACCTTCACACGAATATTCCAACACGTGTTGCCAATATGGCACCGTGTTGTACACAACGTATACATTACAATCAGATGTAATAACACAAGTAATAGAATATCTACTCCTGTTCCCCTTCATAACCTCTTGTATTCACACATATTCAAAGCAGATGTTCTTACCAAAGAATAACAATATTGTAAATACCTTGACTCGGTGTCAATTACATCGTGAATGCGGCATATTGCAGGCGAGTAATTTCCTCTTCGGCTCAGACAGGCGGAGCATGAATGTTTAGCACAGACAGCACAGCGACATACGACTTCATACAAGGAACGCTGTGATCTATTCACGACTGTGACACTAGACTTGCACAAGTCTCTAAGGCAAAGATGATTAGTTTAAATCATATTTTCTAGTTTATATAAGTAATAAGAACAAGTTGTCCCTATGTAAGACTGACGTCCTTTACTCTCCGCTTATCTAGACTATAATAATGATATAATGACAACACACCCATCGACTTATAATAAAGTACAACCTTGGAGCAAGGTTACTCTGACACTTGAGGAGGTCAATGTATTTACTTGGTTAATTAAATACATTGTCGTACAGCCCTGGCCACACGATCGTTGCAGACACGTCTTTTGGGTAAGGGCATTTAATGCCTTAGATTAGTATAATAAATTACAATGGAACGTGGATGATATAAGCGATGGATGATGTTACTGTCCGTAATATGGTTTTGGTTATTGTGTTTAACTAATTTGTATTCTGTGTATTAATTTGTATTTACGATCGCAGTGGAGTAACGTGGTGACCATTCAATTCTCATTCTTTTAAGCATTTTGATTTACTGCTTTATATATTTAATATCACTCTTTTACTACTTTAATAAACTGTAAGTGTAATCGTATTTATAGTGTTTATACTTTTAATCAATGTCTACAGTAATGAGAGAACAAGATCAAAGTGAGTGAGTGAGTCTGGTTTCACGCCCCCTTCAGCAATATTCCAACAATATCGCGACGGGGACACCAGAAATAAATATTACACACATTGTACCTATGTTGGGAATCGAACCCAGGGGCATTCGACGTGACGAGAGACCACTATAACCACTAGGCGATCCCACCACCCCTTTATCAGAAGAAACAAATGGATCAGATTATGTAACTGTACCCGAGTTTGTCGGAGACCCGACTTAAAAGGGGACTCAGGTACTGGACTAGCTTGGTCTGTCCGCACCAATAGTGGTAAAAGTTTATAACCTACGTCATTAACGGCTATTGACCAATACGTATGGAATCGAACCGGATCTTCAACATATCAAGCAAACGCCTTAACCACAAGGCTACTCAACCATCATCATGCTGACGAGCGGCGGTCGGGTAGCCTAGTGGTTAAAACGTTCGCTCCTCACGCCGAAGACCCGGGTTCGATTCCCGACATGGGTACAATGTGTGAAGCCCATTTCTGGTGTCCCCCGCCGTGATGTTGCTGGAATATTGCTAAAAGCGGCCTAAAACCATATTCATTCACTCGACTAAGTGTGTTATCGTATGACGTAAAACGTTGATCATGCTATCAACCACTGGGTATCTTGAGTGGTCCGGACTCAATTATCAACACCGTCACATGACTTAGCTAGAATAATGTTGACTGTGACATAAACATCTATAAATAAACATATATATACCAATCATCATTTGTCAAAGTTATCCTGATATTCGTTAAACCGGACGATTCACTTGGAACAGTACCGGATTAACAGGGTTTTACTCTATACCTCCTTGACTCTGGACACCGTGTTAAATGAAGCATCTCCTACGTCTGAACGGTAATAGCTGTTTTCGGTAACTGAAACAATTCGGCCTATCTGGGCACTCGCAAATCATTCGCAGAACCAAAAGGTAACCTGTTTCATCATAATATACCCAACATCGAACACCCCAAATCAATGTATAAAACAGATTTAGCAAAATGAGACATGATTTAAATTCCAGGAACCACAAACATCATCACACACAACAAAAGTAAATATTTGAAATATTCAAAGCCTTGCACGTTATAAGTACAGGAGTCATTGATGGTTGACAAGACTGAGTCTGTTCAGAAAAGTAATAACGTGGCATTGATTGCAACCAAGGACTGAAAACAAATCATACACAACAACGTACACAACAGACGAAATTCGAAATTGCATATTTAACATATGCAACATCAAGTTCTCCTCACAAAGCATATTATGTTTTATGTGTAATTAAGTTGTTCAATTCACCTTGTGTGACAGAACAGGAGGCCAATATGTATGTAAATGTAACCGAATGGCGTGACGTAAAACCTGACGACAGTAGGAAAGATGGCACAATGATGATTAGGCTAAGTCTGATTTATGTCCATGTCACATTCCATTTGTTATGGGTTTTTTTCATGATGAAATGCATCCATTATTGATACGTGACTCATTGGTGATCATGGCGGAAACATGGAAACCGCATTACGTAAAACCCGTTGTAACATATCCCTTCTACAAACATAAAGCTGGTTATTATAATCATTCAGTTGAAATTTTCTGTGATCAATCTTATTTGTTTGTCTGTTTGTTTTTTCTTTAACGCCGCACGCAGCAATATTCCAGCAATATGATGGCGGTCTCTAAATAGTTGAATCTGGACCAGACAATCCAGTGATTAAGATCATGAGCATCTATATACGCAATTGGGATAAGATGACATGCATCAAACAAGTCAGAGAGCCTGACCACCCGATCCCGTTAGTCGCCTCTTACGGCAAGCACAGTCGCCTCTCAAGAAAAGCATAAATCGCCTCTTACGGCAAGCATAGTCGCCTCTAACGACAAGCATAGTCGCCTCTTACGACAAGCATAGTTGCCTCTTACGACAAGCATAGTCACCTCTTACGGCAAGCATAGTCGCCTCTCA
Source organism: Haliotis cracherodii (assembly GCF_022045235.1). NCBI lineage: Eukaryota > Metazoa > Mollusca > Gastropoda > Lepetellida > Haliotidae > Haliotis > Haliotis cracherodii. The sequence goes on from NW_027266343.1 coordinate 8,472,187, forward strand.
CGACAAGCATGGTCGCCTCTTACGACAACATAGTCGCCTCTTACGACAAGCATAGTCGCCTCTCACGACAAGCATAGTCGCCTCTTACGACAAGCATAGTCGCCTCTTACGACAAGCATAAGAGTGAGAGGCATCGTCGCCTGTACTGTTGTTACACTGGGCTATATGTCGACTACAACTACTTTGTAAACCTATTTTTAGAATCTGAAACAAATTCATTATTCAAATATTCATTCTGCCTAAAAGTTTCAGTGTTCTTTCAATGTTTTTCCTAAAATGTCCGTCTTTTTTCATTCCCCATGAAGATGCACCACAGGTTGAAAACCCTAGGGAAATATATTTGAGATATGCCTATCTATCACAACAATATGAATCAAAACGGCATCAAAGGTAGCATTGGTCTGTATTGATAAGTGGCTTGTTGAATGCAGTTAAAAGATTGATCAATCTGTTGAGCCATATAATTCACCATAACTATTCAAAATGTTCAGTCAGTTCATCCATGTACAGAACTTTGCCTTGATGCATATATGGCTATGTGTGTTCACAGACGCAGCCATGATTGAAATACTTATCAACATTGCTCATAAGAATATTTAATCCTTGATGAACATCACATATGCAGGAAAAGGGTAGACCCTTTAAACCTCTATATAGTGGAAGCGCTGAAGTGGAAGCGCTGAAGTACCAGCCCACAGATCAAGGTTATTACATGAAACACTTGGAGGAGGCGGAAGGGCGAGTCGCATTTCAGAAGGTCTGTAACTACATGTATATTAAAACCGGCAACTACAATGCGTTCAACAGGAAGGACTGGCCATGTAACTGCTGTGAAGCCACGAACTTATTATTGTGCATTATATAAGTGCATTGTGTCGTATATACATCCATGACAACATGATACACACTGTCAAAATGTGTTCAGATTTTAAACACAAACTTAAACACTTTACTTGTCTAATTCCACTAATTTTAAAGCGTTTTTTAAAGAAAACGTTAATATATCCCAAACATCTCTATATCTGTGTCTAAAATATAAACATGTTCATAATTTCAACACGTTCCGAATGAAGAGATTACAATATTTTGTCAAAGTGTTTACCTGGCATAGTTGCTCTGCGACAGTAAAGAGCACAAACAACCAATAGAAGTATCACAATAGGACACGCCTCAACACAAAGGGCTTCCAAATGACAAAATGCCGGTTGAAATATGTACTTCTCTACTATCCATAATTCTTAATGAATGTGGTATACTTCATAACGAAGTAAAACCCAAAAATATTCACAAAGTCAAATACTTAAGGTGTAAAGATATTTTGACTAAAAGTCGTTATCAAAATATATGATTATATGGCCACGTAAGATATTCATTGTTGCATCTGTAGATCTGCTAAATAGAGTTACGTAAATCCTGTTGATTCGAGAAAGGGGGTAGCTTAGGAAAGCAAACAAAGTGTATTATTCGCTTTTTTGTGGACATGTTTAGGTTCTAAACATGTATTGACCCTAAACAGGTTTACAGTTTCACATTATGCTAAACATGCGTACAGTTTTGATACTATGCTAAACATGCGTACAGTTTTAACATTATGCTAAACATGTTTACTGTTTAACACTATGCTAATAACATGTGTACAGTTTTAAAACTATGCTAAGCATATTTACTGTTTTAACATGCTTAACATGTTGACGGTTTCAACATTATGCTAAACATGTTTACTGTTTTAATATTATGCTAATAACATGTTTACTGTTTTAACATTATGCTAAACATGTTTACTGTTTTAACATTATGCTAAACATGTTTACTGTTTTAACAATATGCTAAACATGTTTACTGTTTTAACATTATGCTTAACATGTTGACGGTTTTAACATTATGCTAAACATGTTTACTGTTCTAATATTATGCTAATAACATGTTTACTGTTTTAACATTATGCTTACCATGTTGACGGTTTTAACATTATGCTAAACATGTTTACGGGTTTAACATTATGCTAAACATGTTGACAGTTGTAACACTATCCTTAACATGTTTACTGTTTTAACATTATGCTAAACATGTTTACTGTTTTAACAATATGCTAAACATGTTGACTGTTTTAATATTATGCTTAACATGTTTGCTGTTTTAACACTATGCTAAACATGTTTACTGATTAACATTATGCTAAACATTTTTACTGTTTTAACATTATGCTAAACATGTTTAATGTTTTAACATTATGCTAAACATGTTGACAGTTGTAACACTATGCTAAACATGTTTACGGGTTTAACATTATGCTAAACATGTTGACAGTTGTAACACTATCCTAAACATGTTTACGGTTTTAACATTATGCTAAACATGTTGACAGTTGTAACACTATGTTAAACATGTTAACGGGTTTAACATTATGCTAAACATGTTGACAGTTGTAACACTATGCTAAACATGTTTACGGGTTTAACATTATTCTAAACGCGCGACAGTTGTAACACTATGCTAAACATGTTTACGGGTTTAACATTATGCTAAACATGTTGACAGTTGTAACACTATGCTAAACATGTTTACAATTTTTAGACTATGCTAAACATATTTACAGTTATAACTTTATGCAAACCATGTGTAGTATACTAATTAGGCTCTAAACGCTCATAATTTGACGGAGTAGTGACATTTCTACTGTATTATGTTACACATTGTTCAGCGCCATTGATACAGCATGAAGATATAGCACTATGCTTCATGTCAATAGAAGAATCATACCGACAAGACGGAAGGATACAACATTTGAACATGGCTAGAACAACATTACAACAACATTATAACAACATTTACAAATACCTTCCACCTTCGTTTCCAGCTTGATCACACGATGAGCGAACATTTTGAAAACTAAACCTCCGTTTCAGCTATTCCAGGACAAAACTATGATAAACATTGTATACAGCCACTACCCTCCATCTCAATCTGCACTGCGATGCGTTATTATAACAAGGAATTGTCTGTCTCAAAATGTCATATGACACGCCGAAAATGGCATGCCACGACTATTTGTCTAGCAGTAAGAGACAGCAGTAAATTATTCATATCTCCACTTTCCCTGTCGCTCCCAGGATGGACGTTACTCTAAGTGATGTTGTTCTAGGACCCCGAGTACATTTAGCGTAATAAATTACTTACAACGAGACAACATAGATATTAATATTGGATAACTATATTGTTTCGAAACAAGGGATGGCATCTTGTACCAAATCAAATGTCAGACGCTATTGTATTGTCTCTGTTAATTCATGAATAACTAATACTAATAGCATTACACGGCGCAATCTTTTTATACAGTAAGGGTGGGTAAGTGAGTGAGTTGGGTTTAACGCCGCTTTGAACTCAATTCCAGTTATATCACGGCGTGCCAGCTTGATGTGGGAGGAAAGCCCGAAGTGATGCAGGTCTGAGACGTTTACCGCTTCGGTGAAACCACGACCACGAGTATGGTGCTGACAAACTAAGAAACATTTTGGGCGAACCGGGATTCGAACCCACAACCACAGGTTTCTTGTGCGCTCAAGGGACGCAACTCTGCGAAGCGAATTGCGGCCATTTAGAGTAATGGGCCAGCCGTGCCCCCTTATACAGCAAGACATCCGGTACACGTACATGTGTCATCATATTGAATCAATGAAAAAACAAACAGGACAACTTTTACTTTAAAGAAAATGAAAAGTCCAATAGATAAAAAAATCCTGAAAATATTGTTACAATAACGATTGTTGACATGTTCATTTGTATATTTTCGAATTATTATCTTTCAATCAAAGGCTTGCGTGTGCGTCAGCTGTTTACTTCACCTCTTTGTAATCAGCGTCAGTCGAAATATACAATGATTCATTACATACCATATATATTGTATTTCAACCCGTTTGTCTAAAAGAACAGCTAGCCAGGCCAGCTAAATGGTCAAGGGCGTTGTAATTCGCTTTGTGGAGTTTCGTCCCTTGGGATCCGCTAATCGATAGTTCGATTTCTATATTCCTACAAGCTTGGTCTATCCCTACCAATAGTGGTAAAAGTTTATTAATTACCTACGTAATTAACAGCTATTGACCGTATACGTATGGAATCGAACCGGATATTCAACATGACAAGCGAACGCCTTAACCACAAGGCTACTCAACCATCATCATGCTTACGAGCGGCGGTCGGGTAGCCTAGTGGTTTAAGCGTTCGCTCCTCACACCGATGACCCGGGTTCGATTCCCCACATGAGTACAATGTGTGAAGCTCCTTTCTGGTGTCCCCCGCCATGATATTGCTGGAATATTGCTAAAAGCGGCGTAAAACCATATTCACTCCATCACTCACTCTTGTTCACATGCTGGTGTCTCTGGATCAAGACCTGCACTACTTAACTGAAATGGCGTAAAACCATACTCACTCAATCAAGATTACAAACATACAAAAGGGGTTATCCTCGCTCTATGACCCATGATAAGGTAACCATAGATGATGACCGCTCCACCCTCCCCCCCCCCCCCCCCCCCCCACACACACACACACACACACCTCATCATGATGAGAATATGTAAGACGGATAGGCCCCCTACCCCATGATTATGTGAACATGTCATATGGGTAGGGCAGGGGACACTCCCCTGTCTGATTCAAGAGAGAACGCGTCTAAGGTGAGAGATATATTGTTGAGTAAAATCCTACCCACATACTACTACAGTGATGCATCTCCTCATCAATCCCTCCTCACACCATACACTCCACATCCACATGGTTATCAGGTGGCAAAGTCTACAGCCCCAGACACCGCTCCAATTACCAGGAATACCTACCACAGTCGTAGAATGACGGAGGCTGATACACGAACGTAGCGGTCCAGAATGCCTGTTGCAGATGTGGTGTTATGCGTCAGGTTTGCTTTCATTGACACGGGTCATCATACGTTGCGCGGATGGTGCAGGGCTGATCTACAAATACCACCACAGCCTATATAACCACACTGGCGGAAGTTCGCCTAACGCCACGGTAATCCCAGGAGATCTTCACTAAGGTTACGTCCTCCCATCGCTGACCGACATTGCTGACCATTGACTGGGTTCATGGTGTTGTTTCTTCACAATTAACCGACCGCCTACGTGGTTCGATTCCCAACCGCGTCATATAAAAAGACGTTAAACGATGGCACTTGTTGTTACCCTGCCTGGCGCTCGGTATTAAGAGGCTATAACTGGGACTGGAGCTCGGAGTCAGTATACTGTTTCTGAGTGGGGTATTCATGTTAAACTGCGGCATGGTATCTCAGTGGGCTGGCACTTTTAATCGGCATCAGTCCGGACTAGTACAAGCGGCCACACAAACACGTGCATGCACGTCGCTATATAACTGCAATAATCTTTGACCCGACGTTTAACCCCATTTCACCTCACCTCAGAAAGTTCCGATCGTGGAATGCTTTGTTTCGGTGAGTGAGTATTCCAGTATTCCAGTTATATCACAGCGAGTCAGCTTACTGTTGAAGGCAAGCCAAAAGTGATAAAAGTCTTAAATGTTTATCACTTTGGTAAAACCTACGAGATGGGTATGGGGCTGTAGCATTTTGAAACATAATCAGCTCGAAAGTATGATCATATGTTTTTTTGCCTGTGTTTTTAGTCCATTTGAACAGTATGTCAACTTTATATGGGATACAGGCCCAAAGTCACACAGGTCGAAGACGTTTCTCGGCATAGTTAAACGCGATAACACTCGTTGCTTGACATACCAAGGGTCATTATCAGGGAGAATCTAGAATTCGATATAACGATCCTGGCACGAGTAAGGGACGCAACTCTGCACATCGAATTGCAGCGTCACTGACCACCCTTGACCCAAAGCAATATACGACTCACAAGGAATCTGGTATGTTACTTATCGAAACAAATGCTTGCGGTCATATCTGTTCCCTTATTTCTTTCTGTGAGTATATGTTACTTTTGCCGGCTTTATCAATCAACGCAATGGAGAACTCCTGTATAATTACTGGAAGCGCGTCTAAAACAGGTGTTATGTTGAAAATCGATACTAATTTAAAGGTACCGACCGCGACTCGTTCCAAACTCTCGCAATTCGATTTTTAAGGTTTATAATTGGTCAAATACAACTGTGGTTAAATGTAGCGATTTCCTCATGATCAGCGGATTAAAGTGAATGTTCTTGTATAAAAAGACATCAATCAGAGCACATGCTTCGTGAGGGAATGGCATGAACGCTTGTGAGTCATTAAAGTGCAACGATGTACCCAAACTGTCTGCAACCGCTGATTAATCACGCAAACATTGATAGCCACACGGTGCATTCATTTATAATGTATCACTGCATTGTGTTAATTTATCATTTGGAAATATGTATTTAGGCTGATTACCAAACAAAACATATCAGTATCATTCACAAAATGATCAGAATAACATAAACGTTCTTTGTCTTTAATAATTTTCATCAACCAGAATCATTGATCATTATATCAACTGTAAATACGTATCCTAATCAGACAATGCACGCAGCGCAGCAGTGTAAACCGGGATAAGGCGAATATTAATTAGTGCAGTGAAGCTGGATAATCCTATTATCTTACCTGAACATGCATGACAAGATGTGATCTATATTATGGTCCGAAAATTCCGTAACGAAACGAGAAAATGTACAACGTCAGCACCAGAAATTAACCAGTCTCAACTATCAGTCACAGATTCCATTGGACGAAGAGTGAGGGAACTTGTATCAACGGGTCCCTGAAATCAGTGATGACACAGTTGTTTGCGAAAGGGGTAAGCATGTCCTGCTCTATCGGCATCACCCGCCACTCATGTCCTGCTCTATCGGCATCACCCGCCACTCATGTCCTGCTCTATCGGCAGCACCCGCAACTCATGTCCTACTCTATCGGCAGCACCCGCCACTCATGTCCTGCTCTATCGGCAGCACCCGCAACTCATGTCCTGCTCTATCGGCAGCACCCGCAACTCATGTCCTGCTCTATCGGCAGCACCCGCAACTCACACAATTTGCACAATAAAGTCAATGTTTGTTTGTCGCAAATCAGTGCTCCTCCAACAACGTCTGAGGCGAGCACCATCATCCTCTAATGACCAGTTTGTGTAAGATGCGGATAACGTTTCAAGTGTCCTTCCTCATCCTCTATCACGTGACTCTTGACATCCTGTGCCTCATCCTCGCCCTCGGCCCTCAGTGTCAGATAAATGAATTTCATCGATCCAGCTGAACGTCCTTTCACAGTCTTACTCGTACAACAATGCCCATTGAATATACAAAACGTCTGATTGTAGGCGCTATATATTGTTCAAGAATCAATTTTTGGCACGACTTCGGCATCTAAGCCACTTTGAACCTGACTGTTTATGCCAAGGCAGGACTCAATCTGCACACACACGCATGTCGTATAAAAGTAGTTATATAGATATAACAGGAATGACATGGACCACTGACGAGCGAGGAGACGTCATGACTTTCTTCTTCGAAGTTTATTACCCGTGAAATGTATTGATATATTCAATGTGGCATCTGCCGAGCTTTAATAGTCACTGGTAACGGATATCTAAACTGAGCCTAAATACACTTGGTATTATATTTACTTTATATATTCAACTTTTGATAGAGTTTATAAGATATGTCAGATATATTAACACGTCCCATTTTAATCATGGAAACCCAAAATATAATTTATATCTACAATTAACATTAACTAGCAGTACTACAACAAATTACCCGTTTAAATCCGGGTTGATATAGGTCTTCATCAACCCATGCGCTTATGATAGTCGTAAGGGGCGACTAACGGGATCGCGTGGTCAGACTCGCTGACTTGGTTGATGCACGTCATCGTATCCCAGTTGCGTAGATCGATGCTCATGATACCAATCACTGGATTGTCTGGTCCAGACTCGATTATTTTCAGACCGTCGTTATATAGCTGGAATATTGCTGAGTGTGGCGTTGTACAACAAACAACAAACAACAAAAACTACAACAACTACTACCATATCTATTTACGTGTTGTTTAACGCCGGATTCAGCAATATACCAGCGCTATATCACTGATCAGTAAATAATCGAGTATAGACCAGAAATCCGGTGAAATCATGAGCATCGATCTTCGCAATCACCAAGCCTATCCACCCGACCCCGTTAGTGGCCTTTAACGACAAGCATTGGGTGCTGGCGGCCTTATCCTAACAGGAGTCTCCGTTGCTTAGAATAGGACCTGACGTTGACAAATGGATGAGACCTTGGTTGCGTTTCGGCGAACCGTATCCAATTATTGTGTTGGATAAGGAACAAAGACATTCATAAAGTACATCGATCCGAATACATACCCATCATTCCCACCTTAGCACTGAACGTACAAACCCACATATAATAATAGTGTGCACAGGATTCCGAAACGCATCGCTTAAACGCATCCAGATTCGCCAATGGCACACGTGGCCTCAATGACATAACCAGATATGCAAATGTCATGACCATAGATGGGCAGACATCTCCAGGAGGCAATTAACCAGATATAGAACTGTCAGTAACGACCAGAACCATGCATGTCTGCAGCCCTCTCCCGAGACAGTTTTCTTTTTCTTTTCGTTAATCTGGTGGAAAATACTATGGAAACATGTTACAGAATTTATTACAGTAAACTACGTTTATAACGAACATGCTTATAACGAACTGGCGGATATAACGAACAGTTTTTTTTGTTCCGGCCATTTGCTGTATGTATGCTGTATATATGCATATAACGAACTACGGTTATAACGAACTACAATTTGTGGTCCCTTTGAGTTCGTTATAACCAAGGGGCGGTCGAGTAGACTAGTGGTTAAAGCGTTCGCTTGTCACGCCGAAGACCCGGGTTCGATTCCCCACATGGGTACAATGTGTGAAGCCCATTTCTGGTGTCCCCCGCCGTGATATTGCTGGAATATAGTTAAAATCGGCGTAAAACCATGCTCAGTCAGTCAGTCAGTCAGTCGTTATAACCGTAGTTTAGTGTACATTAAATTTAATAGTTTTATCATCTCAATGAATTTCTCAATATTGTTAGACGAATAATTAGAAACAACATATATCGGAGTTAACACTGGTATTGGCCATAAAGGGAAATCCACGGTTAATTTGTCACGTTTTGCCAGAGGAAAGCATATTTTGTAACATTAAGTCAGTTAATGAGAAATATGATTATGACTAATTGACCACATAACGACATGGCATTTAACCGGCAGTTAGATCACGATGGCCTCGCATGATTTTGCGAACCATGTCACAGAGAGAGTGGCACCAAGCTTCTGGGTAAATATATTATCTATCGCTATCTGATATAAAATCAATATTTGCGTTATGTAAAGGCCAGTTATAATGTCAAGCCAACGAGACGCTATTTTGGACATTTTCAGAAGTAATCTCACCATTCAAATGCTACTCATGTTTGGTTCGGTGAAGGTCAGATCAGTCAGTTTTAAAGTGTGCATAAGTTTCTATTCATCGATATTTAACAATATGGTGTACATGACATTAATCTTTTTTTTAATCTGTTCGTGAATATGGTGCCCGATCGTCTGAGGCACTACGATTCGCTGGCAGAATCGTACCACTATCAACTTCCAGGAATCGGATGATCGTGGGTTCGAATCCCTGATCGCCGTGACTCGACCTAGATACGCCCTAAATAACCCACGCATTGTCTGCATGTGGGTTTCACCAAAGTTTTAAATATCTAAGACTTTGGATCCCACATTAAGCTGACACGCTCATATGATTGAAATGCTGTTTTGTTCTGCTTTTACTTGTTACTTGTTGTTTAATACCACACAAACTAATATTCCAGCTATACGACACCGGTTGGAAAATAAGTGAGTATAGACCAGAAAAACAAGAGATTGATATCATGAGCTACGTCACAGGTCCTCGGGGTATAATGATGCACGTTAGATAAGACATATCGAACCTGACCATCTTGTCCATTTAATCTCCCTATACAAGGATAGGTTGTCTGGGGCCTATTCTAACCCGGAATCTTTACGGGGCCTACCATAGCATCTTAAGTCCAACAAGACTTTCTCCACTTCTTTTCAACAACGGGGGCGGTCGCGTAGCCTAGTGGTTAAAGCGTTCGCTCGTCACGCCGAAGACCCGGGTTCGATTCCCGACATGGGTACAATGTGTGAAGCCCATTTCTGGTGTCCCCCGCCGTGATATTGCTGGAATACTACTAAAAGCGGCGTAAAAAACCTCCCTCCCTCCCTCACTCACTCACTCTTTTCAACAACGCCGCTAACAACAACCACTGACTCCCCTCGATGGCCAAATGCTGGTAAAAGCGGCGTTAAATTCAAATTCAAATCATTCCCTGTTTGTACAAGTGGATCTCCGATATTAACAATGAGGACATGATCATACGCGTAGGCACTTCACACAAAATAATTTAATTTCAGTGATGACATATGGACGTACAGCAAGAGTGATTGAGTATGGTTTTCTGCCGCTTTTAGCAATATTCCAGCAACATCACGGCGGGGGACACAGAAATGGACACTTCACATGTTGTACCCATGTCGGGAATCGAACCCGGGTCTTCGGCGTGACGAGCGAACGCTTTAACCACTAGGCTACCCGACCGTCCCCGTGTAGCATGAACGTAGCACCTACAATTGGTACCAATACAACAGACGGGCTTGACAATGTTAGTCAATCCAAGTAGTCTCGGTCAATCCAAGTACTCTAGGTCAATCCATGTACTAATGGTTACTTTTGCTGTACCGCGTTACTTCCAAAACCAGAAACCTATGATTATGAGTTCGTATCCTGGTTCGCCCCGAATACGTTTCTAGGTTTGTCAGCACCATACCCGTGCTCGTGGGTTTCACCAAAGTGGTAAACGTCTAGATCCTGCATCACTTCGGGATTCCCTCTCCCAATACACTGACACACCGTGGTATAATAATGTTAAAAGTCAATCCCACTCACTCACTCACTCACTCACTAATGGCTACTGTCATGTGCTGTCATGACAAGCATAGGTTACCCATTTTTGCTCCAAATATGTAAACAAACAATAAATTGTTTTCTTTTTACAATAACTTTGTGCAGCGGGATTTTGAGTAAACGGATTACCACTAAAACCATGTAACTTTATTGAAACATCATGCAGATACATACCATTAGAATGATATCTAAGATTCCTGAAAAGCATTGTTCTCTCTTCGTTAAAAAGGAACCATCTGAATATCCACTCATGATATTGAAAGAGTTTTCCAATTTGTATCATTTGTCACAAGTCGTTGTCACTTAGCCTCTGACCGTAATAAGGTCTCATTTTATAGGAAGAGACACATTATCGGATGGTAACCTAATTAGCATACTTTTTGCTAGATTGACATTTAGTATTTACCTAAAATTGTCCATACATCGAAATAAGCGCATGGTACATATGATTGTCACCAACCGCGGAGTTACATTTGGTATGGACGCTTTTGAGTGTAAATCTAATTTCTGGAGCTTCTCGTTGAGCCGTGTAAAACCGTTACGTCGGGGGTCTAAACGAAAATCTAGTTAGGACAAAAGGTTTGTATTCGCTTCCTACATTGACCATCTCTGAATATTGATTTACTTAATATAGCACTGAGCAGAATTTTCTCTATTATTTTACTTGTGTACAAAATTCCGTAAACAACCCTCCCCCCCCAAAAAAAACCAAACAAAAACAACAACAAAAAAACAATAACAAAACGCCTCAAAACGTCTGGACATTTGACGCATCAGTGATGCAATTCCCTACTTTGACTTGTACCATATGTTTTTTCAGGTAAACAACTGACTTGCCTTTGCGTGTGTTTGTGACGGGTGCCATCAGTGTGCCAGGATACGGTCACCTTTTCCCAAACACCTATAGTATCATCACTATTTGATAGTGTTGCTAGATCTTAAACACATGCTCATGATATAGAAGAACTCATAAATCAACTCAGTCTGCTTTTGGCAGATATTTCTTTTGAATACTGAAAGGGTTTTGCCGCTTTTATTGACATAACGTGGATGCTGCCAAGAATCAGTCAGTCTGTTTGTTTGTTGTTTAATGCTGCACTCAGCAAAATTCCAGGTATATGGTGGCGGACAGTAAATAATCGAATCTGGACCAGACAATGCAGTGAATGACAGCATGATCATCGATCTATGCAACTGAGATACGATGACATGCATCAACCAAGTCAGTGAGCCTGACCACCCGATCCCGTGAGTCGCCCCTTACGACAACATAGTCGCCTTTTACGGCAAGCATGGGTTGTTGAAGACCTGTTCTGAGTTAATGCTGTCGGCCTGTAAATAATTGAATCGGGGTCAGGTAAACCAGTGGTGCCAGTAGTTCCTACTTTTAGTGTTCAGAAAACATATAGATGTACATTTAAATAAAAAGTGTTTTCTTCTCAACAAATATTTGTCCACGTCTTCAAACATCTTACTTCATCTTTCATGATTTTTTCCAATAACACTGGACCGGGAAGATTATGCAAGACATTTGCCGAACGTGCATTTTATTCAACAGATGTTAATTGGATGACACACGTTAGATCGAAAACTCCACCTATTATTTGCTCGGGGAAAATAATCTTTCACTTCATATACAATTGATGAGGGTGTGACGAACAAGACTCATTATTCCGTAGTTTCGGAACGATTTCCGAAATCATCATATCCCGAAGTCATACGCATGAACAAAAGCTAATCAAATATTGATTTACTGATTGGCTGAAGCATTTCTATGGTGATTTGGAACATATGAAGACTCCTTTGATCGGTTCTTAATTGCGTCTAAATATCAACACAATTCAGTGATTACACGGGAAGACAACAAACTCGCGAGACACAACGTAATTGTATGCAGAACACATGATTCGATTTACGCCAGTATAGATCCTCCCGGGCAACATGAGTCGTGGTCTTCTTCCAAGGCCGTAGTTAACTGTTTTGGCAGGGGGTGCAAATATTTGTACAAGTATCACTTGTCCCCAACTTGTATTTTCATGATTCAAATAAAACTTAGTTCTAAAAAAAATCAATAGAAGGATACTGCCCCCCCCCCCCCCCCCGGCTGGGTACGTACGGCACTGTCTTCTGTCCCACTAGTTAGGGTATTAGCATGGAATTAATAGTAGAATTGTGTTTCACAACGACTGATTTCTTCAAGATGGCCTGTTCTTTACAATATGACTTTCATATATGATTGCGTTGTTTTACTCCTGACTATATAGGGTTGTTGGTTTACGTGAGATAATTTCCACGGTCTCTGGAGAGTCCTATAGGAGATAATGCATATGAATACACAACCCCCAGATACACTACCGGGGAAAAGAAAGTATACTGCTACGGGTATCACGGGTAGTGTTTTGATAACGTTTGTAATGTTTTGAGGAAATCCAGTTTTCGAGAGTATACTTTCTTTTCCAGGCAGTTTTGTCAGAACGCCGTAACGGGGTGGCCAAGTACCCCAGGGCGTTGCGATTCGCTGTGACGAGTTGCGTCCCTTGGTCACGCCAGAAACTTATGATTGTGGGTTCGAATCCAAGTTCGCCCCGATTATGTTACTAGGTTTGTCAGCGCCATACCCGTGCTCGTGGGTTTCACCGAAGTGGTAAACGTCTGAGACCCGCATCATTTCGTGCTTTCCTCCCACATTAAGCTGACACGCCGCGATATAACTGGAATACTGTTAAAGGCGGCGTTAAAAACAACTCACTCACTCAGAGCGCCGTAAAAACCAAATCACCAATTCATAACAACTCATTCCTTCGTCGTCACAGAGTTACCTCCCCCTGACTGCGGCAACGCGTGCACTTCATGTACCCAGACGGTATTCCCTGTCTCAGCAACCTGTTATAGGTGACCTTATAAGTATTGATTTTATACGATCGATTATTATCTTTTGTGACTATGAGCGGATCCACACATGCTAAAGCACAGGAGCTTCAACTGAGAACACGCAACACATGTCTCGCATTAAACATCCTGTAGCAGATGACCTGTAAACAACTGCAACACGCATGAGTCCCAGGTCAATATTGGAGCGACTGATTCCGCTTGGTGAAGTTCTGGTTGAATCATTCTCGCTGTCTCGTTGGGTCATTGCGCATGGAAGCGTCTCCGTATCCAGATTGCCAATGTTTTTGTTCATTTCCCATCTTGACTTGCATGCTTTATCAGAAAACATAAGCTTAATTTGGCATAAATTTATATAATGGTAATACTAATACGTAAAATACTTTATTATCTAACTGGTTTCGACATGAAATTTGCACAGGTGAATCAATATGTGTGCAAGTTCTCAAATTTTAATAATTGATTATCTGGTATCGTCTCATTGGTTGATAAGCATAGGTGGATCGCATTCGGAACTCTCTTGAAAATGCTGTCGTGGTAATGTTTAAATTTCCGAATTCTTACTGACCAGATGGGGGCCTAGTCGTCTAAGGCGCCGCAATTCGATGTGCAGAGTTGCGTCCCTTAGGCACGCCAGAAAACTATGATTGTGGGTTCGAATCCCGGTTCGCCCGATTATGTTTCTAGGTTTGTCAGCACCATACCCGTGCTCGGGGGTTTCACCAAAGTGGTAAACGTCTGAGACCTGCATCACTTCGGGCGTTCCTCCCACATTAAGCTGACACGCCGTGATATAACTGGAATACTGTTAAAAGCGGCGTTAAACCCAACTCACTCACTCACTGACCAGATATACACAAATCGTGTTGAAGTCTGACATTCGGTAAGCAAGGGTAGCTGGGTTTGCCAGCAGCATACCCTGCTGGTGGTTTCACCGAAGCAGTAAACGTCTGAGATCTTTACCTCGGACTTTCCTCCCACACCAAGCTGCCACGCCCTGATTCAACTTAAATGCTGTTCAAAGATGCGATAAACTTAACCAAAAAAACAGACAACCAGTATTCTGTCATCTTAACGTCCAATGCACAAATACTAAAAGACCAAATAAAATAGTACTCCACTGTAGTCAGTGACCACCACAAAATACACATTAAATAATTAACAATATGGGAAGAAAGCAGAGCCATAAAACCTCAGAACTGACAGAAGCGAACGTACAATATACAGACCTACATGGACATTGGCAACACATGTCGCGATCATGACGTCAATGAGTATGATTTTCAGATTTTGGTGTACAAATTGTGAATAATAAAAGGCTGGATAATAAACAAACAGGCTCAATTAAATGTATGCTTCATATAGATGTTTACCAATTTGTGATCGTGAGGGTGTGAGTGTGGTTTTATGTCGCTTTTAGCCGTATTGCATGCAGCAAAAATGAGTTCACAGGAAGTATCCATGTAAGAATTGAAATCGGGCCTTGGTTTTGAAGGAGTGACAATAATGCATGTTTACAAGTTCTTAGACAAAGGAGTGTACATGTAACTAGTGATTAATGTTTTTCGTATACTGTTTATTCTGATTAATGTTTTTCGTATACTGTTTATTCTGATTAATGTTATTCATATGCTGTTTATTAGGGCTCCAAGCCGAAAGGCTGTAGAGCCCTATTGTAATCGTTCGATTTATTATTATTATTATTATTATTATTATTATTTATTATTATTATTATTATTTATTATTCCGCCGATTTTTGTACCTGCCCTAGCAAAATAACCACTAGCTCGATTTTGTTCAAATTTTGTGTTTGTTTGTAGACCGTTGGGTACTAGTGCCCGCCAAAAAGCCAAGCCCATAGGCCCAAAGGCCAAGGGCAGATAACTGAAAAACAAGTATTTTTTGACGATATATTTTGCCCTGTTGCTCCACAACCGTTTGTCCGTTTACTTTCAAATCTTGCATGTATCTGATGCTTGAGCTGCTTGACATTTTTTGTTCTTTGACTTTGGTCATTGGACACGTGGTTAGGCAACCATATTGGATTCAAGGTTTCCAAAGGGTGTTTTGGGTACCTGTCTTCAAATACTATCTCCTCTGAATCCACTGCATGAAAAGCTTTCAAACTTTCTGAGAATTGTCTCCATACAGAACACAACAAATCAGCATAGCCGTTTTTCGATATCTTTTGTAGTTGCGGCCATATTGGATTTTGATTTTTATCATTTTTTTCACCGAAATTTTACTTTTAAGATCATAGCTTGTAAGGTTCTTAACAGAAACTATTGAACGGTTGCATGAAGTTTTGAGACTATATGTAGCTCATTTTGTGCTGGGTTACATACTGAAAGCACCACTGCTTGGTGTGGTATTATTTGATTTAAGTAAAAAAATCAGACTTGAGTACAAATACTGAAGGAAGCGCCTCATAAATCTACCATACACCCCCATTCACTGGCTTTGCAGATATCCAAGCGTTCTCCACAGCCTTGTTCAATATTGTGTGTTCTACCCTTGACGACCAGGATCAAAATTGGCCTTTTTCAACCGATGCTTGCCTCAAGAGGCAACTATGCTTGTCACAGGAGGCGACAAATCCGATTGGGTGGTCAGACTCGCTGGCTTGATTCTTCATTTCTCAATTGCCAATTGCTAGGGTACCTTATTTTTGACGGCGTTGTTTATAGCAAACCATTTGCGGATTAGAATATGGTCGAGGTCGGAAATTGGTTTAGTACACTCTGGGAAACTGTGGCACACGCCAATTTGGTAATGTCCTGCAAACGGTGACTATCTTTTGACGGAGTTGGTACAAGCAAACTATATGCGGATTCGAACATGGTCGAAATCAAACATGAGTTAAGAACACACTGGGACACGTGTGGTGATGTCTCACAAGCGGTTCATTACATTTGATGGCGTTGGTACAAGCAAACCATATGCGGATTCGAACATTAGTCGAAGTCAAACATGAGTTAAGAACACACTGGGACACGTGTGGTGATGTCTCACAAGCGGTTCATTACATTTGATGGCGTTGGTACAAGCAAACCATATGCGGATTCGAACATGGTCGAAGTCAAACATGGGTTAAGAACACCCTGGACACGTGTGGTGATGTCTCACAAGCGGTCTACTTCATTTGATGGCGTTGGTACAAGCAAACCATATGCGGATTCGAACATGGTCGAAATCAAACATGGGTTAAGAACACACTGGGACACATGTGGCGATGTCTTGCAAGTGGTTCCTTACATTTGATGGCGTTGGTACAAACAAACCATTTGAGGATTCGAACATGGTAGAAGTTGGAAATTGGTTAAAACATCCTGGGACACCAAGGTCAATTTAGTAGTGGTGATGTCTCACAAGAGGTTCTTTACATTTGATGGCGTTGGTACAAGCAAACCATTTGGGGATTCGAACATGGTCGAAGTCAAACATGGGTTAAGAACACACTGGGACACGTGTGGTGATGTCTCACAAGCGGTTCATTACATTTGATGGCGTTGGTACAAACAAACCATATGCTAATTCGAACATGGTCGAAGTCAAACATGGGTTAAGAACACACTGGGACACATGTGGCGATATCTCACAAGCGGTTCATTACATTTGATGGCGTTTGTACTAACAAACCATTTCAGGATTCGAACATGGTCGAAGTTGGAAATTGGTTAAAACATCCTGGGACACCCAGGTCAATTTAGTAGTGGTGATGTCTCACAAGAGGTTCTTTACATTTGACGGCGTTGGTACAGGTAAACCCTTTGAGGATTCGAATATATGAACGAGGTGGGAAACAGATTTATCACTTTATCTCAGCAATGCGACAGGAACCCGGGGCCCGGACGAACGCAGAACGCTAATCCGTTTGACTGGAGCCCAACTGACAAAGAAGTTACGGCCTGTTAAAGAGTCACCAAGCCGAAAGGCTGAAGAGTCCCAGTGTTAGCGTTTGATTTAATATTATTATTATTCCGCTGATGTTTGTACCAGAGCTAGAAAAATAACCACTGGCTCGATTTTGTTCACATTTTGTATGTGTATGTGGACCTTTGGGTACTAGTGCCCGCCAAAAACCCAAGGCCGTAGGCCCAAAAGCCAAGGGCAGATAACTAAAAGAACAGAATATTTTGAAGATGTATTTCGCCCTATTGCTCAGCAACCGCTTATCCGATTACTTTGAAACCTTGCATGTATCTGCTGCTTGTGCTGCTTGACATTTTTTGTTCTTTGACTTTGGTCATTGGTCTCGTGGTTTGGCAGCCATTATGGATTCAAGGTTTCCACAGTGTTTTTTGGGTACCTGTCTTTAAACGCAAAGAACTCCGAGTCCACTGCATGAAATGCTTTCAAACTTTTTGATAATTGTCTCCATACTTAACACATCAAACTTTAGTAGCCGATTTTGGAATTCTTTTTTAGTTACGGCCGCATTGAATTTTGATTTTGATCATTTTTTTTCATCGAAATTTTACTATAAATATCATATCTTGTAAGGTTCTCCACAGAAACTATTGATTGTTTTACAGGAAGTACGTGTGCTATATGTACCTCATTTTTTGTTCTTTGACTTTGGTCATTGGTCACGTGGTTTGGCAGCCATTTTGGATTCAAGGTTTCCGCAGTGTTTATTGGGTACCTGTCTTTAAACGACAAATAACTCCGAGTCCACTGCATGAAATGCTTTCAAACTTTTTGATAATTGTCTCCATACATAACACATCAAACTTTAAAAGCCGATTTTGGAATTCTTTTTTAGTTACGGACGTATTGAATTTTGATTTTGATCATGTTTTTCATCGAAATTTTGTAAGGTTCTCCACAGAAACTATTGCAAGTTTACATGAAGTTAGTGTGCAATATGCATCTCATTTATTGTTGTTGGTTGTATGCTAAAAGTAACACCGCTTGGTGGTAATATTTGATTTATATTTGGGACACCCCTGGAACACGCCAATTTCGTAGCGGCGATTTCCGGTGACTATCTTTTGACAGACTTGGAACAAGCCAACCTTTTATGGATTCGAACATGTTCGAGGTCGGAAATGGTTTTAGAACAGACCTGGACACCCTGGCACACGCCATTTTCCTTGCGACAATACCCTGCAAGTGGTGCCTACATTTGACGGATTTGGTTCAAGGAAACCGTTTGAGGATTCGAACAGGGACGTTTGGGCACAGTGTTACTTGGAGCCCGCCATTGCTGCTTGCAGCTTTAATTCTGATTAATGTTATTCGTATGCTGTTTATTATGATTAATGTTATTCATATGCTGTTTATTCTGATTAATGTTATTCATATTCTGTTTATTCTGATTAATGTTATTCATATGCTGTTTCTTGTGATTAATGTTATTCACATTCTGTTTATTCTGATTAATGTTATTCATATGCTGTTTATTCTGATTAAT
The DNA here is from genome assembly GCF_022045235.1 of Haliotis cracherodii. NCBI lineage: Eukaryota > Metazoa > Mollusca > Gastropoda > Lepetellida > Haliotidae > Haliotis > Haliotis cracherodii. The sequence continues at coordinate 8,491,523 of NW_027266343.1, forward strand.
GTTATTCACATTCTGTTTATTCTGATTAATGTTATTCATATTCTGTTTATTCTGATTAATGGTATTCATATGCTGTTTATTCTGATTAATGTTATTCATACGATATTTTGATAAATGTTATTCACATTCTGCATATTCTGATTAATGTTATTCATATTCTGTTTATTCTGATTAATGGTATTCATATGCTGTTTATTCTGATTAATGGTATTCATATGCTGTTTATTCTGATTAATGCTGTTTAATCTGATTAATGTTATTAGTATGCTATCTGTTCTGTTTAATATTTTTGGTATGCTGTTTATTTTGACTAATGTTAAATCGTATGCCGTTTATTATGGTTCATTTTATTTGTAAAACTGTTGCAGTGGTAAACTGCCAGTATGGAAGGTCACGTGGGCAGGTAAACTATGTCCTGATCAGGTTTACCATATATTTAAATTATTACATACGAACGCATACGTCAATTCGTGTATCCAGAGCTCTCGATGAGGAGAAAGCGCCAAAGTAAAAATTGAAGTTAGGAATTGATATGAACGGAGTTGGGAATTCCAGGGTTCAGACTTTGGTAGGTGACTTTGTTCGCAATGTGACTGCAACTGGGTACCCGGTAGATGAGATGGAATATTAAGATTCCAGTCTAAAATGCAATTGAGTTTGTGTGTTTCGAATGAAACTGCAAATGAAATTTGGATGCATACTAATCCGTTTACAAAGTAATTATATAAAATGATAACATATCGCTATACAGGTTATGATAATGAAAAGTATGATATTATGATAATGATAAGTATAATGTTGTGATAGTGATAAGTATAATGTGTTTGATACGACGTCAAGAGGTAAAAGTATTAACTAAATGACATTTTCTAGGACATAGAATAGCTTCTTTGACAACACGTGGTATCTGGTTGCCACGTCAGATTGAGACGGCACATTGAAGGCAATTTCAAGCTACGTCTGTGGCCCTGTTGTCAAAGTGTCGCAGATGGCGCCCTCTGTTTGCAGGACATAAAACAGGGGCGGGTAACTCTACAAAGGACATCCCTTCCTGATGTTGTTGACGAGGACATCATGAGGACAAAGAGTTCGACCCCTGATCTGAAATTTCGATATCACCGCTGCCACAGAAGCTGTAAACTCGTCGTTTATGATCGTTCATCTTGGGACATTACTATAACCAATTTGACTGTGACCGCCCGTAAATGAGACATCAAAAGGTATTTACATTGCGGCAATAAGTATTAATGATTTTCAACAGTCCACAGTGTAGCGAAATGTACCTCAAGCTAATGTTCACGCCCTTTGTTTATGTTTACTGTGTTTATTCTAATAAACATCTGTCATGACATATGTGGTCGTGAGAGATCACCAAGTTCACTTGAGATGGGAAATCAATTCTTATTTCCACGCCGAGATGAAAATTCCAGTACATTGATTGTAGCTCGCTGTTTTAATGGCCTTATCTATTCAAACACAATTCCGTGGTCTGGTTCTATAACTAGCTGTAGCAGACACGGAATTGTATATTATTCGTTTGATATATTTTTTACTCTTTTTGAAGCGACGAAGGTAGATGTTTTCCTTCAAACTTTTTAAAAACCTTATAAAGTCCTTGTAATCCCGATCAAACATCTTTTGAGCTGGAGTCGAAATCTTCGTGAAAAGAGCACATAAACTGTACGTCAAGAGTTAAGTAATTTAGGCACCATGCAGACACCATGGATTGGGTAGCTTTGTGGGTTTGCATAATAGACGAAGATTGATTGAGTTTGGTTTTACGCCACTTTTAGCAATATTTCAGCAATATCACGGCGGGGGACACCAGAAATGGGCTACACACATTGTACCCATGTGGGGATTCAAACCAGGGCCTTTGGCTTGACGAGCGAACGCTTTAACCACTGGGCTACCCAAATGCCCAAAATAGACTAAGAGAACGCTTGAGAGGCCAGTGTAACGCCCTAGTCAGAAATACCTATACAATTGCTCCATGGCATGTGAACAATCGAGTTCAGACCAGGCATGCATAAGCCATGACTCACAAACGACAGGATGGGCACGGGTGGCCCAGTCGTCTAAGGCGCCGCGATTCGCTGTGCAGAGTTGCGTCCTTGGGCACGCCAAAAACCTATGATTGTGGGTTCGAATTCCGGTTCGCCCCAATTATGTTTCTAGGTTTGTCAGCACCATACCCGTGCTCGTGGGTTTCACCGAAGTGGTAAACTTCTAAGACTTGCACCACTTCGGGCTTTCCTCCCACATTAAGCTGACACGCCGCGATATAACTGGAATACTGTTAAAGGCGGCGTTAAACCCAACTCACTCACTCACTCACAAACGACAGAATGTATAAAATATGCACAACCAAAAAATAGCGCAATTCTTTTTTGTATTCGCATTTGATTGAATTTCTTATTCGAGTTACAGAAATCAGGTTTGTCTGAATGATTCACTTACTCGTACCGAGAATTAAGACACCTCGACGCTGATTGACTGACTATAACATTCACCTGACACAATCTCCCATCACACAGAGTAGATCGTATTGGAGCAGTAGATCTGATTTCAGTGACATTGCAGCCAAGCGCTCGGAGAGGAAATTTGGCGGCCATCTTGGATTTTCAGTGGCTATTATTTTCTAAATCTTAGCTATCCCAAAGCACCCGTCCATGCACATTTCTGCAACAACTAAGTCATGTTATCGGAGTCAGTAATTAAATAGGATCCATTGCAGTTACGTTGTCGTCTTTATAAAGAGGTCGAATACGCACTCTTAACTCTCTTCAACAGTAATTTATCGCTGAGGTCGTACTCTTACTGCAGAAATGGATCTGTACCCAGGATCCGATAAGTGATCAGAGCAAGGATAACAAGAAATCATCTGTACATGTATGTTATTTATCACTCATGACCTCATCCTCAAGAGTCCCGCATCGTGTAGCACCGAGGCGTTGTCTGGGACCTGACTGTACTTATATCTATGTATTATTTATACGTCAACACGCTCCATCTGTCTTACTGGCGAACCCAAGTAAGAGAATCAATATGCTTTGTCTGCGTTATTTTAGCTTTCTTTTTCTTGGAAAAGCAGATAGATAATTTTTATCATATAATGGGTAGGTTTCTCGGCAGGATAAAGCCAACGGATGAAAATGATATCCGTTGGGTTCATATGCGGATAGAGATGCAAATATCAAAGGTCAAGTAGGGACTACTTTCACTGTTTATAAACAAACAAGGCGTCGCCCTCGTCATTCGGCGATCGAGTCAGAATTAACCATCGGGAATCTGGATAAACTAGAGGGATAATTGCTATCATCATCAAAAGAACAGTCTAATATACTGAAAATCAGTGTCTAACTGTGACGTAGCTAAGGCATTTTATAAGTTTTGGCAACTTTGGAGATATAAATTTCGAAACAATTTTGCGAGGGCACGAGGCCTAGCCAAGCGGATCAGTAGCCATATCTGTGCTTGTAGACCTCTGCGGCTTGAAACCTTCTCCACAAATTAAATAGTTGGATTTGGCCGAAATATGTTTTAATTGTTACCTTGTTTCGTTTTGTCGCTGTGTGTACATCTGATATACTTCTTAACGTAATGACAGGATAGGCCGACTGTTAACAACGCCTGACCGTGATCGTGACGTCTCATAGACTTGGGTTAGAGTAGCTTCCCTTTGACAAAGGGCAGTTACTCTAGCGGACAGACCGATGGATTGCCACGAAAGGGAATTAAAAACAATTATTGTTTTGCGTATATGTTGCTTCGCCACTGTATAAGAAACAAATTTCAGTTGGAACTGTATTGGCTACCGTCACAGTCCGACTGACACATCACTTACCCTGTGACGTAATAAATATTAATGCGCGCATTCCAGGAAAACTCGCAATGTTTCGGTAATGTTTGTGAGAGAGGGGAAGCACAGAATTAAAGAATCAAGTTATATGATAAAGAGGTTATCACGCTTGTGTGTTTGGGGATGGTAAATATACTGTATTAGGAATAAACACTATGTATTTAGCTCGCCAAGTCTCGCTAAATACACTGTTTATTCCTAATGCAGGATATTTACCATCCCCAAACACACTCGCGTGACAACCTCTATATACAGTACTGGAGTTTCCGCTCCGTTTGTTGATCACGTGACAGGGAACAGGCTAAAGGACAAAATGGCTGCTGCCAAACCCATCGTCAATTATACCTATCACGCTTATGTATCGATACGTATTCGAAGTTTGCATCCTCTGATCACCAGCAGGTTATTGGCAGAGATGGCAGTCAATCGTTGTGCGTTGTGCAATGTCCAAGATGGGCCTTTCCGCAACTGCTTCAAAACAGGAGGCCATTTCGTAAGGATATGGTGACCCCTGTCACGTGATTAGCCGCAGTAAAAGTCACGGGAAATCTCTCCGAGAGGAATAGGGTCGATTTCAATATCACTTCTTCATACATATTTCATAAATGTAATTTTCTTGAAAAAAAATAGCCCAGCATATCACGGCACGTTTACATAGACATGTACACGAAGGAATAATGCCTATACGAGATAATTTGTTACTCCAAAGAAAGAAAATTTGAGTCGTTCAGGGACATGTTCTACAATAAGATCCCACTTCCACGATCATCGTAAGTCTATAGTTTTGGCTTCAGGTTATCAGAAAGGTGGGTCTAAAATTACCGTCTGTAAGCCAAGACCAAAACCTATTTACAAGATGCGTATTTGTTCTCTTTCAGCATAATTTCAATTTAAAGGAAATAAGTAGTTTTTATGCTTAGCTCCTATCACGCATCCCTAGTGGCACTTTTCTGTGTAATATAACTTTAAATTAAAGTTAAAGACAAAACAGCACATATGCCTTTTAACGTAATGAAACAGTTCAAGAGTTTATTGAAGGATTGGAAACAGACGCACGGGTGGGACTTCCAGTGCAAATATGTTTCTACTATATATCAGACACAGTTGAATCACATGAAACTTTCCTGTCTTACCACTCGTCCCGTGTAACACGTGCCTCTAGAATCAATACCCCGGCCGGCTGAGAAAGACTTATTTATAATTGAATTCTCCATGAAAAACAAGAAAACAATTTCCTAAACATCCAGTCCAATTACCAATGTCTTTTTTTCAATTTCAATTGTAAAAATATATATTGAAAAATACAACGATCTTACCTAATGTTGAGTTTGTTAGATTCATTTTCTTCCTATCAAAGGGGAAACGGTTGTTATTCTCTCCTTATCTTTTCCTTGATATGTCAGCGATCTTCTTGATAATGCATATAACAAGATGCAATGTCATTTTTTTCTTTTAACCGACAGAGGTTTCGTTTCAGAAAGAACAGTGAACGTTCCCCCAAGTGTTTAAAGGCGGCACAAGTGACGATTCAGAGTCTCTTCGCTGCCATGATCACTGCCGTGGATTGGATTCCAAGGTACACGTCTACAACCAGTGTCACGCCCCTTTCCATTAATCTGCCACGGTGATACCATTATATCAGCATTACTGACAAAAGCGACGTTTCAGGTTTTTAATTTGTATATTATAGAATATATATTGCAGTTGTCCATGTATTTTGAAGAACGTGCTTAAACTGCTGAGCATGACTTTAAAATAGGTGTCTGGAACGTAGATCTGATTCACTCGTCGAAATCAAACAACTTAAAAAAGTCTTGTCATTAGTTTGTCTGTTAAAACAATGAGCAATTAGTTTGTAAAACTATTTGAACAGAACTACATGTACTGAGAGACTTGTTACACCTGAACATGCCCAAGGATTTCCGCGGTTTGAAAATCGTTAACGTCAGCGCCGGCGTTGTACTTATCGGTCGTTTAGCCCCAGGGAGGAAACTACATTCATCTGAAATACACAATCTTCGGGCGAAATTGTAATCAATGGTTTCCTATTTCATATACATACGGGTATTGACCACCAAAAAATAAAAGATAGTAATAATACGCACGTGCACGATTGAAAACGGCTCTAGCTTACACGGTACTTAATGTTCGCCGCAAGTGGTTCGTACTTTTTAAATGGAGATAATGATGTATAACAGCCAGCCTTTGTACGCTTCATCAATACGCCGTCTTGCAAAGAAAGTCATGCCAGTGCATGGGTATTGCGTTGTGTCGCTGGTTGCAGCTGTATCACTGCGGGGATGCCGATGACGTCACAGAATGTACATAAGTAAGTAAATATGTTTTTACGCCGCTTGTAGCAATATTCCAGTAGTATCACTGCGGTGCACAGCTGAAATGGCTTCACACATTGTATCCATGCGGGGAATCGAACGTCGGCTTTAACCACTAGGCTACCCCACCGTCCCACCGTCTACATGACGAATACACAATCCACAAGACGAACACACAGCCTTCGTTATGAACCTTCTACATGACGAACACACCTTATTCAAGACGATCCCCTGTTCTGCATGAAGCACACCAATCTAACTGATGAGCACAATCCACAAGAACAAAATACTACGTTCTATATGATGAGCTCACATTATACAAGATCAAAACATTTGTGATGTCAACATTTGTGAAGCGATCAATTATTTAGTTTCACACATGGACAGATGGTTGTCCATTATTCATGCCTACATTATCTAATGCTGTGTTACACATTAAGAGGACAATAACAATGTTCTAAAATAATTAGATGACTCTGTAATGGAATAATCATGAGAATCTATTGATGTTGGAAGTTGAATCAGATTCGAGTGATTTATCCGAATTCAACGATGTTTTAGTTGGTATAATATCCTTCTATTATTTTGCATTATGACCTGTAGTTCGTCAGTTGTACTTCTTTAAATGCATGTTCAGAATGGTCAGTGATTCCTGGGTCAGAATCAACTGCAACAACAATAGCGTGACTTCATAATAATTGTTTAATTGATGAGAAAAACTAACTGAAACAGGAGAAATATGTTCAGGGCTCTACATGTCCTATAATTTGATCAAATACTCATTTATCAAGACTCTATGAAATAGTAAACACACATAGGTGAACACACATTCTATAAGATGAACACACCTTCACGATAAACACACAATCTGTAACGAGAACACACATCCTATAGAATGAACACAACTTCACGATAAACACACAATCTGTAACGAGAACACACATCCTATAGAATGAACACACCTTCACGATAAACACACAATTTGTAACGAGAACACACATCCTATAGGATGAACACACCTTCACGATAAACACACAATCTGTAACGAGAACACACATCCTATAGAATGAACACAACCTCACGATAAACACACAATCTGTAACGAGAACAGACATCCTATAGAATGAACACACCTTCACGATAAACACACAATTTATAACGAGAACACACATCCTATAGGAAGAACACACCTTCACGATAAACACACAATCTGTAACGAGAACACACATCCTATAGAATGAACACACCTTAACGATAAACACACAATCTGTAACGAGAACACACATCCTATAGGATGAACACAACTTCACGATAAACACACAATCTGTAACGAGAACACACATCCTATAAAATGAACACACCTTCACGATAAACACACAATCTGTAACGAGAACACACATCCTATAGAATGAACACAACCTCACGATAAACACACAATCTGTAACGAGAACACACATCCTATAGAATGAACACACCTTCACGATAAACACACAATCTGTAACGAGAACACACATCCTATAGAATGAACACACCTTAACGATAAACACACAATCTGTAACGAGAACACACATCCTATAGAATGAACACAACTTCACGATAAACACACAATCTGTAACGAGAACACACATCCTATAGAATGAACACAACCTCACGATAAACACACAATCTGTAACGAGAACACACATCCTATAGAATGAACACACCTTCACGATAAACACACAATCTGTAACGAGAACACACATTCTATAGAATGAACACACCTTCACGATAAACACACAATCTGTAACGAGAACACACATTCTATAGGATGAACACACCTTAACGATAAAAACCCACAATCTTTATTATGAACACACACCCTATAGAATGAACACACCTTAACGATAAACACACAATCTATAATGAGAACACACATTCTATAGAATGAACACAACTTCACGATAAACACACAATCTAAAACGAGAACACACATCCTATAGAATGAACACACCTTAACGATAAACACACAATCTGTAACGAGAACACACATCCTATAGGATGAACACACCTTCACGATAAACACACAGTCTGTAACGAGAACACACATCCTATAGGATGAACACACCTTCACGATAAACACACAGTCTGTAACGAGAACACACATCCTATAGAATGAACACAACCTCACGATAAACACACAGTCTGTAACGAGAACACACATTCTATAGGATGAACACACCTTCCCGATAAACACACAGTCTGTAACGAGAACACACATCCTTCATGATAAAATACATTCTATGAGACGAGCACACCTATTGCATGATAAACGTTCATGGTAAAAATGATCTTCTTCATTGTGAACAAACATCGTTTGTTATTGTCTTTTGCATAACAAACCCTCATTAATACAAGACGAACCCACATTCTGAATATGACTCGCGTGCACTTTATAGGCTTCAAACATTCATGTCATACAATAAAACTCGTAACATTCCCGTGGTGATAATGAACCGAGATGTCCACACAAATCACTTTCGGTCTCGAACACATGGACAACGTGTCATGCAACACACACTACCTATCCATGACACGTCATGCTCTTCAACCAAATTAAAACACACGACATTACAGAGTAATCTAGCCTCCATATAGCCGAGTGATAATGCTCAAAATCCTTTATATCGTCATAACAAATCTCTGCTAAAAGCACAGTCCATTGTACGATTCTGATTACATTATACGCATGTGTTTTGAATCGCTATCAAGTTGTGGCGTCACAGGTGTTCGCGAATGCATGGATTGGATCTATAAAAACCCAGTAATCGTTAAAACTCATGGTTACCATTCTGTGGGAAGCCCCGGAACCACTTAAAGATGCACGTGCTGCTATTCATGATACCAGTATGATGCTGCCAATCTAACAATAAATAGTCTTTAAAATGTGTATTCTGTTTCAGTCAATCCACTGAACACATGTGAACATCAAAATAGTTAACGGAAACGATGCAACTCCAAACACACTCAAATAACATGATTAATACATCTCGGGTTTACATTATTTTGAAAGCATTGTTACTTTTGTGTCTCTTTTAATGTTCCGGTGATCAATGTGTGTATTATGTTTGGTCACGTGTGTATTTATATTCTAAACACACGTGTTCTTTTAAATACACATTAACCATCTGTTGCCTGGATACACTTTTAATTACATATATATCTCATGGGACGAATATAAATAAAACAACGTCAGGAATAAGGCGTTCAATTACAGGTATGCTGTGCTACAACCAGGACGAGACACAGAGAGTTTAGGGGCGGTCGGGTAGCCCAGTGGTTAAGCATTCGCTCGTCACGCCGAAGACCCGGGTTCGATTCCCGACATGGGTACAATGTGTGAAGCCCATTTGTGGTGTCCCCCGCCGTGGTATTGCTGGAATATTGCTAAAACCATACTCACTCACTCACTCACAGAGAGTTTATCAACTTGAGTGATTTGGGTTTTATAAGAGACGGATCAGGGACGCCAGACTTGGTTACACACATTGTACCAATGGGTATTTGAACCTGGAACCAGTTCCACAAAGCTGTGCTAAGTTGGTCGTAACTCCCATACTCTATCATAGGCTTACGATCAACGTAGCACTAAGATCGCTTTGTGGAACAGGGCCCTGGGCCTTCGGCGTGACGAGCGAATGTATACACCAATTTACTGTAAGGGAAAATAGTTATAAATCCTATTCACGTTACAAATGTCAAAGTTTTAGCTAATACTGTTACTACTGTCACAAGAAGCGAAACACATAGCAACGAAAACTGGATAGCCAAAATCCAAGAGTGAGTGAGTGAGTTGGGTTTAAAGCCGCTTTTAACAGTATTTCAGTTATATCGCGGCGTGTCAGCTTAATGTAGCAGGAATGCCCGAAGTGATGCAGGTCTCAGACGTTTACCACTTCAGTGAAACCCACTAGCACAGGTATGGTGCTGACAAACCTTGAAACATAATCGGGGCGAACCGGAATTCGAACCCACAATCATAGGTTTCTGGCGTCCCCATGGGACGCAACTCTGCACAGCGAATCGCAGCGCCTTAGACGAATGGGCCACCCGTGCCTCCCAAAAATCCAAAAGACCTGCAATCACAAATAAATGCATGGAATAATAACACCGTGTGTTTGTTGTTGCAAAAGATTGTTAATAAATTAAAGTAATCAGTATTTCCCCTTTAACCGTTACCCGTCTGTATGAGTGTGACATCGTACCCGCAGTGTAGATTTAAGACCACCTCTAAGCCCTCTACTGGCGTATCTAAAACGCATTAAGACAACTGCATCCTTGCAAATAAACACAGATGCAGAACCGTAGGTATTTCCGCAATGACCTTTCCATACCTACCACCTCAAACCTATCTGGCTAAAAAACACTCACGGTCTAAGAAATAACGGGATTATGTTAGCATGTTTGATCAAAGTATAAGGGAAATGAACAGAGCAAATGCAGCATGATGGTTTAGTCTGGTCATGTGTAGACCTGTTAATTAACACAAACTTGCTGAAACGATAACGGATGAAGAAGATCGCATGTGATGATTACAATCCACTAATGATATATGTATGCTTGCACGGTATTCATCTATCGGGCTTTTAGGCCCCGGGAATGCAATAGACCCTTTCCCCAGACCGTAGCATATATTTGCGAAATTCATGTTTTATAGTGAGTGAGTATGGTTTAACGCCGGTTTTAGCAATATTCCAACAATATCACGGCGGGGGACATTGCTTCATACATTGTACCCATGTCGGGAATCGAACCTTGGTCTTCGGCGTGACGAGCTAACGCTTTAACCACTGGGCTACCCTACTGCCCCACCACATTTAGAACATCGTCATGTAAAAATGAGTAAAGATGAAGGAATCTAGCGTTGTACATCAAGCAGGGAAACCCGCCTCATCAGCACCCTCAAGGACCAAGCGGCGGTATTCTCCGGATCTACGATTGAATTCCATATTGTTGTTCAGATATTTACCTGTCTCCAGGGATACGATGAATGTTAGAGGTTTGCTGAACAGATCGGACTCAGCCCACAGCAAATATACGGGTGTGATACCTGGCACCCAGGGGGAAGTGAAATGTCACGTATTTGGAGAATGTTTATGTTCTGTGGGAACTGCAGTCAGATAAACGCTGCAACGTCAACGATCAGTCAGTTAGACGAGCTCATGGCGAGATCCAGCATTGCATTGATTGTACATGTAGAACATTACATAAATATAAGGGGCGGTCGGGTAGCCTAGTGGTTAAAGCGTTCGCTCGTAACGCCGTAGACCCGGGTTCGATTCCCAACATTGGTACAATGTGTGAAGCCCATTTCTGGTGTCCTCGCCGTGATATTGCTGGAATATTGCTAAAAGCGGCGTAAAATAATACGCACTCACTCACTCACTCACATAAATTTAAGAGGCCAGAGAATATCCAGTCCGATCCCCAAACAGACCCCAGTGCCCTTAAATGGCAAATGAGCGGTGAAAAATATATGAACAGATAATTGAAAATCAGTGATGACACCAGGTGTTCATTAAAGGGCAAGCATGTACCCTGCTAGTAGCACCCGCCTAATTTGCATAAAAAAGTATGTTTTTTGCTTGACTCCACACAGATGTACTCCTGCCATGCGACGGCGGCCTGTGTACAAGCCAGAGTGAGTGAGTGAGTGAGTTGGGTTTTACGCCGCTTTTAACAGTATTCCAGTTATACCACGGCGTGTCAGCTTAATGTGGGAGGAAAGCCCGAAGTGATGCAGGTCTCAGACGTTTACCACTTCGGTGAAACCCACGAGCACGGGTATGGTGCTGACAAACCTTGAAACATAATCGGGACGAGCCGGTATTCGAACCAACAATCATAGTTTTCTGGTGTGCCCAAGGGACGCAACTCTGCACAGCGAATCGCAGCGCCTTAGACGACTGGGCCACCCGTGCCCCCGTAATACAAGCCAGACAAGTGATGAAGAAGATGCTAAATTCATTATTCATATTTAGTCAGTTGATGCGATCAGAGCCATGTTCGTATGAACTGTAAAGTTGGCCGCGATGTGGACATGCAACTAAGATTTTTTAAACTAGTTTTTCAATCTCGCACCAATATTGATCGTTGCTCATTCTTTCAGGGACTGGTTGTCTGGTCAGACTTGCAACTCCTAAAGGCAACAAATATTATTCCCGAATTGGGAAAGTATGCTTTTGTGATCGCGCGAGCGTGTGTGCGTGTGTGCGTGCGTGCGTGCGTGCGTGCGTGACACTGTCACATTCAGGTGTCCATCTGGACGTAAAGCGTGTACCAAACGCGACAAAAAATTTCCATTTCATTTGGATTTTGTACTGTATAAAATTAATGAATTATTAATAACATGGTATAACAGAGAGAGCGTGCTACGTGCACAGCGTGAAGGCAGACGCACTAACACAATACAAATACAAACTCAATTAAACATTGAAGAACCCTATCCGCCATGGACTACCCGGAAAATGATAATTCAGATTTTATTGAACAGCTTTACATTTACATGGAAATGTTGACAAATTACCTGCTATTTCATAATTCGAACTATTTGCTGGGAACTTCAGTTGCATTACTATTGCAGTACATCAATAGGGATGTTCCACAGTACAATTGCTTCAACACATTAAAGACGTGGGGATTTTTTGTGAAAAACGTGATGTATGTACATGTGCATAATATTCTATCTAACGAAAAGACCGAAACGTGTTTATATCCAGATTGTAAATATCTCAAAACATTCAATGCTTTGTTGTGTCATTTATCAGTACAAGGAGATTTATCTCACATTACATTAAAATACTTCTTGTTGGCTAAGGAGCGGGCAATTACTTACCACGTAGCTCGCTCAGCTACCTCGCTGAAAAATCAATCGTTGTACCCTTTAGGTAACTTGCTTATCTCCCATGATTATCGTTGAGCTCAAATGAACCGATGTTTATCCAAATGATTTGGGTAAAGGGAAGTAACTCGATTCGTTTGCGTCGTCAGCTAGCTGTCAAAATTGCTGAATCAAAGGACCCTATCCATGGACTACCACTAAAATGGCCTTTAATATTTCATTGAACAGGGTGCGGTCGGGTAGGCTAGTGGTTAAAGCGTTCGATCGTGACGTCGAAGAACCGGCTTCGATTCTCGACGTGGGTACAATGTGTGAAGCCCATTTTTGGTGTCCCCCGCCGTGATATTGCTGGAATACTCACTCACTCATTTATTGAACAGCTTGGCGTCTCGGAGTACTAAGGCTCACACACAAGATGCATCACACCATATGACCTCTCGAGATCGGTTAACAATTTAGAATTTATGTTTCGTTTATGCTTGCAAACACGCGCTCTATGATTATACAACCAAACACTGTTTATCCCGAATAAGAAAGAAATACCATCCGACCCTCTTTTCTCTAGACAGGCTTTGAGATGCTAATATCCTGAAAAGCTCATTAACCATGCACAGATTCTAACAAGGCACAGATTCCAATTAATACTCTTGTCAGATTCTTCCATTAAATAGTCATGTCATTTCTAAGTCAGTCAGAAACAACAAACATATGGTCGTGGTTTGCTAGACACGCACGTTACTGCCTCTGTTCTGATACAATCGGCCCCGGCCGCGTCATACCAATTGACGTGTAAAGATGGTACTTGTTGTTACCCTGTCTGGCGCTCGGCATAAAGGGTTTAAAACAAGGACTGGTCGGCTCGGAGTCAGTCTGAGTAGGGTATGCATGTAAAACTGAATGGTATCTCAGTGTGCTAGCATTATATATCGGCATCAGTCCGGACTCGTACAAGCAGCCACACACAGACACGCACGCACGCACACGCACGCACGCATGCACGCACGCACGCACACACACATAAAACACATGTTGCACGTAGCTATATAAGTGCAATAATCTTGGACGCGACGTTAAACCGCATTTCACCTCACCTCACCTCACCTATACAATCGGATGATTGTACCTATAATCATCTGAAAAGATTAATGTCATTCACGTCACAAAACTACTATTATTTGACAAGAATCTTGAAAGCTTTGGTACCCTGACAGTCAGCAGCTGTCCAGATTAATGTTGCACAATTATTCTATCTATAATTGGATTTAACTCACTTTATCTGCGATCATGCACCCGATATACGGACCTGCCTCCCTATGATAAATATATATATTATATATATGCAGTAAACTACGGTTAAACGAACACAACGGGACCGCTTATTTTAGTTCGTAATAATCGCAGATTGTTATAAGCATATATATACAGCATAAATACAACAAATGGCAGGGGCAAAAAAATAAGTTCGTTATATCCGTCAGTTCGTTATAAGCGTGGTTGTTATAAACGTAGTGTACTGTATATATAAATTAATTAATTTAACTTACATGACACCGCCACAAATGCCTAATATATAAGCATATGAATACTGTGCCTCATTAATTGCTGGGCCGTAATTATGACCAATATTATTAAATAACTACTTATCGCACCAGTATATATCTGGAGTAAATTGTTCATAAAAGTCACAGCTTTTAATAGCGTTGAACATTTTCGTAATTCCATAATCAGCGTTCATTACAGCTAATTTTCTTGTCTTTCTGTGAAGTTCAAATTAAAACAAATCATGTCTGATTAAAACGGGTCGTAGCTATAGGCACGACAATAATAAATACCGCCTATGTATAACCTGACAGACATAGATGCATGCACTAACATCACACGATGATGTAATTGTCTTTTAGTGTATGTATGTTTAGCAATTGTTGATGCACGTATGATAAGTTCAACACATTTGAAGTTATACAATTTCTAATGCAACAAATCTTTTGGACTGCCTCACCACTTTGAAAAAGAACAGTTTTTTTCATAAACCTCCGCATTTTCTGAACCCTGACATATAGTTTAACACTGACTGAGTATGGTTTTACGCCGCTTTTAGCAATATTCCAGCAATATCACGGCGGGGGACACCAGGAATTGGTTTCGCATGTTGTACCCATGTCGGGAATCGAACTTCCCCGTTACTTCACGTTCATGTTTGTACACCTGGTCTTCTCGATCTTGAATAAGAATGAGTATTTTTTCATGTGTGCCATCTTGTGAGGTGAAATGGGGTTTAACGTCGCGTCCAAGATTATTGCACTTACATAGCGACGAGTTTGTGCGTGGCTGCTTGTTCTTGTTTGGACTGATGCCGATTTAAAGTGCCAGCACACTGAGATATCATGCCGCAGTTTAACATCAATACCCCACTCAGACACAGTGTACTGACTCCGAGCCGATCAGTCCTTGTTTACACCCTTAATGCCGAGCGCCGAACAGGGTAACAACAAGTACCATCTTTTCACGTCTTTTGGTATGATGCGGCCGGGGATCGAACCTTGGACCTTCCTCTCCGGGCGGACGCTCTACCCCTAGACCACGGAGGCGGTCGCCATCTTTTGAGGATAATGCGTGGCTAATGTTGAAGTATCACCCTCGGAATAAGCCGCTTTATGTGCCAATGCATTATGCATGCTGCTTTATTTGACCATTAACATTTACAGACCCATTACCAGAAAAAATGCTTCCTTGTGGCTTACTAAATGTCCTAGCAACGCGCTGAATTGATTTCCATTTCTTTTATAACGTCGTATCTCTCTCTTTTGCCTTCGTTAGGTTAACGTTGACGTTGATGTTCGACTGTTTAATGTTCAAATTCTCATGCACTATATGCACATTGACCATGCAAGTTATATTCGTGTTAATGTTAGCATACATAATGTGGGTATTAGTAGAGCTAATAGGACGTTCAGGAACATTGATAACACTTACTTAGATAAAACCATCCTTAACATGACGTTTATCGTTTCTCTATTTTTATTAGATAATAATTATTTACATTTAAGATTAGGAATCGTTATAACATCACAATATATAGCAATTGTATTGTCAAAGTTTGTAAGCATTAACCGTAGGGACAAAGGTGCTTTCTGTTCGTATTAATATAGTGCAGTTTTAACATGATCATTTCAAACTACAGGTAAATCCTTATCGTTAAAAAATAACTTTGACAAGCTTGAATAGTGTGAGTAATTAGGTAATATAAGAAAACCTATCTTTAAAAAGATATAAGTACCCCTTAATGTAAAGAGAATCGCATTAAGGAGACATTAATAAGTACATGTACACGTGTAAGTATATGAAAGCATCATGGAACAAAATTACACGGGAGTTGAAAATTGTTAGGAGAATCATAATCTATGTACCATCATACATTTGTACTGGGGAGCAGACTGATATAAGAGTATACGTGTATGACTTCAGCTTTAAAAGGTTAAGTAATACATTATTACGCTTTCATAAAAAAATATGTTTGCCAAGACAACATTCAAAAGCTACAACAGAAGCTAGACAATTCTTTGTGTGATTATTTCCCAGACTTCATAGTCTAGAGGCAGACTTGGCGCGTTTCTCCACTAAGAATAACATGATGGGTGCTTTTAGAAGTTGTTTGTCTATTTTCTATTTGTAACGAATCATTCAAGAACACAGGGAAACTCACGAGTGTTGATGGGACGGTAGTCCAAAGATTAAAAAGTGTGTTTGTTGGGGAATCCATGTGAGTAAAGACATTTTCACTCCGTACATCAGTAAACTCATTCTGAACAGTTACAAATATGTAAATCCAAAAGCAGACAAAACGAATGAGCTTTTAATGATGGCATGTCTAACGTTGATAACATTATTTTCATGTAAAGCGTCGATTTGGAACTGGTTTGCTAGATCTGATAACACTCAGCTCATACTGTGTACACATATTCCAAACTAGTTGCATTTGAAAAGTTGCCAGTATATATGTCTCGACCAGTTAAAATAACTCTCCCTCACTCACTGTTAACACGAGGGAAGAGCGTACCCGTGCATATACAGTTTGATAAAGAAATCTTAACTAAATATTTAATCAGACAAGGAGCCATTCTAGCGATTAACTTGAGTAAGGAGAGAGCGTATACAAGACTGGAAGAGCGAACAGTCGGTGGTTCGATGCCCTACCAAAAGACGTAAAAAGATGGTACTTGTTGTTACCCTTCCTTGCCCTCGGCATTAAGGGAGAAAAAACAAGGACTGGTCCGCTCGGAGTCAGTATACTATGTGCGAATGGGGTATTAATGTTAAACTCTTGGACTAGTACAAGAAGACACACTTGTATAAGTGAAATACTCTTGAACGCCACCTTGAACCCTATTTCACCTCACCTACCAGATTGTAATTTGACATGAAGGTAGAAGTCGTCTTAGTATTCAGCATGTGTTAACACACGACACACAGTGGTATATGTACCCTATCTGCTCTCTACTACACACATTGTTAGTTTTATGTAATCGTTGGATCCCTTACAGAATCCAGAAATAGGATTTATCTCCCAATGAGCCTGACTGATTACTGAAACATCCACAGACATCAGCTTGACTAAGTCAAAACGTTATAACAGTAGGATTTAAAGGGAAGACCAATTTCTAAGGTTGCTTACATCTCTGTACTTGTCTGTGTTTCAGAGCTACCCTAACAGTGGAACCAGCCTCTTCCAGTGTCAAAAACTTCTCCAATCTCATCGTGTACATAAACTGCATACCGATGTCATGTATATTGGGAGGTCTTTATTACCAGAGAGAAAACGATCCACGTTCAATCGGTTATGCACATGTTTGCTGTTTTTGTCAGTTCTCAGAAATGCACATATAGTCATAAGTATTCTATTTGTGTCAGTGTATGAACACAAAAATATACGTTACTATGTTGTGACAGATTTATGTGTTAACGCAGGAGGTTTAATTCATAAGAACTTGTTCATACATGTAAGTATAGGTAATGTTTGAACCTACTGCAATACTTCATAAAACCTGAAGATGTGTTCCAGAGATTTGATCCGACGTTTCAGCACGGGATCTGGTACCTTTATCAATGAAGTCTACTGTGTCTATATTGAGGCTGCAACTTCTAAACTGTCACTTAAATATAATACCAGCTACATATGTTTTGATATCCGTTGATGAGTTAGCATAACAGTAATGCCTTCAATGTGTGAGTTCTAGTGTTGTAGGGGCGGTCGGGTAGCCTAGTGGTTAAAGCGTTCCCTCGTCAAGCTGAAGACCCGGGTTCGATTTCCGACATGTGTAAATTGTGTGAAGCCCATTTCTGGTGTCCCCCGCCGTGGTATTGCTTGAATATTGGTAAAAGCGGCGTAAAACTATACTCACTCACTCGCTTACTCTAGTGATGTTTCGGACTATATGTGGATCCAACTTAAGCTCGTTGAACGAAACGTGCTGTGATAGAGTAAGACCATATCAAATTACGAGTATATGCATGTATATGCTGACACTTATACCGTGTAATTATGTCAATATTTACATGTAGGTCAATGTTGGCTGCATAAATATAAAAATATGTATGTAAATACGGTCTCACTTAATTCGCCTTCACCAATAATGCATTCCATGGACGATTCTGAAATAATCATTGCTCATCGAATGTATGTAAAGGAATTACATTCAGATCTGCCCACGAAGGAAAACAGTTTAAGAACTCCATTTAAATCAATCTGAATTTCAGAGCTCGAAAGCCTTCCCTATGTAACCCATGCTCACAATAAAAAGTGATGGTGCTGTGATAGTGGTTTCCATATGGTTGTACTTCTTACACTGTTTCCATATTGGTGCACTGGCTATACTGTTTAAATATGGTTGCACTTGTGATACTGTTTCATTATGGTTGCACATGTAATGCTGTTTCAAAAAGATTACACGTCTAACACTGTTTCCATATTGGTGCACTGGCAATACTGTTTAAGTGTGGTTGCACTTGTAATGTTGTTTCATTAGGGTTGCACTTGTAATGCTGTTTCAATATGATTGCACGTCTAACACTGTTTCCATATTGGTGCACTGGCAATACTGTTTAAATGTGGTTGCACTTGTAATGCTGTTTTAATATGATTGCACTTCTAACACTGTTTCCATATTGGTGCACTGGCTATACTGTTTAAATATGGTTGCACTTGTGATACTGTTTCATTAGGGTTGCACTTGTAATGCTGTTTCAATATGATTGCACGTCTAACACTGTTTCCATATTGGTGCGCTGGCAATACTGTTTAAATGTGGTTGCACTTGTAATGCTGTTTTAATATGATTGCACGTCTAACACTGTTTCCATATTCGTGCACTGGCAATACTGTTTAAATATTGTTGCACTTGTAATGCTATTTCATTAGGATTGCACATGTAATGCTGTTTCAATATGATTGCACGTCTAACACTGTTTCCATATTGGTGCGCTGGCAATGATGTTTAAATTTGGTTGCACTTGTGATACTGTTTCAATATGGTTCCACCTGTAAAACCTTCTCCATATGTTTGGAAAGGTTGCACCTGTAAAACCTTCTCCATATGTTTGGAAAGGTTGCACATGTGCTGTGGTGTCTTCCCAATTGCACCTGTAATTATGTTACCATATGATTACACATGTAATGCCATTCAGTATTGTCGCAATGTTAATGTCATGCAATAAACAAACACTTCCTTTTTTATGCAAATTGTGATTACCATTTTCGAGAACAACTGGTGTCATCACTGATTTTCAGTGACCCATTCATATAATTACAATCTATTACTATTTTGCCCTTAACACTCTATGGAATCTGTTTCGGCAGGAAATCATAACAGCGTTCCCTGCATTGACGTATTATATTTCCATATGGTTACAACAGGTGGGTTATGCTCTGTAGCTGTAAATGTATATGGTTGCACGTTAGCATGGTATCAATATGGCCCCACCAGTAATGTGGTTTTGTGTTAACCCACCAGTATTTGTCAACCTCATATGTGACATATCTTCATGAAATCAATACATTTGTGTGAACAGATGGTAACTGCTACCTCATAACCACATTCATCTCGACAAGTCATACAAAGTATGGCACTTGATGACAACCGTCACTATGACTGAGATAATGCCTATGTTACGTTAACCTTTAATGATTCACTAATCTTGTAAGACCTACATGTTAAACTTACCTTGAGGTAATTCGACTTCAACAGAAGGCACAGGGTTCTTGGAAGAACCCCGCTTCTTCCTGAGGAACATAGCACGTAGGAAGAACGCCATGGCGATGTGAAGCTGTGTGAAAGCTGTACAACTGATCCTCCTTAGTCCTGCAAAATGTCGATCGATTATGAAGTAAATCCTCCAAATATACAGGAACAGTCCGTGTTCAGTTCGTCCAGATAACTTGCCCAAGAAACGCCGCGCCTCTGCACTGTGCGAGTCACCTCCTCTGTATCACAGTCTAAATAATCAATCACGAGTTCTATGTACATACAAATAGCCGCTGCAGAAGGGTCGGCTAAATTCTACTTTCACACAGTAATCTATATACCGCGCACAGCGTTCTCACACGGCATTATCGTCGCATATATGAGAACTACAATAGCACTTTCAACATTGACTTTTCTGGATTCCTGAATTTCTGGCCTCGTATTTATTGCCCGGAATTAATTGTTGAGAATACTGTCTGAAACATATTGTAGTTAGACTGTTAACACTGTATCGACGACTGCGGGTTCTGTAGGGGATGGTCTTTACAGCTGTTAGTCCAATGTTATGTTGCAATACCAACTGTCACCGGCTGCAAAAGGATAGAATAGTATATTAATGTATTCACATGGCACATCACATGAGACAAACACTGAAATCGTTATGCAAATAACGTGGTCTTGCAGACTGTAACATCCTGTTTGACAAGCAGGATGACTTCAACTTTCCAATAGTCAAATTTTCTTTATATCGAGCACTATTCACCCGCTCCAAACGTGTGTACAATCGAGCCAGCTCTTCAAACGAATTTTGATAAAAAAATCTTTCATCAGGGTAAAATATTCAAGGGCTTCCAACGTTTTATGGTGGACACCTGAAGGGCATTACCAAATTTGACGAATTGGTGACCACAATGATGTCCAGTGTAATTCCCTATTTTGTCTTGTTTCATACGTTCTCGTGCTTTTTTTATTTGACTTGCCTTTGTATGTGTTTGTGACAGATGCTACCGATGGGGCGGAATACGCTCGTCTTTTTGGGATCATATGGTATCATCAATATTTGATAATGATTCATAAACATATGCTAATGATATTGTTTAACGCCGCGATATGAGGCGGTCTGTAAATAATCCAGTCTGGATCAGACATTCCACTGGTCAGTGATCCAGCATCGATCTACAATATTGGGATACGTTGACATGCATCAACCAAGTCAGCGAGCATGACTACCCGATCCCGTTAATCGCCTCTAAAAACAAGCACGGCAGCCTCTTAAGGCAATCATGGGTTGCTGAAGACCTATTCTACCCCGGATATTCAAGGGCCACATGCTTATGATATATTTGGATTCGTACCATGGACTTTGAGCAGATTTTTCTGACGCACGTCTAATTGGCATCATGAAACAACATACACAGATGATGTGTGATGTATGCCTACTTTACATGCGCTATGTTACAGAGCATTTAGTATTTCAAATCCATCTTTTACACAACGTTATTGATCATGGTTGCGATTTAGTCATAGGCGATAGCCAATATTGCACAAATACACGAAGTAATGTTTGTAAGCAGAATCAGTTTGATCTCCCTATATGAAGTTAAGCATACTGCTAAAACTACTTGTTTCTTTTCTAGAATTGATCTGCGGATAATAAAAGTGTTCTGAAGCTGTAATTTCAGTTCTCGGTAGTCGAAGTGACAAACTTCTCCCAAGAAGCTGAAACGTTGATCTGAGAGATGCAGTATTAATGACCGTTCGTGGGACAAGGAATAAATGAGTTGTTCTAGTGTTTGTTTGTTTGTTGTTTAACGCCGCACTCAGCAATATTCCAGCTATATGACGGCTGGCTGTAAATAATCGAGTCTGGACCAGACATTCCAGTGAGTGATATTATGAGCATCGATCCACTCAATTGGGATACGATGACATGCATCAATCAAGTCAGCGGACCTGACCGTTAGTCGCCTTTTACGGCAAGCATGGGTTGCTGAAGACCAATTCCATCCAACGCGGATTTTCACGGGTTTCTTCTCGTGGGATCGGCGGGGCACGTAGAGTTAATGAAGGAGAGCTCCGACTTCCTGTTTATATTACATAGCATGCATTTTGTGAAACCTGGTGCTAAATTCGCCATCCTTATTTATAATAGAGTACACCAAGAGCTGCCACGTGTTTTGCTTAAATTAACAATGCAAATGACGTGGAAGATCTGGCAGGTAGGACGAGAATTCCTGAAGGCTTTTGATTTTTTGTTTATAGAGTAAAGGATCCGCCGAACCTCAATTGTTGAACAGAATAAACAATTTTGAGACAGTTTAATTGTCCACACAAATCGGGAATGTTATTTCTAAGTAGGTAGGGTAACTCTTTGAATTGTTCCACTGTTTTCGTTGTTTTACACGGACGAGTTAAAATATATCAATACAAGATACGACATGGTTTAAGTCTAATGTTCCAGTCAACTTCTTGTCCCTTTCTCTTGCACATTATTTACCGGATAAAGTTGGTTGGAATGGTTTGACCCTTTCACATGAACGGACCACGATGTAGACCCGTCTTGCTTGCGAGTAGATTTTAGTTGTGTAATACCCGTTCACATGCGCCTCTATATATATGTGCGTATATATGCAAACGTGGGTAGGAATATATACGTTTACGCGTTTACTCATGTGTGTATATTTAAACCAGGAGCGAATTTGCATCGTGTCTGGAGCAGGTGCAAATGTAAATGTAAATTTACACTGTGTGTATATGTTGCAATGTTGCAATGTGTAACAACGTAGGAGGAGGATCTAAATAATATCTGTTCTGTTGCCAACACCGTACAAATTGTCAACTGTTGCCAACTTTGATGCGTATATACAGAGTTAAGCGGACGGTGTTTTCTTTTGGTTTCAAGGAGTCAAAACTTTGTGTACAAATTACATCAAACACATGTTGCTTCACGCGAAATTCTTCGCGAAGTAACTCTCTCCTTATTCAACTTTGATTGGAAAACAACCTGTTTTGTGTTGAAAGTCGTGAGCAGACTGACGAATATGTGTGCCTTACACAATTTACATACTTTATTTACACACCTAAGATGCGAACACATAGTAAATTTACATATACGCAATAATGTATAGTCACACATGTGTAAAATTACTTACGTTAGTAAATGTGCATGTGAGCGGGGTGTAAGGTGGATTTGGGATTTGAAATAACAAATGTGGTAGGTTGTGGGTGGTAGACGGTGATGTTTGTGTTAGATGCTCGCTATACATGTGTCACGAAGTAAACAGATATATATTGATATGTTAAATGTCTGACAAAGGCATCGCCTCCTTGGTCTAGAGGTAGAGCGTCCGCCCGGAGAGCGGAAGTTCCGGAGTTCGATCCCCGGCCGCGTCATACCAAAAGACCTTACGAGATGGTACTTTTTGTTACCCTGTCTGACGCTCGGCATTAAGGGCTTAAGCAAGGACTGATCGGCTCAGAGTCAGTATACTGTGTCTGAGTGGGGTATTCATGTTAAACTGCGGCATGGTATCTCAGTGAGCTAGCACTATAAATCGGCATCAGTCCGGACTAGTACAAGCAGCCAAACAAACACACACATGTACATGCACGTCGCTATATAAGTTTAATAATCTTGGACGCAACGTTAAACCCAATTTCACCTCACCTCTGACAAGGGCGAATCCGCCAGTGTATTTACATGACACTAGATATAAAACATCTTGCTTATACATGTATACTCTGATCAGTAATACTCGATGTAATGTAATGTTAACTGTCGTTTCAATGAGATGACAAGGGTGATCTTTATCAGATATACAGTTCAGATTAAAGGCGTTGTCAGTTGTCCATCCAATAAACTCTATAGTAAAACACTATAGTTTATAGCAAATTGAATTTCAACATCTTAAATAAAATGAAGAGGTCACTGATTGATGGCTGCAAGTAGTCATGGATTTCTTCATACGCAATATGTTTGAACAACCTTACCTTAACAGCATCTAGAGATCTAGCACGTAGATGCACACTGCTTTCTCAAGTAAGCACTAGACGCAGGTTGTTATTCGAGTAATCCTTCGCGTTGTGCCTCCACAGACAGCGATGTGTATGTACTGTACACGAACACCAACACGTGGACGCACAGCAACACTGGGCTGTAACACAGCTTGCAAACCTCAGCTAAACGTACTTTGGTGTTTAAAATGTTACGGTCCCAGTTGTGGCAAGGGCAACATATTTCCATGCCAAATGTTGTGACGACAAAGTTAGTTGGTATCGACACACCGGTGTTGTGGATTGTTGCTGTGGTAATCCCGATATGCGCCTGTATGTTGAAGACGTTATGCTCTAGATTCCAGTGTATGCAATATTGTTCCTTTATTTAGTTCAAGATAGTCTCAACGAGGCGAAAAATATTTTCAAACTTCCTCTTAGATATTGGAGGATGGTACTTGTTAGATTGTTAATGAAATGCAGGCAATAGGCCCATAATAAAAAAAACAAAACGTTTTCGCTGCAGTTATAATGAGCATGTAATTAGGAATGTATTTTTACCTTAATTACTTACATGCAGTACATACAACCCCAGATTGTATATAACAGAGAACGCCCGCTTTTGATAATTTATACTGCGCAGGTTCAAAATA
Organism: Haliotis cracherodii; assembly: GCF_022045235.1. Lineage (NCBI taxonomy): Eukaryota > Metazoa > Mollusca > Gastropoda > Lepetellida > Haliotidae > Haliotis > Haliotis cracherodii. The sequence goes on from NW_027266343.1 coordinate 8,516,479, forward strand.
TTGATTCACGTTTATTAAATAGAATTGGCATCAATATTGTCTGTAGTCCTAAATAAAAAGTCAACGCCAGAGAATAATCACTCCCGATTATCTGCCGTAATAGATTCCATTGGGCGTCAAGGGCAAAATAGCGGTGAAGTTTATATTGAGGGATGATTAAGATGAACGTTGTCTGAATATCCCCCGAGCTACAGATACTCAACCATAAGCTGGTTACAATGTCCAACAATGGAAAGAGATTGATGGGGCAATAACGGGTCGTCGATGTATCGTAAGTCTTCAAGGGGCGATGAAAATTAATCGATCACCTGATAAAATGTCATTAGTTCACATCGATATTACTCTCCATTATCGATAATATTGATAGAAGGAGCAACAAGAATAAGGTGCAAATGGTCATTTCCATTTTATTGATTATTTACACAGCATCTTGTTTAAGGTTGGTTGGTTGGTTTGTTGTTTAACGCCGCACTCAGCAATATTCCAGCTATATGACGGCGATCTGTAAATAATCGAGTCTGGGCCAGACAATCCAGTGATTGATATCATGAGCATCGATCCACGCAATTGGGATCGATGAAATGCATCAACCAAGTCAGCGAGCCTGACCACTCGATCCCGTTAGACGCCTTTTACGACAAGCATAGTCGCCTGTTACGGCAAGCATGGGTTGCTGAAGAACTATTCTACCCCGGAATCTTCACGGGTCCTTGTTTGAGGAGACAGGTGTTTATTCATTCAGCCTATGTTTATTAATGTATGTCAGAAGTATAACCAGAGCCACCACACTCCCCACTACAACTGTGAATGAATGAGTGAGTGAGTGAGTTGGGTTTAACGCAGCTTTTAGCATTATTCCAGTTATATCATGACGTGACAGATTGATGTGAGAAGAAAGCAAGACGTTGATGCATGTCTCAGATGTTGACACCTTTCTTGAAACCCACGAGTGCGGGTATGGTGCTGACAAACCTAGAAACATAGAGGGGCGAACCAGGATTCGAACCCAGAACCATAGGTTTCTGGCGAGTCCAAAAAAAGCAACTCGTAACAGCGAATTGAGCTGCCTCAAACGACTTGGCCACCAGTGACCCGCTGATCCTTGAACACAGTGGATATATTGACAAAATATGAGTGAGTGAGTTGGGTTTTTTCGCCGCTTTTAACAGTATTACAGTTTTTCGCGCCGTGTCAGCTTAATATAGGAGGAAAGCCCGAAGTGATGCAGGTCTCAGAGGTTTACCACTTCGGTGAATCCTACGAGCACGGGTATGGTGCTGACAAACCTAGAACGATAATGGAGGCGAACCGGGATTCGAACCCACACTCGTAGGTTTCTGGCGTGCCAAAGGGACGCAACTCTGCACAGCGAATCGCGGCGCCTTGGACGACTGGGCCACCCGTGCCCCCGCCAACATATAAAAGGACATCAGGACCTACACTATGAGAATCCCAAGGTTTTCATTATAGTATCTAAATAAAATAGCAAAATGTGTATTCCTACTCTTTAAGTATTGTAAAACTATTGCAAGAGCAAAATGCCTCTAATAGTGACTCCTAGAGTTGGGTCTTATGTAGCATTTTACCGAATTCCCTGCGGGTTAGACAGAGAATCGGCTTCACATATTGTACCAATGTGGGAATGGAACCCGGTTCTTCGGTGTGACGAGCAAACACTTTAACCACAAAGCTACCTTGACCCCGCACGATACCTAATGTGTCAGCTATTACACTAGTATAAGGTCATGTTATCAGACACAAACAGGATGCAACGACCGTTAGTATTCCGAACTGGCTACGCGGTATCTCTTGTGTAGGAGATCAAACGAAATGTGATCCAATTGTAAACATAGTGTTACTTTTGCTCACTGTATTTAAAGTAAATGGTATCTGAATGACTTTGAACTGCTAACATTGACAAAACATTTCCATTACATTATGTCAAGAGTGAGTGAGTATGGTTTTAAACCCTTTATGCCGAGCGCCAGACAGGGTAACAACAAGTACCATTTTTACACGTCAATTGGTATGACACGGCCGGGGCCGATTGTATCAGAACAGTGAGTGAGTATGGTTTTACGCCGCTTTTAGCAATATTCCAGCAATATCACGGCGGGGGACACCAGAAATGGGCTTCACACATTGTACCCATGTCGGGAATCGAACCCGGGTCTTCGGCGTGACGAGGGAACGCGGTAACCACTAGGCTACCCGACCGCCCTTTTATGTCAAGAGGGGGAAATAACCCATGCATATTTTCAAGCTTGAAACCTTTAATCCCATTAAACACGTGTTGCAGAACAGGGTATTGTCTGGTGTCTCTTAGAAAAAATCACACAATGCACTTGGAGTTAAACACACTGTGCACTGCCCCCATTAAGTTAACAAGAAGCGTTCCCGACATAATTACTGTTATATGTGCGTATTACGTCGGTCTTGTATGTGTTTGATTACCGTCAAACTGTTGTACGTGGACATTTAACCTTATCAATGCTATTAATCACAGTTTGGCCATTGCGCATTTCTCAAGTGCTCAATAAATATGCCCTACAGCATAATGCCGACCATTTGCATATTAACCAGTGTGACTAAATGTTGAATTATACCCAACTTGTATTTTGATTAACAACGTTGTTTGGTGGCGAAAGAACTTAAACAGCGCATCGTTGTCTGATGTAAAGTTGGGGAGAGATGGCGAGGGCACGTGCGGAGCAGCAATTCAGGTTTTCATCCCGTACTTAGACGTGTCTTGTTCCCGTGATCGTGAATTCGTGAGTTTGTCAGCACCTCCCCCTCCCTCCCTCCCTCCCCCATTCAATCTTTCTTCCCACGGAATAATTCGCTGACATTTGTGTGTGGAATGAGTGATGAGGACCGAAGAGCCAGCTCTCAAGCGAAACCAGTTCAGAGCGCTACAAGATTATTGGAATATTACTCATTTCCTTTAAATTCAAATGCAACAGCAATATTTGTCAAATGAAAGCGAACCGACGCTGTTGGACCTTGGTGCCAAATGCAACCAGAAATAACCTGAAAGTACTTGCTTACCTTTATTGTTAAATAAGTCGTTTGAACAATTATTTTGTAATTTGAAACCCCCTGTTTGAAACCCCTATAAGAAAACAATACTATCAATGGTCATGGTAGATTTCAACACTTTGATCTCAAATTCCAACTTTCACTGTTATTTCTTACTTTACTCTTAATAATGCTTTATGACGAGAGAGATGACTTCAACTTTCCAACAGTCAACTTTTCCTTTATGTCTAGAAATATTCCAGCGTGTGATGTCCACATTTCACAATGTTTGGGGTAAAACCGAGCTTGATATTTCTTCGAAGATTTTATATACTGTAGTACAACTCTTGCTCAAAAGTTGTTCGACAGTGGTTACAACATTTAAGTCCACACTAAAGTTTTGTGTGATCCTGGCACAGTCTGGTTAGGCTCATCAGCTCAGGGCCCTTGCCCCCTCTACACGCAGCCCAGACAGCGAATAGGACTTCTCCCATTAACCGCTGTCTGGTCCAGACAAACCCACCCAGAACTTTTCGGAGAATGTGAAGACTCCCCAACACTGCAGCCTTCTGCATTACCCAGTTTTGTCAGAAGGGCTGTAATCCTGGTAGCAAACCCTGGTACTCTTCCAATGTCAGTCAACAGACTGGGAGGTACCAAACCTAAGGCATCGAGAAAAATGGGGAGTCGGACAACTTGGTACTTGGGATGCAAGCGTGACATTTCGAAAGCAAGGTCTGCACATCTCCCATGTTTCTCCTGAATCTTGTCAATCACGTTAGTGTCAAAAGGGACAGAACAATTCAACAATATAAATGATTTCATTAGATTTTTCCAAAAGGTCAAGATCAAGTTTGTTGGTCTGGATGCGTCTGAGGCTGTATACGGGCCTATTATAAAGCATTTTGTATGTATCATTTTCCATGATGCTCTCCACATATTCCGGGTCGTACCATGGATGGACCTCTGTGTCCAAACAACAAGCATGGCGAAGACGGTAATATAATGATCGAGCCATTCCATCATGTCGCTTAAGATACTGTGTTTTTGCCACAGTACTAGCTTGGTAGACTACTTTATCGCATCATCAAACATGTTCCAATATATCATAGATCTTGCTGTTCACTCTAGACCGGATTCTGACCATCTACCAGTTTCATGTCAGCTAAAACTTCCATGTAGTTCCCATAGTGAGCCATATCACAGGCAGACTGATCTTTATTCTGAAACAATACTCAAGTTCAAATGGCATGATTACGGTAAAGAAGAGTTTAAAAGTCGATTAAACTCTGAAATGGGCAGCCATGTAGTTAAAGATGTTTTGGATGTTGTACATTCGATTGTAAATGCAGCGTCTGCTAAAATTGTCGAATTATTCCAATATGCTGGCGATCACGTTAAAGTTATAAATAGTAATAAATCATATGATAGAGTGAGACAACCTCCATGGTTTGACGCTGAATGTTTATGTGCCAAGAGAAAGAAATATATATGTTTAGATTTTCTAAGGAACTACAGATCTGGAGAAAATTTAGAAAATTACACGACAGCAAAGAACATATACAATAAATTGTGTTAGGAAAATAAAAAAAACCTTTTAAAATGTTGTACACGAGATTGAATCTGCTGTACAGTCAAACGACTGTAAAATGTTCTGGAGAAAGATCAACTCCTTGCTGCACTCCAAGTGTTCACAACAGTGTATCAAGTTCTGATTGGTATATTTACAACTACCTAAATTGCTAATTATCAAAGATACAGAATCACATAGTGATTTTGATATAAATGTGAAAGAGTTGATTATCAAACATGATTATGATAATTGTGACTATTGTAATACTACAGATATACTGTCCAAAGCCATCACTGACGATGAAATAAGGGCAGCTATTTGATGTTTAAAGTCTGGTAAAGCACCTGGTATTGACAGTGTTCCTTCTCATTTTGATATGCTCTTTCCTTTGTGTCATATTTGAATATACTTCTGTATTTGATCACGGCGAATTTCCAGATGAGTGGAGTATAGGAATGATTGTCCCACTGTATAAAAAAGGTGACGCTCGAAATCCGGAAAATTACAGGGGAATTTCGCTTTTAAATATTGTTGGTAAAATTGTCGCTTCAGTGCTGAAAACTGAGAATACAAAACTGGGTCGAAGTTTATGCTATGCTACACGAAGCACAAGCGGGATTTAGAAATGATTATTCCACCACTGATCACATTTTTGTTCTACAATCCCTATGTCAGAAATATCTTAGAAAATCAAACCACAGAGTTTATGCCTCTTTCATAGACTTTAGAAAAGCCTGCGACTATGTAGATAGAAAAAAAGTTGTTATTAAAACGAGGTGTTCGTGGTACAATGTGTATAATCCTTCGAAATATGTACGAAAATATAAAAGCATGTGTAAGGGTTGAAGATGTGAAAACAAATCTTTTTAACACAACAAGTGGTGTTAGACAAGGATGCATGTTCATTTTATGCTTTTTATAAACCTGTTTGTACGTGAAATGGAGAATCTTGGGCTAAGAGGCATATTTGTGAAAGATAATTTTGATGAAATCACGTTCTTATTATTTGCTGATGATGTCACTCTTGTTGATGATTGTGTTATTGGACTGCAGTAAAAAGTTAACTTAGATAAGACAAAAGTCATAGTTTTTAGAAAGGGTGGTTATCTGAAGAAAACTGAGAAATGGTTTTACAAAGGTTCACAAATTGAAGTTGTATCATATTTCTACTATTCTCTTCAAGGCTTGTTTGGACCAAAGGATGTGATACACTAACTATTCAAGCAAGGAAAGCGACTTTTTTTGGTGTTAAATACGATAAAGAAATTCCCATCTCTCCCATTTTCTACTGCTGCTTAAATATTGATTCAAAGATTGCTGCTGTTCTTTTATATGGCTCAGAAATAAGGGGATGTGCCTATTGAAAAAAACATTGAAAAGGTTTAGAGTAATTTCGTTGAAAGTGTCCTTTCTCTTGGTAAAAGAACACCAACAAATACAATTCTAGGAGAACTGGGAACAACATCACTGTGTGTACACTATTACAGTCGTTGTATTAAGTACTGGTGTCGACTACTTAGATTACATGAAACAAGATATCCGTATGCCTGTTACCATATGTAAAAAGCATTTGACGAAAATGGTCAAACTAATTGTGTTACTTATATGAAACATTTATTGTTTCAAACTGCGTTTTCATATGTGTGGTTGTCTCATGAAATGCTGGCGATATGAAATGCTTCATGGTTATAATCAAACAACGATGTAAAGATATAGAATTCCAAAACTGGCATTACAAAATCACAAATTCTTCTTCCCTTGATGTTTATTCATCTTATAAATCTCTACTCGAACCTGAAAAATATCTGTCTACTTTAGCATACGGAAGAGACCATCTTAGAGCTTTATGTAAATTCCGTTGTTTAAGCCATAATCGAAATGTACAGAAAGCTCGATTTAATACAACCACAGAGTCACCGTTTAGTTATGTATAAAATGTAACCGCTATGAAACAGAAAATTTTATGTTAATTTGTCCTTATTATAAAAATAGTAGAGAAAATTTATTTCCAAAATGTTACTATGTGCCACCATCTGCTCCAAAATGTATCAGTCTCCTATCTATCAGAAATGACTCTGTTATTAAAAACCTGTCCATATAATTAAAAAGACATTTACCTATGTAAATACAATTGAAAAAAATATGAACGTTTGTTGTAAGAAAATATGTGCATGTGCATGTGCATAGCATATATTATTCCTGTAAATGAACTCTGGGCCACGTGGCCTTCATTCGTGAATAAACTTCTTCTCAAATTATTTTTGCATATACTACGTCAAATCATTCGTCAAGAGATGATTCAATTATACATCTTTCACCTGAGATCAACAAATGACGATTTGATAATCCGCCTGGCACCATCTCATCAAAAGATGAGTCAATATTATCGCTGTTCTGGTTTGTGTGATAACATTAACCACTTAAAGGACTTCAATATTAATATTTCTGTATTTCCATGCTCTATTCATCAAAAACATTTGAAACACCAACTGAATAATCCCATACAGCTAGAAACACCTGCTCTGAACCACATGAACATTAAATAAACACTTTAGACGGAAAACAACAACGACATTAGATGCTGAGGCTTAACCTATCGATCAACAAACGGTGACAACATTTACCGATCAGCTTAGTATGACAATGCGTAGTGACAGCTACGGTCGTGAATGCAACGGGGAGGAGTAAGCTCATTATATGACATAAAGATGTCACATCGACATTTGAAGAGAACAACGTACTCTAGGTCATGTCACACGGATGATTGTATGAATATGGACTTTGAAGAGCTCGAGTGCTTTTGTTCGGTTTTTATTTGATACATTATTATTGATTATTGCTGCAATTTCTACCCAGCTGATAAAAGTATAGGGCTGTGAGTTCATGCATAATGCATAAAAATATATTCATCAACGCCATAGAATAATCAGTCGCGATTATCTTCCCATACATATTCCATTGGGCGTTAAGGGCAAATTAGTGATGATGATTATCGTAATGGTAAATCAGTGATGACACCAGGTGTTCTCTCAGTAACACGTAAGATATAATTGCTATTGTAGCATTTCTCTACAGCCATACTATCTGTAGGCGAATGTTGTATAATGGATTTAGACCCGTGATGACACGTCTCTACCTCATGTGACAGTGTGTTAGGTTATCCAGTGGGTAAGGGGGTACTGGTGGTCCAGTCGGCTAAGGCGCCGCGATTCGCTGTGCAGAGTTGAGTCCCTTGGGCACGCCAGAAACCTATGATTGTGGGTTCGAATCCCGGTTCACCCCGATTATGTTTCCAGGTTGTCAGCGCCATACCCGTGCTCGTGGGTTTCACCTAAGTTGTAAACGTCTGAGACCTGCATCACTTCGGGCTTTCCTCCCACATTAAGCTGACAGGCCGCGATATAACTTGAATACTGTTAAAAGCGGCGTTAAACCCAACTCACTCACTCACTCACTCACTCACTCACTCACTCACTCCAGTGGGTAAAATGGTCCACACTCACCTTGACCTTCGAACATTGCTGTCTATTACCCAGGTAATGCTGTACCACTACTTACCGTCATTTCAAATACTGCTAGGACAAGGCTTATATTATCCTGCAATGTTTAACGTCATGTTCAGCTAAAATGGCGTTTCAGGTCACGTGGTACTTTAAGTCTTCCAGCCTAAGGGTATTGCTTGATGGCTTTCTTTAAGACGTCACGGATCCTCCGATAAAAAAATAGAAATGTGGAACAAATTTAAATTATACTTCGTGTTAATCAAATAATCATTGTACTTAAATTAATATTTAAGTGTAAAACTGTTCATTTATAAACGCCGAGTCTGGTAAATGGATATAAGAGTAAAACAATAACAGAATGTTTCCCTACCTGACTGAAACAAGTAGTATTGCTCAATGATCCGAAATTCGTACATTTATGACGTCAAAATTAAATAACATTCTTGTAACATTTCACAAAAAAATCTAAAGAAAAAAAGAAACACAGAAATTGAAATATAAATTTTTGTATGATTGACGTTTTGAGAGAAAAAGTTAGTCAATGAACTAATAAAAGCGAAAGACCTAAAGCGTTCTCACGGTCCTGGATGTCAGTTCAGATGTGACGCAGATTGCTTTCCTCGAGTGTGAGATTCATGCGTCACTTGCACTGTAACACGAGATCGTCAAGGTTGAGATTTGTTTTCAGCTGAAATTCTAACACGTTTTGAGGAAATGAAGTATTTTTCGATTATTTTTATATACATCAAGTGTTTTCATGCATACCACCGTGACGTATAAGACATTTGTATAACTTTATAATTCAGTGCTTGTCTTCAGCATCCGGTGTTTTGTTTCCTCATTTAAAATTCTAAATGTATACGCGTCTCTGTGCGCAGTATATGTGTAGGTCCAAGGAGGCTCTTAAAGGTTTCTTGGGGCAAGGATGGCCCAGTCGTCTAAAACGCCGCGATTCGCTATGCAGAGTTGCGTCCCTTGGGCACGCCAGAAACCTATGATTGTGGCTTCGGATCCCGGTTCGCCCCGATTATGTTTCTAGGTTTGTCAGCATGAATGATTGTATTTGTTGTTACCCTGCCTGGCGCTCGGGGCTAAAAAAAGGACTGTTCGGCTCGGAGTCGGTATACTGTGTCTGAGTGGGGCATTCATGTTAAAATGTGGCATGATATCTCAGTGGGTGAGCACTAGAAAAACGGACTGGTACAAGCAATCACGCACACAGTTCAATAATCTTGGACGCGACATTTCACCTCGCCTCACCAACTGTCACGGTGACTTCGGGTTAGTTCCTTAGGAACCATTGCGGTGGGGTAGTCTTGTGGTGATAGCGTTCGCTTGTCACACCGAAGACCCGGGTTCGATTCTCCAAATGGGTACAAGATATGAAGCTCATTTCTTGTGACCCCCGCCGTGATGTTGCTGGAATATTGCTGAAGGCGGCGTAAAACCATACTCGCTCGCTAAGTCACTCCCTCAGCAATCTACGCTACCATGGTCGTATGGGGCGACGTTATTGATCCAGTGTCCATTTGCTCGGTGACTCATTTGATCGTTGTTCACAATACCAATCACTGCCCCAGACTTGATTATTTACATGGCAGCTATATACATGGAATATACCTCCACAGATCGGCGTTAGACAACAAATAACAAACCAAAATCACATCGATTATCAATTAGTCTGAGATGTACAAACACTGTGAGCAAAGTTGCGCCCCTTAGGTACCAGGATCCGCTGCGTTCCAATCGTAGATTCGGCCTGTCATGATCCCTGGGTTAATCTGTACAACATACGAGTAATATAGAAATGTATAATATGACCGCGTTCGTTGGTTTCATCGAGACGCTAAAAAAGATTATACATTTTTTAAAATTTCCCCACGTTCCCCTGAAAGACTTAATAATACTTTGAACCCATCGAGCATTTTAATCGAGAAGTGAAATCACTGACACGAATAAAAAATCCTTCAATGATCAAGCCTTGCTTGTATGAACACAGAATGGCAACGTTCTATATGTATGTGCAGCTGTGTCGCGCTAAATGCCTGAGATCTGGGGCGTCGTGCTGAGGTCACAGTCACAGCAGGGTATTGACTGCCATTGTAGTGCGACCGTCGACAGCTGGCCACCTGGTACTAGGAAACGGTAATATCAGAATACATGCATCGACAAAATTAGAATCAGGGCCGTCCATGTTCAGGCAGTTGAAGTGTACATTTTACTGGCGATTCAGACATATCGCAATGTACAGATTCCATCTGTATTCCATAGTGTGCATGAGTATGAGTGAGTGAGTGAATTGGGTTTAACGCCGCTTTTAATAGTATTGCAGTTATATCGCTGCGTGTCAGCTTAATGTGGGAGGGAAAGCCCGAAGTGATGCAGGTCTCAGACGTTTACCACTTCGGTGAAACCTACGAGCATGGGTATGGTGCTGACAAACCTAGAAACATAATCGGGGCGAACTGGGATTCGAACCCACAATCATAGGTTTCTGGCGTGCCAAGGGACGCAACTCTACACAGCGAATCGTGAGTATGGTGTTACGTCCCTCTCAGCAATTTCACGCTGGGAACACAAAAACGGGCTTCACCCATTGTACCCATTTGAGAACCGCCCGTCCATTCAATAGGCTTTTATTTTGGCTAAACTACACCTACACTATACATTCCCCAACTTTTGAGGTACAATTAAACATGCTGTTTCCACGTAGATTTCAAAGAGCGTCATACGACTCTTGCTCAGACTTCTACCATATGTTTCCGTGTTCGTTTTTATTTGACCTGCATTTACATGTGGTGTTTGTGACGGATGCCACAGGTAGGGCAGGATCTTTTTGCGAACACCTAATATCATCACTTTTTGATAGTGATTTAGAAACACATGCTTATAATAAACTATGAATCGTACAATCGACTCTGCTTTTGGCAGAGATTTCCTTATAATATGGAAAGGCCTAGGGTTTTGTCGCTTTTATTAAAATAACGTGACTTGACGTGATGACGTCAGTTTGCAGAAACAGCCTGTACAAAATAGACTTTTTTCCAGGGCTTTGGAAGAATCTGCGCACACACCTTCACTATTAGAGGCGTGCGTCTATGAATGGGGTTTGTTGTGTATTGCCTTATTTATGCGGTCCTTGTTTCAGCCCAATAATGCCGAGCACAAGGCAGGGTAACAACATGTACCATCTTTTAACGTTTTTTGGTATGACGCGGCCGGGGATGGAACCGCGGATCTTCCGCTCTCTGGGCAGACGCTCTGCCACTAGACCACGGAGGCGGTCCGCCGGGGTGTAAAGGAATGTTGTCCGTTTTCTTTACGCGTTCGTCTGACGTCAATGCCGCGGAATCAAGACAAAGACGATCGTTGAAAATCACCCGTAATACCCACATTTACATGACGAAAGATAGTTTTTTTAATCAGAAATATTCCAGCTGTATCCAGCGGTGGGTAAATAATCAAATCTTGGCAAACCAGTGGTTAATAGCATGAGGAACGACCAACACCGTACACTGACATACCGATCGCAGACTGTGATCACCCGACCATGCCACAATTTAAGTTTGGTCTTACGAAATTCATGAGGTGCTGCTGACATGTTTATGGGGCCCATTAACATGACATTTGCGCATTGCAAATGGACTATTATTAATACGATATAACGTTGAAAACTCCACAATAGCCAGTTCCTGAGTTACTCTTTAGCACACACTATTTGTTCAAAGATGCGTGAATAACTTTCAACTTCAGTTCAAGTGGAGACTTGCATCACTTAGACATGTCCTCCCACATGAAGCTGACACGCCGTGATATACACTGGAACATACTGTTTAAAACGGATTTAAATCTAACTCACTCACTCATAGGATAATGCATAGCTTAAAAGGGGTGGACGGGTAGTCTAGTGGTTAAAGCTTTAGCTCGTTACGCCGAAGACCCGGGTTCGATTCCAGACATGGGTACAATGTGTGAAGCCCATTTCTGGTGTCCCCCGCCGTGATATTGCTGGAATATTGCTAAAAGCGACGGAAAATCAAACTCACTCACTCAAAACAAACATATCAAGCATATCTTAGCAAACTTTCAATGAATTACCAGAACGGTTTTGAATATATTTATGTATATGATTTAGGCTTTTCCATATTCCATCGTATTCATAATTGACATTTAGTTAACAATATTTTTTGACAAATACAGTGTTTGAGTTTTTTAAAATATATTATTTAAAACCCCAAAGCTCAGAGAACTGATACTGACACGGCATGTCAGCTTGATTTTGGGAAAGCCCGAAATAGCAGCTTCTGTTATTGAAACCCACGAGCACGGTAATGGCGTGGACATACCTAGCATGAACCGGGATTCGAACTCACGATCAAAGGTTTCTGGCACTCCTAGGGGACGCAACTCCCTAGACCACTGGGAATACCGCAGCCCACTTTCACTTGTTCATAATGAAGCCAACACAGAGCACTGGCTGTCCTGATATTAATCTTTTCCCATAACGATAATAATTGAAGCGTCCTTATAATACATACGTGCTGCTGTCAGCGAGTCGTCCAAATAATTTAAATTGATCTTGTGACTTCATCGAACAGTGTTGCGGGTAATTTGGTTAATGAGCATACTCATAAGTTATCTTACACACTTGGTATTGATAGTTTTCTTTCGGTGTTCTCGAGTCTTTTGAGTAATTTACATCAGTGCGTAGACATTAAAAAACAAATTATGCTTGAAATGCTGTTTCCGGTGACTTCTAATTTGCATCTGTTACACAGACGGGGTTCTACCCCATTTGTCAGACACTCCAGTTGTCAGACTCTCCAGTTTTCAGACACTCCAGTTGTCAGACACTCCAGTTGTCAGACACTCCAGTTGTCAGACGCTCCAATTGTCAGACACTCCAGTTGTCAGACCCTCCAGTTGTCAGACGCTCCAGTTGTCAGACAATCCAGTCGTCATACGCTCCAGTTGTCAGACGCTCCAGTTGTCAGACACCCCAGTTGTCAGACAATCCAGTTGTCAGACGCTCCAGTTGTCAGACGCTCCAGTTGTCAGACAATCCAGTTGTCAGACGCTCCAGTTGTCAGACGCTCCAGTTGTCAGACAATCCAGTTGTCAGACGCCCCAGTTGTCAGACGATCCAGTTGTCAGACACTTCAGTTGTCACACACTCCTGTTGTCAGACATCCTAGTTGTCAGACGCTCCAGTTGTCAGACGCTCCAGTTGTCAGACACTCTAGTTGACAGATACCCAAATTGTCAGAACCCCAGTTGTCAGACGCTACAGTTGTCCTAATATAATTGTGTAACTAATGTCATAAACATACCTTTCAACAATATGCGAGACACAACGCCATTTCTCTGCATTGTTCATTGTCCTATGCATTTTATGCATGAAGCAAAGTTCACGCATGTGTCATTGCTGTATTAGTTTAGTAAACAAAGACTTGTGAAGAAATATATGTTTAGGTTTTAAACATGACTTGGCAATGGTGAATTAATTTGTGTATTTTATTCAAATACACTACTTATCTGGAACTCGGACTGGAGTAGCTATTCGAATCAAGTATTTCATTGACTTTATAACATTTAATTTATCTTTGTTGGGATAAGTGAAGTGGGATTAAGTGGGTGGAGTTCACTTTAAATACTGCATACATGTAGAATAGTAATTTCTGTCAGTTGAAAGCCCTAAATACGTTAGACTGGAATCCCCTTGATGCAGACGACAACAGTGTTATTATTAGGACCTACGAGTGTGTGCTTAATATGGGGTGTGATGCAGGTCTCAGACGTTTACCACTTTTGGTGAAACCGACGAGCACGGGCATACCTAGAAACATAATCGGTGCGAACCGGAATTCTAACCTACATAGGTTTCTGGCGTGCCCAAGGGAGGCAACTCTGCAGTGCAAATCACGGCGCCTTAAACAACCGGGCCATCAGTGCCCCACCTTAGCAAGAAGCAGTTGATGACATGAGTTGTTCGGTTTATGTCACTTCTAGAAGTCTATGTGAGTGAGTGAGTTTGGTTTAACGCCGCTTTTAACAGTATTACAGTTATATCACGGAGTGTCAGCCTAATGTGATGCAGGTCTCAGACGTTGACCACTTCGGTGAAACCCACGAGCACGGGTATGGTGCTACCAAACCTAGAAACATAATCGTGGCGAACCGGGATTCGAACCAACGATCATAGGTTTCTGGCGTGCCCAAGGGACGCAACTCTGCATAGCGAAATTACTTAGACGACTGGGCCACCCGAGCCCCACTAGAAGTCTGAACAGGTTCTACTGTTGGTTCACACAGCAAACTTAGCAATTTACCCAACAACGTGGTATAAATCTGTACCATTATATATGCTAAATTAACATCCTCAATTACCAATGTAACTACACATGGAGACTTCACTACACGTCGAATGTTTGGTTGGAGTGACAAACCATTACAGCAATTGCTCTGCTGGTGGCGAAGGCTGCAATTTGTATTTCCTTTGATACCAGGATCAATTAAAGCTTTTTTAGTGTCGGCCCCTGCAGAAAAAAAACTTTCAGAAAACTATGATCGTTGGTTCGAATTCAAAACTCGCACGGGTGGCCCAGTCGTCTAAGGAGCCGTGATTCGCTGTGCAAAGTTTCGTCCCTTGGGCACGCCAGATACCTATGATTGTGAGTTCGAATCCCGGTTCCCCCGATTATGTTTTTATGTTTGTCAGCACAATACCCGTGCTCGTGCGTTTCACTGAAGTGGTAAACGTCTGAGACCTGCATCACTTCGGACTTTCCTTCCACATTAAGCTGACACGCCGTGATATAACTGGAATACTGTTATAAGCGGCGTTAAATCCAACTCACTCACTCACTCACTCTTATTCTTCGCCCAATATGAATACGCAATGGGTTAGTTTATGGGTTACACACGGACTAAACCGACCAAGTTTACTCAGCTGCGCACATTTGTCAACAATCTGAACATGTATTTGTTCAACGGTAAGGGGAAGGTAAGAAAAAAAGTTTGCCAACAATACATTGAACGTACAAGGTGAGGTCAGGTGAAATGGGGTTTAACGTCGCGTCCAAGATTATAGCACTTATATAGCGACGTGCATGCACGTGTGTGTGTGTGTGTGTGTGTGTGTGTGTGTGTGTTGCTGTTTGTACTAGTCCGGACTGATGCCGATTTATAGTGCTAGCTCACTGTGATACCATGCCGCAGTTTAACATGAATACTCCACTCAGACACAGTATACTGACTCCGAGCCGACCAGTCCTTGTTTTAGCCCCTTAATGCACAGCGCCAGACAGGGTAACAACAAGTACCATCTTTTAACGTCTTTTGGTATGACGCGGCCGGGTATCGAACCCCGGACCTGTCGCTCTCTGGGCGGATGCTCTACCACTAGACCACGGAGGCGGCTTTAATCTACAAGGCTGCATCTTTCACTAGAACTATTTTGAAGTTGAATTTAAAAATGGCATTGCAAAAAATAAGCCGAAGTAATATGCAGTCAATATGAAAGACAAGATGATGAATTGATTCCGTATGATTTAATGGGGACACGTAAGCCAATATATCAACACGTACTTAACATGAGACTTCTTTTCTTCAAGTTGTCAATTTTTTCCGAGTTTTATGACTGAACGACTTAACGAAGGTTTCGACTTTTTGTGCACTGAAATGACTTCATTGTGTTGTCATTTTCAGATTTGTCAATCGGGGAGTAAAGGATTTTAAAAATAGGTGAGTTGAAATTGGGTTTTAAATCGCGTCCAAGATTATTGCACTTATATAGCGACGGGCATGTACGTGTGTGTGGCTGCTTGTACTAGTCCGGACTGATGCCGATTTGTAGTGCTAGCCCACTGAGATACCATGCCTCAGTTTAACATGAATACTCCACTCAGACACAGTATACTGACTCCGAGCCGACCAGTGCTTGTTTTAGCCCCTTAATGCCGAGCGCCAGACAGCGTAACAACAAGTACCATCTTTTAACGTCTTTTTGGTATGACGCGGAAGGGGATCGAACCCTTGACCTTCCTCTCTCCCGGCAGACGCTCTACCCTTGGACCAAAGACCGGTCGATCATAAGAATACGTTATACCATATTACATTAGTTCATTGTAACCCATTTAAATCCCAATGAACACCTGTGGGACGAGATTCAAAGACGTCTGAATGACGTCCGACCAAGGCCGACAACTGAAGCTGAACTGCGTCTGGCGCTCCTCAGAGTGTGGGCTCAAGTGCCTATGGCCTTCATCAACCGCCTCATCCATTCCATGTATCGACGTTGCACGGCATTCATCAATACAAATGGCGGACACAAGAGATACTGACTTGTGATGCCATTTTCTCAGAGTCTAGAGTTGTGTTTCACTTTAAGAACATTTGACACTTTAATTTCAACCTTGATGATCAGTTTTGCCAAGTTTCATCTTTATAATATGTCTCAAAGTATGTTTACAGTGTTTGGACAAATACGGTTTCTCATATATCTATCCATGGTGACGTTTCTTTTGCAGTGCAGTATATTTCTGGAACATTAGATCTGCTTGTTTCCAAACAAGTAAGTGAGTGATTGAGATTAACACTGTATCAGGTACATAACGACGTGTCAACTGAACGTTAGCCCCCGGGGGATTCCGGTTTACAGTTGGTCCCGAGCAACCTTGTCTTTCTTGCACACGCAAGTAGTCGTAGTTTCAGGATCATATTCATTGTATGCTGCTGTTTGCCAGTGATGCCTTAAGAGAATAACAGCCTTTCGGATTAGGAGTTAAAATAGGTATTTAACAACCTACGCTTGTCATATGAGGCGACTAAACGGATCGGGTGGCCAGGCTTGGAAACGTGTCGACGTACCCTGACAACGGGGATCATTGCTCATAATATCAATCACTAGATCGTCTGGTCCAAACTCGATAATTTGGAATTAGCTAGAATATGTCTGATCGAGGAGCTTAAGAACATTCAAAACGTAACACTGGGGGTAAATCTCGACGTAACACAGTTCGAAGTGAACAGCCAGAGACAACGACAGACGCAACTGACACAAATGTCTACAAATGTTACTGATCTACTGGGAGGCGCCATGTATCGTGTTTGGAGGTTAGGACAATTTGTCAGCTGTATCGTGGTTACGGAACACTTTGCAGATGACAGTGACAGATATATAACACATTACCTCAGAAACTAGACCGAAGTGAAAATACCTTAACTTCAACGACAACATACATGAACACATCGCGACAAGGGGTACCTCTGTGTGTGTACTGTGAAAGTGATGAATAAAGGAGTAAGAAGACAAACCAAAAATATCATTTTATTTCATGGACGTTTATAAATTTTAAAGCGAATCATTATGAGGTATTTGTTCATACATCGGAAGTTCATTGGTCAACAGGAACTGCAATTTTTAAACATTTGTTATGAAAGTTATCAGATGTGATCAGATGAGAATTGTGAACTACATTTTGTTCATTTCTTATTAAAAAAATCAACAATTGCATGTTTGTTTGTTATTTAACGCCGCCCTCAGCAATATTCCAGCTATATGACGGCGGTCTGTAGATAATCGAGTCTGGACCAGACAATCCAGTGATTGACATCATGAGCATCTAAGCAATTGGGGTACGATGTCATCAACCAACTCAGAGAGCCTTTCCACCCGATCCAGTTAGTCGCCTCTTACTACAAGCATGGGTTGCTAAAGACCAATTTTAACCCGGGTCTTTACGGGTAGGGTCTTATTACAACACTAAATCCATAGGTAAGGTTAAGATGTGTCAAAAGGGCTGATTTTAGAGGTTTTGGAAAAATTGTTTTTGTAATTTTTGAACGTGTGCAAGTTTTTAACCTAAGCTGATTTTCACAGGATACGTCAATAAATACAAGAACACACACATCGGGCAAAATACTCATCCGTATCACTTATTTTAGCCATAAATAAATATGTCATTTATTTTTTGTTTTTTTCTTACATGTTAGAAGTTCAAAATATGAAAGTGTAAGAAATTAAAATGGTTTGTTGTCAGCCATCTGAAACTGTCTGTCAAACGTGCATACCACTACATAAAATATTTATTAAAATGCCCTCTCCCATTTTCCCGAGGCAAGCGTGTCCACTAGCCTATTATGGTGTAGGCCAGTGGACACTCTTGTCTCCGGAAGATGACATTCTCCAAATTTGTATTCTAAACATCATAATATAGTCAACAACAAAAGTTCCTGTGACACCAATATTTTAGTGTATTTTTCAAAAAAGTAAAGTTTGGTTTTCAATATTGTTTTTCATGTATGGAATCAAGTCACAAAAACTGCTACAGAAAAGCATGCATTCCATGCAAAGACCCATGCATTTCACTACCCCAGAATTGGTATAAAAACATGTGCGTTAACGGGATTCCATATGCATTGATTAGCATCGTGCTGACAACAGCCACTCAGAAAAACAACAAAATTACGCAATTATTCAACATTACGAAATGCCACGCGTGTCCGAAAATGGGTGTCTGCGAGCCATTTGTATGCTTGAAGCAGGATCGAGTCAACTTGATGTTGCAAGATATTTTAACGTCCACAAAAAACACCATTTGGTGTTTATGGCAACGTTGGCAACAGACGAATGCAGTCAGAGACCATCCTCGGAGTGGCAGGCCACGCGTAACCAATAATCGACAAGACAATTGAATTCGAACAACACACCTACGAAATCGATTCCAGCCAGCAACAGTGACTGCAAGAAGCATCCCTGGTCTTCGACGAAAATCTTCACAAACCGTACGTCGCCGCCTCAGATGTGCAGGGATTGTCGCCAGAAGATCCGTCAGACGTCCCATTTTAACAGGAAACCACCGTCAAGCACGCCTACAGTGGTGCAGACAGCGTCTACGCTGGACGGCCATGCAGTGGGAACAAGTTCTATTCACTGACGAGTCTCGTTTTCACCTCAGCCACAGCGATGGACGGATTCGAGTGTACCGACGTCGAGGTGAACGTTACGTCAATCATTGTGTCACGGAATAAGATCGGTTCGGGGGCGGCAGCGTTATGGTATGGGGTGGGATTACAGCAAGACAGAGGACCCGTTTGATTAGGGTAGAGGGAAATCTCAATGGACAGCGCAACCGCGACGAGATCATCGGCCCTGTTGTTCTACCATTTTTGCGTCGTCATGGTCCAGGCGTTACCTTTCAACATGACAACGCCCGGCCTCATATTGCTCGACTTGTTCAGGATTCTCTTCAACAAAACAACGTGAATGTCATCCCCTGGCCGGCTCGCTCCCCTGATCTCTCACCAATCGAGGACATGTGGGATGAGATGGATCGGCACCTTCGACGTCAACCACGTTTTCCACATACACTCCAGGAACTTCGAAACATGCTCCAGCAGATATGGACAGATATCCCACTGGACTTTGTGCGACGCCTGGTCCATTCCATGAGACGAAGATGTGTTGTTTGCATCGCCACCTGAAATGGACACACACGCTATTGATTTGTAAATTGACATTTTGGCATGTTCATGTTTTTTTATGAAATCACCTATTTTCTGAGAAGTCTGTATGGCAAATTTAATCATTTGAACACTTACAGGAGTCTTTTATCTGTTGCAAACCGAAATTGTTTCAGATTTGGTAGAAAACATAACTTTGCATTAAATCCTATTCAATGTCACAGGAACTTTTGTTGTTCAGTATATGAAAACCGAACTCAGCTTTATGAATTGTCGATACATAATTGTTTTCTGTCGGTAGCCACGTGACACGCTATAAATCCACTTTTTAGATAAGGTTTTTGAATATTAAAGCTTACTTTTCATGTGAACCATTAAGAATTGCCATTATGCTTTTGAATTTCGAAGAAATGAATCTGATAAGTATACTATTAAATGTTTTCATTTTGAACAGTTTGAATTTTCAGGTGACAATTTCAAATATTCAAATATGGAACATTTATGATGACCTCATCGAATTGTCAACATATGAAAGCATAAAAGAACAGCCCTGTGCTCTATTTTGTGAAATTTGTCTGAGAGGACTTAAAATACTCTTTTTGCTAAATCTTCGTCACATCATATTGTTCAGATTCGACATTAATTCTTACGAACAATATCAAGCTAAAAATGGCGCATGGGTAGCTTAGTCGTCTAAATCGTGGCACTACACTATGCGGAGTTGCATCCCTCAACAGCACCAGGATCTGCTGATCATGTAATCGAATCCCAAATCAGCCACATACCTACCCATCCGTTTGGGATTCACAGAATGGTAAACATTGCCGACCAGCGTCACATCGCCTTGGTCCATTCCGTCTCATTAAGCTATAACTTATTAATGTAACTTAAATAAGACCGCCTCCATGGACAGTGGAAGGCCGGTAGTTCCAGCTCCGAAAGCGTCATACGAAAAACGTTTAAAGAATGTACTTGTTGTTACCCTGCCTGGTGCTTGGCATTTGGGGGATAAAACAAGGACTGGTCGACTCGGGGTCTATATTATTTCTGAGCTGGGTATTCATGGTATCTCAGTGGGCTAGTACTATAAAATGACATTAGTCCGGACTAGGCACGCACGCACGCACGCACACTCTCTCCCACTCACACACACACACACACACACACACACACACACACACACACACACACACACACACACATTCCGAACATCGCAAGTGGCTAATCTAAATTGTATTAACATTAATTACGAAGCTAGTACCTAATGTCATGATGTCTTTCAGATTCACATTTAACTACTTCATAGAGTCAATATTTTAAGTGCCAATAAAAAATATTTATTGTACAAAGCTTCTAAAATGTCTCCTGTCTGTCTGTATATAAGACATAAATATACCAGACTACCAGACAGTGACAGATTATATTAAAGGTTATGTCTTTTTACAAGAACAAAAGCACATTTATGAATCGATGTAATAAATAATTATCGAAATAAGATGAGGTGAGGTGAAATGGGGTTTAACGTCGCGTCCAAGATTATTGCACTTATATAGCGACGTGCATGCACGTGTGTGTGTGTGGCTGCTTGTACTAGTCCGGACTGATGCCGATGTGTAGTGCTAGCTCACTGAGATACCATGCCTCAGTTTAACATGAATACCCCACTCAGACACAGTATACTGACTCCGAGCCGACCAGTCCTTGTTTTATCTCCTTAATGCACAGCGCCAGACAGGGTAACAACAAGTACCATCTTTTAACGTCTTTTGGTATGACGTGGCCGGGTATAGAACCCCGGACCTTTCGCTCTCCGGGCGGACGCTCTACCTCTAGACCATGAGGCGGTCTCCTGCAAAATGACCATGTTTTATTTTATTATATTTTGTTGTGTCTACTTCTGTTGAAATTGATCAGAAGGGAATAAGTACGGTATATCGTCCCAGCAACATGCTTTATGTATGGAATACTGTAAGGGACATACTCGCGATCTCGCATTCTCGTGTTTTGGGAATATTTAGGTCGTTTCCAAAGGTTAAGATCGCGAGAATGCGAGATCGCGAGAATGTCCCTTACAGTATCCCATACTTATTATAATGCCATGTAAATCTCGGCGTATCGGCTTAAAGTGTCAGGAAACACTGAAGGGATGCATGTTATAAACAATGACCACTTTGTTGACATCATGAGGACAAACATTGTGCCGACAAAGTATGGATTATAATTAGAGCGAATCTGGAATACGAAGTCACGCTAAGCGGACATAGGAACCTAACTCTGCAGAGCAAATGGCGGCCCAAGATACTACTGAACCAACCGAAACTTCGTTATAAATCTGAAGTAACTGGAAAACTGACAAGACTGAGTGAATGAGTTGTGTTTAATGCTGCTTTGTCAGTTATATGACGACGTGTCAGCTTAATGTGTGAGAAAAGATCTAAATGACATTTACCACTGGTACGGGATTCGAAATCAAGATCCCAGGTGTCTGCCTGGCCTAAGGGACGCAACTCTGCGAATTTGCCCTTTGGGCACGCCAGAAACCTATAATTGTGGGTTCGAATTCCGGTTCGCCTCGATTATGTTTCTAGGTTTGTCAGCACCATACCCGTGCTCGTGGGTTTCACCGAAGTGGGAAACGTCTGAGACCTACAACACTTCAGGCTTTCCTCCCACATTAAGCTGACACGCCGTGATATAACTGGAATACTGTTAAAAGCGGCGTTAAACCCAACTCACTCACTCACTCAAACTCATGTACAGCTAATGCTCGTTAGACTGAAAATGCATACTCCTCAGGCATCAGGTGTCAAAAAGTTTATTATTAAGAAAATAACGACGAGAGGCAGACTAAACCATGAGGGGCGCAACCCCGAATGGTTTATTCTCCCTGCAGTGTCTTATTGAACGATAAACAACAACCGTAAGTCGTTTATTTCCTATATGAGATATCAACATTTTTTACAGCCTCTTTAATGATGATGGAGTAACGTACACGCTTTAAAAATATTTACCCGTATTTTAAAATGATCACTCCCTCAGAATCCGACCTCAGCAATGTCGGACAAGTCCATTTTATGCACAGGTGGGTTTTTCACCGAATATTCTCATAAATCTTCACGTCGATTACCTGTACCTTTCCGCTTTCACTTGTCATGTCTCTCCCGGCTTTAGATGTGATCGTTCGGCCATGGTGTGTATCTGCATTGCCAAGCTACATCAATGGGGAACAACTCACCAGACACTCCCCTCTCAAAAATAACGTCGCCCAATACGACGTCATCAACCTGCGAGCCCATATTCGAATCTCCAGAAAGGACGTCATGTGAGAACGTGGTTTTATCGTGAAATAAACCACACTTCGTTCTTCATTGTTCTTTGCGTTTTATCGCGTTGCTATCTTATATTGGTGCATAAATACAACGTAACGTACAAGGACTTCGAATTGTTTTATTCAAAGCGTCACATGCAATTCCTTAAATGCTGCAACATCTGCGGCGCGACAGCTTCATCTTTCGCAAGGCATCTCTGCAAATGAAGACAAAACCAGTAGTGTCGAGTTCTTAAAAGTGAAAGTTTTGACAAACAAAACGTCGTCACCTACATGTGAATTACTCTTGACCTAATCACTTTCTCTGATGTCCAAGGTATCACTAACACTAGATTGTTTGTAGTTTAAAGGCCGCACTCAACAATTGGCCAGCAATGTGATGGCCGCCTGTGATAATAATGGATACTGGACCAAATAAGCCAGTGATTGATATTATGAGGAAATATCAACGTTTTCGGGGCACGATGACACCCAGTCCACCAGCCTGACCACCCGACCTCCTAAACTCGCATCTTGTGACAAGAGGGATTGCATGGGAGCCATTCTAACCAGAATCCCACACGCCGTACCAACACAAGCGTTCTTATCATATGTGAACTCGGTGGACGCCATAAGTTCCTTTCGTCCCGAAGGTTGAACTAAATCTAAGACTGTCAAATACATTATTTAGTTTATAGTATTCGTTGATTCTTTTTCGTAATGGCAAACTATCTATAAATTTGCAAAAAAAAAACCTTTGCACATGTTCAAACCATGTGTAGTAAGCTTTAAGTCTTTGTAAGCTGTGCGAGTGAGTGAGTGAGTTAGTATGGTTTTACGCCGCATTTAGCAATATTCCAGCAATATCACGGCGGGGGACACCAAAATGGGCTTCACACATTGTACCCATGTCGGGAATCGAATCCGGGTCTTCGCCGTGACGAGCGAAAGCTTTAACAACTAGACTACCCGACCGCCCCTTTTAAACTATGCACTGTCCTATGAGTGAGTGAGTTAGATTTAAATCCGTTTTAAACAGTATATTCCAGTTACATCACGGCGTGTCAGCTTCATGTGGGAGGACATGTCTCTGTGATGCAAGTCTCCACTTTGGTGAAACCCACGAACACGGGTATGGTGCTGACAAACCTAGAAACATAATTGGGGCGAAGCGGGATTCGAACCCACGACCATAGGTGCCAAGGGACGCAACTCTAAATGGTAAATAAATGCAGTGCTATATGTCATACTTACATCCTTTGTAGCCATATTTGGTGAAATATGGCTCAGCGCGTGGATAATACACCCCAGTACGATAGTAAGGCTCTGCGTAGGCATACGGTTCTGGATAAACCCCATAGTGGGGCCGCACATAGGGGACATGCGCCATCACAGCTGCAACGGCGATGCAGAGAACCAGGACTGTTGCTAGGACCTTCATTGTAGATTACTCTGTAATTATAAGAACAGATGCATACAATCAAAGTAACTTTAAATCGTGACCCGTGAGGATCCGGGTAGAATAGGTCTTCAGCAACCCATGCTTGCCGTAAAAGGCAACTTTGCTTGTGGTAAGAGGCGACTAACGGGTTCGGGTGGTCAGGCTCGCTGTCTTTATATCCGAATCGATGCTAATAATGTCAATCACTGGATTGTCTGGTCCAGAATCGATTATTTACAGACAGCCGTCATATAGCTGGAGTAGGGCGTA
The DNA here is from genome assembly GCF_022045235.1 of Haliotis cracherodii. NCBI lineage: Eukaryota > Metazoa > Mollusca > Gastropoda > Lepetellida > Haliotidae > Haliotis > Haliotis cracherodii. The sequence goes on from NW_027266343.1 coordinate 8,541,054, forward strand.
TAACAAACAAACAAACATTAAATCGTTGAGATCAACAAATATCCAGATTAACGAATAGTGTACATAGTAAAGTCACGTTAATTATAAATGCGTCCCATCAGTACGGGTCACACTTACTGAGGTAAGCGTGTCCACTAGCCTATATCAAACCTAGGAAGACATATTCTTGTCAACAAAGACGGGCAACGGTAAATCACTCTCATACAAATGTGTACCAGTCGTGGATGTTGATTTTGTGAAACGTGAACCGACACGTAAAAAAGTCTTTGATAAAATGGCTCATGGACGCTTTTGACTCGGGTTAACGTGTTTGCACTGTCTATATACTACCGACAAAGATAAGGGAATTAATTCAAATGATTTGAATGGTTTACATTTATATAATGGCGTTGCATCTGAACGCAACATCTAATCACAATGATATTTCTCATCATGCATGGACAACATGTGATGCACGTGCACACAGAGGCCGTGTGTGGCATGTGTGTGTGTGTGTGGGGGGGGGGGGGACTTACAATCACTGATGCAATTAAGCTCCGAGATAGCATTCAGTAAACAAACAAAATGGCGAATTGTGGATACGATGCGGGAACGTGTAATTTCTCGACTGTGGGACAAGTTCCGTCAACTGGGTGGGGTTGCAATGAGACCTGGGTGTGGCAGGCCTAGAGATACCAACTGGATAGAATCTTCTCATTACATTAATTACACTACGCAACAGAATCAAATCTACACCTGTTATCAAAAGGCGAATATCAACATCGACCGTTACATAACGGCTCTATGCAGCCCATCTGAAAGCAAGGCGTCCTGTGTAACGGCTTATCAAAGGCGGCAAAGTTCAACCAGGGACGGGCTGTGCGTCAATGGCATTACACCATGTTTACAGACGAAGCAAGAATTTGCCTAGGATTCACAGATGGCAGAAAACGTTGTTGGCGAATTAGCGGCGTGCCTTAAGACAGGGCACCAATTCTTGACCATGATCGGTATGGGGACGGTAATGATATGGTGTGGGGCGGTTTCACACGCTACCGGCGAACTGATTTGGTCATTGTGAACAGACATGTAACTGTCCAGCGATATGTTGACATATTTTTGCGTTCTGTCATTCCCTTCGTTAGAATTATCGGCAGAAATCTGGATCTGCAAGATGACAATGCCAGACCACAGCGTGCCCAGGTCGTCATAGATTATTTCCGACTAGATCGCATACGGACATATGACTGACCCAGTAAGTCCCCTAGCATGTCCCCAATACAGCATCTGTGGGAAGTTCTCGGCGGAGAGTGTACGCCAGGGACCAAGCACCCGCAAACGTGGCCAGCTTGGGGTAGCTCTTCCGGCGGAATGGCGGGCAATACCTCGGGCAACCATACGCAAGTTAATCAACACTATGCCATCAAAGTGCCGTGTATTACTCGCCCAACATGGTGGACACACCAGATATTGACCTACAAGCCCAAACCCAAAATAATTTTTACATACAGTTATCGTTATTACACCTTTACTGTCATCTCATCAGTTCCCTTATGATTTGTCGGTCGTATATAGGTAGTTTATACACCGTCAAACCCAAACAAACATTTGTACTTTTGTAGAAACGATCATTGAAACACATTGTTACGTCCTACCGTGTGTTTGTTAAGATTACATAAATAGTAATCGAAGATACCGAAAATCAGTGTCTAAAACATAAGTAACAGTTGGGACAATAATGCCTGATGTCACTGTCCGGATGACCATGTGACGTGATATATTAAATGAACACTTTCCAGGAAAATGTTTTGGTACCCATATAAGACATGTTAATGCCTTTTTCGACAACAGAACTAAAGAATGACATTGTCTGATGTAAAGGGTATCGCGTCAAAGCTCGCTGAATACAATGTGTATTGTTAACACAGGATATCTAACATCCAAAAACACTCTCGCGACATAATCTGTGTCTCAATTCTCTAAAACATGTGCACGTTTCATATCAGAAACACCCTAAGCCTTATCTGCCATCAAGTCCCAGAAGTGTTCAGACTTGGTTGACATGATCAACGCCAGATTCATGGTTTGGTCGCTCGTTGAAACCAGTACCGCTTTCCTCGCCTGACATAATCTGATCTATCAGCGTTAGTCCCCTCAAGAAAGAAGTTTCAATGTAAACGATCATTCTTACCTCAATTGCTTGAACTGTAACTGGTTTGCAAACCCTCTGGCACTCACATTTATACTATTGTCCCTAACGAGTTAACCAATAAATGTCAAGTAAAATAACGAGAAACAGGTCACTTTTTACTTTATTGAGATTGATATACGTAATGTTTGCAGCTTAGGGCATTCTTGGAGCTTGCCATCTGACTCCGAAAAGCAGTCGCGAATACATTCTTTGTCATTTCATTTTAGTTTTGAAAGGCGGGGTTGTTTAAGGCTCATTTGGCCCACGGGTTTTCCATGATTGAATGAGATGAACTACATAGTTTTATATACGTGGGTTGTGTCGCCAACAATAATTCAGAAGGGATGACTCCTGATACGGATGGGTGAAATTAAGTTTTGAAAAATCCTTCAATATATATACATTGCCATATAGTTATTATGATATCATGTTCATTGTGATGTTCTGTACGCCAGAAACAGATGATTGTGGGTTCGCATCCCGGTACATCCCGATTATGGTTCTAGGTTTGTCAGCACCATACCCGTGCTTTTGGGTTTCACCAAAGTGGTAAACGTCTGAGACCTGCATCACTTCGGGCTTTCCTCCTACATTAAGCTGACACGCAGCCATATCACTGGAATACTGTTAAAAGCGACGTTAAACCCAACCCACTCACTCACTGTAATGTTCTATTGACACAGAAAATAAATGTTCTGTGACTATATAATTATAGGATGATTTTCCGTGTACAGTAACTCTATTTTACGCGTTAAATGAAGTTAAAATTATGATAATGGTTGTGTTAGGAACTGCATAATATAAGAAATGTGGAATTGTTAAGAAAGTTATCATAAGAAGGTTATCATAAGAATGGAAAAAGGTCTTTGTTCATACAAAACTTGCATGTATTGGACTTAAAATACTTAATTATAGGTAAGGCTTATTTATTTCTCTAATATTGATTTTAGAGTTTTTTTCTCGATGGGTTTTCCTGATAATTTATTCAAATTTGAAAACGTCTTTGACCCAAGCTCATATTCCAGTACAAACACATGGTACAATCTCTTGGCTCATCATCAGGTATTGTCATTAATAAAAGTTGGGAAAACCGGCCCTGTTTACTTTTACCTTTTTTGGCCATTCTCTTTGGGCTGAGACATTAAACCTGGCCCCGACTGTGATGGAAAACGAACCAATTCGTTTAACATTTTTTTCTTTACTTATAAGCAGAAGAATATTTACACTTGTACACAGCAGACGTAATTCATAATAATCTTATCTTTTGTAGTTTCAACAAAATCAGCAAATGTGCGTGTGTGTATTTCCAGTCCATCACTTGATTGTCTGGTTTGTGTGTGCAGGCCCCCGTTGCATGGCAGGAGTACTGCTGTGTGCTGTCAGGCAACACACACATACTTTTTTATACAAATTGTGTGTGGCGGGTGCTACCGGTAGGGCAGGACATGCTTACCGTTTTCGCAAACATCTGGTGTCATCACTTATTTTCAGAAATCCATTCATATTAATTTCACCACTATTTTGCCTTTTTGGAAACTAAAACTGGTTTGTCTCTAGCGTTGGCGTCTAATTGTACTTGATCGTGTCTGAAATCCAAACTGTTCCAATACTTCAAGGTTTCTGTAACATTTGACCATTTCATTATTTCATTGCAATAAACAATTAAAATTTAATACTTCCAGCAGACCAAAATTGAAACTTATCCTACCTAATGATGTCAAAAGTAAAATATGTAGTCTGTCTTACAGACCCTGATACATTTATATCAACTACAGCCCATGCAAGTCTATAATGTTTGGCAAGTCTAGATTAAAATGAAGAGAATCACTGGGCTCCCTTTTTATTAGATTTTTATTAAGATAACTGAACAACTGTTTTTTTTCTGTATGATATGTTCATTTCAGAGACTATATGTTAGTCTATAAGATATGTGGTGACGGATGCGTGTATGTCAGTTCACTTTACATTATTTGAAAAAAAAAATGTTATAGATCTTCGTCTCTTCAAAATGTCATCGTATTTCATTCTTGTCATTTCATCGGGTTATCAGTCTTTTTCTTCATATTTGTTATTCAACGTGCCATGAGGATGAGTAACTATATTTTATAGCTATTTCTACAAAGGAATTGCAGGGGCATGATATATATACAGATCAATTACATCCCCGTAACAAATAAGGTTTCTCAAAGACTCAGCAAGATTGCTTGAATGTTAGCAGTCACAGAAAAGAACCAAGCTCAAGTATGTAAAAAACACATTTGTTTTTGCAATTATTTCACCACTATCCTACACGACAAACTTAAGGACAAACTTCAGTGTGAATCCATGGGGCATTTGTTACTAGTGAGTGAGTTGGGTTTAACGCCGATTTTAACAGTATTCCAGTTATATCACGGCGTGTCAGCTTAATGTGGGAGGAAAGCCCGAAGTGATGCAAGTCTCAAACGTTTACCACTTCGGTGAAACCAACGAGCACATGTATCTTGCTGACAAACCTAGAAACATAATCGGGGCGAACCGGGATTCAAACCCACAATCATAGGTTTCTAGCGTGCCCAAGGGACGCAACTCTGCACAGCGAATAGCGGCGCCTTAGACGACTGGGCCACCCGTGCCCCCTGCATTTGTTACTAAACGTGGTGAACATAGATATAGTCACATCTCTATGTTAAGGCGATTTGCCCAACATGAAAGCAAATGCCATCTGATGTTTTCTGCGAAAACCATATTATGTGAATTGCTGGACTTCCTGATTGATAACATATATGTGATATTTTGGGACAAGATTATTTAGGCAATAAGTAGGCATCCTCATTGGCACCAATTGTGTTATTCCTCTTGCTGAACTTTATGCATATGGGTCGGGAGTTCTGCTTGGATTGGCAAAACAAAACAAGCGAATCTTGCGCCGACGTTCTGGCTTTAGGTAATCTTGGTGCTCTTTTATCGTTCAGTAATTATCAAATAGGCAGTTCTCTTCTAATGTTTAACCCACCTGCACTAGAAAAAACAAGACCTGTGAAACTGAATTTATCTGTTTCGTATTTAGATCTATGCATAAGGTCTCAAGTGATACAAGTCTTTGCAGGACCACTTTGGGAAATCAACGTGCACGGTTATGGTGCTGCCAAATCTAGAAACGTTATTTTGTCGAACCGGGAATCGAACCTACGGTCATAGGCTTCTGGTGCAACCAAGGGACGCAACCATGCATAGCTAACTGAGGCCGCCGAGATGACTGGAAACTCGTGTCCCGGGTAGGCTGTGAAAGGAAGACACTACCAACCCCACACCTCTCGAATATTCAAAGACTTTATCCCCATCACTAACACGCCCGTGTTACCAGAACCGTGACAGCTCACTAGACCTCTCACCGATAGGACATATCTAGTATCTTCTTGACCCGTGAAGATCCGGGGTAGAATAAGTCTTCAGCAACCCATGCTTGTCGTAAAAAGCTACTATGCTTGTCGTAAGCGGCGACTAACGGGATCAAGTGGTCAGGCTCGCTGACTTGGTTGATGCATGTCATCGAATCCCAATTGCGTGGATCGATGCTCATGATATCAGTCACTGGATTGTCTGGCCGCCGTCATCTAGCTTGAATACTGCGCCGTAAATCATCGGCGTAAATCAAGACAAACAAAGCATCTTCTTCGGTGACAGAGAAGACGAAAGTCCAAATCTGCCGAACAACTTACAGTAGTGGCACGTGGACCTGCATCTTCCCGGGGCAAGGGATTTAACTGACTACAAAAGTCCAGTTTTCACCCTTGCAGAACTAGGCTGGAATTCCTGGGCTCGATCGGAGCGCCACCAGTGGCTATTACGAGTTATGTCCCTCCCAAGCCTCTCCTATGGACCAATCAGATTCCACCTCTCGTATCACTTGCATGCATTTGCTTCAAACAAAACAGCGGCGCCAAGTCCCGACAATCTGATGATAATCAAGGTCTATATTGTAATAGAACGGGCCTTACATCGCGAAGTGCATCAAATCACGTGAGCACCTTGATTAAAAACATGAAATTATTTGGAAAATATCTGCACATGCCTTGCAAATCCTGCAATCGACCGAAATCTGCACGACAGTTTACGAACCGTATTTCGATTTCGTTGCGCAGTTTTGATTGGACTATGCATAGACTTGTTAGTCCAGCCAAAATATAACTCCATAAGACCTGCATCACTTCGGGCTTTCCTCCCACATTAAGCTGACACGCTGCGATATAACTGGAATACTGTTCAAATCGGCGTAAAACCCTACTCACTCACTCACAACACATCGGACCAAAGATCATGACGCTAGCACCCCCTAAAGGGAAAACCTATTTAATTCATCCTAGAGCTAGTCGTTCATATATCCGTCGCTACGTCCGCATCCGACTCTCAGGATGGAACAGGTACCCCAAGTCCACTTGCACAAAGCGATCTTAGCGCTAAGATGATCGTAACTCCAATACTTTAAAATAGTCTTACAATAGTCTTAGCGCTAAGATAGCTTTGTGCAAGTGGACCCTGATCAATCACGTCGCTACCAACGTCGCGCAGTTCCAGACCACTGACGTCTGTTTCGTAAATGTGCCATTCCGCAGTTGGGTTTATAGGCCCGAATTCCTGCAGCACGTAATCTTTAAGACAATGTGTGTCTGTTGACGTGACGTCAAAGTCCCGTCAACGCTGACGAGGTCACCGCCAGGTTGCGCAGATGTAACGTGCGCAGATGGCGGTCCTTGGATTGTCACACTTCGCCTACTGCTTCGTGGTCTCCCAATGTGTTTTGTCTGGTGGTAAGCACATGTGTCTGGTGGTAAGCACAAAGGTCAGACTGCTGCACCAGTGCATTCTTGCAACATGGACCTGCGTACTCCCCCGCGCCATTCCAAGACCCCTGCCTCTCTGTTCTTCTGATAACCCTGGCACGCTGTCTCAGCAGCCGCTTGCTTTGTACCCATCTGTGCATTTTCCTATCGTGCCTTCATCAAAACACCTGTTTCACTCAACAGTCAGGTGTTGTTTGGGCAATCGTTTTCAACCTCAGTGAGTGAGTGAGTTGGGTTTTACGCCGATTTTAACAGTATTCAAGTTACATCACGGCGTGTCAGCTTAATGTGGGAGGAAAGCCCGAAGTGATGCAGGTCTTAGACGTTTACCACTTTGGTGAAACCCACGAGCACGGGTATGGTATGACAAACCTAGAAACATAATCGGGGCGAACCGGGATTCGAACCCACAATCATAGGTTTCTGGCGTGCCCAAGGGACGCAACTCTGCACAGCGAATCGTGGCGCCTTAGACGAATGGGCCACCCGTGCCCCCGTTTTCAATCTGAATTCAATCTTCTTTCGGCATGGTATTAAACCCTATTCATAATCTAACAATGTTTAGTTTACTATGATAGGCAGTTTATATCCCCTAAGCTTTGCCAAATAACGAGACAGTACGTTGGAAGGAGTATATCGACGAAGACCTTCATTTTATCATATTTTAGGTATAATTGTATTCTGGTTCAGTAGTTTATATTTCGCTTATGATACTGGCGACAAATGAGCTATGTGTGCCCCTTCTACAAGGAATGCCATCTTTGAGGTCATTTCAATACCCATGTCATTCGCTTCCAACAACAATCATTGGGTTGACACATGCTGTAGAGGGGTGGCGGGGTAGCACGGTGGTTAAAGCGTTCGCTCGCCACGCTGATGACCCGGTTCGATTCCCGACATGGGTACAATGTGTGAAGCCCATTTCTAGTGTCGCCCGCGCTGATATTGCTGGAATATTGCTAAGGGCGGCGTAAAACCAAACTCACTCACTCACTATTAAATTAATGCTGCAGAACCCTGACAATTGGCATCATGATATTGTACATTTTTTTCTTAGTTACAACATAGACATAAAAACAAACACGAAAATACAAATGATCAAATAATTTATTCAGTTTTTGATCGAGCGTTTCCAATTCCATTGCATCGAAGGCGTGATATCTTCAGAAAGGTCTTGACACCAGGTCGTTTTTTAAAGTACATTTCTGGAAAGAAGAAATCAAATGAATGATATATTGTTTATGATTCCTAAATAAGGATACAAAGATATGTTAAATAAATACAAAACATCGTATATATGATTTGATATATGAGGTAAGAATATCTCCCAAAAGTTGTAACAAGTCTATGTAAACTTTTCTAACATTTCATCGATTGTTTTCGGGAATAAATGCCATCAAAAGAATACGATGGCGACAGACGATTCCAGAAATAGCCCGACAGTATATTTAATGATTGTCATTTTCAGTGATGGCATTAGGTGCAAGAAATTGCCGTGATGTAACTGGAATACTGTTCAAAGCGGCGTTAAACACAACTCACTCACCCACTCAAAGGTAGAATAGGTCTTCAGCAACCCATGCTTGCCGTAAAAGGTGACTTTGCTTGTCGTAAAAGGCGACTAACGGGATCGGGTGGTCAGGCTCGCTGACTTGGTTGATGCATGTCATCGATCCCAATTGTGTGGATCGATGCTCTTGATATCAATCACTGAATTGTCTGGTCCAGACTCGATTATTTACAGACCGCCGTCATATAGCTGGACTATTGCTGAGCGCGGCGTTAAACAACAAACCAACCAACCATCCAACACACGCAAAGGTCGAGAAATGGGTGAGTCACAAACGGATTAAGATTTGAACGCTACAGGATACATGTATAAGTCATGTCATAAGTCATTTAACGGTGGGGTGATTCAACATGTCTATTGGGAGTCAGATCACAGAAATTTAAAAAATAAATTAGTGCAGCCTGGGACCAATGAGTTCTTATCCTGTCGACATCCGAATGGTGGCAATCCCACGTATACGCTAGTGTATGCACGCTTGTGTTAAACTAAATGAGACTACACGGGCATCGTCTCTACAGTACCCCTCTGTCCAAATCGGGATTGATTATCATGAGTGAGCCTCACATTGTCACACCACATTGAACAACTGAGCGTATATGCCTGAGGGTTTGGGGACCATAGGGGCGGTCGGGTAGCCCAGTGGTTAACGCGTTAGCTCGTCACGCCGAAGACCCGGGTTTGATTCCCGACATTTGTACAATGTATGAAGCCCATTTCTGGTGTCCCCTGCCGTGATATTGTTGGAATATTGCTAGAAACGGCACAAAACCATACTCACTCATTCACTCTGGGACCATAACGCAAGAGTAACACAACGAAGAACCATCCGAGGGAATAAAACATCTCAGGGAGGTACTTGTGACATCCCAGATATTGATGAGTAGGGGCAATACTGTTTCTTTGTAGATGATATTATTTATATTTTCATCACAGCTGTGACTGTTTAAAAGTGGTGAAGCCGATGTTAATTTAATCGCCCTACTCCGCATTTATATTCTCAATATAGTATTTTATGCCTGTTGTAGTACCTGACAACACCGACACACTAGATGCCTCATTGGTCTTATCATGGGGTCGGGGGGTGGGGGGTGGGTTGGGAGAGCACGGGTGGCCCAGTCGTCTATGGCGCCGCGATTCGCTGTGCAGAGTTGCGTCCCTTGGGCACGCCAGAAACCTATGATTGTGGGTTCGAATCCCGGTTCGCCCCGATTATGTTTCTAGGTTTGTCAGCACCATACTCGTGATCGTGGGTTTCACCAAAGTGGTAAACGTCTAAGACCTGCATCACTTCGGGCTTTCCTCGCACATTAAGCTGACACGCCGCGATATAACTGGAATACTGTTAAAAGAGGCGTTAACCCGACTCACTCACTTAATATGGTCATAGCAAGCCAGGAGTTGGCCTCACTGCTGCCCATGTGGTTGGTAATTAGAACATAATGAATTTAACTGTGTAAAATAAACATCATATTCTTTGAATATTTTACTTATGCTTTTTATTCCTCGTGTCCTTTAACAGAAAAAAATGAACCATCGCTCTCCGGTTCAGTGTGTCATCATGAGTATGGTTTTACGACGCTTTTAGCAATATTCCAGCAGTATAACGGCAAGGGACACCAGAAATAGGCTTCACACATTGTACCCATGTCGGGAATCGAACCCGTTTCTTTGGCGTGACGAGAGAACGCCTTAGCCACTTGGCTACCCGACCGCCCCCTTTCCTGTTCAGAGTCAATGTAAATGGTTGATAGACCTTCCCTATGGTATAATCATAAACATCAGAATAAAATACGAAATTCTTCTCTTCAAGATAGGTGTAAAAGTATACATGCTTCACAATCCAAAGTGAAAATAAAACGAAACCTCGTTTACTCGATGCATCGTTTAAGACGAAATATTGAGCATCACAGAGTCGTTATTTCGCTTAATATCGTCCTCGACATACTGATAACTCGAACTATGGCGCTTCGAGGAAACGGATTTCGCCGTGTTAGAGAGACAAGATCTACTTACATCCGAGGTAAGGGAAGCGACGGAAAAGTCCGAATGGCTCGGCGAATGGCAGGAAGTATGGTTCGGGCCTTGGGAACAAAAACGGCTCCGGGAATACCCGAGGGAAGAGAGCGTGTGATGAAGCCATGGCAATCACCATGCAGACAAGCAGAATAAGAGCTAGGACCTTCATTGTCGAATTCTTCTTTGTGAACTGGTATCTGTAAATATGAAGAGAACTTTATCAGTAGATGGTACATGTTTAGTTCACTTTGAGTGAGTGAGTGAGTTTGGTTTTACGCCGCTTTTAACAATATTCAAGTTATATCACGGCGTGTCAGCTTAATGTGGGAGGACAGCCCGAAGTGATGCAGGTCTCAAACGTTTACCACTTCGGTGAAACCCACGAGCACGTATATGGTGCTGACAAACATAATCGGGGCTAACCGGGATTCGAACCCACAATCATAGGTTTCTGGCGTGTTCAAGGGACGCAACTCTGTACAGCGAATTGCGGCACCTTAGACCACTGGACCACCCGTGCCCCCTAGTTCACGACCGAAAGATCGACTATTCATTGAGGTATTATACACATTATATGTGATTAGCTGAAATGCGTGGTGAAAGGGGAAATGAAAATGTTTTGATTAATGCCTATTTTCTTTCTCCCAACCGAAATCTGCAGATAATCGAGACTGGTTGTTCTCTGTCATTGACGTCATGTATATTATGTAAATATGTTGATCATGCTTTGGTAAGTGAAATAACAACGTATTAATTTCAATGTAGATGTTTTAACGAGGCTGCTCGGATGTGTTCAACCGTTGTGTCGTTTCAGATTTTCAGATGTGTCTCTGTCTCTCTGCTTGTACTAGTCCGGACTAATGCCGATTTATAGTGCTAGCCCACTGACATACCATACCGCAGTTTAACATGAATACCCCACTCAGACACAGTATACTGACTCCGAGCCGCCTAGTCCTTAGCCCCTTACTGCCGAGCGCCAGACAGGGTAACAACACATACCATATTTTAATGTCTTTTGGCACAAACTTGTCAAACGGAAAAGAGTAATTGTTCATTGAAAAAAAAAGATTATAAAGCACTAAACCACATCGATTTCTTTAAAACAAGGAATTTCGCAGAAATAATGCCTCAATGCCTCAACATATTACGATTTTCGTAGAAACGTATTACGTCTTCAAACAAATATCTCTCCAGTAACGGGAAAAGAATAAATGCCCAACATGAATAAACTAAAATGCGTATAATTATACGACAATAACAAATACAAAATGGCAGAGTTCCCAAGGAATAATGCAGAATAATATCAAATAGAAACCTGAAATCATATTGAATAACGATGAACTCATATTAAACCACTGTACCTGCAGGAACGTTCTCGTCAGTCGATGGTGATGTAGAATGACAGAGAAGGTAAAGTACTTTTATACGTTTTCTGCCGGACTGATTGACTACTGAATGTCACGTTTTTCTAAAAAACGTCATAGGAAATTGCTTCGTATTGTCATGAAGAAGTGATAAAAAAATTATGATCCATGTCGACTGCCATCTATCTGACAACCTGTCGAACTGGGAAATGAGGTCATCGCGCAATAAGTGTGTTTTGGCCTTGGTCCACTGGCGCTTTGATTACACTAACTTTCGCCATGTCATTGTTCATATTCGGGGACTGGTCACATGATGTTAAAATGTACATGTGCAGTTTAACCGTGTTATTTTTCATTTCATCATGTGAACATCGACCGTTTATGTTTATAATTTGTTTATTTGAACAGATTCCAGCAATGAAATGGCGGACTGTAATCATGTCACACACACACACACACACACGCACACACACACACACACACACACACACACACACACACACACACACACACACATGAGGTGGTTGAAACGTTCTGAGCTTAACTGTGACGGACAGCGTTGAGTGCCTACATTATTGGCTATGGTACGTGTGGACAGCCGTCGATTGTCAATAATCATGTTTAATTATCAACTGTTTCCTTTCATGTTGGCATTTGGAATCTTCATGATCTTGAATCCTCTTCAAAGCTCTCTTCCCACTCTGCCCCCCTCTTAACAGAGATGGTTTGTGGGGTAGCCTTGTTCGCCTTGTTCGCTCGTCACACCGAAGACCCGGGTTCGATTCCCCACATGGATACAATGTGTGAGGCCCATTCTGCTGGATTATTGCTAAGACGGCGTAAAACCATATTCACTCACTCACTTAGCATGGCTGGCTGGTGTTGTTAGCCCTTTTTTGTTGGAGGTGACCGCGGGGTAACCAATTTTATCCATTTTCATCAACAGGGAAGACCAGATCAAGTTGATGCTTACAGAAATATGCTGTCTGTAAACATGGAAAGTATTGTACTTAACACATGCAAACTGGGACGCGTAGACTATACGTTCTCCGTAGTTAGGCTCAGAACGCTTCAGCCACCCGATATCCCACCCATTGTACACATTTACAGGATTCATACACTGCAATGAGTTTAAATTGATAAGGGTTCAATTCAAAGAACAAATAGACATACACGAAACAAAGTACATAGTCGTATTTATGTTTTCATTATGTAAATGCTGGACAGAAAATGTAATTATTTATCGATATTTCGACTTGTAATAATTGCAATCACATTCATCATATATATTATATTAAAGCATACAACTTTAAGAAATAAGGTATGTATGCATTCTTTCCATTCAGTGAGTATTGATGTATTATACAGTTGAAAAGATGGCGTTATATTTTTAAAAAGAAGGTTTTAGTGTGTCAAGTGTAAATTCAACTGTATAAAAACAAGTTGTATACCTCTAACGGTTCATTGAGGATGTATCTATCGCTCCTGTCAACCTGTCTCCCCATTCTGTATGAAGTGATGATGTGCGGAGTAATAAAACCGTCACATTGAAGAGTTTAACGACAGAAACTGTCTTAGCACGTAATGACAGTTCCTTGACATTCGAGGTGAAAGGAGTGTTAACAGCTGCACCGTTTTGAACAGGAAATAACTATTTTGATAATACATCGGGAAGTCACATCATAGCCTACTACTACTACTACTACTACTACTACTAGTGCCAATAGCAATGCTACTGCTACTACTACTACTACTACTACTGCTGATGCTACTACTTTTACTACTACTACTACTACTACTACTACTACTACTATGCTTATCGTTAGAGGCGACTAACGGGATCGGGTGGTCAGGTTCGCTGACTTGGTTGATGCATCTCATCGTATCCCAGTTGCGTGGATCGATGGTCAGGATATCAGTCACTGGACTTTCTGGTCTAGACTCGGTTATTTGCAGACCGCCGTCATATAGCTGGAATATTGCTGAGTGCGGCATTAAACAAACAAACAAACTACCACTACTATTACTACCAATAGAAATGATGCTACTACTATTACTACTACTACTACTACTACTACTACTACTACTACTACCAATGATGCTACTACCACTACAATTATTATTATTACTACCAATACTTGCTGACATGCCATGCTTTTATTGATCTCAGACAAATCTACATTCATCCTATTTATCAAACTAAACTTTCAACTGAATCTTTTGTAAATTTTATGCCTTCTCAATATAACTTTACAATAGTACAGCTATCAAAATGCATATTTAATGCAATGAAGCTACTTAAGTTACTTCGTCGTATTAATATCATCTGTTTCATATGATGTTTTTGTGAATGTTTATGGACTTATATGTTGTAGCCTTTAAACAATAACAGTAACAATACTACTACTTCTACTACTACTACTACTATTACTACTACTATTGCTACCAATACTACTACTCCTACTACTACTGCTACTACTGCTACTACTACTGCTACTACTGCTACTACTACTACTGCTACTACTGCTACTACTACTACTACTGCTACTACACGCCTACTGCTACTACTACTACTACTACTTCTACTACTACTGCTACTACTACTACTACTACTGCTACTAATACTACTGCTACTACTACTGCTGCTACTACTGCTACTACTACTGCTACAACTACTACTACTGCTGCTGCTACTACTACTGCTACTACTGCTACTACTACTGCTACTACTACTACTATTACTACTGCTACTACTACTACTGCTACTGCTACTACTGCTAATACTACTACTACTACTGCTACCACTACACTCCTACTACAACTGCTACTACTACTACTGATATTACTACTACTACTTCTGCTGCTACTACTAATACTACTGCTACTACTTCTTCTACTACTGCTGCTACTACTACTACTACTGCTGCTACTACTACACCCCTACTACTACTACTACTGATATTACTACTACTACTTCTGCTGCTACTACTAATACTACTGCTACTTCTTCTTCTACTACTGCTGCTACTACTACTACTACTACTACTACTACTACTACTGATATTACTACTACTACTACTGCTGCTACTACTACTACTGATATTACTACTACTATTACTACTACTACTGCTGCTATTACGACTACTACTGATATTGCTACTACTACTACTACTACTACTACTTCTACTACTACTGATATAACTACTACTACTACTGATATTACTACTACTACTACTACTGATATTACTACTACTACTACTACTACTGATATTACTTCTACTTATTGCTTACATGGCAAAAAATTGTTGTAAATTGTGTTTTACACCGCTTTCACGACATGTCACATATCATAGCGTGTTGATGGTTGATGATGGACGAAAGCTCTTAGTGATGCTGGTATTAGATATGTACAATGTTCCATAATTTCCAAAGTCATAAGAAATCTCTGCTAATACCGGAGTTCATTGTACGATTCTGACATTCTGATTCAATGGCATATTATATGTTTGATGAATCACTTCAAATATGAAATGAATTACATGTGTATGTATAGTTAGCATTACAGCAAATTCAATCGGTTATTCCATATTTCTGACACTTCATTGACTGCCCCTACGTCTACCACTACTACTACCACTACTACTACTACTACTACTACTACTACTACTACTACTACTACTATGCTTGTCGTAAGAGGCGACTAACGGGATCGGGTTGTCAGGCTCGCTGACTTTGTTGATACATGTCATTGATCCCAATTGCGTGCATCGATGCTCATGATGTCGATCACTGGAATGTCTGGCCCAGACTCGATTATTTACAAACCGTCGTCATATAGCTGAAATATTGCCGAGTAGGGCGTTAAACAACAAACCAACTTAAGCTTCCGAAAACCCATAACACGGGGAAACATGTAGTCGTTTAGTCCAATCGCACAATAGAATCTTCTTTTAGCATAGATTTCTCAGAATTATGAAAAACATTTGTTATCATTGCAAAGATTATATATATCAATGTTCAGGCATGATAATGACCGTTTTGCTGAAAAAAGTCGCTTGCAAACTTTAGGTTTAAAACTATAATACCCGTATCGTATATGCCACCATTGAATGATTATTTCCTGTTTGTTTTATTTTCAGCCTCCATCAAACATAGGCGTATACTTTTTGCCTGCCAGTTTCCATCAGTTTGAATGACATGAAGACAATGCGTGAAGGAAGGGGTCAATTCATCGCACCTTGAACAGTAGTTTAGCATTACCAGGGTGTGTCAATGTAATGTGGGAGACATTCCCAAGCGTTGCATGACTGCCCCAGTGTACAAAACACTAACTGACTTGGTGGTAAGTAACAGCCCTGGGCAACGCCTGTAGAAATGTGTGTCTTGGCGACAAGCCTGTTATGACGCAGGTGTGCGGTATACGTGTGGACAACTAACATACATATACACATATGTCTGAATGATTGACGGAATTTGACAATCCCAGATTATAACTCGATACGCCATGTCATGATGAGTGTAGGACGCACGTTATGAAACGCACGTAACAAATCACAATAGTACGAAAGCCTAATGACGCAACTTGGTAGCATATATTTTTTTTAAATCGAAATTTCTCGCTTTCCAATTATTTGTTTATTTTCTTGTAATTTCGAGTTTTTTCTCGATACTTCGACAAAAAACCTCAAAAGTGCGAGTTTTTAAAATAAACTTGTAATAACGAGAAAACAATCGAAGTAATGAGAAAAAAACTTGAAATTACGAGTTTTTAAGATCAACTTGAAATAACGAGAAAAAAAATTGAAGTAACGAGAAAGAACTTGAAAATTCGGGAAAATAATTGAAATAACGAGAAATTTTGAGTTAAAAAATTAATTATTGCTACAATAGTAGCACCACTGGGCTTTCGTACAATAGAAGGCCGTTACTTACACGTACATGCATGGGTTACAACAGGTGGTCGGCGTAGCATGCTGGACATTCGAGCCGAATTCAGAGATTGTGCGCGTGATTTGGCTCATTGAGTGTCTTCATGACGTAAACCACTGGTTTGGCTGCTCCAAATTCAACTATGTACATGGTATTGCTGACTGCGGCGTTAAACTGCTCATCCCCCTTTTTCAGTTCTATGCTATATTCCATGCTCTTTTGGGCTACTGTGTGGTAGAGAATCAAGATTTTGAAGCCGGTGAAAATGCGTTTTTATGCTATTTCTATCCTTACATCTGTATCACTTGTTTGAACGTTCGCATTTGGTGCATCATATTGCATTTTCAACGTTTGAGTTTACATTTAAGCGTTGTATCGAAAACATGTGTACTGTTCCTGTCAATTTATACCAGTTGTAAGTGTCAAGTTTTCCTTTTGACATGACGTGCGATAGAGATACCAAACAGTGTAAACTTTTCGAGATAATAAATTCGTTATGGTGTCTTTAGTTGCCGTATACGGTTTCATATTAGGTTAGCAGAAAAACATGACACCGTATACGGCAACTAAAGACACCATAGCGAATAGTATCAACCGCACACAGTGATATTGTAGAGGTGAACCCTATGTTATGTTATGTTGATGATACCCAACCAGTTATATGATCAATGATCTATTTGTATGATTAATAGTATCTGTTCACATAAAAATACATGTGAAAATATCGTAGCTTACACAAAGAGTGAGATAAAATTTAATGAGTGAGTGAGAATTTCAGAAACACGGCGGGGACACCAGAAATCGTCTTCACACATTGTACCAATCTGACGAATCGAACCCGGGTCTTCGGCCTTGCGAGCGAACGCTTTAACCACTAGGCTAAGTCACATCGGCAGTAATTCAACGTGTCCATAAGAGGTTGATACATTAATTATAAATATATAAACAGCTGTTAACAAAGGACAGCAAAATACGAGGGGCGTTCAATAAGTTGTGCAACTTCAATATGTGACCAAGTCGCAGAATATCTTTTGCACTTTTATTTTTCAATGTAATCTCCATTCCCCTTAATACACTTATTCCATTTGTCCTTCAAGCTTTTAATACCGCTTTATAGAAATCAGCAATTGGCCCTCTAACCACGCCTCTGTGGCAGCCTTTATGTCCTCGTCATCCTGGAAGCGTCTTCAAGGTCAGATTCATTTGCCGGAACAGGAAATAGTCACTGGGGGCTAAGTCTGGGTTCGAACAGTTAAATCACCCACCCTACAGCCCAGACTTAGCCCCCAGCCAGACTTGGTCTTATATTGAAGTTGCAAAACTTATTGAACGCCCCTCGTATCTATACTATAACAGATTTTTCTTCAAAACTAGTATGTAACCATAAATATTAGTTAACTATACATAACCATATATGATTAAAACGGTCTACAGATCACAAGCAACCACACTAGGGACCATTGGGACTAACAGTACATCTGCTACCTCCATGGTACCACAGCAGGATATACACCATCCCTCTTGTTGCTGTCGATTCACATCGAATTCTGCCCAAAATATAACAAACAATTAATCTACGATTAAAATAGCAGTCGGAATAACCTTACTTTAAATAGCGAGGTCGTCCATACCCAATTTGCGCTACTTCATGATCAATTCCTTTGAGGATACAGCACTGGCCATCTCAGTTACAATTTATTAATTTTAATCTTTTAAAATGTTAACTACATGTATGTAGGCAAATTCAAAATTCATCAATCATTTCATTTTTTTTATTATATGTAAATTAGAACGTATATTAAAGAAGATATATTGAAACTTTGAAAACATGTTTCCCTTGCTATGGCAACACCATCCAATGGATACAAAATGGAGGATCCTCACCTTTCAATAAATACTCATGTGTATAACGTGGATGGCCGTAGCACAAGTGAAGAGCTGAGAGCTAAAAGGGGCAAAAATGCACTTTGGCCCTTTTTGCATGTTATTGCATAAATAACATCTATGAGTTCTTGTCTACCTGTAGAAAAAAGATCGTATGTTTTCATTGATGCGTTTTTGAAATATAGCTACTTAAAAATCTACAAAAAGGCCAAAGTCAAGTTTCAAAACGGCCAATGTCACTTTGCTGAATTTTGGCCCTTTTAGCTCTCATTTCCGTGTGTGGTTGAGACTGGGTGTCTGAGAGAGATTTTGAAAGTTTGACACCTTATTATTATCATATTTTCAACTATTGCAACAAAGTGGGCATTAGTTTAAATCATTTACAGGTACTTCAATAGTATGTGTTTGTACTTTCAGCAGTAGTTTATCAAACTCACATGTTAAATCCCTGCATATGCCCGAGGGTCAAAAAGGGCCAATATACAGACATTGGCCCTTTCCACCCTTACACAAATTAAAAACGTTTTTATAACAACATTTATATCTCTGCTGTCAGAATGCGTTAATGTCTAGGAATATATCGGTAAAAAAGTTAATTAACATGCATATTATGTGTTTTCATCACTTTTCTCAAAACAGACTCCAAATGACATTGGCCCTTATGACTCTAACCTCGTCTAGCACAACAGTAATAGTCATTCCACAACAGTCAATGAGGTGTCAGTTTTTTCATCTACATGAGCAAAGACAAAGCTTATATCAGTGACAGACGATGTCAAGAAGATTCGTTTAAATCCTGTGATCAATCTTTTTTACGTACCGGAAGGACTTATTAAAAACTTTGGGAAACAAATTGCCTCAAGTTTCATAAATGCCTAATTTGGTCAAATATAACCAGTGACATGTATGAGTATATAAGGTACGGATGTGTGCGTTTCATTCCGACTTTATATTGACAGGGCTAAGGTAAGTGCTGACGTTGCCGATACAGCAGATTATTTATTTGTCGGGTTTGTATTGGAATCATAGAAAGGACATTGTCACTTTGTCGCATTGTCGCCCTTTGGTTAAGTAAAAAAATGCGTCAAATGGCCAAAATGCCGCGTTGTGGCACTGTCGCGCTTTGGTTAATTTTGACACTTTTTCCGGTTATTGTAATGGCGACAATGCGACAACGCGACAATGTCCACTCCAGTTTTCCATAATTCAGCAACAATGGAATAATTAATGCATGGCATGATGACTCCTGACGTCATTAGCTGACCATATCGTAACACGTATGTCCCTTTGAGACAATCATCAGTTGATGACATCCGCTAACCCTTGTCACATGTCAAACTGTATTGCTGTTAGTTCATACTAGAATACACATCAAGACTTATTTCTGTGGTTAACTTGGAGTTACTTGGTTCTTGAATGTGCCTGCTTCACCCCGGTTAGAATAGGTCTTCAGCAACCCATGCTTGCCTTGAAAGGCGGCGATGTGTCGTAAGAGGCGACTGAAGGGATAAGGTGGTCAGGCTCGCTGACTTGGATGATGCATGTCATCGTTTCCCAATTGAAATGGAAACGGTCGATGTTCATGATGTCAATCACTGGATTGTTTGGTCCAGACTAGATTATTTACAGACCGCCGTCACATAGCTGGAGTATTGCTGAGTGCGGCGTTAAACAAACAACGCTCGTACCTGCTTGTCAGTGCTTTCACGTGTGTTTTCATCATCTGAAACATTAACTGACAGTGAAAGGAAAGGAAAGTCTTCTTGTATCCTCAAGTTTCGCTTGGATATGCAATAACTGCTGGAATGGAAGTGAAGAAATTCACGCATAATGACTAGACTTTCGTTCTGACATTTTGATACACGCTTTAATTACTCAGTTAAATATATATTCATTGCCTTTCAGGAGAAGGAAGCAAAATGAAAATCTTGGTTTTGGCGTTGCTCCTTTGCCTTGTTGTCATGGGAACAGCCTTGCCTCTGTTTCCGCGCTTCTTTCCTCTTCCCTTCCGCCCGATACTTCCGATAGGCCCCCTCCTGCCATTCCAGCCGATAGTGCCGCCCCTGCTGGGACTACCCGTGATCCACCCGGCAATACTCGGATGTAAGTGTGCTCTGCTTGGTTACTACTACTACTACTACTACTACTACTACTACTACTACTACCAATAGTAATGATGCAACTACTACTGCTACTACTACTGGTGCTACTACTACAATTATACTACCACTACTGCCAGTAGCAATGATACTACTACTACTGTTCCTACCACTAATACTACCAATAGTAATGATGCTTCTTCTACTGCTACTACTACTACTACTACTACTACTACTACTACTTCTGATACTACTACTACTGGTGCTACTACTACAATTATACTACCACTACTGCCAGTAGCAATGATACTACTACTACTACTGATACTACTACTACTGTTCCTACCACTAATACTACCAATAGTAATGATGCTTCTTCTACTGCTACTACTACTACTACTACTACTACTTCTGATACTACTACTACGATTCTACAACTATTACTACTACTACTGCCAGTAGCAATGATACTTCTTCTACTACTACTACTACTACTACTACTACTACTACTACTACTACTACTACCACCACTACTACTACTACTACTACTACTGCCAGTAGCAATGATACGACTACTACTACTACTACTACTACTACTACTACTACTACTACTACTACTACTACTACTACTATTACTACTACCAATAATAATGATGCCACTACTACTGGTGCTACTACTACAATTATACTACCACTACTGCCAGTAGCAATGATACGACTACTACTACTACTACTACTACTACTACTACTACTACTACTACTACTACTACATGCGTATACAATGATCATCAAACACATACGTACTATCAGCCATAAGACCACGAAAACGCTCCGCGTCAATCTGCTTGTCACCAGATATATGTTCCTGTCATACATGTATCACATATCCCGGGTTCGAATCCCCACATGGGTGTAGCATTTTGTAAATTCTTGGTCCCCGACGTGAAATTGCTGAAATACCGCTAAAAGTAGCGTAAGCCAATATTCTCTAGCATTCCGTTTAGATATCGTCGCATAAAACACACACACTCTCCAAAGCAATGATAAGTAAGTTAATGTGTCATGTTATTGATAAACATTGTATTTGTGAATAATAATCTAATTCGGATTACAGGAATTACTTGGATACATAGCGGCCATTGTCTGGCGATATACTCTCCACGGGAGATGCAAGCACATCAGTCTATAAGTAGAAACATTGTCAATAGTTCGGCGTCTTGTGCAAAAATAAATCGATGACCTGTTACAGCGATATCAGTGTTATTTGTTTGTCATGGAGACCGCCTCCGTGGTCTAGTGGTAGAGCGTCCGCCCGGAGAGCGGAAGATCCGGGGTTCGATTCCCGACCTCGTCATACCAAAAGACGTTAAAAGATGGTACTTGTTGTTACCCTGTCTGGCGCTCGGCATTAAGGGGCTAAACAAGGATTGGTCGGCTCGGAGCCAGTATACTGTGTCTGAGTGGGGTATTCATGTTAAACTGCGGCATGGTATCTCAGTGAGCTAGCACTATAAATCGACATCAGCCACACACACACATACGTACATGCACGCCGCTATATGAGTGCAATAATCTTGGACGCGACGTTAAACCCCATTTCACCTCACCTCACCCATGTTTGTCATGGGTTTAACTTTATCAAAGGTTATTAGTTTTTAAAAAAAACCCAGTTATGGTACTATCTTGTCACTGGATTTCTGGTTAGTGGATCACTTGATTGTCTGGTTTGTTCGTATGGCAGGGTATTGCTGTGCGGCGTTAGCCAATAAATACACATATATTTGCAAATTGTATGAATGGGGGGAGCCTCAAATTGGGAAAGACATGCTAACCCTTTTCGCGAACACCTGGTGTCATCACTGATTTTCAGTGGTCTATACATATAATTCCCACAGGTATTTTGCCCAAAATCTGTTTCGGCTGTATATCTAGGCTGGTTATTCTCTTGCATTAACAATTTATATTTAAAGCCGTCTTGAAAAGGTGTTGAGGACTGGTGTGGGAGGAAAGCGAGAAGAGATTCAGGTCTAGAACTGATTTATTTGGTTCGTCCCACTTTGGTGAAGCTACGAGCACGGTATGGTGCAGGCAAACCTAGAATATGATCAGGGAAAATGTGGGATTCGATTCCACGATTATTTCTATCTAGCACGTCAAGGAGACTCCACAGGCATCGAGGCGATCCGTGCCCGCTTTATATAACAGCGATGCCAACGTGCCAACTTTTAGCAATGTCATCACACCTTGTCATGTGTCATTGTTGCGTTACATACACGCGCTCCTGTTAATACGACGATCAGGGAGCTATCACTCAAAATGATGGATCTTTGGAAATATTAAACAGTGCAATAAGGGTGAGCTATGACAAGAATGTGTCACCACAGGCACCATCAAGACGAAATTATGATATTGAGGACGCCTTTTAGGAGAGTTTGCACCAAGAAGCAATTCATGGCACTAAGTGTGTATACAACACAGATAGAATAGGAGGGAGCAACAGCCTTGGGGAACCCCTGTTTTATGTACACCGGAGGAGTGGTCCAGAGGTAGTGGTTCAAAGGTAGTGGTCCTGAGGTAGTGGTCCAGAAGTAATGATCCAGAGGTAGTGGTTTAGAGGTAGTGGTTTAGAGGTAGTGGTTCAGTGGTAGTGGTCCAGAGGTAGTGGTCCAGAGGTAGTGGTTCAGAGGTAGTGGTCTAGAAGTAGTGGTTCAGAGGTAGTGGTTCAGAGGTAGTGGTCCAGAGGTAGTGGTCCAGAGGTAGTGGTTCAGAGGCAGTGGTTCAGTGGTAGTGGTTCAGTGGTACTGGTCCAGAGGTACTGGTCCATAGGTAGTGGTTCAGAGGTAGTGGTTCAGTGGTAGTGGTTCAGAGGTAGTGGTCCAGAGGTAGTGGTCCAGAAGTAGTAGTTCAGAGGTAGTGGTTCAGAGGTAGTGGTCCAGAGGTAGTGGTCCAGAGGTAGTGGTCCAGAGGTAGTGGTTCAGAGGCAGTGGTTCAGTGGTAGTGATTCAGTGGTACTGGTCCAGAGGTACTGGTCCAGAGGAAGTGGTCCAGAGGTAGTGGTTCAGTGGTAGTGGTTCAGTGGTAGTGGTTCAGTGATAGTGGTTCAGAGGTAGTGGTCCAGAGGTAGTGGTCCAGAGGTAGTGGTCCAGAGGTAGTGGTTCAGAGGTAGTGGTCCAGAGGTAGTGGTCCAGAGGTAGTGGTCCAGAGGTAGTGGTTCAGAGGTACTGGTCCAGAGGAAGTGGTCCAGAGGTAGTGGTTCAGTGGTAGTGGTTCAGAGGTAGTGGTTTAGAGGTAGTGGTTCAGAGGTAGTGGTTCAGAGGTAGTGGTTCAAAGGTAGTGGTTTAGAGGTAGTGGTTCAGAGGTAGTGGTCCAGAGGTAGTGGTTCAAAGGTAGTGGTTTAGAGGTAGTGGTTCAGAGGTAGTGGTCCAGAGGTAGTGGTTCAAAGGTAGTGGTTTAGAGGTAGTGTTCCAGTGGTAGTGGTCCAGAGGTAGTGGTCCAGAGGTAGTGGTTCAGAGGTAGTGGTCTAGAAGTAGTGGTTCAGAGGTAGTGGTCCAGAGGTAGTGGTTCAGAGGCAGTGGTTCAGTGGTAGTGATTCAGTGGTACTGGTCCAGAGGTACTGGTCCAGAGGAAGTGGTCCAGAGGTAGTGGTTCAGTGGTAGTGGTTCAGTGGTAGTGGTTCAGTGATAGTGGTTCAGAGGTAGTGGTCCAGAGGTAGTGGTCCAGAGGTAGTGGTCCAGAGGTAGTGGTTCAGAGGCAGTGGTTCAGAGGTAGTGGTTCAGTGGTACTGGTCCAGAGGTACTGGTCCAGAGGAAGTGGTCCAGAGGTAGTGGTTCAGTGGTAGTGGTTCGGTGGTAGTGGTTCAGTGATAGTGGTTCAGAGGTAGTGGTCCAGAGGTAATGGTCCAGAAGTAGTGGTCCAGAGGTAGTGGTTCAGAGGTAGTGGTTCAGAGGTAGTGGTTTAGAGGTAGTGGTTCAGAGGTAGTGGTTCAAAGGTAGTGGTTTAGAGGTAGTGGTTCAGAGGTAGTGGTCCAGAGGTAGTGGTTCAAAGGTAGTGGTTTAGAGGTAGTGTTCCAGTGGTAGTGGTCCAGAGGTAGTGGTTCAGAGGTAGTGGTCCAGAGGTAGTAGTTCAGTGGTAGTGGTCCAGAGGTAGTGGTTCAAAGGTAGTGGTTCAGAGGTAGTGGTTCAGAGGTAGTGGTTTAGAGGTAGTGGTTCAGAGGTAGTGGTTCAGAGGTAGTGGTTCAAAGGTAGTGGTTTAGAGGTAGTGTTCCAGTGGTAGTGGTCCAGAGGTAGTGGTCCAGAGGTAGTGGTTCAGAGGTAGTGGTCTAGAAGTAGTGGTTCAGAGGTAGTGGTCCAGAGGTAGTGGTTCAGAGGCAGTGGTTCAGTGGTAGTGATTCAGTGGTACTGGTCCAGAGGTACTGGTCCAGAGGAAGTGGTCCAGAGGTAGTGGTTCAGTGGTAGTGGTTCAGTGGTAGTGGTTCAGTGATAGTGGTTCAGAGGTAGTGGTCCAGAGGTAGTGGTCCAGAGGTAGTGGTCCAGAGGTAGTGGTTCAGAGGCAGTGGTTCAGAGGTAGTGGTTCAGTGGTACTGGTCCAGAGGTACTGGTCCAGAGGAAGTGGTCCAGAGGTAGTGGTTCAGTGGTAGTGGTTCGGTGGTAGTGGTTCAGTGATAGTGGTTCAGAGGTAGTGGTCCAGAGGTAGTGGTCCAGAAGTAGTGGTCCAGAGGTAGTGGTTCAGAGGTAGTGGTTCAGAGGTAGTGGTTTAGAGGTAGTGGTTCAGATGTAGTGGTTCAAAGGTAGTGGTTTAGAGGTAGTGGTTCAGAGGTAGTGGTCCAGAGGTAGTGGTTCAAAGGTAGTGGTTTAGAGGTAGTGTTCCAGTGGTAGTGGTCCAGAGGTAGTGGTTCAGAGGTAGTGGTCCAGAGGTAGTAGTTCAGTGGTAGTGGTCCAGAGGTAGTGGTTCAAAGGTAGTGGTTTAGAGGTAGTGGTTTAGAGGTAGTGGTTCAGAGGTAGTGGTTTAGAGGTAGTGGTTCAGATGTAGTGGTTCAAAGGTAGTGGTTTAGAGGTAGTGGTTCAGAGGTAGTGGTTCAGAGGTAGTGGTTCAAAGGTAGTGGTTTAGAGGTAGTGTTCCAGTGGTAGTGGTCCAGAGGTAGTGGTTCAGAGGTAGTGGTCCAGAGGTAGTAGTTCAGAAGTAATGATCCAGAGGTAGTGGTTTAGAGGTAGTGGTTTAGAGGTAGTGGTTTAGAGGTAGTGGTTCAGTGGTAGTGGTTCAGTGGTACTGGTCCAGAGGTAGTGGTCCAGAGGTAGTGGTCCAGAGGTAGTGGTTCAGAGGTAGTGGTTCAGAGGTAGTGGTTTAGAGGTAGTGGTTCAGAGGTAGTGGTTCAGAGGTAGTGGTTCAAAGGTAGTGGTTTAGAGGTAGTGGTTCAGAGGTAGTGGTCCAGAGGTAGTGGTTCAAAGGTAGTGGTTTAGAGGTAGTGTTCTAGTGGTAGTGGTCCAGAGGTAGTGGTTCAGAGGTAGTGGTCCAGAGGTAGTAGTTCAGTGGTAGTGGTCCAGAGGTAGTGGTTCAAAGGTAGAGGTCCAGAGGATGCAAGACGTAAGCTGTAAGGAAGTGTAAATTTGAATCCTTTAACTGTTGCTCTTAAAAATGAAAGTTCTGTTCATATTTTGATTTAACAATGACTTAATAACTATTGTCAGTTATATGATCTGAAGCACATATCGTGCTATATCGACATAACGAGAGAGACTCAATGTGAATAGTAACCCGATATTTTGCGTATATCAATGTTTTACCTGTGTGTGCAAGCGTTTTATTGTTCACGAATTTATGTATTGCAGATTATACTTGTATGAAGGGTGCATTTCATTTGTAACGTTGGATATTCCAATCTAGATCTACAGGAGTCAAAACGACGATGGATAAAAAAGGGTCGTCATTAGAAAGACATTATTCATATTTTTAAATGTTATTTATTCATATTCCTGAGGTATTCCGATATTGTGCCATTTTTACATTCTTATAAAAGCCGATAATCAGAAATGAACTATTTAAGTAATTGTTCTTTGTCCTTATTTATTCGTGCATGTGTATACCAACGGCACATTGCACATATAATGGTCCGCAGCATACAATACAGATTCACGATATTTATAAGCCTAATACAAATACATTGCACTATTTCTAATTGTAGTTTGGTCATAGTCACACATTAAATGTATTAAATTTATCTAGTGTAGGATGGACATAATACTTTTCATGGACATATTTGTTGCCTTATATTAACATATTCTTTTCAAATTTACAAAAAGTGATATTCATTTTCCACACAACCAGTATTACATATTTTCCAGATCCTCAACTCTCTTGGTGTTTTGTGCTACCGTCCTTCTTCAACATGTAAAGAATGTCAGCTGCAACGGAAACGATGTATTGCCGACCTAAATTTACCAATAGTTTTAAAGCAAATAAATATGGTTCAGCACAGATAAATAGAGAATAATAATTCATCTCAGAGCTATCAGTAATCGCCTAATGCCAATCCTGTTCATAAATCCATTCTAAACGTGATACAAATTCATCAGTAAACAAGTTTGGAAAATCGACAATCTGTGTTTCCCAAACATAGTCAAATCCAATATTATACAAGAGGGGCTTAATATAAGACACCCAATTACATTTGACATTAGAAGCTTCAGGATACAACATATTATAACATTTCTTCGGGTGATTAGGTAATTATACGTACTTGCAGTAGGTTGTTTATCGCCGACTATACCAAATGGATGACTAGTGTTAAGCATGCTACAGATTCGAGGTACAAATACACAGATAATTTGTGTATGGCAGCTGGGCAGTCTGGACGTAGCAAGACAGTACAGAAACTATAGTCGCGTTTTTAGGTGAGGTGAAATTGGGTTTAACGTCGCGTCCAAGATTATTGCACTTATATAGCGACGCGTGTATGTGTGTGTGTGACTGCTTGTACTAGTCCGGACTGATGCCAATTTATAGTGCTAGCCCTCTGAGATACCGTGCCGCAGTTTAATATAACATGAATACCCCACTCAGACACAGTATATTGACTCCGAGCCGACCAGTCCTTGTTTTAGCTCCTTAATGCCGAACGCCAGACAGGGTAACAACAAGTACCATCTTTAAAGATCTTTTAGTATGACGCGGCCGGGGATCGAACCCCGGACCTTCCGCTCACCGGTGACGCTCTACCACTAGACCAGGGAGACGGTCTGAGACCCATTTTTAATGCAAAATCGATATTTACAATATCTATTATTCGGTGTGATGTGATGAAATTCATAAAATAAAATACAAAACTAAACGGTCTCACGCCTGAAAGAAGAACTATTTCCAAAGCAAATCGTGTAACAGTTCAGTACATTGGCAACTACCGGACCTGTTCAACTTTTACATTCTGGTGGACAGGAGATATATCTGGTCAATAAGTAAAACACATTTTCTTACCAGCATGTTGGGCAAATCATTTAAAAAGTGACAAACATTCTGATACATTAAACTCTCATTATCGGAACAAAACACAGTGTGTAAAGACATAACTGTGCCTCGTCAAGATGTTTTCCCTGAATCTGTCTTCTCCCGCTAACATGGCTTCAGGGCAGACAGGCTCCCAAACTGATCCAACGTAAAACGCTACATAATGTAAAAGTATTGTTTGATATGCTTTAATCAAACGCAGCCAGCATGACAGTTTTGTAAAAAAGTTAATTTGATCGCTGGAATACAAAAGAGATGTCTTTAAATTGTAAAACGTGCAGAACGCACTCTAAATCGGTTAAGGGTATAAAAAAGCACTGTGACATAGCCATTAAGAATCGGAGTTTACAAACATCCATGCCAAAATTACCACCTCAGCAGAGATACAAGACCAAACGCCTGATACAGATTGGGGCTAGCCACAGCCATGTGACAACAACCTTAGATTGCGCGCACATCACAATCAACAGACTGATGACGCGTTTCCGCCAAACTGGCGGTACCACGGACAGACCTTGGAACGTCAAAGCATCCGTCACCAGGACAAAAGTGGATTATGCACCTCAGGAACACATTCTTGACGTTGACGTCAGCTTAATGTGGGAGGAAAGCCCGAAGTGATGCAGGTCTCAGACGTTTACCACTTCGGTGAAACCCACGAGCACGGGTATGGTGCTGACAAACCTAGAAACATAATCGGGGGGAACCGGGATTCGAACCCACAATCATAGGTTTGTGGTGTGTCAAGAGGACGCAACTCTTCACAGCGAATCACGGCGCCTTAGACGACTGGGCCACTCGCGCCCCCTTCGGACTTATAAACCGTTTCGTGGAGTGGCCCTAAGACGCCAACTTCGACATCAGAGATTGAGATCGGCACTCGTCGTAGTGAGTGAGTGAGGTTTTACGCGGCCTTTAGCAATATTCCAGCAATAACACCGCGCGGGACACCAGATATGGGCTTCACACATTGTACCCATGTCGGGAATCGAACCCGGGTCTTCGGCGTGACGAGCTGACGCTTTAACCACTCACGCGTCGTACGTTAAGGGCAAAACATGAACAAGCAAAGGATGATGCTACTCTAATGAGACAAATGAGACACCGCCGACGAGGGGAACGGGACGCGTTGTTTTTGTGTGATCAGGAGGTCGAGTGAGTGAGTGAGTATGGTTTTAAGCCGCCTTTAGCAATATACCAGCAATATCACGGCGGGGGACACCAGAACTATAATTCGCACATTGTACCTATGTGGTCCGGAGGTCGAAGAAGCTTCAGGGTGTAAAAAACAGATCCGGACGTTTTCGAGGCCAGTCTGACTGGCCAAACTCTTCATCGACCAGGTACTTCGTGTCCTGCTATTTCCACAGTAAAACCAAAACATCCCATTCCAACAAGACACCACCAAACGGCACCCGAAAACACATCGCACGACTTTACGACAACTCGACAAGACGGCAATACAACATCACATCACGACATCACGACAACACGACAACACGACAGTATGATATACCATGTTACAATCCAAACATAAGTATGTCGTTTACCGTCATCTCAAGGTGCCGTAACGTCACCATTCGGGTTCGTGTAGTTAGGGCAATCATGAACTGCTAAATTGATATCCATGCGACGTGAAGATCCAGGTTAGAATACGTCTTCAGCAACCCATGTTTGATGTGAAGGCGACTATGCGTGTCGTAAGAGGCTACTAACGGGATCGGGTGGTCAGACTCATTGACTTGGTGGATACATGTCATCGTATCCCAATCGCGTGGATCGATGCACATGATATCAATCACTGGATTGTCAGGTGCAGACTCGATTATTTACAGACCGCCGTCATATAGCTGGAATATTGCTGAGTGCGGCGTTAA
This sequence comes from Haliotis cracherodii, assembly GCF_022045235.1. NCBI lineage: Eukaryota > Metazoa > Mollusca > Gastropoda > Lepetellida > Haliotidae > Haliotis > Haliotis cracherodii. The sequence goes on from NW_027266343.1 coordinate 8,571,286, forward strand.
ACAACAAACCAACCAAAAATCATTTTTTTCAGGTCATTGCGAGCACATGAGGTGCCGCGTGTAGGTGCCGATGCATAAGCCAAGTAACCCATTCTGAACAGGAAGGAATACTTTCTGTAAGGAGTCTGCAAAACATTTGTCATACTCGTGAATTCTCTGCTGAACGTTGTTTCAGAATTAATGCATAAAAATTGCTTTATACGGCATCAGCAATATTACTTGTTTCAGAATGTCTGATGTTTGATGTATGGCCCTGTATTGTTTTGTATATCCTTGTATTATTATATATAGTAAATCTAACACAAATGTTCCACTAACTGAATGTGATGCTGAATAAATTATTCCCTGTAATTACTGTGCTCATCCAGAAACTATCCCATGAGGGATCCTGTGAACTGTATGAAATCAGGGGTTTAACAGCTAGGTCGCGTCATGGATTTGACAGAGGAATGGATGTGGAGTGGACCGACCATTTGATAATGTGGGAGGGGGCTTGGATTTTATCGAAACAACTATATTGTCACCTAAAATTCTTGAAAAAAAAAATTTGTCTTTCATACAAATGAAAATTGAAACTTAAAATAAATTACATTGTTTCAAGGTGTTTTTCTTCAGGCTCACAGTTTTGAATAAAAAATGTATGCTTTTGTAGTTGCAGCTGAAAAATATCTTATCTCAACCAAAAAGGTCCCATGCCCTTTGCTAAAAGGCAGAAGGTAACATGCAATATTTGATGTTCATGGTTGACACAAGTTCTTATGACCTTGACGTATGTAATGTCGTCATGTTGGACACCTGTTTGCAATACGCCGCCTTCCATCAAATGGTCCAAAGGTCTGCTGATACGTTTCTTATAGGAGTATATGAGATCGCAGTAAGCTCTTTCTGTCTCATTCATATTCTTGTGGGGTGGGAGTTGTATATGACAAAGCAGTTATTTGTGTTTATCGCTTCTTTATGAACATTATTTCCGTACTATATATCATGGTGTGTCAGCTCCATTGTTGACAAAAGCCCAAATGACTCGTGCCACAGACGATCACCATTTTGGTGAACACACTGGCAAAGCTATGTGTTATAACTTTGAGAATCGCTTCCACGTTTCACAGCATCCTGGCACGACCAAGAGACGCAAGTCTTCACTTCGAATAGCTGCGCACTAGACCACTGAATCACTTCCCTACCAGGTGGATACTAACATGGGGAGACAACTTCCGATTATTACTACATTTGCATCATTTGTTATTCAGCCCGTCAGTCGACACAGTTGACAATGGATACGTCAAATGAGTGCTGTCTAAAAGAACCCTGTATTTCGCTTGCAGAAACAGCCCTCAAAGGACGATGACGGCCTTAATCATCACCCGCTTGAAGTTATTTTAGCAAAGGTCCATTCTAGCTATCATCCTCTCAAACTATTAGCGATATGCCCGTATCAAAATCACAAGTGGGGAAACAAAAAATTCAAATACAATTGGACCGACTAATTATTTTTGGCCTACAATTACGAGTTGACATGCCCTTTGTGGACATGTGAGAGATTCTGGTTTCACGCCGCTTACCTCAACATTTCAGCAAAATCACACATTGTACCCACGTTGGGAATCAAACCCGGACGAGCGAACACTCATGCACATGTATATCTTCCTGATCTACACCTGGACAAAGCGTACACCTTTTATGTTTTCATATAACTCGTGTGTGTCGTTGCATGTCGTCATATGTATCATTTGGAAAAAAATATCTTCGTGCATATTGATGTCATTTTGATAATTATAAATGAATATATATATAATCGCTTCTTGAAGGTTCTATAGCTGTTCTAGAAGATTCCAGATTACACTTCCAGAACCCAAATGTAATAACGCCCACACCTGACAAATAATTACTGTCAAAACACAATGCTATGAACTTCTACAGAATCTTTACAGAAACTATGTAATACGATTACAAAATTGTGTAACACTGAACTACACTGCCATATTACAACATTGACGAATAAACAAAACTAAAGTACTCACGGAAATGAAAAAAACCTGTTTTTCTCAATTTAAAAATCGACACAAAGTGTTACATAGCTGTAAATACGAAATACCAAAACAACTCGAAAAGTACTAGTCTGGATTTGCTAGTTTGATCTCAGTGAACAATACAAAATGTACTTTACAGGAGGTAATTTGTCGGCACTTTCAACATTCAAAAATAAAACTAAGTCCAAATTGACATAACAGAAACAGACTATATGGGCATTATGCACCTGTTCTCACCTGTCGTCAAGATGTCATAGGTCACCTTATGCCCTGTTTCACAATAGTCTGTTTTATTCACATTTTTACACACTTTTACGTGTAAAAAGGCATAAAAACATTTGATACGCTGTATTTGTGCCACGGCCCAATTAGTACTAATTTAGTTGTTTGAATATTTACATATTTTGTATATTAACTGCATTTATTTAAGATCTGAGGTCGAAAAAACAGGTTTTTTTCATTTCCGTGAGTACTTTAGTCCCGACCGTTTCCTACGGAAAATAAGCAATAAATAAGTAATAAAAGAAAAGTCACAAGTTTTGTTCCTAGGGATTATCTCGCTTTTCCGGTCTGGAACGTTACCACAGCAGGTGTTAGGGAAGCGAGAAGGCCCCTACAAATCTAATATTAACTATATAGATCTGAATAAGAGGGACACACCCCTTTCCATATTGATAAAAAAATATCTGTCCAAAGCTGAATCGATTGCACTATAACAACTTTTACATGACCATGTGTTTATGAATCACTATTCAATAGTTTTGATACCATGTGCTCGCGAAAAGGTGCGCTCGCTGGCCCGAAACATATTTTTTGTCACTGATGCGTCAGATTTGGAAAGGTCCTCCACATGTCAACCATTAAACTTTTTGAAAGTTTTGCTGAGGCCTTGAATGTAAAACAACTTTTGAGTCGTGTGATGCTCAATAAAATCTTCGAAGAAAGAATTTGCTGGAATGTTCCTAAAGGTATATGAAATGTAGACACCAATACTGAAGCTGCTCGAATACTGCTCGACTTAGAGGAATTTTGACTATTGGAAAGCTGAAGTCATCCCTCTTTTCATACAGCCTTGCACAATGGCACCCATGGGATACCTACTTCAATAAAGTGGACACTCAAAGAGGAAGTCACAATCCAATCCGATCAATATATTCTGTGTGATATTCTGTATGGCCAATTGAAATTAAAGACAGTCGATTGAAATACGATTACGTTTTCAATGAGTCAGCAGTGGTTCATATGTTGATGTGTGTGTCTCACGAACAAGAACGATGCTGCAGCTTGTCGCATCCTTTGTGGCGATAAACCTTCTACAACAGGGTCTGACGCCGTCCTTTTCTCCCTGTCTCTTACACTGTGCCTCCACTTGCCTCGCTGATGCATCATGCTCCTCTTTCTTTTATCAACGACAACATCAGCGATGTTACATCAGTAATCTTGTCTACACCAGGACGTCATCAGCGATGATAAACGTCACCGGAGTGATGTACTATTCTTGGATACATCGTGAGTACCATTCAACAAACGATGATTATGATGATGGTGATGATAATGCTGTAAATATTGCGTGAGGTTGCGTCTCTTGGGCACGCTAGAAACATATGGTTGTGGGTTCGAATCCCGGTTCGCCCCGTTTATGTTTCTAGGTTTGTCAGCACCATACCATAAACGTCTGAGACCTGCATCACTTTGGGCTTTCCTCCCACATTAAGCTAACACGTTGTGATATTACTGGAATACTGTTAAAAACGGTGTTATACCCAACGTACATTCCTTAGTGACCAAAGTGTTAGTAATTATGCCTTTATCATCTTCCCGTTTAGAGTAATAAGCAAAGATAATAACAATACATAAAATATTATATATATATATGTGCACCTAGCAATAAAAAAAGATATTACAAACATACAATTTGCAAGACAACCCTTAAAATTATAAGGGTTTAAATTGATATGGTTGCATCTAGCTTAAGGATGTTGCTCGTGTCATTGCGAGAAGTGTGGTTTGCACATCAATGTCAATAGAACAAAGATATTGGTATTCAGTTGTGAGTGAGTGAGTTGGGTTTAACGCCGCTTTTAACAGTATTCCAGTTATATCACGGCGTGTCAGCTTAATGCGGGAGGAAAGCCCGAAGTGATGCAGGTCTCAGACGTTTACGGCTTCGGTGAAACCCACGAGTACGGGTGTGGTGCTGACAAACCTAGAAACATAATTTGGGAGAACCGGGATTCGAACCCATAATCATAGGTTTCTGGCGTGCCCAAGGGACGCAACTCTGCACAGCGAATCGCGGCGCCTTAGACGACTGGGCCACCCGTGCCCCCTGGTATTCAGTAAATCAGTAAAAGTCGAAACCTATTTAAAAGGAAGAGTGAGCCCAATAGGGAGAACAATAAGAGATGGTTCGTTAGTTCAACTATCTAGGGAACACATTCACTCACATTGGCATCTTCTTCTTGTTCTAAAATTCTTGAAGGTACAGTTTTAAAAGCTGTATATGTGTTAAGTCTTTGAATGGCATTAAGAAGTGATACACATAAGAGATTAAATTTATGTGTTTCTCATCCTACAGAAGTTGACATCCATGCATAAATTCTCTCGCTGAATGTGTTATTATAACAGATTAAGACCAGTTATTTCTAGCCCCAAAACAGGTTGTCAACTGTTTGACATTTTTTAAAAACTTTTACAATGTTATGGACGTGAAGTCTTGGCTGTTGTTAAAGCGCCGGACATTGAATTGCAAATGTCAACCTGCAGTTTTGCAATTCTTTTTTTAGTCTTCTTATGCAGGCGTATACGGCGAACTAGGGCGGTACCCTATCATTATTTTACGATATGTCAGAATTATACAATTTATGGTTTAATTATTAAATACTAATTGGCATTATCCTACAACATATCATTGCAGAACTGTGAAATGGGTGTTACAAATTCGGCTTTCCATGTGAAGAATATTCTTAGTACAACTGTTTTTTATACATATGGATAGTCCTTTCCATCTCTAATGCTAGTTTGTGTATGGTTACAACAGTAAAAAACCAACTTTTTTAGTATATTTTAGTTAATTTTGACTTTGAAATGTACTTTAGAAAATATTTGACAATGATTAGAATTTCTTGTCATCAGCTAAACATTTAAACAGGTCGTTACAACAAAATTGTACTATATTGTATATATTGTGATTAATGTTATCAGCAATCTGTAGACGCATCCTAAATACAATTTTAGTAGAGTTGAGTACATGAAGAAATGTTACAGTGAGACCGCCTCATCTATTTCACCCCTGAATTCCACGACAGTGATTCATGTTTATTTCTGTAGATTTCGCTGAGATTAATATATGAACATGGGATCGTCAGCTGATTTACAAACATTGATATTGTGTTATTCCTGATGAATATCCTGTTGAAAGGCATCAGTCCCCACTGTCGATACCACCAACACCAAGCAGACATTCCTACTGTTTACTTCAGGAAACAGCTGAATGGCTTTCCAGTAGTTTTTAGACTATAACCCGAGAGGTATGTTGATAAAGACTTTGTTCGCCAAAGCGGTCCTGAATAAGTATAGCAGATCTGAAGAAGGGGTTATTTCATGTACGTGGAGCTGTATTAGCAAAGGTTTTATGTCCATATCCCTTGGACCTCACTCTTCGGATGTTAAAGAGTAGCTGATTTTCGGATCTCAGTGAGTGTGATAGTGTGTATATTAGGGGCGTCACGATAAATCGAAATATCGATATATTGCTATTGGTAAGCACTTAAAGTCAATAAATCGATTGTCAAATCAGTTTCCGATCAAAAGTATCGATTTCAGTTAGAAATATCGATAGTGTCGATTGTATTTACCATATCATACGATTGAGTCAAATGCTCTTCAAATTTGATTTTCTTTTGATCATGAGTGTTAGTAATGTACACATGATAATGTGGAAGTTTCTTTTTCTTAAATTATTAGGGTAAAAAAACCCCAAATCATTCATATCTCATTCTGTACTTGTTATTTGTTGTTATGGTTATTACATTCAAAGGAAACTTCAGTTCCAAGGTTTAATTCAACTCTAATGATACACTGAAAACCATCGATATTTATCGCAATAGTTGCTTGCAATATCAATAGTTATCGCAATAGTTTCTTTCAATATTAATAGTCATCGCAATAGTGATTTCCAGACCAATAGTCACCCCTAGCACTGTATACCACCAGGAGATCAGACAAGTAAGGCGGGGCGTCCTGTTGATAGTATTTGTGGGCTAGGCTAGTATGTTGTATAGTTTTGGAAGCTTCATGAGGATTGATGGAATATGATCCAATTTCTTGTTTTTCACGACTGTTCTCGCAGCAGTGTCATAGATGATTTGCAGATGTTGAAGGTGACACTTGGATATGTTGACTAGCCAGGAGGTACTGTAGCTGGAGTCTGCGATGACAGATGACATACATGTAACTTTGACTACAGGTCACGAATCACATACGACCAGATCTTTCCAATGATCCTCAGATGGTATCAGATGGACATTTTCAGACAATCTTGATTGGCCACGCACTGGTCTTCATCTAATAAACAGAACATGAACGTTATTCCACAGACTACTAGAAGCGGGATAAGGGGTATATGGGATGAGGATGTGATAATTATCTACATGTACATAGTATTCAATGATTGATGGACAGGTACATTATGTACACATGTATAAAATATGTTTTTTGAGGAGGACGGAGATCATTCAATCCGACTCTATTCTGTTGAATAGGTTGCGCATTTTAAGCATATTTGGATGTTTGTAATAATAGGGTGAGAGATATATGCTTACGGGTGCTACTGATTCAAACACTGGACAGAAGAACATATAGTGGTTAAAACATCTACATTTCAATACAGTACAACATTTTCTGTTTTTCAGAGACAAAATATACGGTTCTAAAGATAATTAGTCTTTAATAAATGTATATAAGGCCACATATGATGATTTCGTTCAATCAGACACCGCCATAAATTTGTTGATTAATGTAATAAGTTTTGACTTAAGATCGTCTTTTCCGGGTATAATTATAACTGAGACCCTTTCAAAGAAAACATGTTTAACAAATTCTATCCATTTACAAAGTTGTGGTAATGTGTATACAATCAACTTTTGAACTTTCACCACGTAAAAGCTTAAGCTCAGAAACACAGTATAAGTTTTTTAAATGTATATCTTAAGAGTTTGTCTCCAAATTCATCATAGATGACATAATTTGGCGTGCTACAGGGAAGCAACACATTCTAGAAATCTCAACGCATTTTTTTCTAGATATTGAGTATTTTGAAATTCCTAAAATTACAAACCTACATAAGAAAAGTCACAAACGTGCATTCAAACAAATCAACTGAAAAGATATTTAAGTGGCAAGTTATGGCGAGACCTTGTCATAAAACGCAAACCATGATTGGTATTTTTTTTCTCGCAAGCCGTGTTAAGTAGAAAACTGTTGTTCTATACTACTTTCTATTGCCATCAAAGTTCAATATAGTAAACTATGTCTTTAACGAGCACGCTTATAACGAACTGTCCTAGTTAACTTAACTTATTTTTTAGTCCCGGCCATTTGTTGTATATAAGCTGTATACATACTTATAACGAACTACGGTTATCACGAACTAAAATTAGTGATCCCTTTGAGTTCGTTATAACCGCAGTTTACTGTATTTCGGTTATAGAAACATTGATGCTGAGACGCATGTGAAAATTACAATAAAAAATGTATATTTCTTAAGCATTTAGATGAAGTAAAAGTTAATTTGATGTACTGACAAAACCCTTTTGTTCACCTGTGCACCTTATTTTTGATTTTAGGAGTATTAAATAATTTAATGTGAACTTGTGATCTGCCTTTGAAAAGCCTTTGCGAAAACCGACTTGTGTTTTGTAACCGGATATTGATTATTTCAATTAACACGTGTAGACCACGCGTTTAGAATAGATGTGAAAGGTTTACCAATGCAGCTTAGCAGTGTGATTGCTCAGTGATGTACTGGTTCCTAAGAATCTCCTAATCTTTTTATAAATATGTTTGATAATGCAAGTAGCCTTATAAATACGTTTCATAATGCTAGTAGCTAGTGGATTTTCAGAAACAATGCCAAAACAAGTGACTCGTGTGACATGTTCAAACTTTTCATATCGATCTTTTCTAATCTCTTACAAACCTTTTATGAAAATATAAACTGATTCAGTGATGCACAAGCTGAATTCAGAAACGACTATACATTTGTTTATCCCTTATATACATCTAGCTTTCTGTAGCAACGATGGTCGCTTCCGTGTTGAAGCTTGCTATAGACTAAAGAGACAGGAAGACGTATTCTGGAAGTAACAATGAAGCAAAGAGGACTTAATGGATTTCAACTTCCTTATTCTTTCATCTATTCTTTCGGCTTCTCGGTGCAGATCCTGGTACTTTTATCGAGCACTTTGTATCAGTCAACATTGCCATAGTGGTAACCATTGCTTCCAGAGTTGTACAAGTAGCCTCATACCACGCCGCTTGAATTGTGTCAACTTTGTATTGTGCTTGAATTGTTGAAGCCTGCCCAACTGGCTGCTTCCATAGATATAGCTTTCTACCCGTCTGTATTCTGTACTTTTGGGATCATTATGGATGCTGTCGAAGAATATACCACAAATGGGCCAAATGAGAAGAGGAACCTGTCTTTCAGAGTGGGTTAAGTCAGTGCGTGATGTTGTCATTCGTAGAATGCAGAAACTTAAAAAGAGGAAACGGAATTGGAAGAAACCTGTTCTTTCCCAGCCAGCTGTCATCCAAAGTCTGGCTGCCCTGCATGAAAAGTTTGTAGTTGTTCCCACTGACAAGGCCTCAAATAGCATAACCATTTTATGTAAACACCACTACATTAATTTTATCAAAGAACTTATAGGTATAAATGACATTATGATATCAAATAATGCCACATATAAGGACAGTATATTGCCAGAGGAATAAATCTGCCAAAACCATAAATCAGTACTGTCAACTTTTGATTTGACTCTAAAACCTGAAGACAAGATTCCAAAGCTGCATAAAATCCGTACAAAGAGAGAGTTATATTGCTGGGTCAAGTAAATGTACCACCAAATCCCGGTCTCAAAGACTAACCATCATCCTTAATACAATCAGAAAGGACTTTCTTTATATTCACTGGAAGTATTTGAGACACGTGGAATTGACATAATGTGGATTCTCAAAAACCCAAAGGATTTGCTTGACGTTTTGCAATACCAGTAAAGAACCAGGTTCCATTCTGTCAAAACATTTGATTTTTCAACTTTGTACACCACTATCCCCAATGACAAACTTAAGGAAAAACTTCATTCATTGACCCAGGGGGCGTTTGTTACAAAACGTCGTGAACACAGATACAGCTACGTATCTATATTTAGCGGTTCAGAACAATTTGTGAAAAATGATAGCAAATGCCATCTGATGTTTACTAAGACAACAATATGTGAAAGGCTTCACTTCCTCACTGATAACATCTATATATGTAAAAAATAGGAGTATCTATCTTTAGAGATTCACATTAATTTGTCAAAAATGGACGCAAATGACATCTGAAATTTACTGAGAAAACAATATGTGAAAAGCTTCACTTCTTCATTGATAACATCTATGTAATATTTGGGCTTAAGACATTTAGGCAAGAAGCAGTTGTGCTCCCCTTCTTTGGATCTGTTTCTTTATACATATGAATCGGAATTTCTATTCGGATTGGCAAAGTTTTAACATGGTAATCTGGCAAAGAAGTTTAACATAAGCTTCAGGCATGTCGATGGTCTGATATCGTTCAATAACAATCAAATAGCCAATTCCCTTCCCTTAATTTACCCACCTGAACTAGAAATGAAGGCGACCAGTGAGACCGCCTCATCTGTTTCATATCAAGATGTATGCATAAAGATTCAGAGTGACAAAACACTCTCAACAAGTCTGTATGACAAGAGGGATGACTTCAACTTTCCAATGGTCAACTCCCCCTTCATGTCGATCAATATTCAAGCAGCTACAGCCTTTGGTGTTTATATTTCACAACGTTTGAGATACAATCGAGCATGCTCTTTCAAAGAGGGTTATACGACTCTTGCTCAGAAGTTGTTTGATCAAGGTTACAACATTCAAGGCCTCAGTCAAGCTTTCAAAACGTTTTATGGTAGATATATGGATGACATTCCCGAATCTGACGCATCAGTGACAAAAATGATGTCTGATGCCATTCCCTATTTTGACTTGTACCATATGCTCCCGTGTTTTTCAGCTGAACAATTGACTTGCCTTTGCACGGGTTTGTGACGGGTGCCACTGGTGGAGCTCACCTTTCCGCGAACTCCTGGTATCATTGCTATTTGATAGTGGTTCATATACACATGCTTATGATATAGTCGGAATCGTACTATCGACTCTGCTTTTATGCAGATATGTCTATTGGACATGGAGAGGGTTTTGTCGCTTTATTATTATTTTTATTATTATTATAACCTCCATGGCTACACTGGTTGTACGTTGCTACCTTTGATGCTTCCATTATTTTGTCCCACCCAAATGACGTTTTGCGCCGGATGTAGAAACTTGTCCCGTCCGAAGCGTTTCGATTCCAGAGCATAATTCCTAGACGGTTCATCATGAGGTGAAACTTTGTATTCGCATCAGGCATGTACTGAACCGGTTCATTTTGGTGGTAAGAAAGTTTATATTTGCTGAATTACCAAGGCAAGGCAATCAATTCGACCTTGGTTCTAATGAGGCTAGGGTTCGTTTGCGGAGCATTAACTCATAAACTGTTAAATATTTATTTATGAAACTTTGCATACACATCGGGCAAATGCTGAAATGCTGCCTGTGTGGTCATCAAGAATTCAACAGTTTATACTTTTCGATTTTCAAGGAAGCAAGTTGGAATTTGGTTCGAATGAAGGAAGAATATGTTTGTGGACGATAACCGTTCAACATTACATCATGGAACGCATTAGAAAAAAGCTGTGTAGGTAACTTCTGCTGTTCAGGAATGTGTTTATGTTTGCGGTGCCAAGACAGAAAGATTGACTTAGGCCGATCTACAGTCCAGGGTATATGTCATATACCATTAATTCAGCATCGATTATTTACAGACCGCCGCCATATATATGGAATATTGCTGTTTGCGGCGTAAAACAACAAACAAACAAACATTGGGGATATTGCTCGTAATATCACCGGATATAGTCAGGTCCAGACCTTTACATGGCAATAAATTATATATTTGAAGGAAAGCTAAGTCAACAAAGCGACATGTTTTGGTGTCAAGTAAAGAAAATAAAAACAAATTCAACATTTCTGCTACAGCTTTATTTATTTGTTTCAGCTGATTGTCCTCGTGATCACATCTTCTCCCGAGGAGCCCATCTGTGTATCAAAATTGGCGTGGGAAGTGACTGGCAAACAGCAAACGCCACATGCAATGATAGTGGGGAGAGACTGGTCAAGATAGACACAGACGCGAAACAGAAGCAGATGGCCTACATGACCTCCGAACTGGGTGAGTTCATGCGTCATTCGTGACCACTCGTGCCATTCCGGGAGAAACCGAATATCGACTCTTGCCTCTCTTGTGGCCATGTCATCAACTTGGTTCCGTCCAACAAAACAAAAACTTTATTGCCTTTTCGGAAAAAAACTCAACTTGTTTTACCGTTTCAGCCACTGCTTGTTTCTAATATAATGACGTTGCCAATTACAATCATTTGATATCTGGTTTTGTGATAGTCACGTTGGTACATTTCTTGATACAAACTATATATATAATGAAACTAATTACTAAGGAGGGATTGACCAAAGTACTTGTAATCAGTGGAGCATTGTGAGGGATGATTTGTCTTTTTGTCACATAGGGGGCCAGTCTTGAAATTTCTTCACTGGGCAAAAATGCAGAGTGTTGGAGGATTATCCATGCTTTTTGCCACTACATCTAAGCATCAAACATTGAGTTTATAAAATGAAAATGTGTATTATACACAATACAGATGACAATGCGACGTATACACATACTGTCATGAGACCCGTGAAGATTCCGGGGTAGAATACATGTAGGTCTTCAGCAGCCCATGCTTGCAGTGAAAGGAGACTATGCTTGTCGTAAGAGGCGACTAACGGGATCGGGTGGTCAGGATCGCTGACTTGGTTGATGCACGTCATCGATCCCAATTGCTTAGATCGATGCTCATGAGGTCAATCACTGGATTGTCTGGTCAAGACTCGATTATTTTCAGACCGCCGTGAAATAGCTGGAATATTTCTGAGCGCGGCGTTAAACAACAAACAAACAAACAAAACATACTGTCATGAGATGAATTATTTACCCAAGTCATCATGAGTTGACATGTAATATTTACCCCAAGGATATGAAGCATAAGATTATGTTGGAAATCATTCTAAATTTTGCAAAATCGAAGTATAAAATATACACCAGACGAGTAAATGTTGTTAACGCCGCTGTTAGCTATACTATTACAGCTATATCGAGTCTAGGCCAACCGAACGAGAATGCATGAGCGTCGACCCACACGGTCATCAGTCAGTCATGTTGCAGAGTATGATCCTTCCCTTTTGAGTCATCTTGCCGAGGCAAGAGAGTTAACTGACTTTAAAAGTCCAGTTTCCACCCTTGCCGAACTAGGCTGGAATTCCTGGGCTCGATCGTAGCGCCACCAGTGGCTATTACGAGTTATGTCCATTCTATGCCTCTCCCATATGGACCAATCAGATTCCACCTCTCGTATCACATGCATTTGCTTCAAACAAAATGGTGGCGCCCAATCAAGACGATCTGATCTACCATCATGACCTATTTGGTGATAAAAAAAGGTTCTTACTTCGCGAAATACATCAAATCATGTGTGAACCTTGATTAAAAACATGAAACGATTTGGAAAATATCTGTTGACAACGAATTGGTGGTGCACATGCTTTGCAAATGCTGCAATCGACCGAAATGTTTACGAACCGGATTTCGATTTCGGTGCGCGATTTTGATTGTACTATGCATAGACTTGTTAGTCCAGCCAAAATGTAACTCCATAATCCCAGCCTAGTTCGGCAAGGGTGGAAACTGGACTTTTATAGTCAGTTAACTCTCTTGCCTCGGGAAGATGATTTGAGTCGGGTGGAATGTGTTTGTATTGAACGATACACGATTGTGGGATGTTTCTAACTACGTTAACTGCCTGACAATATTGAGATCCTCCTGTGCTTGTTATACTTCATTGTTTGGTTCAGTACACATTGCACCGCCTATGTTATTATAGAACGTGGGTCTAAGGTCTCGCAATATTCATAAGCGCGTCAGGATCCACTGATCAAGGCTTCGATCCTGACTATAATTATAACTTTTCTTTTGTCAGCACGGTACCCCTGCTCATGTTTTTTTTGAAAGTGGTAAATGTTTATCGTCGTTACTTGGGTTTCCACCAACAATAATGATAACAAGTTTGGGATGAACTGAAACACGCTAGGTGTTAAACCGCACTCTCTCACCCACTCACTCATTTTAATGCATGGTAATGGATTAAAATACATTTGAAAAATTGTTTCCAGGTGGAATATGGACGGGGCTGCATCATATTGACGGCGAGTTCAGATGGCCGGACGGCTCCCTGGTTAACTATACCTGCTGGTACCCAGGGCAACCGAAGCTATCATCAGGCTGTAAGTGTGTCGTCCTCTATAATCGAGTTCCAAGAAGATGGCACAACGGATACTGTATCTATCTGCATCACACTGCGTGTGAGGTGGTGTTGTGAAAAAGAACACGAGAAAGGAGAATTACTCCAGTTTGGAATCGGAAATTAAGCAACCTTCGTCAAGAGATGATACACTTTCGTACATGTACTTTTTGTAAACATCGTCAGATGTGCTTGTAACGATAATACCAACACTGGATGGTTTAAGAAGAACCTAGAGTCATGTTAAAATGAAAATATTCATCATGTATCATATAACATATGTCAAGTCAAGGGTAATACTTAAAGCTGCTGACACGTGAGCAGGTTTGTTCACGATCACTAAAGCTTAAGAAAGCACACTTGTCCAAACGTATTTAAAACCCTTCAATTCAATCCACAGATATCTCTTTGTTTACTTAAGTAAACTTATTAACATATGAAGTTCTTGTTATTTTTAGAAATTATGATTATGAATAATAAATCTTCATATATAGCTCTAAGTAGACATTCCGGGCACCAAGCGTTCGATATATTGATTGATTGGAGTAAACAGGTTGCCAAAAGTGTATGTCCATGCTTCATGACTCACTTTGATTAATAAACAAAGTCAGAACACTCAAACACAATTTGTCATTGTCGAAACTGACTTAGCATTAAGGCATCCATATGTTGCAGTAACACTTAAAACCTTATATATCTATCTCGTTAAGGTTGTTGGATAATCTTACTGAATCTGTTACTTTAAACCAGAAAGCACAACGGACTCAGCTCTGTTTGTAACAATGTTATTAGCACTTCTAGTTTGGATTATGTTTCAGAAAACTCATTCTTACTGCATTAGAACTTTTATATCAGAAAGTACAAGAATGATAATTTCTTTTTAAATAAATCATTTCAAGTTTCAGAAGAAAACATATACCTACTGCAGTAGACCTGTAAGCGTTTGAAAACTTTCAATTTAATATGGCTGCGAAACAATCTGACCAATGACCTGAGACAAACAACAAAAGATGCTTGGCATCTGATGCTGCTTAAAGTGCCAAGTTTGTCAGTCAGATGAGCTGTTGTTCATTCTCTGTCACTGTGGACACAAATGGGATTGTCTGGAAAGGGAAAAACATGGCAAATATGAGAACCTCGCTTCCAAAATGTCACGCTTGCTTCCCATGTACCAAAGGGCGTCATGGAAAATAATAAATACGAAATTCTTTGGAAAAGGCCCGTTTACAGCCAACAAACCTGATTGTGTCCTGTTTAAAAAATCCAATGAAATCATTTATGTCATTGAATTTTCGGTCCCCTTGGACACTAATGTGATTGACAAGATTTAGGAAAAACTGGGCATATATGCGGACCTCGCTTTCGAAATGTGACGCTTGCATCGAAATAGCCAAGTTGTTCGACTCCCCATTGTTCTCTGTCCTTTAGGTTTGGTACCTCCCAATCAGTTGACATTGGGAGAGTACCCGGGTTTGCTACCAGGAAAACAGCCCGTATGACAATCTGGGTAATGCAGAAGGCTGCAGAGTTGGGGAGTCTTCAGATTCTCCGAAAAGTTCTGGGTTGGTTCGACTAGGCAGCGCTTCCTGGGAGAAGTCCCATTCGCTGTCTGGGCTGCGTACAGAGGGGGCAAGGGCCCTGAGCTGAGATGAGCCTAACCAGCCTGACTGTGCCAGGATCACCCAAACCCTCTTTGCTGCATTTGTTTTTAAATCTGTACATCTTCCGTCTCCGCTTCCCTCTGGTCCCTAGCTCTAGGTACTATCACCAGTGAAGATATTCGTCGAAGGCCAGGGATGCTTCTTGCAGTCACTGTTGATGGCTGGAGTCGATTTCGTAGGTATTGTTCGAATCCAGTTGTCTTGTCGATTATTGGTTACGCGTAAACCTGCCACTCCGAGGATGGCCTCTGACTGCATTCGTCTCTTGCCAACGTTGCCATAAACACCAAATGGTGTTTCTGTGGACGTTAAATTGTCTTGCAACATCACGTTGACTCGATCCTGCTTCAAGCATACCAATGGCTCACAGACGCTCGCTTTCGGACAGGCGCGGCATTTCGTAATGTTGAATAATTGCGTAATTTTGTTGTTTTTCAGGATCACCCAAACCCTTTTTCTATGTGGTTGTTTTCAGCACGATGCTAAACAATGCATATGGAATCACGTTAACGCACCTGTTTTATACCCATTCTTGGGTAGTGAAATGCATGGGGCTGGCATAAAAGTAAACTTTTCGATGAAATGTATGCTTTTCTGTAGCAGTTGCGTTTTTGTGACTTGATTCCATACATGTACTACAATATTGAAAACCAAACTTTACTTGTTTGAAAAGTACACTAAAATATTGGTGTCACAGGAACTTTTGTTGTTGAGTATACATGTACATGCAGATGGAAAAGCTGTTCTCGCGAATGACTTTGCACATGCACTCGTCATACACGTTGCTTTATTGATTTCGTGGCACTACTTTGACATTCATTGAACCGGTTGCGGCAGGTACACTCTTATCGTATTTAACCGATAATAAGTGCATGCATTTCTTTTGTGTTCTAAACTATATTCGAATTGTGATGAGATGTCCACTGTAGTCAAAATATTGATAAATAAATCAAATATCGGGGACATTTAGAATGTTCAGCCCAGGTGGCTATGAGCAACACACGGAATATCAAGTTTTCGTTGGACTGGGACCCAAGCAGTATTAGAAAAATTAACCAAAAAAATTCATACACAATTTTTTATGCATGCTACGAGTGAGTGAGTGAGTGCGTTTGGTTTAACGCCGCTTTTAACAGTATTCGAGTTATATCACGGCGTGGGAGGAAAACCCGAAGTGATGCAGGTCTCAGACGTTTACCACTTCGGTGAAACCCTCGGGCACGGGTATGGTGCTGACAAACCTAGAAACATAATCGGGGCGAACCGGGATTCGAACCCACAATCATAGGTTTCTGGCGTGCCTAAGGGACGCAACTCTGCACAGCGAATTGCGGTGCCTTAGACGACTGGGCCACCGGTGCCCCCTGGGCTGATTGGAAATACTACAATAAGGATAACCAACCAGTGAAAGGGGATTTAAATAACGGAGTTAACCATAAGCTCTAACAGAAAAGGAAATATAGTGTATAGATACACATGTATCTTATGAGAATGTTAATTTAAATTATTCTTTTGTTTGAATAATTTCACACCTACATTTGAGACTTCCTAATTTAGAATTTAAGAAAACAGTAATTTATCATTTGTATCATTAAGAAGGCCGGGTAGCCTAGTGATTAACGCGTTCGCCCGTCACGCCGAAGACCCGTGTTCGATTCCCGACATGGATTTAATGCGTCACAACCGTTGCTGTTACATTGTAATGCGTCGGAACCGTTTCTGTATTATTGTCATGCGTCGGAACCGTTACTGTGGTATTGACCGTTGCTGTATTATTGTAATACGTTACAACCGTTGCTGTATTATTGTAATACGTCAAACCTGCTCTTGTATTATTGTCACACGTCACAACCGATGCTGCATACATTATTGTAATACGTCAGAACCGTTACTGTATTATTGTAATACGTCACAACCGTTACTGCATTATTTTAATACATCGGAACCGTTGCTGTATTATTGTAATACGTTACAGCCGTTCCTGTAGTGTTGTAATGCGTCACAACCGTTGCTGTAGTATCGTAATGCGTCACAACCGTTGCTGTAGTATTATAATACGTCGGAACCGTTGCTGTAGTATCGTAATGCCTCACAACCGTTGCTGTATTATTGTAATGCGTCGGAACCGTTGCTGTAGTATTGTAATGCGTCGGAACCGTTGCTGTAATATTGTAATACGTAACAACCGTTGCTGTGGTATTGTAATACGTTACAACCGTTGCTGTAACATTGTAATACGTGACAACCGTTGCTGTATTATTGTAATACGTTACAACTGTTGCTGTATTATTGTAATACGTTACAACCGTTGCTGTATTATTGTAATGCCTCACAGCCGTTCCTGTAGTATTGTAATACGTTACAACCGTTCCTGTATTATTGTAATGCGTTGCAACCGTTCCTGTATTATTCCAATGCGTCACAACCGTTGCTGTATTATTGTAATACGTTACAACCTTAGAAGTATCATTGTGATACATCACAACCGTTGCTGTATTGTTCTGATACGTTACGAGGGCTGGTCAAAAGTTTTAAGTCTAACAAAGAAAACCAACAATTGCGAAAGTGTTTAATTATTTTTCAACATAATCTCCCTGCTTTTCAAAACACTTGGAATAGTGACAGTGAAGCTTTTCAATTCCAGTAGGGAATGGGTGTTCTGAAATCATCCTGGAATACGCATTCCTCGCCGCCTTTCTTTGACAGAATCTCTCAGGCGATGACACAAATCAGCATAGCAGGCAGGCACCAGTGATCGTCTTTTGACTTTCTAAGTAATCAACAAGAATCACACCCTGTGCATTCACAGGGGTCATAACTTTCTTCACTGATCGTAAAGACTTGGATTTCTTTGGTGCTGGAGAAGTGGTATTTGACACATGTTACATGCGGTCATGAATTTCTTGGGGAGTACTTTTCTCTAAAGTAAAAAACTTGATGACTGCTCGATTCTCGTTCCTTTCCATTTCTGTGTTCATTTGGACTCCTATCACATTCAACAGACTGTCACTATTATACAAACAGCCTCAACAGACCAAATACACTTGAAATGAACGGCTCAAACAATGTACTACATTGACTAGGTCACTTTTTATGGCCCAGATTTGAGAGTTAATCAGGCTTAGAACTATTTGCGAGGGCCTCGTACAACCGTTGCTGTATTATTGTAATGCATCACAACCTTTGAGGTACCACTGTAATACGTTCAACCATTTCTGTATAAGTCTAATACGCCATCAGTATTGGTGTCTTAGAGCAATACGCACAGTCGCCATATTCCATTTAAATGTACAAGTACTATGAATATTTATTACGTTGTAACGTTTTTATTTCGAATAAACCTTGAAGGGATTTGTTGTGCACAAGTAGACTTTATAGATGATTCTCGTATATTTTAAAACTTTAATACGATAGTACTATTGTATACGTGTTGTATTGAATATATATGAACAAGTATGTTATGACTGCGTCCGTCTGTATGCCTTCTCGTGCGATCATTGTGAATTGACGATGGTGTGTTACCTCGACGTTTCTCCTGTTGAGTCCAGAAACCTACGATTGTGGGTTCGAATCCCGGTTCGCCTCGGTTATGTTTCTAGGTTTGTGGTAAATGAAGTGGTAAACGTCTGAGACATGCATCACTTGGGGCTTTCCTCCCACAATAAGCTGACACGCCGCAATATAACTGGAATACTGTTAAAAGCGGCGTTAAACCAAACTCACTCACTCTCCTGTTGAGTCGTCAGTTTATAAAATATTTAACTGAGAATTTAACACAACAATAACCTGATAAAATCAAATTGATTTGTTTTAAAGTAAAAGGTTGTATGTGCATTCGGTGTGCAATATCTACACTTTTAGATTGTCTTTCTGATTAGGTTCATATTCCAGCTATTAACAAATTTCAAGTAAGGATTGTCATCACACCAAGCGCATATTCATTGGTCTGACACTAGTGCACGGAGTTCCGCGAACGAAGCTGATGAGGACACCTGTGGGCACGACGTTGGACTTGATTGACGTTCCACACAGGTTATTACTGTTACTTGCCTTCGGGGCTTGACAAAAATCAGTGATGCGGAAAAAAGAAAGGCGGATGTGTTTCTGTTTTGAGCCATCGCCCCACTAAAAAACTAAATATCATAAACATTGTAATACATGTACTACATATAAACCAAGACATTGTTTTAACAGGGGACAGTTGAATATTATTGAACAGATCTATAAAACATTAAACTAGTTTATTGTCATGACATGTTTTCCCTGAATTGAAAGCACACATGTAACGTCATCGCCGGAAAATAATCAGTACCTGCTGAAACAGATTTCATTGGAAATAAAAGGCTAAATAGTGATCATGGGCGGATATAGAGCGCACACCCCCCCACCCCTTTTTATTTCGAAAAAAATCTTTATTTCTGTATAAATTACCACCAAAGACAATAAATAGATCTTAATTGTGCACCCCCCTTTTAAAAAAAGCTGTATCCGCCCATGGTGATGGTGAATATATGAATGGATAACAGAAAATCAGTGATGACGCCTGGTGTTCGCAGAAGGTGAGCGTGTCCTTCTCTATCAGGTGCACCCACCACGCACACAATGTGCATAAGTAAATAGATAATTTCATCCTCCTTCAATCCTAAATTATTTTTTATCCTTTGTGCGTCACATCGCAGCATGACGCAAAAGGTGTGTCGTCTTCTCGGACACACTCGGAGCACAAATCTACAGAAACTATTACGCGTTGTGTCAAATACATTGTTGGAGCGCAGGCGTCTGAAGTGCCGCAATTTTCTGTGTGGAGTTGCCTCCCTTTGACTTGTCAGACAGTAATGATGTTGCGAGACAAGGTTCGGCGTGAATATACACTCTTCAAAGAAAAAGAAACGCAGGGAAGATTTTTAGTAAATATATTGTACCTAATATCGTCGATATATTTAATTTAATATCATAGATACAAATATGTAATTTTGGAGCTCGATAGTCACATGTTGTCGTTGTACACAGGAATTAAAAACATTTCATTGGCATGTCACATAAGGCCACAATGTTGCGCGGAACTCGTGTGTATCTCGTGTGACCGCCCCGGGCAGCAATCACGGCTCTGCACCCATCGGCACTGACTGAAAAGGTATGAATTCTGTCCTGCTGAATTTTGTTGACTTGGTTGAAGCTTGTCATCGATCCCAACTGCGTGGATCGATGCTCATGATATCAATCACTGCTTTAGCTGATCAAGACTCGATTATGTACAGACCGCCGTCATATAGCTGGAATTTTGCTGAGGGGGCGTAAAACAACCAACCAACCACGTCTGGACCAGACAATCCAGTGATTGACATCATGAGCATCAATGCGCGCACTTGGGATCGGTGACATGCATCAACCAAGTCCACACCATTGGGAGCGATGACATGCATCAACCAAGTCAGCGAGCCTGACCACCCGATCCCGTTAGTCGCCTCTTACGACAAGCATAGTCGCTTTTTACGGCAAGCAATGGTTGCTGAAGGCCTATTCTACCCCGGATCTTCACGGGTCAGAACCTAAGAATTATTTTATAAACGTTTAAAAAATAGCATTATCAACATACAGTGTCTGACACTTGAATAGAAATATTTCATCTTCTGTCTTATGGTTCCTTTTAAATCCCAGCACACCCAATCCCCGGGGGGTCGGGGATGGATGAGGGGGATATGATGGGGGATGGGGTTAGGTGTGGGTTGTGGGGTGGTGGTTGTGATGAAAAAAGAGTTACATGTATTTAGGTGGAGCGGGTCAGATAAATACGTTACAGTCCAAAGACCAACCCCACCTCTCCCATATCTCCCCACCCACCCCCTATAATAATTGTTAAGTGTCTTAGGCGCTTTTGATCATGCTTAGCAGTGTAAGTTTACTGGCCGTTACAACGAAAAGTAATGGGTTCAACTATCATATCAAGAACGAGTAAACGTTCAGGTATTTCGCCATTGACGGTTGACAAAATTCATTAAAACGGACATTAAATATATGTACAAAACCATTTTCCGAACAATAAGAATATTTTGAAATATTTCTACCACCACCAATGTCAGGGCCTTGAAGATCATGATATGACGCTCAGTGCATGTAGACACATTCCGTGTGTATGCGAGAGTGTGTGTGGTGTGTGAGAATATGTGTGGTGTGTGTAAGAGAGAGAGAGAGAGAGAGAGAGAGAGAGAAAGAGAGAGAGAGAGAGAGAGAGAGAGAGAGAGAGAGAGAGAGAATGTGTGTGTGATAGAGAGTGTATGTGTGTGTGTGTGTGTTAGAGAGAGAGCGAGTGCTCACTTTCATCACGTGAGCGAACTGCATCCTATCTGTCCATTAAATGTACAGGTGAGGTTATAGGGAGCGACATTGTTCTTTCCATCACTAGTATGCCTTCAGCAAATACTATCACCATAATATATATAGATGTAAGACATAAATGTGCCTCAGCAATTTGGGTCAAAGATTTGATCCCAGTAGGATTTAGCCAATAGCATTCTTATGCAATTGATCATACCAATAGGAAAAACACTTATAAGGGAAAGAAAGAAATGGGCCTAGTTGTAAGTTTTGTTTGTTTGTTGTCCACGCAATTGGGATCGATCACATGCATCAACAAAGACAGCGAGTCTGACCACCCGATCCCGTTAGTCGCCTTTTGCGACATAGTCGCCTTTTCCGGCAAGCATGGGTTGCTGAAGACCATTTCTAACCTAGATCTTCACGGGTCTAGTTGTCAGTAATAATAACATGTCCGATGAAATTGTCTTAATACTATTTCATGTTTTCTGTAAATACAAAATTTTGGCATCTTTTCCCTCGTCCCCAACGTCGCTACCTAAGTGTAATAATCTTGAACGCGAGGTTAAACCCCATTTTACTCTGACCCATATTCACTTTCAGGTTTCGACAAATCTTGCCATCCATTAAAACTCTTGGCAACTCCGTATTTACAAACTCCAAAGAACCCTTAATCAGTTCGTGATTGTCTGTGTTGGGTGTGGGTCTCACTTAGGATCATTATATGTGATTATTCGTTATATCCGTCTCTTCGTTAAATCCGACTTCGTAACTCAGATGTATTTGCCTTGGCTAGGAAGACAACCTGGATTATTCCTCACGACACTTTGTGACGGAATTCAACCATTTCTACACAGTGGAAACAAATACGTCCAGAACATATAACTGCATTTATTACAAATGTTCAATATACCAAATATGACAAATTTTCAACTGGGTTCATTTCGCCGGAAATATCTGTCTTGACACGGCCTCCTTGAGTCTCAGAGGCTCAGAGGCTTAATATTGATCCCAAGCTACCAGACACGGCTGCAACAAAAATAATATGATATGAAGACTTCTCGAATAAAAAAATAAATATCATTCTCTGATGCTAAGCTGACACAATGTCATCGTTTTGGTTTACCTTTGTGAAAATGATATATAATGGGTTTATTTTTAATTACCCGACTGTTCTATCTGTGAACGATTAGATATATAGCTCTCAGTCACTTTTGCTCTGAAAGGAGGAGTCTGCAATTGGTTTGGAACCCATTTCTTCTCAGGACATCAAGTAGACAAATTATTTTGGTGTAAAACCTGAGGTCAAATTCATTTGTCCCAGTGTATGCTGAAGTAATCAATTTTAAAATCCAGATATTGATTTCCATGTTAATACAGTATGGACAAAGACGTCATTAATTTTGTTTAGTTGTCCTGATTAGATTATGGACACGAAAGGTAAAGTGGGATAGATTGGTCAGGCTATCTGATATTGATGACAGCAAGTCATCGGTCCCGATCGTGTCGGCGTTGCTAATGCCTTCAGTTTCTGGTTTGTCTAGTCTCAAATATTTACAGACATCTGCAAACTTGATCATTTCTATAGTTCGTCAATTAATGTTCAGCTAATTTTACCCATGTTCAGTGGATACCGTTCAGGGAAGTGTTCGTTCTCCCGTTGTCAACTTGTCTCTTTATCTTATCTCACATCAGATCTTGATTTGATTTTACCAACCTTCTATGACCATAACATTTACAGCGATATATACAATGTTTATTCCTAATGCAGGATATTTACCATCCCCAAACACACTCGCGTGATAACCTCTATATATCAGGCCTAGCAGTTGTACCAGAAAGTAAAGTCATATGATAAATCGGCGTGTAGTTTTTTTAGAATTTATAACTAAAAATATTATTGGTTGACTCATGTTATGCTACATGGACAGTTTTGTTTGTTGTTTAACGCCGCACTCAGCAGTATTCCAGCTATATGAAGGCGGTCTGTAAATAATCGAGTCTGAACCAGACTATCCAGTGATTGACATCATGAGCGTCGATCCAAGCAATTGGGGTCTGATGACATGCATCAGTCAAGTCAGCGAGCCCACCCGATCCCGTTAGTCGAGAGAGTTGGGGATTTTACGTGCGCTTTCCGACATAATGCGTATTTCTCACACGGAATACTTAAAATTTAACCACATTTTAACCAACAAATTAGGCCATGAACTGGAGCCTGTAGAAAGGGAATCAGACTCTTATCAGGCCAATGTGCGCTCAGCTTTAATTACATCGGCAATATTGCACATGCAACAGGAGCCATTGCCCCTCCGGCCACCGAATGGCCACTATTTCTTTAACGTCAGTCATTTGACACAGCGGACATACATGTACGTGTTTACGGTTGATGGAGGAGGGTGGTGTATACAAGCCCGTGAGGTCTTGACAATGTAAGTACTACCCGCAATATATACATGTTATAGAGACCTTGAACACATAAGGGGCGGTCGGGTAGCCTAGTGGTTAAAGCGTTCGCTCGTCGCGCCGAACACCCGGGTTCGATTCCCGACATGGGTACAATGTGTGAAGCACATTTCTGGTGTCCCCCGCCGTGATATTGCATGAATATTGCTAAAAGCGGCGTAAAACCATACTCACTCACTCACTCACTTGAACACATAATGCCATTTAGAAAGTGGACAAATGAAACAAATGTTATAGTTGGGATAACACTTTCATTATTGTGGAAGCCTCGGTGGTTGAGTGGGTTAGAACGCTGACTTGGCTGGCGATAAGGAGCCTCACTCTGGCATTGGGGGTTCGAATCCCGGACGGGACTCAACCCAAAAATGTAGCAGAATCTGTAATTTTCAAAGAAAGTGTAATCCCAGCATAAGTTACGTTAAAGAGATCTTGATTTGTTTGTTTCAGTTTTTGCTTGAGTAAAGATATTCATTTCGTTTTGTTTGAAATAGTTTTTACAATGAAAATAACCCTTGTCAAGTTGTTGAATGCTCACCTTTCATTATATAATAACGATATGTATCCGTATGAAATAGAGAAAGGTGTAGAGATGTTTCGCTGCAAGAACACAAATTAATTTACTCGTTTAATAAAGAGATTTCCAGGTTGCCGTGCTCGTGGGTTTCACCGAAGTGGGAAACGTCTGAGACCTGCATCACTTCGGGCTTTCCTCCCACATTAAGCTGACACGCCGTGATATAACTGGAATACTGTTAAAAGCGGCGTTAAACCAAACTCATTCACTCACTCATAAAGAGAAACAAATATACGTATTGCTAAATAACAAACACAACACACAACACAAGAAACAAAACGCGGAACAAAACCCTCAATAGAACACATATGAGCATTGTCATACGGATTAGCAATAACTTGTTTACTTTGAAATTTGATTAATAGTTGACGATATCCTTGTACATGTGTATTTGTAGACTGAAGACAATCCTGTCATTAGTTATCCACGGAAAAGGTATCTGAAGGTTTAATCGAATATTATACCAGACTATGAGCATGGATATCATTTTCACCATCATCATTTTATAATTATATTTCAAGGGACTTTTTGTGGTTGGTATAAGGGACTTATGAGGAGCTAATGGAAAGGCAAATGCCAGAGAAGTTTGATTGGTTGGTTTGTTGGTTTGTTGTTTTACGCCGCACTCAGCAATGTTCCAGCTTTATGACGGCGGTCTGTAAATAATCGAGTCTGGACCAGACAATACAGTGATTGGCATCATGAGCATCTATCCACGCAATTGGGATCGATGACCTGCATCAACCAAGTCAGCGAGCCTGACCACCCGATCCCGTTAGTCGCCTCTTACGACAAGCATAGTCGCTTTTTACGGCAAGCAATGGTTGCTGAAGGCCTATTCTACCCCGGATCTTCACGGGTCAGAACCTAAGAATTATTTTATAAACGTTTAAAAAATAGCATTATCAACATACAGTGTCTGACACTTGAATAGAAATATTTCATCTTCTGTCTTATGGTTCCTTTTAAATCCCAGCACACCCAATCCCCGGGGGGTCGGGGATGGATGAGGGGGATATGATGGGGGATGGGGTTAGGTGTGGGTTGTGGGGTGGTGGTTGTGATGAAAAAAGAGTTACATGTATTTAGGTGGAGCGGGTCAGATAAATACGTTACAGTCCAAAGACCAACCCCACCTCTCCCATATCTCCCCACCCACCCCCTATAATAATTGTTAAGTGTCTTAGGCGCTTTTGATCATGCTTAGCAGTGTAAGTTTACTGGCCGTTACAACGAAAAGTAATGGGTTCAACTATCATATCAAGAACGAGTAAACGTTCAGGTATTTCGCCATTGACGGTTGACAAAATTCATTAAAACGGACATAAAATATATGTACAAAACCATTTTCCGAACAATAAGAATATTTTGAAATATTTCTACCACCACCAATGTCAGAGCCTTGAAGATCATGATATGACGCTCAGTGCATGTAGACACATTCCGTGTGTATGCGAGAGTGTGTGTGGTGTGTGAGAATATGTGTGGTGTGTGTAAGAGAGAGAGAGAGAGAGAGAGAGAAAGAGAGAGAGAGAGAGAGAGAGAGAGAGAGAGAGATAGAGAGAATGTGTGTGTGATAGAGAGTGTATGTGTGTGTGTGTTAGAGAGAGAGCGAGTGCTCACTTTCATCACGTGAGCGAACTGCATCCTATCTGTCCATTAAATGTACAGGTGAGGTTATAGGGAGCGACATTGTTCTTTCCATCACTAGTATGCCTTCAGCAAATACTATCACCATAATATATATAGATGTAAGACATAAATGTGCCTCAGCAATTTGGGTCAAAGATTTGATCCCAGTAAGATTTAGCCAATAGCATTCTTATGCAATTGATCATACCAATAGGAAAAACACTTATAAGGGAAAGAAAGAAATGGGCCTAGTTGTAAGTTTTGTTTGTTTGTTGTCCACGCAATTGGGATCGATCACATGCATCAACAAAGACAGCGAGTCTGACCACCCGATCCCGTTAGTCGCCTTTTGCGACATAGTCGCCTTTTCCGGCAAGCATGGGTTGCTGAAGACCATTTCTAACCTAGATCTTCACGGGTCTAGTTGTCAGTAATAATAACATGTCCGATGAAATTGTCTTAATACTATTTCATGTTTTCTGTAAATACAAAATTTTGGCATCTTTTCCCTCGTCCCCAACGTCGCTACCTAAGTGTAATAATCTTGAACGCGAGGTTAAACCCCATTTTACTCTGACCCATATTCACTTTCAGGTTTCGACAAATCTTGCCATCCATTAAAACTCTTGGCAACTCCGTATTTACAAACTCCAAAGAACCCTTAATCAGTTCGTGATTGTCTGTGTTGGGTGTGGGTCTCACTTAGGATCATTATATGTGATTATTCGTTATATCCGTCTCTTCGTTAAATCCGACTTCGTAACTCAGATGTATTTGCCTTGGCTAGGAAGACAACCTGGATTATTCCTCACGACACTTTGTGACGGAATTCAACCATTTCTACACAGTGGAAACAAATACGTCCAGAACATATAACTGCATTTATTACAAATGTTCAATATACCAAATATGACAAATTTTCAACTGGGTTCATTTCGCCGGAAATATCTGTCTTGACACGGCCTCCTTGAGTCTCAGAGGCTCAGAGGCTTAATATTGATCCCAAGCTACCAGACACGGCTGCAACAAAAATAATATGATATGAAGACTTCTCGAATAAAAAAATAAATATCATTCTCTGATACTAAGCTGACACAATGTCATCGTTTTGGTTTACCTTTGTGAAAATGATATATAATGGGTTTATTTTTAATTACCCGACTGTTCTATCTGTGAACGATTAGATATATAGCTCTCAGTCACTTTTGCTCTGAAAGGAGGAGTCTGCAATTGGTTTGGAAGCCATTTCTTCTCAGGACATCAAGTAGACAAATTATTTTGGTGTAAAACCTGAGGTCAAATTCATTTGTCCCAGTGTATGCTGAAGTAATCAATTTTAAAATCCAGATATTGATTTTCATGTTAATACAGTATGGACAAAGACGTCATTAATTTTGTTTAGTTGTCCTGATTAGATTATGGACACGAAAGGTAAAGTGGGATAGATTGGTCAGGCTATCTGATATTGATGACAGCAAGTCATCGGTCCCGATCGTGTCGGCGTTGCTAATGCCTTCAGTTTCTGGTTTGTCTAGTCTCAAATATTTACAGACATCTGCAAACTTGATCATTTCTATAGTTCGTCAATTAATGTTCAGCTAATTTTACCCATGTTCAGTGGATACCGTTCAGGGAAGTGTTCGTTCTCCCGTTGTCAACTTGTCTCTTTATCTTATCTCACATCAGATCTTGATTTGATTTTACCAACCTTCTATGACCATAACATTTACAGCGATATATACAATGTTTATTCCTAATGCAGGATATTTACCATCCCCAAACACACTCGCATGATAACCTCTATATATCAGGCCTAGCAGTTGTACCAGAAAGTAAAGTCATATGATAAATCGGCGTGTAGTTTTTTTAGAATTTATAACTAAAAATATTATTGGTTGACTCATGTTATGCTACATGGACAGTTTTGTTTGTTGTTCAACGCCGCACTCAGCAGTATTCCAGCTATATAAAGGCAGTCTGTAAATAATCGAGTCTGAACCAGACTATCCAGTGATTGACATCATGAGCGTCGATCCAAGCAATTGGGGTCTGATGACATGCATCAGTCAAGTCAGCGAGCCCACCCGATCCCGTTAGTCGAGAGAGTTGGGGATTTTACGTGCGCTTTCCGACATAATGCGTATTTCTCACACGGAATACTTAAAATTTAACCACATTTTAACCAACAAATTAGGCCATGAACTGGAGCCTGTAGAAAGGGAATCAGACTCTTATCAGGCCAATGTGCGCTCAGCTTTAATTACATCGGCAATATTGCACATGCAACAGGAGCCATTGCCCCTCCGGCCACCGAATGGCCACTATTTCTTTAACGTCAGTCATTTGACACAGCGGACATACATGTACGTGTTTACGGTTGATGGAGGAGGGTGGTGTATACAAGCCCGTGAGGTCTTGACAATGTAAGTACTACCCGCAATATATACATGTTATAGAGACCTTGAACACATAAGGGGCGGTCGGGTAGCCTAGTGGTTAAAGCGTTCGCTCGTCGCGCCGAACACCCGGGTTCGATTCCCGACATGGGTACAATGTGTGAAGCACATTTCTGGTGTCCCCCGCCGTGATATTGCATGAATATTGCTAAAAGCGGCGTAAAACCATACTCACTCACTCACTCACTTGAACACATAATGCCATTTAGAAAGTGGACAAATGAAACAAATGTTATAGATGGGATAACACTTTCATTATTGTGGAAGCCTCGGTGGTTGAGTGGGTTAGAACGCTGACTTGGCTGGCGATAAGGAGCCTCACTCTGGCATTGGGGGTTCGAATCCCGGACGGGACTCAACCCAAAAATGTAGCAGAATCTGTAATTTTCAAAGAAAGTGTAATCCCAGCATAAGTTACGTTAAAGAGATCTTGATTTGTTTGTTTCAGTTTTTGCTTGAGTAAAGATATTCATTTCGTTTTGTTTGAAATAGTTTTTACAATGAAAATAACCCTTGTCAAGTTGTTGAATGCTCACCTTTCATTATATAATAACGATATGTATCCGTATGAAATAGAGAAAGGTGTAGAGATGTTTCGCTGCAAGAACACAAATTAATTTACTCGTTTAATAAAGAGATTTCCAGGTTGCCGTGCTCGTGGGTTTCACCGAAGTGGGAAACGTCTGAGACCTGCATCACTTCGGGCTTTCCTCCCACATTAAGCTGACACGCCGTGATATAACTGGAATACTGTTAAAAGCGGCGTTAAACCAAACTCATTCACTCACTCATAAAGAGAAACAAATATACGTATTGCTAAATAACAAACACAACACACAACACAAGAAACAAAACGCGGAACAAAACCCTCAATAGAACACATATGAGCATTGTCATACGGATTAGCAATAACTTGTTTACTTTGAAATTTGATTAATAGTTGACGATATCCTTGTACATGTGTATTTGTAGACTGAAGACAATCCTGTCATTAGTTATCCACGGAAAAGGTATCTGAAGGTTTAATCGAATATTATACCAGACTATGAGCATGGATATCATTTTCACCATCATCATTTTATAATTATATTTCAAGGGACTTTTTGTGGTTGGTATAAGGGACTTATGAGGAGCTAATGGAAAGGCAAATGCCAGAGAAGTTTGATTGGTTGGTTTGTTGGTTTGTTGTTTTACGCCGCACTCAGCAATGTTCCAGCTTTATGACGGCGGTCTGTAAATAATCGAGTCTGGACCAGACAATACAGTGATTGGCATCATGAGCATCTATCCACGCAATTGGGATCGATGACCTGCATCAACCAAGTCAGCGAGCCTGACCACATGATCCCGTTAGTCGCCTTTTACGACAAGCATGGGTTGCTGAGACCTATTCTACCCCGGATCTTCACGGGTCAGAGAAGTGTGAAGTTAGATAGACATACTATTCCTAAACGCAAATAGCACCATCCCAAGGGTTTCAACAAAGTGGAAGACATCCTGCATCACTTTGCTATTGGCCGTTTACACTTCACTATTGTCCGATTTGACTTTGCTATTGTCCGATTTGACTTTACTATTGGCCGATTTGACTTTGCTATTGGCCGACTAGACTTTCCTATAGGCCGTTTTGATTTCACTATTGGCCGATTTGACTTTCCTGTTGGCCGATTTGACTTTCCTATTGGCCGATTTGACTTTACTATTGGCCGTTTTGTCTTTACTATTGTCCGATTTGACTTTACTATTGGTCGATTTGTCTTTCCCTTTGGCCGTTTTGACTTTGCTATTGGCCTATTTGACTTTGCTATTGGCCGATTTGACTTTATTATTGGCCGATTTGACTTTACTGTTGGCCGTTTTAACTTTACTATCGCCTATTTGACTTTACTATTGGCCTTTTTGACTTTACTTTGACCGTTTGACTTTTCTGTTGGCCGATTTGACTTTACTATTGGCCGATTTGACTTTACCATTGGCCGATTTGACTTTTCTGTTTGCCGTTTTGACCATTTCCTGGGCGGTTTGACTTTTCAAGCCTTCTTATACCGTAACTCTTTTAACGTGTGGCCAATTTGCCTTGCTCCCTTTGAACCAAACGGCCTGGTAACCGCATTTGCATATTTATGGGATGGATACGAAGTTAACTGATTGTTATGTCAATAATACTATCCATGCTACATCTGATGAAACACTCCCGTGCAAACCACTTATTCCATGTCCATTATTACAACATTAATTCTCATCCCTTCTTCAGTACACCGGAGCAGGTGCCACAGAGAGGCGAACATCATGTGCATGCTTTGCAGGTTGTCAAAATAGGGGAAACCTATTATACAACTAAATGAGAGATTCAGGTAATTAACATTTCAATCTATTTAATGATTTTGTTGACGTATTGATATATATACTGTAAATCTTGAAATTAACGCGACAGTGGTTACCGGGCTAAAAAACATTCGCCTAAACACCACTTAGTTCCAAAACAAAATTGATACCAGAATAAAATACATCACCTTTGAATAAATATTTCTTATTTGTTTCATTTTCACAATCAAACACAGGTGTATACATTTTTTCTTGGCAGTTTAGCTGGCTAATGGTCGCCTCAATATAGTTGTAACAATGACTGCCACAGACGACCACATGTTACATGTGGAACGCGACTCTAACATCATTAATCTGTTACACGCTCTTTGTGTTCATTTATTTCAG
This sequence comes from Haliotis cracherodii, assembly GCF_022045235.1. Lineage (NCBI taxonomy): Eukaryota > Metazoa > Mollusca > Gastropoda > Lepetellida > Haliotidae > Haliotis > Haliotis cracherodii. The sequence continues at coordinate 8,602,873 of NW_027266343.1, forward strand.
ACCCGTGAAGGTCCCGGGGTAGAATAGGTCTTCAGCAACCCATGCTTGTGGTAAAAGGTGACTATGCTTGTTGTAAAAGGCGACTAACGGGATCGGGTGGTCAGGCTCGCTGACTTGGTTGATGCATGTCATCGATCCCAATTGCGTGGACTGATGCTCATTATATCAATCACTGGATTGTGAGGTCCAGACTCGATTATTTACAGACCGCGGCGTTAAACAACAGACCAACCAAAAATATATTATTTCAGGTCATTCCGAGTTTATGAGGTACCGCGTGTAGGTGCCGATGCATAAGCCAAGTAACCCATTCTGAACAGGAAGGTATACTTTCTATAAGGAATCAGCAAAACATCTGTTATGCTCGTGAAATCACTGCTGAACGTTGTATCAGAACGGCATCAGCAATATTACTTGTTTCAGAATGTCTGCTGTTTGATGTATATCCTTATATTATTATATATAGTAAATCTGTCACAAATGTTCCACTAACTTACTTAACACAAATGTTCCACTGTAATTACTTTGCTCATCCCGTCAGTCGACACAGTTAACAATGCAAACGTCAAATGAGTGCTGTCTAAAAGAACCCTTTATTTCGCTTGCAGAAACGGCCCTCAATGGACGATAACGGCCTTAATCATCACCCGCTTGAAGTTATTTTAGCAAAGGTCCATCCTAGCTATCATCATCTGAAACTATTAGCGATATGCATGCCCGTATCAAAATCACAAGTAGGGAAACAAAAAGTTCAAATACAATTGGACCGACTAATTATTTTTGGCCTACAATTACGAGTTGACATGCCCTTTGTTCAAATGTGAGAGATTCTGGTTTCACGCCGCTTACCTCAACATTTCAGCAAAATCACACATTGTACCTACGTTGGGAATCAAACCCGGACGAGCGAACACTCATGCACATGTATATCTTCCTGATCTACACCTGGACACAGCGTACACCTTTTATGTTTTCATATAACTCGTGTGTGTCGTTGTGTGTCGTCATATGAATCATTTGGAAAAGAAAATCTTCGTGCATAATGATGTCAATATTATAAATATAAATGAATATATATATATATATATATATGTATATATATATATATATATATATATATATATATATATATATATATATATATAATCCCTTCTAGAAGGTTCCATATCCGTTCCAGAAGATTCAGGATTAACCTTGACTCCAAAAGAACCTAAATGTAATAACTTCCACACCACTGTTTACAATAAATTAGTGATACATTCCTGACAAATAATTATTGTCAAAACACAATGCTATGAACTTCTACAGACTCTATACAGAAACGATGTAATACGATTACAAAATTTTGTAACACTAAATTACACTGTCATATCACAACATTGACGAATAAAGAAAACTAGTTCCATCCGTTTCCCACGAGTAAAAAAAGAAAAGTCACAAGTTTTTTTCCTAGGGACTATCTCGCTTTTCTGGTCTGGAACCATAACACAACAGGTGTTGGGTACGCGAGAAGACCCCTACAAATCTAATATTAACAAAACAGATCTAAGAGTGACAAACCCCTTTTCCATATCGATAAAAAATATCTATCCAAAGCTGAATCGATCGCACTATTACAACTATTCCATGACCATGTGTTTATTAATCACTATTCAATAGTTTTGATACCACGTGCTCGCGAAAAGGTGAGCGTGTCTGGCCCGAAACCACATTTTTTGTCCCTGATGCGTCAGATTTGGAAAGGTCCTCCATATGTCTACCATTAAGCTTTTTGAAAGTTTTGCTGAGGCCTTGAATGTAAACCTTGTTAAAACAACTTTTGAGTCGTGTGATGCTCAATAAAATCTTCGAAGATAGAATTTGCTGGAATGTTCCTTAAGGTATATGAAATGTAGACACCAAAACTGCAGCTGCTCGAATACTGCTCGACTTAAGGGGAAAGTTGACTATTGGAAAGTTGAAGTCATTCCTCTTTTCATACAGACTTCTGAAGAGTTTTTAGTCACTCTGAATTTTTTATACATTGATGTAAATATGAACGATGATACGGTCTCACTGGTCCTTTTTGTTTCTAGTTCTGGTGGGTAAATCAGTGTTGACGATTATTAAATGATATCAGATCATAGATACACTTAAAGCTCATATGCATTAAGAAACATAAAGAAACAGATCAACAAGAAGGAGAGCACAATGGTATCCATGGGATACCTACTTCAATAAAGTGGACACTCAAAGAGGAAGTCACAATCCAATCCGATCAATATAAATTCTGTGTGATATTCTGTATGGCCAATGGAAATTAAAGACAGTCGATTGAAATACGATTACGTTTTCAATGAGTCAGCAGTGGTTCATATGTTGATGTGTGTGTCTCACGAACAAGAACGATGCTGCAGCTTGTCGCATCCTTTGTGGCGATAAACCTTCTACAACAGGGTCTGACGCCGTCCTTGTCTCCCTGTCTCTTACACTGTGCCTCCACTTGCCTCGCTAATGCATCATGCTCCTCTTTCTTTTATCAACGACAACATCAGCGATGTTACATCAGTAATCTTGTCTACACCAGGACGTCATCAGCGATGATAAACGTCACCGGAGTGATGTACTATTCATGGATACATCGTGAGTACCATTCAACAAACGATGATTATGATGATGGTGATGATAATGCTGTAAATGTTGCGTGAGGTTGCGTCTCTTGGGCACGCTAGAAACATATGGTTGTGGGTTCGAATCCCGGTTCGCCCCGTTTATGTTTCTAGGTTTGTCAGCATCATACCATAAACGTCTGAGACCTGCATCACTTTGGGCTTTCCTCCCACATTAAGCTAACACGTTGTGATATTACTGGAATACTGTTAAAAACGGTGTTATACCCAACGTACATTCCTTAGTGACCAAAGTGTTTGTAATTATGCCTTTATCATCTTCCCGTTTAGAGTAATAAGCAAAGATAATAACAATACATAAAATATTATATATATATGTGCACCTAGCAATAAAAAAAGATATTACAAACATACAATTTGCAAGACAACCCTTAAAATTATAAGGGTTTAAATTGATATGGTTGCATCTAGCTTAAGGATGTTGCTCGTGTCATTGCGAGAAGTGTGGTTTGCACATCAATGTCAATAGAACAAAGATATTGGTATTCAGTTGTGAGTGAGTGAGTTGGGTTTAACGCCGCTTTTAACAGTATTCCAGTTATATCACGGCGTGTCAGCTTAATGCGGGAGGAAAGCCCGAAGTGATGCAGGTCTCAGACGTTTACGGCTTCGGTGAAACCCACGAGTACGGGTGTGGTGCTGACAAACCTAGAAACATAATTTGGGAGAACCGGGATTCGAACCCATAATCATAGGTTTCTGGCGTGCCCAAGGGACGCAACTCTGCACAGCGAATCGCGGCGCCTTAGACGACTGGGCCACCCGTGCCCCCTGGTATTCAGTAAATCAGTAAAAGTCGAAACCTATTTAAAAGGAAGAGTGAGCCCAATAGGGAGAACAATAAGAGATGGTTGGTTAGTTCAACTATCTAGGGAACACATTCACTCACATTGGCATCTTCTTCTTGTTCTAAAATTCTTGAAGGTACAGTTTTAAAAGCTGTATATGTGTTAAGTCTTTGAATGGCATTAAGAAGTGATACACATAAGAGATTAAATTTATGTGTTTCTCATCCTACAGAAGTTGACATCCATGCATAAATTCTCTCGCTGAATGTGTTATTATCACAGATTAAGACCAGTAATTTCTAGCCCCAAAACAGGTTGTCAACTGTTTGACATTTTTTAAAAACTTTTACAATGTTATGGACGTGAAGTCTTGGCTGTTGTTAAAGCGCCGGACATTGAATTGCAAATGTCAACCTGCAGTTTTGCAATTCTTTTTTTAGTTTTCTTATGCAGGCGTATACGGCGAACTAGGGCGGTACCCTATCATTATTTTACGATATGTCAGAATTATACAATTTATGGTTTAATTATTAAATACTAATTGGCATTATCCTACAACATATTGCAGAACTGTGAAATGGGTGTTACAAATTCGGCTTTCCATGTGAAGAATATTCTTAGTACAACTGTTTTTTATACATATGGATAGTCCTTTCCATCCCTAATGCTAGTTTGTGTATGGTTACAACAGTAAAAAAACAACTTTTTTAGTATATTTTAGTTAATTTTGACTTTGAAATGTACTTTAGAAAATATTTGACAATGATTAGAATTTCTTGTCATCAGCTAAACATTTAAACAGGTCGTTACAACAAAATTGTACTATATTGTATATATTGTGATTAATGTTATCAGCAATCTGTAGACGCATCCTAAATACAATTTTAGTAGAGTTGAGTACATGATGAAATGTTACAGTGAGACCGCCTCATCTACTTCACCCCTGAATTCCACGACAGTGATTCATGTTTATTACTGTAGATTTCGCTGAGATTAATATATGAACATGGGATCGTCAGCTGATTCCAGTATTTACAAACATTGATATTGTGTTATTCCTGATGAATATCCTGTTGAAAGGCATCAGTCCCCACTGTCGATACCACCAACACCAAGCAGACATTCCTACTGTTTACTTCAGGAAACAGCTGAATGGCTTTCCAGTAGTTTTTAGACTATAACCCGAGAGGTATGTTGATAAAGACGTTGTTCGCCAAAGCGGTCCTGAATAAGTATAGCAGATCTGATTTAGGAGGTTATTTCATGTACGTGGAGCTGTATTAGCAAAGGTTTTATGTCCATATCCCTTGGACCTCACTCTTCGGATGTTAAAGAGTAGCTGATTTTCGGATCTCAGTGAGTGTGATAGTGTGTATATTAGGGGCGTCACGATAAATCGAAATATCGATATATTGCTATTGGTAAGCACTTAAAGTCAATAAATCGATTGTTAAATCAGTTTCCGATCGATAGTATCGATTTCAGTTAGAAATATCGATAGTGTCGATTGTATTTACCATATCATGCGATTGAGTCAAATGCTCTTCAAATTTGATTTTCTTTTGATCATGAGTGTTAGTAATGTACACATGATAATGTGGAAGTTTCTTTTTCTTAAATTATTAGGGTAAAAAAACCCCAAATCATTCATATCTCATTCTGTACTTGTTATTTGTTGTTATGGTTATTACATTCAAAGGAAACTTCAGTTCCAAGGTTTAATTCAACTCTAATGATACACTGAAAACCATCGATATTTATCGCAATAGTTGCTTGCAATATCAATAGTTATCGCAATAGTTTCTTTCAATATTAATAGTTATCGCAATAGTGATTTCCAGACCAATAGTCACCCCTAGCACTGTATACCACCAGGAGATCAGACAAGTAAGGCGGGGCGTCCTGTTGATAGCATTTGTGGGCTAGGCTAGTATGTTGTATAGTTTTGGAAGCTTCATGAGGATTGATGGAATATGATCCAATTTCTTGTTTTTCACAACTGTTCTCGCAGCAGTGTCATAGATAATTTGCAGATGTTGAAGGTGACACTTGGATATGTTGACTAGCCAGGAGGTACTGTAGCTGGAGTCTGCGATGACAGATGACATACATGTAACTTTGACTACAGGTCACGAATCACATACGACCAGATCTTTCCAATGATCCTCAGATGGTATCAGATGGACATTTTCAGACAATCTTGATTGGCCACGCACTGGTCTTCATCTAATAAACAGAACATGAACGTTATTCCACAGACTACTAGAAGCGGGATAAGGGGTATATGGGATGAGGATGTGATAATTATCTACATGTACATAGTATTCAATGATTGATGGACAGGTACATTATGTACACATGTATAAAATATGTTTTTTGAGGAGGACGGAGATCATTCAATCCGACTCTATTCTGTTGAATAGGTTGCGCATTTTAAGCATATTTGGATGTTTGTAATAATAGGGTGAGAGATATATGCTTACGGGTGCTACTGATTCAAACACTGGACAGAAGAACATATAGTGGTTAAAACATCTACATTTCAATACAGTACAACATTTTCTGTTTTTCAGAGACAAAATATACGGTTCTAAAGATAATTAGTCTTTAATAAATGTATATAAGGCCACATATGATGATTTCGTTCAATCAGACACCGCCATAAATTTGTTGATTAATATAATAAGTTTTGACTTAAGATCGTCTTTTCCGGGTATAATTATAACTGAGACCCTTTCAAAGAAAACATGTTTAACAAATTCTATCCATTTATGATTAACATTTACAAAGTTGTGGTAATGTGTATACAATCAACTTTTGAACTTTCACCACGTAAAAGCTTAAGCTCAGAAACACAGTATAAGTTTTTTAAATGTATATCTTAAGAGTTTGTCTCCAAATTCATCATAGATGACATAATTTGGCGTGCTACAGGGAAGCAACACATTCTAGAAATCTCAACGCATTTTTTTCTAGATATTGAGTATTTTGAAATTCCTAAAATTACAAACCTACATAAGAAAAGTCACAAACGTGCATTCAAACAAATCAACTGAAAAGATATTTAAGTGGCAAGTTATGGCGAGACCTTGTCATAAAACGCAAACCATGATTGGTATTTTTTTTCTCGCAAGCCGTGTTAAGTAGAAAACTGTTGTTCTATACTACTTTCTATTGCCATCAAAGTTCAATACAGTAAACTACGTCTTTAACGAGCACGCTTATAACGAACTGTCCTACTTAACTTAACTTATTTTTTAGTCCCGGCCATTTGTTGTATATAAGCTGTATACATACTTATAACGAACTACGGTTATCACGAACTAAAATTAGTGATCCCTTTGAGTTCGTTATAACCGCAGTTTACTGTATTTCGGTTATAGAAACATTGATGCTGAGACGCATGTGAAAATTACAATAAAAAATGTATATTTCTTAAGCATTTAGATGAAGTAAAAGTTAATTTGATGTACTGACAAAACCCTTTTGTTCACCTGTGCACCTTATTTTTGTTTTTAGGAGTATTAAATAATTTAATGTGAACTTGTGATCTGCCTTTGAAAAGCCTTTGCGAAAACCGACTTGTGTTTTGTAACCGGATATTGATTATTTCAATTAACACGTGTAGACCACGCGTTTAGAATAGATGTGAAAGGTTTACCAATGCAGCTTAGCAGTGTGATTGCTCAGTGATGTACTGGTTCCTAAGAATCTCCTAATCTTTTTATAAATATGTTTGATAATGCAAGTAGCCTTATAAATACGTTTCATAATGCTAGTAGCTAGTGGATTTTCAGAAACAATGCCAAAACAAGTGACTCGTGTGACATGTTCAAACTTTTCATATCGATCTTTTCTAATCTCTTACAAACCTTTTATGAAAATATAAACTGATTCAGTGATGCACAAGCTGAATTCAGAAACGACTATACATTTGTTTATCCCTTATATACATCTAGCTTTCTGTAGCAACGATGGTCGCTTCCGTGTTGAAGCTTGCTATAGACTAGAGAGACAGGAAGACGTATTCTGGAAGTAACAATGAAGCAAAGAGGACTTAATGGATTTCAACTTCCTTATTCTTTCATTTATTCTTTCGGCGTCTCGGTGCAGATCCTGGTACTTTTATCAAGCACTTTGTATCAGTCAACATTGCCATAGTGGTAACCATTGCTTCCAGAGTTGTACAAGTAGCCTCATACCACGCCGCTTGAATTGTGTCAACTTTGTATTGTGCTTGAATTGTTGAAGCCTGTCAAACTGGCTGCTTCCATAGATATAGCTTTCTACCCGTCTGTATTCTGTACTTTTGGGATCATTATGGATGCTGTCGAAGAATATACCACAAAAGGGCCAAATGAGAAGAGGAACCTGTCTTTCAGAGTGGGTTAAGTCAGTGCGTGATGTTGTCATTCGTAGAATGCAGAAACTTAAAAAGAGGAAACGGAATTGGAAGAAACCTGTTCTTTCCCAGCCAGCTGTCATCCAAAGTCTGGCTGCCCTGCATGAAAAGTTTGTAGTTGTTCCCACTGACAAGGCCTCAAATAGCATAACCATTTTATGTAAACACCACTACATTAATTTGATCAAAGAACTTATAGGTATAAATGACATTATGATAACAAATAATGCCACATATAAGGACAGTATATTGCCAGAGGAATAAATCTGCCAAAACCATAAATCAGTACTGTCAACTTTTGATTTGACTCTAAAACCTGAAGACAAGATTCCAAAGCTGCATAAAATCCGTACAAAGAGAGAGTTATATTGCTGGGTCAAGTAAATGTACCACCAAATCCCGGTCTCAAAGACTAACCATCATCCTTAATACAATCAGAAAGGACTTTCTTTATATTCACTGGAAGTATTTGAGACACGTGGAATTGACATAATGTGGATTCTCAAAAACTCAAAGGATTTGCTTGACGTTTTGCAATACCAGTAAAGAACCAGGTTCCATTCTGTCAAAACATTTGATTTTTCAACTTTGTACACCACTATCCCCAATGACAAACTTAAGGAAAAACTTCATTCATTGACCCAGGGGGCGTTTGTTACAAAACGTCGTGAACACAGATACAGCTACGTATCTATATTTAGCGGTTCAGAACAATTTGTGAAAAATGATAGCAAATGCCATCTGATGTTTACTAAGACAACAATATGTGAAAGGCTTCACTTCCTCACTGATAACATCTATATATGTAAAAAATAGGAGTATCTATCTTTAGAGATTCACATTAATTTGTCAAAAATGGACGCAAATGACATCTGAAGTTTACTGAGAAAACAATATGTGAAAAGCTTCACTTCTTCATTGATAACATCTATGTAATATTTGGGCTTAAGACATTTAGGCAAGAAGCAGTTGTGCTCCCCTTCTTTGGATCTGTTTCTTTATACATATGAATCGGAATTTCTATTCGGATTGACAAAGTTAAAACATGGTAATCTGGCAAAGAAGTTTAACGTAAGCTTCAGGTATATCGATGGTCTGATATCGTTCAATAACAATCAAATAGCCAATTCCCTTCCCTTGATTTACCCACCTGAACTAGAAATGAAGGCGACCAGTGAGACCGCCTCATCTGTTTCATATCAAGATGTATGCATAAAGATTCAGAGTGACAAAACACTCTCAACAAGTCTGTATGACAAGAGGGATGACTTCAACTTTCCAATGGTCAACTTCCCCTTCATGTCGATCAATATTCAAGCAGCTACAACCTTTGGTGTTTATATTTCACAACGTTTGAGATACAATCGAGCATGCTCTTTCAAAGAGGGTTATACGACTCTTGCTCAGAAGTTGTTTGATCAAGGTTACAACATTCAAGGCCTCAGTCAAGCTTTCAAAACGTTTTATGGTAGACATATTGATGACATTCCCAAATCTGACGCATCAGTGACAAAAATGATGTCTGATGCCATTCCCTATTTTGACTTGTACCATATGCTCCCGTGTTTTTCAGCTGAACAATTGACTTGCCTTTGCACGGGTTTGTGACGGGCGCCACTGGTGGAGCTCACCTTTTCGCGAACACCTGCTATCATTGCTATTTGATAGTGGTTCATATACACATGCTTATCATATAGTCGGAATCGTACAATCGACTCTGCTTTTATGCAGATATGTCTATTGGACATGGAAAGGGTTTTGTCGCTTTATTATTATTTTTATTATTATTATAACCTCCATGGCTACACTGGTTGTACGTTGCTACCTTTGATGCTTCCATTATTTTGTCCCACCCAAATGACGTTTTGCGCCGGATGTAGAAACTTGTCCCGTCCGACGCGTTTCGATTCCAGAGCATAATTCCTAGACGGTTCATCATGAGGTGAAACTTTGTATTCGCATCAGGCATGTACTGAACCGGTTCATTTTGGTGGTAAGAAAGTTTATATTTGCTGAATTACCAAGGCAAGGCAATCAATTCGACCTTGGTTCTAATGAGGCTAGGGTTCGTTTGCGGAGCATTAACTCATAAACTGTTAAATATTTATTTATGAAACTTTGCATACACATCGGGCAAATGCTGAAATGCTGCCTGTGTGGTCATCAAGAATTCAACAGTTTATACTTTTCGATTTTCAAGGAAGCAAGTTGGAATTTGGTTCGAATGAAGGAAGAATATGTTTGTGGACGATAACCGTTCAACATTACATCATGGAACGCATTAGAAAAAGAGCTGTGTAGGTAACTTCTGCTGTTCAGGAATGTGTTTATGTTTACGGTGCCAAGACAGAAAGATTGACTTAGGCCGATCTACAGTCCAGGGTATATGTCATATACCATTCATTCAGCATCGATTATTTACAGACCGCCGCCATATATATGGAATATTGCTGTTTGCGGCGTAAAACAACAAACAAACAAACATTGGGGATATTGCTCGTAATATCACCGGATATAGTCAGGTCCAGACCTTTACATGGCAATAAATTATATATTTGAAGGAAAGCTAAGTCAACAAAGCGACATGTTTTGGTGTCAAGTAAAGAAAATAAAAACAAATTCAACATTTCTTCTACAGCTTTATTTATTTGTTTCAGCTGATTGTCCTCGTGATCACATCTTCTCCCGAGGAGCCCATCTGTGTATCAAAATTGGCGTGGAAAGTGACTGGCAAACAGCAAACGCCACATGCAATGATAGTGGGGAGAGACTGGTCAAGATAGACACAGACGCAAAACAGAAACAGATGGCCTACATGTCCTCCGAACTGGGTGAGTTCATGCGTCATTCGTGACCACTCGTTCCATTCCGGGAGAAACCGAATGTCGACTCTTGCCTCTCTTGTGGCCATGTCATCAACTTGGTTCTGTCCAACAAAACAAAAACTTTATTGCCTTTTCGGAAAAAAACTCAACTTGTTTTACCGTTTCAGCCACTGCTTGTTTCTGATATAATGACGTTGCCAATTACAATCATTTGATATCTGGTTTTGTGATAGTCACGTTGGTAATTTCTTGATACAAACTATATCTATAATGAAACTAATTACTAAGGAGGGATTGACCAAAGTACTTGTAATCAGTGGAGCATTGTGAGGGATGATTTGTCTTTTTGTCACATAGGGGGCCCGTCTTGAAATTTCTTCACTCGGCAAAAATGCAGAGTGGGGAGGATTATCCATGCTTTTTGCCACTACAACTAAGCATCAAACATTGAGTTTATAAAATGAAAATGTGTATTATACACAATACAGATGACAATGCAACGTATACACATACTGTCATGAGACCCGTGAAGATTCCGGGGTAGAATACATGTAGGTCTTCAGCAGCCCATGCTTGCAGTGAAAGGAGACTATGCGTGTCGTAAGAGGCGACTAACGGGATCGGGTGGTCAGGATCGCTGACTTGGTTGATGCATGTCATCGATCCCAATTGCTTAGATCGATGCTCATGAGGTCAATCACTGGATTGTCTGGTCAAGACTCGATTATTTTCAGACCGCCGTGAAATAGCTGGAATATTTCTGAGCGCGGCGTTAAACAACAAACAAACAAACAAAACATACTGTCATGAGATGAATTATTTACCCAAGTTATCATGAGTTGACATGTAATATTTACCCCAAGGATATGAAGCATAAGATTATCTTGGAAATCATTCTAAATTTTGCAAAATCGAAGTATAAAATATACACCAGACGAGTAAATGTTGTTAACGCCGCTGTTAGCTATACTATTACAGCTATATCGAGTCTAGGCCAACCGAACGAGAATGCATGAGCGTCGACCCACACGGTCATCAGTCAGTCATGTTGCAGAGTATGATCCTTCCCTTTTGAGTCATCTTGCCGAGGCAAGAGAGTTAACTGACTTTAAAAGTCCAGTTTCCACACTTGCCGAACTAGGCTGGAATTCCTGGGCTCGATCGTAGCGCCACCAGTGGCTATTACGAGTTATGTCCATGCTATGCCTCTCCCATATGGACCAATCAGATTCCACCTCTCGTATCACATGCATTTGCTTCAAACAAAATGGTGGCGCCCAATCAAGACGATCTGATCTACCATCATGACCTATTTGGTGATAAAAAAAGGTTCTTACTTCGCGAAATACATCAAATCATGTGTGCACCTTGATTAAAAACATGAAAAGATTTGGAAAATATCTGTTGACAACGAATTGGCGGTGCACATGCTTTGCAAATGCTGCAATCGACCGAAATGTTTACGAACCGGATTTCGATTTCGGTGCGCGATTTTGATTGTACTATGCATAGACTTGTTAGTCCAGCCAAAATGTAACTCCATAATCCCAGCCTAGTTCGGCAAGGGTGGAAACTGGACTTTTATAGTCAGTTAACTCTCTTGCCTCGGGAAGATGATTTGAGTCGGGTGGAATGTGTTTGTATTGAACGATACACGATTGTGGGATGTTTCTAACTATGTTAACTGCCTGACAATAGTGAGATCCTTCTGTTCTTGTTATACTTCATTGTTTGGTTCAGTACAGATTGCACCGCCCATGTTATTATAGAACGTTGGTCTAAGGTCTCGCAATATTCATAAGCGCGTCAGGATCCACTGATCAAGGCTTCGATCCTGACTATAATTATAACTTTTCTTTTGTCAGCACGGTACCCCTGCTCATGTTTTTTTTTAAAGTGGTAAATGTTTATCGTCGTTACTTGGGTTTCCACCAACAATAATGATAACAAGTTTGGGATGAACTGAAACACGCTAGGTGTTAAACCGCACTCTCTCACCCACTCACTCATTTTAATGCATGGTAATGGATTAAAATACATTTGAAAAATTGTTTCCAGGTGAAATATGGACTGGGCTGCATCATATTGACGGCGAGTTCAGATGGCCGGACGGCTCCCTGGTTAACTATACCTGCTGGTACCCAGGGCAACCGATGCTATCATCAGGCTATAAGTGTGTCGTCCTCTATGATCTAGTTCCAAGAAGATGGCACAACGGATACTGTATCTTTCTGTATCACACTGCGTGTGAGGTGGTGTTGTGAAAAAGAAGACGAGAAAGGAGAATTACTCCAGTTTGGAATCGGAAATTAAGCAACCTTCGTCAAGGGATGATACACTTTCGTACATGTACTTTTTGTAAACATCGTCAGATGTGCTTGTAACGATAATACCAACACCGGATGGTTTAAGAAGAACCCAGAGTCATGTTAAAATGAACATAAAATATTCATCATGTATCATATAACATATGTCAAGTCAAGGGTAATACTTAAAGCTGCTGACACGTGAGCAGGTTTGTTCACGATCACTAAAGCTTAAGAAAGCACACTCGTATTTAAAACCCTTCAATTCAATCCACAGATATCTCTTTGTTTACTTAAGTAAAATTATTAACATATGAAGTTCTTGTTATTTTTAGAAATTATGATTATGAATAATAAATCTTCATATATAGCTCTAAGTAGACATTCCGGGCACCAAGCGATCGATATATTGATTGTGTATGTCCATGCTTCATGACTCACTTTGATTAATAAACAAAGTCAGAACACTCAAACACAATTTGTCATTGTCGAAACTGACTTAGCATTAAGGCATCCATATGTTGCAGTAACACTTAAAACCTTATATATCTATCTCGTTAAGGTTGTTGGATAATCTTACTGAATCTGTTACTTTAAACCAGAAAGCACAACGGACTCAGCTCTGTTTGTAACAATGTTATTAGCACTTCTAGTTTGGATTATGTTTCAGAAAACTCATTCTTACTGCATTAGAACTTTTATATCAGAAAGTACAAGAATGATAATTTCTTTTTAAATAAATCATTTCAAGTTTCAGAAGAAAACATATACCTACTGCAGTAGACCTGTAAGCGTCTGAAAACTTTCAATTTAATATGGCTGCGAAACAATCTGACCCATGACCTGAGACAAACAACAAAAGATGCTTGGCATCTGATGCTGCTTAAAGTGCCAAGTTTGCCAGTCAGATGAGCTGTTGTTCATTCTCTGTCACTGTGGACACAAATGGGATTGTCTGGAAAGGGAAAAACATGGCAAATATGAGAACCTCGCTTCCAAAATGTCACGCTTGCTTCCCATGTACCAAAGGGCGTCATGGAAAATAGTAAATACGAAATTCTTTGGAAAAGGCCCGTTTACAGCCAACAAACCTGATTGTGTCCTGTTTAAAAAATCCAATGAAATCATTTATGTCATTGAATTTTCGGTCCCCTTGGACACTAATGTGATTGACAAGATTTAGGAAAAACTGGGCATATATGCGGACCTCGCTTTCGAAATGTGACGCTTGCATCGAAATAGCCAAGTTGTTCGACTCCCCATTGTTCTCTGTCCTGCAGGTTTGGTACCTCCCAATCAGTTGACATTGGGAGAGTACCCGGGTTTGCCACCAGGAAAACAGCCCGTATGACAATCTGGGTAATGCAGAAGGCTGCAGAGTTGGAGAGTCTTCAGATTCTCCGAAAAGTTCTGGGTTGGTTCGACTAGGCAGCGCTTCCTGGGAGAAGTCCCATTCGCTGTCTGGGCTGCGTACAGAGGGGGCAAGGGCCCTGAGCTGAGATGAGCCTAACCAGCCTGACTGTGCCAGGATCACCCAAACCCTCTTTGCTGCATTTGTTTTTAAATCTGTACATCTTCCGTCTCCGCTTCTATCTGGTCCCTAGCTCTAGGTACTATCACCAGTGAAGATATTCGTCGAAGGCCAGGGATGCTTCTTGCAGTCAATGTTGATGGCTGGAGTCGAATCCAGTTCGAATCCAGTTCGAATCCAGTTGTCTTGTCGATTATTGGTTACGCGTAAACCTGCCACTCCGAGGATGGCCTCTGACTGCATTCGTCTCTTGCCAACGTTGCCATAAACACCAAATGGTGTTTCTGTGGACGTTAAATTGTCTTGCAACATCACGTTGACTCGATCCTGCTTCAAGCATACCAATGGCTCACAGACGCTCGCTTTCGGACAGGCGCGGCATTTCGTAATGTTGAATAATTGCGTAATTTTGTTGTTTTTCAGGATCACCCAAACCCTTTTTCTGTGTGGTTGTTTTCAGCACGATGCTAAACAATGCATATGGAATCACGTTAACGCACGTTTTTTATACCCATTCTTGGGTAGTGAAATGCATGGGGCTGGCATAAAAGTAAACTTTTCGATGAAATGTATGCTTTTCTGTAGCAGTTGCGTTTTTGTGACTTGATTCCATACATGTACTACAATATTGAAAACCAAACTTTACTTGTTTGAAAAGTACACTAAAATATTGGTGTCACAGGAACTTTTGTTGTTGAGTATACATGTACATGCAGATGGAAAAGCTGTTCTCGCGAATGACTTTGCACATGCACTCGTCATACACGTTGCTTTATTGATTTCGTGGCACTAATTTGACATTCAATGAACCGGTTGCGGCAGGTACACTCTTACCGTATTTAACCGATAATAAGTGCATGCATTTCTCTTGTGTTCTAAACTATATTCGAATTGTGATGAGATGTCCACTGTAGTCAAAATATTGATAAATAAATCAAATATCGGCGACATTTAGAATGTTCAGCCCAGGTGGCTATGAGCAACACACGGAATATCAAGTTTTCGTTGGACTGGGACCCAAGCAGTATTAGAAAAATTAACCCAAAAAATCCATACACAATGTTTTTATGCATGCTACGAGTGAGTGAGTGAGTGCGTTTGGTTTAACGCCGCTTTTAACAGTATTCGAGTTATATCACGGCGTGGGAGGAAAACCCGAAGTGATGCAGGTCTCAGACGTTTAACACTTCGGTGAAACCCTCGGGCACGGGTATAGTGCTGACAAACCTAGAAACATAATCAGGGCGAACCGGGATTCGAACCCACAATCATAGGTTTCTGGTGTGCCTAAGGGACGCAACTCTGCACAGCGAATTGCGGTGCCTTAAACGACTGGGCCACCGGTGCCCCCATGCATGCTACGAGGGTTGATAAGTTCTGAGCCTTACATAGAATGAATCGTGGAATTATGAATATTTTGTTGTTGTCATTACGTGATGCCATAGGGCTATATCCACGCACAAACTTAACAAATTGTTTGAAATTCGCTTCCAGTAAGTCAATAATGGACAAAATTGAGGAACGATTAATTCCCTTGGTACTCATGTTTTAGGGTGAAACAAGAAAAAGGAAAGAAAAGGAAAAAATATAGAAATGGTTTCCTTTGCTTAGATTGCTAGGTATTTTCCTCAGGCTGACTGTTCTCGTGATCACATCTTCTCCTGGGGAGCCTGTCGATGTGTCAGCGTTGGCGTGAAAACTGTCCGGAGTGTGACAAATGCCATATTGGGGAGAGACTGATAAAGATAGACACAGACCCGAAACAGAAGCAGATGGCCTACATGTCCTCTGAACAGAGTGAGTTCATGATTTATTTGTGACTAATCGTGCCATTCCGGGACAAGCTGAACGATGACTCTAGCATCTCTCGTGGCCATCTTATCAATTTGGTTCCCTTGACAGCCTCTGTGTAATAAGTACAATGCTTTCCATGTTTACAGGCTACTTTCAAACCAGTCCCATGAAAGTGAGTGAGTGAGTGAGTTGGGTTTAACGCCGCTTTTAACAGTATTCCAGTTATAACACGGCGTGTCAGCTTAATGTGGGAGGAAAACCCGAAGTAATGCAGGTCTCAGACGTTTACCACTTCGGTGAAACCCACGAGCACGGGTATGGTGCTGACAAATCTAGAAACATAATTTGGGCAACCGGGATTCGAACCCACAATCATAGGTTTCTGGCGTGCCTAAGGGACGCAACTCTGCACAGCGAATCGCGGCGCCTTAGACGCCTGGGCCACCCGTGCCCCCTGGGCTGATTGGAAATACTACAATAAGGATAACCAACCAGTGAAAGGGGATTTAAATAAGAGAGTTAACCATAAGCTCTAACAGAAAAGGAAATATAGTGTATAGATACACATGTATCTTATGAGAATGTTAATTTAAACTATTCTTTTGTTTGAATAATTTCACACCTACATTTGAGACTTCCTAATTTAGAATTAAAGAAAACAGTAATTTACCAAATCATACTGAGTTTTTATCATTAAGAAGGCCGGGTAGCCTAGTGGTTAACGCGTTCGCCCGTCACGCCGAAGACCCGTGTTCGATTCCCGACATGGATTTAATGCGTCACAACCGTTGCTGTTACATTGTAATGCGTCGGAACCGTTTCTGTATTATTGTCATGCGTCGGAACCGTTACTGTGGTATTGACCGTTGCTGTATTATTGTAATACGTTACAACCGTTGCTGTATTATTGTAATACGTCAAACCTGCTCCTGTATTATTGTAATACGTCACAACCGATGCTGCATACATTATTGTAATACGTCAGAACCGTTACTGTATTATTGTAATACGTCACAACCGTTACTGCATTATTTTAATACATCGGAACCGTTGCTGTATTATTGTAATACGTTACAGCCGTTCCTGTAGTATTATAATGCGTCACAACCGTTGCTGTAGTATCGTAATGCGTCACAACCGTTGCTGTAGTATTATAATACGTCGGAACCGTTGCTGTAGTATCGTAATGCCTCACAACCGTTGCGGTATTATTGTAATGCGTCGGAACCGTTGCTGTAGTATTGTAAGGCGTCGGAACCCTTGCTGTAATATTGTAATACGTAACAATCGTTGCTGTGGTATTGTAATACGTTACAACCGTTGCTGTCATTTTGTAATACGTAACAACCGTTGCTGTATTATTGTAATACGTTACAGCCGTTGCTGTATTATTGTAATGCCTCACAGCCGTTCCTGTAGTATTGTAATACGTTACAACCGTTCCTGTATTATTCCAATGCGTCACAACCGTTGCTGTATTATTGTAATACGTTACAGCCGTTCCTGTAGTATTGTAATGCGTCACAACCGTTGCTGTAGTATCGTGATGCGTCACAACCGTTGCTGTAGTATTATAATACGTCGGAACCGTTGCTGTAGTATCGTAATGCCTCACAACCGTTGCTGTATTATTGTAATGCGTCGGAACCCTTGCTGTAATATTGTAATACGTAACAACCGTTGCTGTGGTATTGTAATACGTTACAACCGTTGCTGTATTATTGTAATGCCTCACAGCCGTTTCTGTAGTATTGTAATGCGTCAAAACCGTTGCTGTAGTATTGTAATACGTCACAACCTTAGAAGTATCATTGTGATACATCACAACCGTTGCTGTATTGTTCTGATACGTTACGAGGGCTGGTCAAAAGTTTTAAGTCTAACAAAGAAAACCAACAATTGCGAAAGTGTTTAATTATTTTTCAACATAATCTCCCTGCTTTTCAAAACACTTGGAATAGTGACAGTGAAGCTTTTCGATTCCAGTAAGGAATGTGTGTTCTGAAGTCATCCTGGAATACGCAATCGAGCCAGCTTTGGGGTCATCGTAGTGGTCACAGCGCTTTCCGGGAATGCGTTCTTTCAGTTTAGGAAACAGGTTAAAATCACTTGGTGCCAGGTCTGGCGAGTATGGAGGGTGGGGTAGCTCTTCGAACCTACCTTGTCGCACAGCAGCCTTTGCAAGTGGAGAGGTTTGAAAAGAGGCATTGTCATGAAAAAGTAGAACTCAAGCAGTCAGCATTCCTCGCCGCCTTTCTTTGACAGAATCTCTCAGGCGATGACACAAATCAGAATAGCAGGCAGGCACCAGTGATAGTCTTTTGACTTTCTAAGTAATCAACAAGAATCACACCCTGTGCATTCACAGGGATCATAACTTTCTTCACTGATCGTAAAGACTTGGATTTCTTTGGTGCTGGAGAAGTGGTATTTGACACATGTTACATGCGGTCATGAATTTCTTGGGGAGTACTTTTCTCTAAAGTAAAAAACTTGATGACTGCTCGGTTCTCGTTCCTTTCCATTTCTGTGTTCATTTGGACTCCTATCACATTCAACAGACTGTCACTATTATACAAACAGCCTCAACAGACCAAATACACGTGAAATGAACGGCTCAAACAATGTACTACATTGACTAGGTCACTTTTTATGGCCCAGAGTTGAGAGTTAATCAGGCTTAGAACTATTTGCGAGGGCCTCGTACAACCGTTGCTGTATTATTGTAATGCATCACAACCTTTGAGGTACCACTGTAATACGTTCAACCATTTCTGTATAAGTCTAATACGCCATCAGTATTGGTGTCTTAGAGCAATACGCACAGTCGCCATATTCCTTTTAAATGTACAAGTACTATGAATATTTATTACGTTGTAACGTTTTTATTTCGAATAAACCTTGAAGGGATTTGTTGTGCACAAGTAGACTTTATAGATGATTCTCGTATATTTTAAAACTTTAATACGATAGTACTATTGTATACGTGTTGTATTGAATATATATGAACAAGTATGTTATGACTGCGTCCGTCTGTATGCCTTCTCGTGCAATCATTGTGAATTGACGATGGTGTGTTACCTCGACGTTTCTCCTGTTGAGTCCAGAAACCTACGATTGTGGTTTCGAATCCCGGTTCGCCTCGGTTATGTTTCTAGGTTTGTGGTAAACGAAGTGGTAAACGTCTGAGACATGCATCACTTGGTGCTTTCCTCGCACAATAAGCTAACACGCCGCGATATAACTGGAATACTGTTAAAAGCGGCGTTAAACCAAACTCACTCACTCTCCTGTTGAGTCGTCAGTTTATAAAATATTTAACTGAGAATTTAACACAACAATAACCTGATAAAATCAAATTGATTTGTTTTAAAGTAAAAGGTTGTATGTGCATTCGGTGTGCATTATCTACACTTTTAGATTGTCTTTCTGATTAGGTTCATATTCCAGCTATTAACAAATTTCAAGTAAGGATTGCCATCAAACCAAGCGCATGTTCATTGGTCTGACACTAGTGCACGGAGTTCCGCGAACGAAGCTGATGAGGACACCTGTGGGCACGACGTTGGACCTGATTGACGTTCCACACAGGTTATTACTATAACTTGCCTTGGGGCCTTGACAAAAGTTCAGTGATGCGGAAAAAAGAAAGGCGGATATGTTTCTGTTTTGAGCCATCGCCCCACTAAAAAACTAAATATCATAAACATTGTAATACATGTACTACATATAAACCAAGACATTGTTTTAACAGGGGACAGTTGAATATTATTGAACAGATCTATAAAACATTAAACTAGTTTATTGTCATGACATGTTTTCCCTGAATTGAAAGCACACATGTAACGTCAACGCCGGAGAATAATCAGTACCTGCTGAAACAGATTTCATTGGAAATAAAAGGCTAAATAGTGATCATGGGCGGATATAGAGCCCCCCCCCCCCCCCCCCCCCTTTTTATTTCGAAAAAAATCTTTATTTCTGTATAAATTACCACCAAAGACAATAAATAGATCTTAATTGTGCACCCCCCTTTTAAAAAAAGCTGTATCCGCCCATGGTGATGGTGATTATATGAATGGATAACAGAAAATCAGTGATGACGCCTGGTGTTCGCAGAAGGTGAGCGTGTCCTTCTCTATCAGGTGCACCCACCATGCACACAATGTGCATAAGTAAATAGATAATTTCATCCTCCTTCAATCCTAAATTATTTTTTCTCCTTTGTGGGTCACATCGCAGCATGACGCAAAAGGTGTGTCGTCTTCTCGGACACACTCGGAGCACACTGTCATCATAAAATCTACAGAAACTATAACGCGTTGTGTCAAATACATTGTTGGAGCGCAGGCGTCTGAAGTGCCGCAATTATCTGTGTGGAGTTGCCTCCCTTGGACTTGTCAGACAGTAATGATGTTTGTTGCGAGACAAGGTTCGGCGTGAATATACACTCTTCAAAGAATAAGAAACGCAGGGTAGATTTTTAGTAAATATATTGTACCTAATATCGTTGATATATTTAATTTAATATCATAGATACAAAAATGAAATTTTGGAGCTCGATAGTCACATGTTGTCGTTGTACAAAGGAATTAAAAACATTTCATTGGCATGTCACATAAGGCCACAATGTTGCGCGGAACACAGTATTTCGTGTGACCGCCCCGGGCAGCAATCACGGCTCTGCACCCATCGGCACTGACTGAAAAGGTATGAATTCTGTCCTGCTGAATTTTGCTGACTTGGTTGAAGCTTGTCATCGATCCCAACTACGTGGATCGATGCTCATGATATCAATCACTGCTTTATCTGATCAAGACTCGATTATGTACAGACCGCCGTCATATAGCTGGAATGTTGCTGAGGGGGCGTAAAACAACCAACCAACCAAGTGTGGACCAGACAATCCAGTGATTGACATCATGAGCATCGATGCGCGCACTTGGGATCGGTGACATGCATCAACCAAGTCCACACCATTGGGATCGATGACATGCATCAACCAAGTCAGCGAGCCTGACCACCCGATCCCGTTAGTCGCCTCTTGCGACAAGCATAGTCGCTTTTTGCGGCAAGCCTGGGTTGCTGAAGGCCTATTCTACCCCGGATCTTCACGGGTCAGAACCTTTACAACTACTTCTGGCACTTACAACGTGTAACATGTTCAGAGGGAGATATTTAACACGTAAACATAACGCAGTTTTTTAATTACATCCCTCTGCTGAGTGTTAGAACAGCTATTATACCTATAACATTGTAGGTATACTCAGTATCTTTCTTCGATTTTTGTGTATATGTGAAGGTAAAATTGTTATTAACCATATAGCAACCGATCTGTTTTATATGGCGTATCATAAGTTTAAATGGGGTGACGTCGTTGTATAAGAATAATTTTATAAACGTTTAAAAAATAGCATTATCAACATACAGTGTCTGACACTTGAATAGAAATATTTCATCTTCTGTCTTATGGTTCCTTTTAAATCCCAGCACACCCAATCCCCGGGGGGTCGGGGATGGATGAGGGGGATATGATGGGGGATGGGGTTAGGTGTGGGTTGTGGGGTGGTGGTTGTGATGAAAAAAGAGTTACATGTATTTAGGTGGAGCGGGTCAGATAAATACGTTACAGTCCAAAGACCAACCCCACCTCTCCCATATCTCCCCACCCACCCCCTATAATAATTGTTAAGTGTCTTAGGCGCTTTTGATCATGCTTAGCAGTGTAAGTTTACTGGCCGTTACAACGAAAAGTAATGGGTTCAACTATCATATCAAGAACGAGTAAACGTTCAGGTATTTCGCCATTGACGGTTGACAAAATTCATTAAAACGGACATAAAATATATGTACAAAACCATTTTCCGAACAATAAGAATATTTTGAAATATTTCTACCACCACCAATGTCAGAGCCTTGAAGATCATGATATGACGCTCAGTGCATGTATACACATTCCGTGTGTATGCGAGAGTGTGTGTGGTGTGTGAGAATATGTGTGGTGTGTGTAAGAGAGAGAGAGAGAGAGAGAGAGAGAGAGAGAGAGAGAGAGAATGTGTGTGTGATAGAGAGTGTATGTGTGTGTGTGTGTGTTAGAGAGAGAGCGAGTGCTCACTTTCATCACGTGAGCGAACTGCATCCTATCTGTCCATTAAATGTACAGGTGAGGTTATAGGGAGCGACATTGTTCTTTCCATCACTAGTATGCCTTCAGCAAATACTATCACCATAATATATATAGATGTAAGACATAAATGTGCCTCAGCAATTTGGGTCAAAGATTTGATCCCAGTAAGATTTAGCCAATAGCATTCTTATGCAATTGATCATACCAATAGGAAAAAACACTTATAGGGGAAAGAAAGAAATGGGCCTAGTTGTAAGTTTTGTTTGTTTGTTGTCCACGCAATTGGGATCGATCACATGGTCGCCTTTTGCGACATAGTCGCCTTTTACGGCAAGCATGGGTTGCTGAAGACCTTTTCTAACCTAGATCTTCACGGGTCTAATTGTCAGTAATAATAACATGTCCGATGAAATTGTCTTAATACTATTTCATGTTTTCTGTAAATACAAAATTTTCAATTTTCAATGGGACACAATGCTTTTGGCATCTTTTCCCTCGTCCCCAAAGTCGCTACCTAAGTGTAATAATCTTGAACGCGAGGTTAAACCCCATTTTACTCTGACCCATATTCACTTTCAAGTTTCGACAAATCTTGCCATCCATTAAAACTCTTGGCAACTCCGTATTTACGAACTCCAAAGAACCCTTAATCAGTTCGTGATTGTCTGTGTTGGGTGTGGGTCTCACTTAGAATCATTATATGTGATTATTCGTTATATCCGTCTCTTCGTTAAATCCGACTTCGTAACTCAGATGTATTTGCCTTGGCTAGGAAGACAACCTGGATTATTCCTCACGACACTTTGTGACGGAATTCAACCATTTCTACACAGTGGAAACAAATACGTCCAGAACATATAACTGTATTTATTACAAATGTTTAATATACCAAACATGACAAATTGTCAACTGGGTTCATGGTTCTCCGGCAATATCTGTCTTGACACGGCTTCCTTGAGTCTCAGAGGCTCAGAGGCTTAATATTGATCCCAAGCTACCAGACACGGCTGCAACAAAAATAATATGATATGAAGACTTCTCGAATAAAAAAATAAATATCATTCTCTGATGCTAAGCTGACACAATGTCATCGTTTTGGTTTACCTTTGTGAAAATGATATATAATGGGTTTATTTTTAATTACCCGACTGTTCTATCTGTTAACGATTAGATATATAGCTCTCAGTCACTTTTGCTCTGAAAGGAGGAGTCTGCAATTGGTTTGGAACCCATTTCTTCTCAGGACATCAAGTAGACAAATTATTGTGGTGTAAAACCTGAGGTCAAATTCATTTGTCCCAGTGTATGCTGAAATAATCAATTTTAAAATCCAGATATTGATTTTCATGTTAATACAGTATGGACAAAGACGTCATTAATTTTGTTTAGTTGTCCTGATTAGATTATGGACACGAAAGGTAAAGTGGGATAGATTGGTCAGGCTATCTGATATTGATGACAGCAAGTCATCGGTCCCGATCGTGTCGGCGTTGCTAATGCCTTCAGTTTCTGGTTTGTCTAGTCTCAAATATTTACAGACATCTGCAAACTTGATCATTTCTATAGTTCGTCAATTAATGTTAAGCTAATTTTACCCATGTTCAGTGGATACCGTTCAGGGAAGTGTTCGTTCTCCCGTTGTCAACTTGTCTCTTTATCTTATCTCACATCAGATCTTGATTTGATTTTACCAAGCTTCTATGACCATAACATTTACAGCGATATATACAATGTTTATTCCTAATGCAGGATATTTACCATCCCCAAACACACTCGCGTGATAACCTCTATATATCAGGCCTAGCAGTTGTACCAGAAAGTAAAGTCATATGATAAATCGGCGTGTAGTTTTTTTAGAATTTATGACTAAAAATATTATTGGTTGACTACATGGACAGTTTTGTTTGTTGTTCAACGCCGCACTCAGCAGTATTCCAGCTATATAAAGGCAGTCTGTAAATAATCGAGTCTGAACCAGACTATCCAGTGATTGACATCATGAGCGTCGATCCAAGCAATTGGGGTCTGATGACATGCATCAATCAAGTCAGCGAGCCCACCCGATCCCGTTAGTCGAGAGAGTTGGGGATTTTACGTGCGCTTTCCGACATAATGCGTATTTCTCACACGGAATTCTTAAAAATTAATCACATTTTAACCAACAAATAAGGCCATGAACTGGAGCCTGTAGAAAGGGGATCAGCCTCTAATCAGGCCAATGTGCGCTCAGCTTTAATTATATCGGCAATATTGCACATGCAACAGGAGCCATTGCCCCTCCGGCCACCGAATGGCCACTATTTCTTTAACGTCAGTCATTTGACACAGCGGACATACATGTACGTGTTTACGGTTGATGGAGGAGGGTGGTGTATACAAGCCCGTGAGGTCTTGACAATGTAAGGACTACCCACAATATATAAAATATACATATAGAGACCTTGAACAGGTAAGGGGCGGTCGGGTAGCCTAGTGGTTAAAGCGTTCGCTCGTCGTGCCAAACACCCGGGTTCGATTCCCGACATGGGTACAATGTGTGAACCCATTTCTGGTGTCCCCCGCCGTGATATTGCATGAATAATGCTAAAAGCGGCGTAAAACCATACTAACTCACTCACTCACTTGAACACATAATGCCATTTAGAAAGTGGACAAAGGTAACAAATGTTATATTTGGGATAACACTTTCATTATTGTGGAAGCCTCGGTGGTTGAGTGGGTTAGAATGCTGACTTGGCTGGCGATAAGGAGCCTCACTCTGGCATTGGGGGTTCGAATCCCGGACGGGACTCAACCCAAAAATGTAGCAGAATCTGTAATTTTCAAAGAAAGTGTAATCCCAGCATTTGTTACGTTAAAGAGACCTTGATTTGTTTGTTTCAGTTTTTGCTTGAGTAAAGATATTCATTTCGTTTTGTTTGAAATAGTTTTAATTGTGAAAATAACCCTTGTCAAGTTGTTGAATGCTCACCTTTCATTATATAATAACGATATGTATCCGTATGAAATAGAGAAAGGTGTAGAGCTGTTTTGCTGCAAGAACACAAATTAATTTACTCGTTTAATAAAGAGATTTCCAGGTTGCCGTGCTCGTGGGTTTCACCGAAGTGGGAAACGTCTGAGACCTGCATCACTTCGGGCTTTCCTCCCACATTAAGCTGACACGCCGTGATATAACTGGAATACTGTTAAAATCGGCGTTAAACCAAACTCATTCACTCACTCATAAAGAGAAACAAATAAAAGTATTGCTAAATAACACAACACACAACACAAGAAACAAAATGCGGAACAAAACCCTCAATAGAACACATATGAGCATTGTCATACGGATTAGCAATAACTTGTTTACTTTGGAATTTGATTAATAGTTGACGATATCCTTGTACGTGTGTATTTGTAGACTGAAGACAATCCTGTCATTAGTTATCCACGGAAAAGGTATCTGAAGGTTTAATCGAATATTATGCCAGACTATGAACATGGATATCATTTTAACCATCATCATTTTATAATTATATTTCAAGGGACTTTTTGTGGTTGGTATAAGGAACTTATGAGGAGCTAATGGAAAGGCAAATGCCAGAGAAGTTTGATTGGTTGGTTTGTTGGTTTGTTGTTTTACGCCGCACTCAGCAATGTTCCAGCTTTATGACGGCGGTCTGTAAATAATCGAGTCTGGACCAGACAATCCAGTGATTGGCATCATGAGCATCGATCCACGCAATTGGGATCGATGACATGCATCGACCAAGTCAGCGAACCTGACCACCCGATCCCGTTAGTCGCCTTTTACGACAAGCATGGGTTGCTGAGACCTATTGTACCCCGGATCTTCACGGGTCAGAGAAGTTTGAAGTTAGATAGACATACTATTCCTAAACGCAAATAGCACCATTCCCAAGGGTTTAAACAAAGTGGAAGACATCCTGCATCACTTTGCTATTGGCCGTTTTGACTTCACTATTGTCCGATTTGACTTTGCTATTGGCCGATTTGTCTTTACTATTGGCCGATTAGACTTTGCTATTGGCCGACAAGACTTTCCTATTGGCCGTTTTGATTTCACTTTTGGCCGATTTGACTTTCCTATTGGCCGATTTGACTTTACTATTGGTCGATTTGTCTTTCCCTTTGGCCGTTTTGACTTTGCTATTGGCCTATTTGACTTTGCTATTGGCCGACTAGACTTTACTTTTGGCCGATTTGACTTTACTATTGGCCGATTTGACTTTACTGTTGGCCGTTTTAACTTTACTATTGCCGATTTGACTTTACTATTGGCCTTTTTGACTTTACTTTGACCGTTTGACTTTTCTGTTGGCCGATTTGCTTTTCTATTGGCCGATTTGACTTTACCATTGGCCGATTTGACTTTTCTGTTTGCCGTTTTGACCATTTCCTGGGCGGTTTGACTTTTCAAGACTTCTTATACCGTAACTCTTTTAACGTGTGGCCAATTTGCCTTGCTCCCTTTGAACCAAAGAGCCTGGTAACCGCATTTGCATATTTATGGGATGGATTCGAAGTTAACTGATTCTTATGTCAATAATACTATCCATGCTACATCTGATGAAACACTCCCGTGCAAACCACTTATTCCATGTCCATTATTACAACATTAATTCTCATCCCTTCTTCAGTACACCGGAGCAGGTGCCACAGAGAGGCGAACATCATGTGCATGCTTTGCAGGTTGTCAAAATAGGGGAAACCTATTCTACAACTAAATGAGAGATTCAGGTAATTAAAATTTCAATCTATTTAATGATTTTGTTAACGTATTGATATATATACTGTAAATCTTGAAATTAAGGCGACAGTGGTTACCGGGCTAAAAACATTCGCCTAAACACCACTACAAACCTTAGTTCCAAAACAAAATTGATACCAGAATAAAATACATCACCTTTGAATAACTATTTCTTATTTGTTTCATTTTCACAATCAAACACAGGTGTATAATTTTTTTTTGGCAGTTTAGCTGGCTAATGGTCGCCTCAATGTAGTTGTAACAATGACTGCCACAGACGACCACATGTTACATGTGGAACGCGACTCTAACATCATTAATTTGTTACGCGCTCTTTGTGTTCATTTATTTAAGACCCGTGAAGGTTCCGGGGTAGAATAGGTCTTCAGCAACCCATGCTTGCGGTAAAAGGTGACTATGCTTGGTGTAAAAGGCGACTAACGGGATCAGGTGGTCAGGCTCGCTGACTTGGTTGATGCATGTCATCGATCCCAATTGCGTGGACTGATGCTCATGATATCAATCACTGGATTGTGAGGTCCAGACTCGATTATTTACAGACCGCGGCGTTAAACAACAGACCAACCAAAAATATATTATTTCAGGTCATTCCGAGTATATGAGGTACCACATGTAGTTGCCGATGCATAAGCCAAGTAACCCATTCTGAACAGGAAGGTATACTTTCTATAAGGAATCAGCAAAACATCTGTTATGCTCGTGAAATCACTGCTGAACGTTGTATCAGAATTAATGCATAAATATTGCTTCACACGGCATCAGCAATATTACTTGTTTCAGAATGTCTGCTGTTTGATGTATATACTTATATTATTATATATAGTAAATCTGTCACAAATGTTCCACTAACTGAATGTGAAGCTGAATAAATTATTCCCTGTAATTACTCATCCCGTCAGTCGACACAGTTAAAAATGCAAACGTCAAATGAGTGCTGTCTAAAAGAACCCTTTATTTCGCTTGCAGAAACGGCCCTCAATGGACGATGACAGCCTTAATCATCACCCGCTTGAAGTTATTTTAGCAAAGGTCCATCCTAGCTATCATCATCTGAAACTATTAGTGATATGCATGCCCGTATCAAAATCACAAGTAGGGAAACAAAAAGTTCAAATACAATTGGACCGACTAATTATTTTTGGCCTACAATTACGAGTTGACATGCCCTTTGTGCACATGTGAGAGATTCTGGTTTCACGCCGCTTACCTCAACATTTCAGCAAAATCACACATTGTACCCACACTCATGCACATGTATATCTTCCTGATCTACACCTGGACACAGCGTACACCTTTTATGTTTTCATATAACTCGTGTGTGTCGTTGTATGTCGTCATATGTATCATTTGGAAAAAAATATCTTCGTGCATATTGATGTCATTTTGATAATTATAAATGAATATATATATAATCGCTTCTTGAAGGTTCTATAGCAGTTCTAGAAGATTCCAGATTACACTTCCAGAACCCAAATGTAATAACGCCCACACCTGACAAATAATTACTGTCAAAACACAATGCTATGAACTTCTACAGAATCTTTACAGAAACTATGTAATACGATTACAAAACTGTGTAACACTGAACTACACTGCCATATTACAACATTGACAAATAAACAAAACTAAAGTACTCACGGAAATGAAAAAAACCTGTTTTTCTCAATTTAAAAATCGACACAAAGTGTTACATACACTGTAGCTGTAAATACGAAATACCAAAACAACTCGAAAAGTACTAGTCTGGATTTGCTAGTTTGATCTCAGTGAACAATACAAAATGTACTTTACAGGAGGTAATTTGTCGGCACTTTCAACATTCAAAAATAAAACTAAGTCCAAATTGACATAGCAGTAACAGACTATATGGGCATTATGCACCTGTTCTCACCTGTCGTCAAGATGTCATAGGTCACCTTGATCTAATTTCACCTGGTTATGCCCTGTTTCACAATAGTCTGTTTTATTCACATTTTTACACACTTTTACGTGTAAAAAGGCATAAAAACATTTGATACGCTGTATTTGTGCCACGGCCCAATTAGTTCTAATTTAGTTGTTTGAATATTTACATATATTGTATATTAACTGCATTTATTTAAGATCTGAGGTCGAAAAAACAGGGTTTTTTCATTTCCGTGAGTACTTTAGTCCCGACCGTTTCCTACGGAAAATAAGCAATAAATAAGTAATAAAAGAAAAGTCACAAGTTTTGTTCCTAGGGATTATCTCGCTTTTCCGGTCTGGAACCTTACCACAGCAGGTGTTGGGTACGCGAGAAGGCCCCTACAAATCTAATATTAACTATATAGATCTGAATAAGAGGGACACACCCCTTTCCATATTGATAAAAAAAATGTCTGTCCAAAGCTGAATCGATTGCACTATAACAACTTTTCCATGACCATGTGTTTATGAATCACTATTCAATAGTTTTGATACCATGTGCTCGCGAAAAGGTGCGCTCACTGGCCCGAAACATATTTTTTGTCACTGATGCGTCAGATTTGGAAAGGTCCTCCACATGTCAACCATTAAACTTTTTGAAAGTTTTGCTGAGGCCTTGAATGTAAAACAACTTTTGAGTCGTGTGATGCTCAATAAAATCTTCGAAGATAGAATTTGCTGGAATGTTCCTAAAGGTATATGAAATGTAGACACCAATACTGAAGCTGCTCGAATACTGCTCGACTTAGAGGAATTTTGACTATTGGAAAGCTGAAGTCATCCCTCTTTTCATACAGTCTTGCACAATGGCACCCATGGGATACCTACATCAATAAAGTGAACACTCAAAGAGGAAGTCACAATCCAATCCGATCAATATATTCTGTGTGATATTCTGTATGGCCAATGGAAATTAAAGACAGTCGATTGAAATACGATTACGTTTTCAATGAGTCAGCAGTGGTTCATATGTTGATGTGTGTGTCTCACGAACAAGAACGATGCTGCAGCTTGTCGCATCCTTTGTGGCGATAAACCTTCTACAACAGGGTCTGACGCCGTCCTTGTCTCCCTGTCTCTTACACTGTGCCTCCACTTGCCTCGCTGATGCATCATGCTCCTCTTTCTTTTATCAACGACAACATCAGCGATGTTACATCAGTAATCTTGTCTACACCACGACGTCATCAGCGATGATAAACGTCACCGGAGTGATGTACTATTCTTGGATACATCGTGAGTACCATTCAACAAACGATGATTATGATGATGGTGATGATAATGCTGTAAATGTTGCGTGAGGTTGCGTCTCTTGGGCACGCTAGAAACATATGGTTGTGGGTTCGAATCCCGGTTCGCCCCGTTTATGTTTCTAGGTTTGTCAGCACCATACCATAAACGTCTGAGACCTGCATCACTTTGGGCTTTCCTCCCACATTAAGCTAACACGTTGTGATATTACTGGAATACTGTTAAAAACGGTGTTATACCCAACGTACATTCCTTAGTGACCAAAGTGTTTGTAATTATGCCTTTATCATCTTCCCGTTTAGAGTAATAAGCGAAGATAATAACAATACATAAAATATTATATATATATATGTGCACCTAGCAATAAAAAAAAGATATTACAAACATACAATTTGCAAGACAACCCTTAAAATTATAAGGGTTTAAATTGATATGGTTGCATCTAGCTTAAGGATGTTGCTCGTGTCATTGCGAGAAGTGTGGTTTGCACATCAATGTCAATAGAACAAAGATATTGGTATTCAGTTGTGAGTGAGTGAGTTGGGTTTAACGCCGCTTTTAACAGTATTCCAGTTATATCACGGCGTGTCAGCTTAATTTGAATTGCAAATGTCAACCTGCAGTTTTGCAATTCTTTTTTTAGTCTTCTTATGCAGGCGTATACGGCGAACTAGGGCGGTACCCTATCATTATTTTACGATATGTCAGAATTATACAATTTATGGTTTAATTATTAAATACTAATTGGCATTATCCTACAACATATCATTGCAGAACTGTGAAATGGGTGTTACAAATTCGGCTTTCCATGTGAAGAATATTCTTAGTACAACTGTTTTTTATACATATGGATAGTCCTTTCCATCCCTAATGCTAGTTTGTGTATGGTTACAACAGTAAAAAAACAACTTTTTTAGTATATTTTAGTTAATTTTGACTTTGAAATGTACTTTAGAAAATATTTGACAATGATTAGAATTTCTTGTCATCAGCTGAACATTTAAACAGGTCGTTACAACAAAATTGTACTATATTGTATATATTGTGATTAATGTTATCAGCAATCTGTAGACGCATCCTAAATACAATTTTAGTAGAGTTGAGTACATGATGAAATGTTACAGTGAGACCGCCTCATCTATTTCACCCCTGAATTCCACGACAGTGATTCATGTTTATTTCTGTAGATTTCGCTGAGATTAATATATGAACATGGGATCGTCAGCTGATTTACAAACATTGATATTGTGTTATTCCTGATGAATATCCTGTTGAAAGGCATCAGTCCCCACTGTCGATACCACCAACACCAAGCAGACATTCCTACTGTTTACTTCAGGAAACAGCTGAATGGCTTTCCAGTAGTTTTTAGACTATAACCCGAGAGGTATGTTGATAAAGACGTTGTTCGCCAAAGCGGTCCTGAATAAGTATAGCAGATCTGATTTAGGAGGTTATTTCATGTACGTGGAGCTGTATTAGCAAAGGTTTTATGTCCATATCCCTTGGACCTCACTCTTCGGATGTTAAAGAGTAGCTGATTTTCGGATCTCAGTGAGTGTGATAGTGTGTATATTAGGGGCGTCACGATAAATCGAAATATCGATATATTGCTATTGGTAAGCACTTAAAGTCAATAAATCGATTGTTAAATCAGTTTCCGATCAATAGTATCGATTTCAGTTAGAAATATCGATAGTGTCGATTGTATTTACCATATCATACGATTGAGTCAAATGCTCTTCAAATTTGATTTTCTTTTGATCATGAGTGTTAGTAATGTACACATGATAATGTGGAAGTTTCTTTTTCTTAAATTATTAGGGTAAAGAAAAAACAAATCATTCATATCTCATTCTGTACTTGTTATTTGTTGTTATGGTTATTACATTCAAAGGAAACTTCAGTTCCAAGGTTTAATTCAACTCTAATGATACACTGAAAACCATCGATATTTATTGCAATAGTTGCTTGCAATATCAATAGTTTTCGCAATAGTTTCTTTCAATATTAATAGTCATCGCAATAGTGATTTCCAGACCAATAGTCACCCCTAGCACTGTATACCACCAGGAGATCAGACAAGTAAGGCGGGGTGTCCTGTTGATAGTATTTGTGGGCTAGGCTAGTATGTTGTATAGTTTTGGAAGCTTCATGAGGATTGATGGAATATGATCCAATTTCTTGTTTTTCACGACTGTTCTCGCAGCAGTGTCATAGATAATTTGCAGATGTTGAAGGTGACACTTGGATATGTTGACTAGCCAGGAGGTACTGTAGCTGGAGTCTGCGATGACAGATGACATACATGTAACTTTGACTACAGGTCACGAATCACATATGACCAGATCTTTCCAATGATCCTCAGATGGTATCAGATGGACATTTTCAGACAATCTTGATTGGCCACGCACTGGTCTTCATCTAATAAACAGAACATGAACGTTATTCCACAGACTACTAGAAGCGGGATAAGGGGTATATGGGATGAGGATGTGATAATTATCTACATGTACATAGTATTCAATGATTGATGGACAGGTACATTATGTACACATGTATAAAATATGTTTTTTGAGGAGGACGGAGATCATTCAATCCGACTCTATTCTGTTGAATAGGTTGCGCATTTTAAGCATATTTGGATGTTTGTAATAATAGGGTGAGAGATATATGCTTACGGGTGCTACTGATTCAAACACTGGACAGAAGAACATATAGTGGTTAAAACATCTACATTTCAATACAGTACAACATTTTCTGTTTTTCAGAGACAAAATATACGGTTCTAAAGATAATTAGTCTTTAATAAATGTATATAAGGCCACATATGATGATTTCGTTCAATCAGACACCGCCATAAATTTGTTGATTAATATAATAAGTTTTGACTTAAGATCGTCTTTTCCGGGTATAATTATAACTGAGACCCTTTCAAAGAAAACATGTTTAACAAATTCTATCCATTTATGATTAACATTTACAAAGTTGTGGTAATGTGTATACAATCAACTTTTGAACTTTCACCACATAAAAGCTTAAGCTTAGAAACACAGTATAAGTTTTTTAAATGTATATCTTAAGAGTTTGTCTCCAAATTCATCATAGATGACATAATTTGGCGTGCTACAGGGAAGCAACACATTCTAGAAATCTCAACGCATTTTTTTCTAGATATTGAGTATTTTCAAATTCCTAAAATTACAAACCTACATAAGAAAAGTCACAAACGTGCATTCAAACAAATCAACTGAAAAGATATTTAAGTGGCAAGTTATGGCGAGACCTTGTCATAAAAGGTAAACCATGTTGTTTTTTTTCTCGCAAGCAGTGTTAAGTAGAAAACTGTTGTTCTATACTACTTTCTATTGTCATCAAAGTTCAATACAGTAAACTACGTCTTTAACGAGCACGCTTATAACGAACTGCCCTAGTTAACTTAACTTATTTTTGAGTCCCGGCCATTTGTTGTATATAAGCTGTATACATACTTATAACGAACTACGGTTATCACGAACTAAAATTAGTGATCCCTTTGAGTTCGTTATAACCGCAGTTTACTGTATATCGGTTATAGAAACACTAATGCTGAGACGCATGTGAAAATTACAATAAAAAATGTATATTTCTTAAGCATTTAGATGAAGTAAAAGTTGATTTGATGTACTGAAAAAACCCTTTTGTGCACCTGTGCACCTTATTTTTGTTTTTAGGAGTATTAAATAATTTAATGTGAACTTGTGATCTGCCTTTGAACAGCCTTTGCGAAAACCGTCTTGTGTTTTGTAACCGGATATTGATTATTTCAATTAACACGTGTAGGCCACGCGTTTAGAATAGATGTGAAAGGTTTACCAATGCAGCTTAGCAGTGTGATTGCTCAGTGATGTACTGGTTCCTAAGAATCTCCTAATCTTTATATAAATATGTTTGATAATGCAAGTAGCCTTATAAATACGTTTCATAATGCTAGTAGCTAGTGGATTTTCAGAAACAATGCCAAAACAAGTGACTCGTGTGACATGTTCAAACTTTTCATATCGATCTTTTCTAATCTCTTACAAACCTTTTATGAAAATATAAACTGATTCAGTGATGCACAAGCTGAATTCAGAAACGACTATACATTTGTTTATCCCTTATATACATCTACATTAATCGAAAACAGTAACTGTAATCTGCATTTATTGACTTGAGTAAAGCAGTCGAGTGTTGGTTTGTGAAACAAACTTATTAAAGTGGTATGCGAAGTAAATGTTGCAATCTCTATCCGAACTAATTGTCGTAGCTTGCTACCGTGGTCGCTTCCATTGTTGTTGATCTCTGTCCTAATTGCTAGCTTTCTGTAGCAACGATGGTCGCTTCCGTGTTGAAGCTTGCTATAGACTAAAGAGACAGGATGACGTATTCTGGAAGTAACAATGAAGCAAAGTTGACTTAATGGATTTCAACTTCCTTATTCTTTCATTTATTCTTTCGGCTTCTCGGTGCAGATCATGTTACTTTTATCAAGCACTTTGTATCAGTCAACATTGCCATAGTGGTAACCATTGCTTCCAGAGTTGTACAAGTAGCCTCATACCACGCCGCTTGAATTGTGTCAACTTTGTATTGTGCTTGAATTGCTAAAGCCTTCCAAACTGGCTGCTTCCATAGATACAGCTTTCTACCCGTCTGTATTCTGTACTTTTGTAATCATTATGGATGCTGTCGAAGAATATACCACAAATGTTGTCATTCGTAGAATGCAGAAACTTAAAAAGAGGAAACGGAATTGGAAGAAACCTGTTCTTTCCCAGCCAGCTGTCATCCAAAGTCTGGCTGCCCTGCATGAAAAGTTTGTAGTTGTTCCCACTGACAAGGCCTAAAATAACATAACCATTATATGTAAACACCACTACATTAATTTGATCAACGAACTTGGTATAAATGACATTACGATATCAAATAATGCCACATATTAGGACAGTATATTACCAGAGGATGAAATCTGCCAAAATCTTAAATCAGTACTGTCAACTTTTGACTTGACTTTAAAACCTGAAGACAAGATTCCAAAGCTGCATAAAATCCCTACAAAGTGAGAGTCCAGTAAATGTACCACAAAATCCCTGTCTCAAAGACTAACCATCATCCTTAATACAATCAAGGAAGGACTTTCTTTATATTCACTGGAAGTATTTGAGACACGTGGAATTGATACCATGTGGGATTGTCCAAAACTCAAAGGATTTGCTTGACGTTTTGCAATACCAGTAAAGAACCAGGTTCCATTCTGTCAAAACATTTGATTTTTCAACTTTGTACACCACTATCCCAAATGACAAACTTAAGGAAAAATTTCATTCCTTTATCCATGGGGCGTTTGTTACAAAACTTGGTGAACACAGATACAGCTACGTATCTATATTTTGCGATTCAGAACAATCTGTGAAAAATAATAGCAAATGCCATCTGAAGTTTACTAAGTCAACAATATGTGAAAGGCTTCACTTCCTCACTGATAACATCTATATATGTAAAACATAGGAGTATCTATCTTTAGAGATTCACATTAATTTGTCAAAAATGAACGCAAATGCCTTCTGAAGTTTACTGAGAAAACAAAATGTGCAAGGCTTTCACTTCCTCATTGATAACATCTATGTAACATTTAGGCTTAAGACATTTAGGCAAAAAGCAGGCATTCCCATCGACACCAATTGTGCTCCCCTATTTTGGATCTGTTTCTTTATACATATGAATCGGAATTTCTATTCGGATTGGCAAAGTTAAAACATGGTCATTTGGCAAAGAAGTTTAAGGTACACATGTAAGCTTCAGGTATATCGATGGTCTGATATCGTTCAATCAAATCAAATAGCCAATTCCCTTCCCTTGATTTACCCACCTGAACTAGAAATAAAGGCGACCAGTGAGACCGCCTCATCTGTTTCATATTAAGATGTATGCATAAAGATTTAGAGTGACAAAACACTATGTACAAGTCTGTATGACAAGAGGGATGACTTCAACTTTCCAATGGTCAACATTCCCTTCATGTCGAGCAATATTCAAGCAGCTCCAGTTGTTTACATTTCACAACGTTTGAGATACAATCGAGCATGCTCTTTCAAAGAGGGTCATACCACTCTTGCTCAGAAGTTGTTTGATCAAGGTTACAACATTCAAGGCCTCAGTCAAGCTTTCAAAACGTTTCATGGTAGACATATGGATGCCATTCCCATATCTGACGCCTCAGTGACAAAAATGATGTCTGATGCCATTCCCTATTTTGACTTGAACCATATGCCCCCGTGTTTTTCAGCTGAACAATTGACTT
The DNA here is from genome assembly GCF_022045235.1 of Haliotis cracherodii. Taxonomy (NCBI): domain Eukaryota; kingdom Metazoa; phylum Mollusca; class Gastropoda; order Lepetellida; family Haliotidae; genus Haliotis; species Haliotis cracherodii. Next base: position 8,639,609 of record NW_027266343.1, read on the forward strand.
GCCTTTGCACGGGTTTGTGACGGGTGCCACCGGTGGAGCTCACCTTTTCGCGAACTCCTGGTATCATTGCTATTTGGTATTGGTTCATATACACATGCTTATGATATAGTCGGAATCGTACATGTACTGAACCGGTTCATTTTGATGGTTAGAAAGTTTATATTTGCTGAATTACCAAGGCAAGGCAATCAATTCGACCTTGGTTCTAATGAGGCTAGGGTTCGTTTGCGGAGCATTAACTCAAAAACTGTTAAGTATTTATTTGTGACACTTTGCATACACATCGGGCAAAGGCTGAAATGCTGCCTGTGTGGTCATTAATAATTCAACAGTTTATACTTTTGAGTTTTCAAGGAAGTAAGTTGGAATTCGGTTCAAATGAAGGAAGAATATGTTTGTGGACGATAATCGTTCAACATTACGTTATGGAACACAATAGAAAAAAGCTGTGTTGGTAACTTTTGCTGTTCTGGAATGTGTTAATGTTTGCTTTGCAAAGACAGCAAGATTGACTTAGGCCGATCAACAGTCAAGGGCATATGTCGTATTCCATTAATTCATCATCTTGATGAAACTTCATATACAAATCAGATATCATTTTTCATAAACAACTGTGGGGATTCCCAACTACCTATAGCTATGTCTGACATCGTACCCTTACATAGGGGATAGCCCCGTGAAGATCCGGGGTAGAATAGGTCTTCAGCAAGCCATGCTTGCCGTAAAAGGGGACTATGCTTGTCGTAAGAGGCGATTAACGTGATCGGGTGTGCTCGCTGACTTGTTGATGCATGTCATCGTATCCCAGTTACGTAGATCGATGTTCATGATGTCAATCACTTGATTGTCTGGTCCAAACTCGATTATTTACAGACCGCCGTCATGTAGCTGGAATATTGCTGAGTGCGGCGTAAAACAACAAACAAACAAACATTGGGTATATTGCCCGTAATATCACCGGATATAGTCTGGTCCAGATTAGGTTTACTTACTTCTACAATACCTTTACATGGCAATAAATTACCTATTTTTAGGAAAGCTACCTGAACAAAACGACAAATTTTGGTGTCAAGCAAGGAAAATGAAAACAAATTCAACATTTCTGCTACTGCTTTATTTATTTGTTTCAGCTGATTGTCCTCGTGATCACATCTTCTCCCGAGGAGCCCATCTGTGTATCAAACTTGGCGTGCAAACTGACTGGCAATCAGCAAACGCCACATGCAGTGATAGTGGGAAGAGACTGATCAAGATAGACACAGACGCGAAACAGAAGCAGATGGCCTACATGTCCTCTGAACTGGGTGAGTTCATGCGTCATTCGTGACCACTCGTGTCATTCCGGGAAAAACTGAATGGCAACTCGTACTTCTCTCGTGGCCATGTAATCAACTTGGTTCTGGCCAAAAACTCAACATGTTTTACCGTTTCAGCGATTGCTTTGTTAGTTTTAACCGATCGTTTCTGATATAATTTTGTGATAGTCACGTTGGTATATTTCTAGATACAACAGAAATGTAAAATGAAAATAATTACTAAGGAGGGATTGACCAAAGTACATGTAATCACTGTAGCATTGTGACGGCATTCTGATGATTTGTTTTTTAATCGTTCATCGTAACATAGGAGGCGAGTCTTGACATTTCTTCACTGGGCAAAAATGCAGAGTGGGAAGGATTATCCATCCAAGCTTTTTGTCACTAAAACTAAGCATCAAACATTGAGTTTATAAAATAAAACTGTGTATTATACACAATACAGATGACAATGCGACGTATACAAATACTGTCGTGAGACCCGTGAAGATCCGGGGTAGAACACATGTAGGTCTACAGCAGCCCATGCTTGCAGTGAAAGGAGACTATGCTTGTCGTAAGAGGCGACTAACGGGATCAGGTGGTCAGGATCGCTGACTTGGTTGATGCATGTCATCGATCCCAATTGCGTAGATCGATGCTCATGAGGTAAATCACTGGATTGTCTGATCAAGAATGGATTATTTTCAGACCGCTGTCAAAGAGCTGGAATATTTCTGAGTGCGGCGTTAAACAACAAACAAACAAAACACACTGTCATGAGATGAATTATTTACCCAAGTCATCAAGAGTTGACATGTAATATTTACCTCAAGGATCTGAAGCATTAGATTATGTTGGAGATCATTCTAATTTTGCAAAATCGAAGTATAAAATATACACCATACGGGTAAATGTTGTTAACGCCGCTGTTAGCTCTACTATTGCTGCTATATCGAGTCTAGGCCAACCGAATGAGAAAGCATAAGCGTCGACCCACACGGTCATCAGTCAGTGATGTTGCAGAGTATGATCCTTCCCTTTTGAGTCATCTTCTCGAGGCAAGAGCGTTAACTGACTTTAAAAGTCCAGTTTCCACCCTTGCCGAACTGGGATCGAATTCCTGGGCTCGATCGTAGCGCCACCAGTGGCAATTACGAGTTAGGTCCATTCTATGCCTCTCCCATATGGACCAATCAGATTCCACCTCTCGTATCACATGCATTTGCTTCAAACAAAATGGTGGCGCCCAGTCAAGACGATCTGATCTACCATCATGATCTATTTGGTGATAAAACGGTTCTTCCTTCGCGAAGTACATCAAATCACGTGTGCGCCGTGATTAAAAACATGAAAATGAATTGGCGGCGCACATTCTTTGCAAATCCTGCAATCGACCGATCTGTTTACGAACCGGATTTCGATTTCGGTGCGCGATTTTGATTGGACTATGCATAGACTTGTTAGTTCAGCCATAATGTAACTCCATTATCCAAGCCTTGTTCGGCAAGGGTGGAAACTGGACTTTTATATTCAGTTAACCCTCTTGCCTCGGGAAATTGATTTGAGTCGGCTGGAATGTGTTTGTATTGAACGATACACGATTGTGGGATGTTTCTAACTACGTTAACTGCCTGACAATATTGGGAACCTTCTGTTCTTGTTATACTTCATTGTTTGGTTCAGTACAGATTGCACCGCCCGTGTTATTATAGAACATTGGTCTAAGGTCTCGCAATATTCATAAGCGCGTCAGGATCCACTGATCAAGGCTTCGATCCTGATTATAATTATTAGTTTTCTCTTGTTAGTATGGTACCCCTGCTCTTGTGTTTTTTGCTCCAACAATCATGATAACAAGCTTAGGATGAACTGAAACACGCTAGGTGTTAAACCGCACTCTCTCACCCACTCACTCATTTTAATGCATAGTAATGGATAAAAATACATTTTGAAAATTGTTTCCAGGTGACATATGGACGGGGCTGCATTCTATTGACGACGAGTTCAGATGGACGGACGGCTCCCTGGTTAACTATACCTGCTGGTACCCAGGGCAACCGAGCGTATTCTTCGACTTTAAGTGTGTCGTCCTCTATGATCAAGTTCCAAGAGCCTGGCACATCGGGATCTGTGTCTTTCTGCATCACACTGTGTGTGAGGTGGTGTTGTGAAAAAGAAGACGAGAAAGGAGAATTACTCCAGTTTGGAATTGGACATGAAGCAACCTTCGTCAAGATATGATATACTTTGGTACATGTACTTTTTGTAAACATCGTCAGATGTGCTTGTGACGATAATACCAACACCGGATGGTTTAAGAAGAACCTAGAGTCATGTTAAAATGAACATAAAATATTCATTATGTGTCATATAACATATGTCAAGTCAAGGGTAATACTTACCGCTGCTGAGCAGGTTTCTTAACGATCACTAAAGCTTAAGAAAGCACACTTGTCCAAACGTATTCAAAACACTTCATTCAATCCACAGATATCTCTTTGTTCACTTAAGCAAACTTATTAACATTTGAAGTTCTTGTTATTTTTAGAAATTATGATTATGAATAATAAATCTTCATATATAGCCCTCAGCAGACATTCCGGGCACCAAGTGATCGATATGTTGATTGGAGTAAACAGGTTGCCAATGTATGTCCATGCTTCATCCCTCACTTTGATTAATAAACAAAGCCAGAACACTCAAACACAATTTGTCATTATGGAAATTGACTTAGCATTAAGGCATCCATATGCTGCAGTAACACTTAAAACCATATATATACATTTCGTTAAGATTGTTGGATAATCTTACTGAATCTGTTACTTTAAACAAGAAAGCGCAACGGCCCTAGCTCTGTTTGTAACAGACCGCCTCCGTGGTCTAGTGGTAGAGCATCCGCCTGGAGACGTTAAAAGATGGTACTTGTTGTTACCATGTCTGGCGCTCGACATTAAGGAGCTAAAACAAGGACTGGTCGGCTCGGAATGAGTATACTGTGTCTGAGTGGGGTATTCATGTTAAACCGCGGCATGGTATCTCAGTGAGCTAGCACTATAAATCGTCATCAGTCCGGACTAGTACGAGCAGCCACACACACACACACACACACACACACACACTGCTGTTAGCACTTCTAGAAAACTCATTCTGAATGCATTAGAACTTTTATATCAGAAAGTACAAGACTGATAATTCCTTTTTAAAAACTCATTTCAAGTTTCAGAAAAATACATATACCTACTGCAGTAGACGTGTAAGCGTTTGAAAATTTTCAATTTAATATGGCTGCGAAACAATCTAACCAATGACCTGAGACAAACAACAAAAGATGCCTAGCATCTGATGCTGCTTAAAGTGCCAAGTTTGTCAGTCAGATGAACTGTTCATTCTCTGTCACTGTTGACACAAATGCGACTGTCTGGAAAGAGAAAAACCTATCGTGGCCAACAAACCTGATCTTGTCCTGTTTGATAAATCCAATGAAATCATTTATGTGATTGAATTTTCGGTCCCCTTGGACACTAATGTGATTGACAAGATTTCGGAAAAACTGGGCATATATGAGGACCTCGCTTTCGAAATGTGAAATTGAAATAGCCAAGTTGTTCGACTCCCCATTGTTCTCGGTCCTTTAGGTTTGGTACCACCAAATCAGTTGACTGACTTTGGGGGAGTACCCGGGTTTGCTACCAGGAATACAGTCCGTCTGACAATCTGGGTAATGCAGAAGGCTGCAGAGTTGGGGAGTCTTCAGATTCTCCGAAAGGTTCTGGGTGGGTTCGACCAGGCAGCGCTTCCTGGGGGAAGCCCCATTCACTATCTGGGCTGCGTGCAGATCTAGAGAGGGCAAGAATCCTGAGCTTAGATGAGCCTAACCAGCCTGACTGTGTCAGGATCACCCAAACCCTCTTTGCTGCATTTGTTTTTAAATCTGTACATCTTCCGCTTCCCTCTGGTCCCTACCTCTAAGTACTATCACCAGTGAAGATATTCGTCGAAGGCGAGGGATGCTTCTTGCAGTCACTGTTGCTGGCTGGAATCGATTTCGTAGGTGTGTTGTTCGAATCCAGTTGTCTTGTCGATTATTGGTTACGCGTGGCCTGCCACTCCGAGGATGGTCTCTGACTGTATTCGTCTGTTGCCAACGTTGCCATAAACACCAAATTTTTCTGTGGACGTTAAATTGTCTTGCAACTTCACGTTGACTCGATCCTGCTTCAAGCATACCAATGGATTGCAGACACTCATTTTCGGACAGACGTGGTATTTCGTAATGTTGAATAATTGCGTAATTTTGTTGTTTTTCAGGATCACCCAAACCCTCTTTGCTGCATTTGTTGTAAAATCTGTAATCTTCCGCTTCCCTCTGGTCCCTACCTCTAGGTACTGTCACTAGCCACTTCAACCAGCATGACACCACCTCACTGATTTCAACCACACATTGCCAGATGTTCTCAATTACCAATGAAACATTATTAAACTATACTGAACAACAAAAGTTCCTGTGACATTGAACAAGATTTAATGCAAAGTTATATTTTGTACCAAGTTCTGAAACAATTTCGGCTTGCAACAAGTAAAAGACTATGTAAGTGTTCAAATGGTGTAATTTGCCATACTGACTTCAGAAAATGCGTGATTTCATAAAAAAAACCCAAAAAACATGAACATGACAAAATGTCAATTTACAAATCAAAAGCGTGTGTGTCCACCTCTGATTGTGATGCAAGCAACACATCTTCGTCTCATGGAATGGACCAGGCGTCGCACAAAATCCAGTGGGATACCTGTCCATATCTGCTGGAGCATGTTTCGAAGTTTCCGGAGTGTCTGTGGAACGCGTTGTTGACGTCGAAGGCGCGGATCCATCTCATCCCACATGTGCTCGATTGGTGAGAGATCAGGTCAGGGGATGACATTCACGTTGTTTTGTTGAAGAGGATCCTAAACAAGTCGAGCAATATAAGGCCGGGCGTTGTTATGTTGAAAGGTAATGCCTGGACCATGACGACGCAAAAACGGTAGAACAACAGGGCCAATGATCTCGTCGCGGTAGCGCTGTCCATTGAGATTTCCCTCTGCCACTATCAAATGGGTCCTTTGTCTTGCTGTAATCCGACCCCATGCAATATCGCTGCCGCCCCCGAACCGACCTTCTGCCATGACACAATTATTGACGTAACGTTCACCTCGACGCCGGTACACTCGAATCCGTCCATTGCTGTGGCTGAGGTGAAAACGAGACTCGTCAGTGAATAGAACTTGTCCCCACTACATGGCCGTCCAGCGTAGACGATGTCTGCACCACTGTAAACGTGCTTGACGGTGTTTTCCTGTCAAAATGGGACGTCTGGTGACAATCCCTGCACATCTGAGGCGGCGACGTACGGTTTGTAAAGATATTTGTCGAAGGCCAGGGATGCTTCTTGCAGTCACTGTTGATGGCTGGAATCGATTTTGTAGGTGTGTTGTTCGAATCCAGTTGTCTTGTCGATTATTGGTTACGCGTGGCCTGCCACCCCGGGGTAGTCTCTGACTGTTTTCGTCTGTTGCCAACGTTGCCATAAACACCAAATTTTGTTGTTTTTCTGGATCACCCAAACCCGTTTTTCTGAGTGGTTGTTGTCAGCACGATGCTGAACAATGCATATGCAATCCCGTTAACGCACGTGCTTTTATACCCATTCTTGGGTAGTGAAATGTATGGGGCTTGCATAAAAGTCAACTTTTGCATGGAATGCATGCTTTTCTGTAGCAGTTGCGTTTTGTGACTTGATTCCATACATGTACTACCAAACTTTACTTGTTTGGGAGTTCGGTCTTGACTGCCGTCGAGTTCGGATGTCTTTTGCTTCTCAGCAACTTGTCTAGTGTTATACAGCGCACTTGACTGTTTATGATACTTCCTCTTTGGTTCATTTGGCTTTTGATTTCTCTTGTGTTGGAGTGCATTCCACCTTTTCATTTCTATTTGGTGTTTGCTGTTTGTTACAGTCACTTGTTGGGGATTGTCCTCGGCAATGGCTGACAACAGAATGGAATGTGAGGACGGATTTAAAGTGGTGGCTTCAGGGAGGAAGCGAATTGGTCGTATTCCAGATGGTACTTCTAAAAAGGCCTGTGTTGCCAAGCCTCCAAATACTGTTCCTCCTACTGCAAGGTCTGATCTTACTTTTGTCTTTGATGAGCCCGGGCGGGTCAAACCAACCACTGTTATCTTCAAAGCCGATGTAGCTGAATGTGATGATGGTTCAACGACCCTCTGTCATCTTATGACACAGCGTGCTTTGGCTAGAGCCTTGGCTAAGATCACCACAGAAATAGTCAGTGTTAAGCGGATGGCCAGGGGAGATGTTAGTGTCACTGCAAAAACCGTTGAGGCTGCCAAAACACTTTTGCAAGTCACAGAACTTGATGAACATTTTGTCACCCCTCATGAGCCTGAATCCTTAATGAGATCACGTGGAGTCATCTATGGTATTGATCTGGATATTGAGATGAATGAAATTGAGGACGGGTTGAAACCTGTGTTACCTCTAATGTGCTCTGCTGTGCGTCTGACTCGTGGGCCTGATAAAGTTCCCACCAAATCTGTTTTTCTTACATTTACTGGCCAGTCTTTACCGGATCATGTTGTCATTTTCTTTCAGAGATTTCCAATCCGGATGTATGTTCCTCCTGCTCTGCGATGCTTCAAGTGTCAGTCCTTTGGGCATGTCTCTGCTAAGTGTAGGAGCATTCATCATGTGTGCGCTAAATGTGGAGGGAAGCACAAATACGAGGAGTGCAATGAAAGTTCCCTTAAATGTAAGAACTGTGGTGGTGCACACTCTGCGGCATATAAAGGTTGCATTAAATACCAGGAAGCTGTCCAGATTCAGTAAGTCCGAGTTGCGGGTAAGTTGTCTTATTCTCAGGCTGTTCGACAGGTGCGTGGAGATTTAGATGTCGCTCAGGTTCCAGCAGTCCATAAACCACCTCCTGCAGCTAAACCACTCTCTCAGGTTGTTACAATTTCTGATGTTGTGTCTTCTCCAGTCATGGTGACTGCTAGTACTCAGACTGAAACTCTGGAAGTTGAATGTCAGACTGATCCTGTTGTTGACATCATGCCTGAATCATCTTGCAAACCTCTATTTAACAATGTCTCTCCTGTTGATTTTCTCAACTTTGTTATTTTGTATAGTTGCTATTCTTGGCACTACTCGTGCATTCAAGTATGATGGTCTCCAGACGATAGCGTCAGCTGCCCAGTCCCTCTCGGGGTTAACATTGTCCCCCGATGATCTGACGAGCATGGTTAAGTGTCAACAATGGAAGTCTTAATCCATCCTTCTTATGGATCTCTTGATGCTACATTACTAAGCGCTAACGGTCCAGGATTTAAAGTTTGTATTAAGTTTTGACCCAAAGCCAGATGTTTTGTCTTCAGGAGAACTCCTAACCAGCAATTCTGTTGGGAAGGTTATGTCTGCCTACGTAAAGATCGTCAGTTTGGTTTTACAGGTGGTAGTGCTAAACTCACACACTCACTGTCGTTTAGTGAAATAAGGTTCAACCATCCCATTTACAAGGGAATGAAGTCATTCTTCATTTGAAGGATAAAAAATCAGTCTCCATTTTTAATGTCTATAATAATGCTATTGCTATCTATGATGACCATAGGTCTCTGTTGAATATGTCAGCCAATCTTAAAGCAGTGTGTGGTGCTTTTAAAGCGTATGGCAGTTTCACTGCTCTATGAACTATCTAGGTAATTAGCAAACCTTTATTATGGGCAAGGTGTACATGGGCCTAGTTGCCCGAACACCTACATAAAACTTTCTAAAAATCAATCAATTTACTTGTTTGAAAAATACACTAAAATATTGGTGTCACAGGAACTTTTGTTGACTTCGCACATGCACTCATCATACACGTTTCATTATGTGATTTCGTGGCACTACTTTCACATTCAATGAACCGGTTGCGGCAGATACACTCTTACCGTATTTAACCGATAATAAGTGCATGCATTTCTCTTGTGTTCTAAGCTATATTCGAATTGTGATGAGATGTTCACTGTACATGTGGCCAAAATATTGATAAATAAATCAAATCTCAGGGACATTTAGAATGTTCAGCTCAGGTGGCTATGAGCAACACACGGAATTTCAAGTTTTCGTTGGACTGGGACCCAAGCAGTATTAGAAATATTTACAAACATAATCCAAACACAATGTTTTTATGCATGCTACGAGTGAGTGAGTGAGTTTAGTTTAACGCCGCTTTTAACAGCATTCGAGTTATATCGCGGCGTGTCAGCTTAATGTGAGAGGAAAGCCCGAAGTGATGCAGGTCTCAGACGTTTACCACTTCGGTAAAATCCACGAGCACGGGTATGGTGCTGACAAACCTAGAAACATAATCGGGGCGAACCGGGATTCGAACCCACAATCATAGGTTTCTGGTGTGCCTAAGGGACGCAACTCTGCACAGCGAATTGCGGTGCCTTAGACGACTGGGCCACCGGTGCCCCCATGCATGCTACGAGGGTTGATAAGTTCTGAGCCTTACATAGAATGAATCGTGGAATTATGAATATTTTGTTGTTGTCATTACGTGATGCCATAGGGTATATCCACGCACAAACTTAACAAATTGTTTGAAATTCGCTGCCAGTAAGTCAATAATGGACAAAATTGAGGAACGATTAATTCCCTTGGTACTCATGTTTTAGGGTGAAACAAGAAAAAGGAAAGAAAAGGAAAAAATATAGAAATGGTTTCCTTTGCTTAGATTGCTAGGTATTTTCCTCAGGCTGACTGTTCTCGTGATCACATCTTCTCCTGGGGAGCCTGTCGATGTGTCAGCGTTGGCGTGAAAACTGTCCGGAGTGTAACAAATGCCATATTGGGGAGAGACTGATAAAGATAGACACAGACCCGAAACAGAAGCAGATGGCCCACATGTCCTCTGAACAGAGTGAGTTCATGATTTATTTGTGACTAATCGTGCCATTCCGGGACAAGCCGAACGATGACTCTAGCATCTCTCGTGGCCATCTTATCAATTTGGTTCCCTTGACAGCCTCCGTGTAATAAGTACAATGCTTTCCATGTTTACAGGCTACTTTCAAACCAGTCCCATGAAAGTGAGTGAGTGAGTGAGTGAGTTGGGTTTAACGCCGCTTTTAACAGTATTCCAGTTATATCACGGCGTGTCAGCTTAATGTGGGAGGAAAACCCGAAGTAATGCAGGTCACAGACGTTTACTACTTCGGTGAAACCCACGAGCACGGGTATGGTGCTGACAAACCTAGAAACATAATTTGGGCAACCGGGATTCGAACCCACAATCATAGGTTTCTGGCGTGCCTAAGGGACGCAACTCTGCACAGCGAATCGCGGCGCCTTAGACGACTGGGCCACCCGTGCCCCCTGGGCTGATTGGAAATACTACAATAAGGATAACCAACCAGTGAAAGGGGATTTAAATAAGAGAGTTAACCATAAGCTCTAACAGAAAAGGAAATATAGTGTATAGATACACATGTATCTTATGAGAATGTTAATTTAAACTATTCTTTTGTTTGAATAATTTCACACCTACATTTGAGACTTCCTAATTTAGAATTAAAGAAAACAGTAATTTACCAAATCATACTGAGTTTTTATCATTAAGAAGGCCGGGTAGCCTAGTGGTTAACGCGTTCGCCCGTCACGCCGAAGACCCGTGTTCGATTCCCGACATGGATTTAATGCGTCACAACCGTTGCTGTTACATTGTAATGCGTCGGAACCGTTTCTGTATTATTGTCATGCGTCGGAACCGTTACTGTGGTATTGACCGTTGCTGTATTATTGTAATTCGTTACAACCGTTGCTGTATTATTGTAATACGTCAAACCTGTTCCTGTATTATTGTAATACGTCACAACCGATGATGCATACATTATTGTAATACGCCAGAACCGTTACTGTATTATTGTAATACGTCACAACCGTTACTGCATTATTTTAATACATCGGAACCGTTGCTGTATTATTGTAATACGTTACAGCCGTTCCTGTAGTATCGTAATGCGTCACAACCGTTGCTGTAGTATTATAATACGTCGGAACCGTTGCTGTAGTATCGTAATGCCTCACAACCGTTGCTGTATTATTGTAATGCGTCGGAACCGTTGCGGTATTATTGTAATGCGTCGGAACCGTTGCTGTAATATTGTAATACGTAACAACCGTTGCTGTGGTATTGTAATACGTTACAACCGTTGCTGTCATATTGTAATACGTAACAACCGTTGCTGTATTATTGTAATACGTTACAGCCGTTGCTGTATTATTGTAATGCCTCACAGCCGTTCCTGTAGTATTGTAATACGTTACAACCGTTCCTGTATTATTCCAATGCGTCACAACCGTTGCTGTATTATTGTAATACGTTACAGCCGTTCCTGTAGTATTGTAATGCGTCACAACCGTTGCTGTAGTATCGTGATGCGTCACAACCGTTGCTGTAGTATTATAATACGTCGGAACCGTTGCTGTAGTATCGTAATGCCTCACAACCGTTGCTGTATTATTGTAATGCGTCGGAACCGTTGCTGTAGTATTGTAATGCGTCGGAACCGTTGCTGTAATATTGTAATACGTAACAACCGTTGCTGTGGTATTGTAATACGTTACAACCGTTGCTGTATTATTGTAATGCCTCACAGCCGTTCCTGTAGTATTGTAATGCGTCAAAACCGTTGCTGTAGTATTGTAATACGTCACAACCTTAGAAGTATCATTGTGATACATCACAACCGTTGCTGTATTGTTCTGATACGTTACGAGGGCTGGTCAAAAGTTTTAAGTCTAACAAAGAAAACCAACAATTGCGAAAGTGTTTCATTATTTTTCAACATAATCTCCCTGCTTTTCAAAACACTTGGAATAGTGACAGTGAAGCTTTTCAATTCCAGTAAGGAATGTGTGTTCTGAAGTCATCCTGGAATACGCAATCGAGCCAGCTTTGGGGTCATCGTAGTGGTCACAGCGCTTTCCGGGAATGCGTTCTTTCAGTTTAGGAAACAGGTTAAAATCACTTGGTGCCAGGTCTGGCGAGTATGGAGGGTGGGGTAGCTCTTCGAACCTACCTTGTCGCACAGCAGCCTTTGCAAGTGGAGAGATGTGAAAAGAGGCATTGTCATGAAAAAGTAGAACTCAAGAAGTCAGCATTCCTCGCAGCCTTTCTTTGACAGAATCTCTCAGGCGATGACACAAATCAGAATAGCAGGCAGGCACCAGTGATCGTCTTTTGACTTTCTAAGTAATCAACAAGAATCACACCCTGTGCATTCACAGGGGTCATAACTTTCTTCACTGATCGTAAAGACTTGGATTTCTTTGGTGCTGGAGAAGTGGTATTTGACACATGTTACATGCGGTCATGAATTTCTTGGGGAGTACTTTTCTCTAAAGTAAAAAAACTTGATGACTGCTCGGTTCTCGTTCCTTTCCATTTCTGTGTTCATTTGGACTCCTATCACATTCAACAGACTGTCACTATTATACAAACAGCCTCAACAGACCAAATACACGCGAAATGAACGGCTCAAACAATGTACTACATTGACTAGGTCACTTTTTATGGCCCAGAGTTGAGAGTTAATCAGGCTTAGAACTATTTGCGAGGGCCTCGTACAACCGTTGCTGTATTATTGTAATGCATCACAACCTTTGAGGTACCACTGTAATACGTTCAACCATTTCTGTATAAGCCCATACGCCATCAGTATTGGTGTCTTAGAGCAATACGCACAATCGCCATATTCCATTCAAATGTACCAGTACTATGAATATTTATTACGTTGTAACGTTTTTATTTCGAATAAACCTTGAAGGGATTTGTTGTGCACAAGTAGACTTTATAGATGATTCTCGTATATTTTAAAACTTTAATACGATAGTACTATTGTATACGTGTTGTATTGAATATATATGAACAAGTATGTTATGACTGCGTCCGTCTGTATGCCTTCTCGTGCAATCATTGTGAATTGACGATGGTGTGTTACCTCGACGTTTCTCCTGTTGAGTCCAGAAACCTACGATTGTGGTTTCGAATCCCGGTTCGCCTCGGTTATGTTTCTAGGTTTGTGGTAAACGAAGTGGTAAACGTCTGAGACATGCATCACTTGGTGCTTTCCTCGCACAATAAGCTGACACGCCGCGATATAACTGGAATACTGTTAAAAGCGGCGTTAAACCAAACTCACTCACTCTCCTGTTGAGTCGTCAGTTTATAAAATATTTAACTGAGAATTTAACACAACAATAACCTGATAAAATCAAATTGATTTGTTTTAAAGTAAAAGGTTGTATGTGCATTCGGTGTGCATTATCTACACTTTTAGATTGTCTTTCTGATTAGGTTCATATTCCAGCTATTAACAAATTTCAAGTAAGGACTGCCATCAAACCAAGCGCATGTTCATTGGTCTGACACTAGTGCACGGAGTTCCACGAACGAAGCTGATGAGGACACCTGTGGGCACGACGTTGGACTTGATTGACGTTCCACACAGGTTATTACTGTTACTTGCCTTGGGGCCTTGACAAAAGTTCAGTGATGCGGAAAAAAGAAAGGTGGATATGTTTCTGTTTTGAGCCATCGCCCCACTAAAAAACTAAATATCATAAACATTGTAATACATGTACTACATATAAACCAATACATTGTTTTAACAGGGGACAGTTGAATATTATTGAACAGATCTATAAAACATTAAACTAGTTTATTGTCATGACATGTTTTCCATGAATTGAAAGCACACACGTAACGTCAACGCCGGAGAATAATCAGTACCTGCTGAAACAGATTTCATTGGAAATAAAAGGCTAAATAGTGATCATGGGCGGATATAGAGTGCAGCCCCCCCCCTTTTTATTTCGAAAAAAATCTTTATTTCTGTATAAATTACCACCAAAGACAATAAATAGATCTTAATTGTGCACCCCCCTTTTAAAAAAAGCTGTATCCGCCCATGGTGATGGTGATTATATGAATGGATAACAGAAAATCAGTGATGACGCCTGGTGTTCGCAGAAGGTGAGCGTGTCCTTCTCTATCAGGTGCACCCACCATGCACACAGTGTGCATAAGTAAATAGATAATTTCATCCTCCTTCAATCCTAAATTATTTTTCCTCCTTTGTGGGTCACATCGCAGCATGACGCAAAAGGTGTGTCGTCTTCTCGGACACACTCGGAGCACACTGTCATCATAAAATCTACAGAAACTATAACGCGTTGTGTCAAATACATTGTTGGAGCGCAGGCGTCTGAAGTGCCGCAATTTTCTGTGTGGAGTTGCCTCCCTTGGACTTGTCAGACAGTAATGATGTTTGTTGCGAGACAAGGTTCGGCGTGAATATACACTCTTCAAAGAAAAAGAAACGCAGGGTAGATTTTTAGTAAATATATTGTACCTAATATCGTCGATATATTTAATTTAATATCATAGATACAAAAATGAAATTTTGGAGCTCGATAGTCACATGTTGTCGTTGTACAAAGGAATTAAAAACATTTCATTGGCATGTCACATAAGGCCACAATGTTGCGCGGAACACAGTATTTCGTGTGACCGCCCCGGGCAGCAATCACGGCTCTGCACCCATCGGCACTGACTGAAAAGGTATGAATTCTGTCCTGCTGAATTTTGCTGACTTGGTTGAAGCTTGTCATCGATCCCAACTACGTGGATCGATGCTCATGATATCAATCACTGCTTTATCTGATCAAGACTCGATTATGTACAGACCGCCGTCATATAGCTGGAATTTTGCTGGGGGGCGTAAAACAACCAACCAACCAAGTGTGGACCAGACAATCCAGTGATTGACATCATGAGCATCGATGCGCGCACTTGGGATCGGTGACATGCATCAACCAAGTCCACACCATTGGGATCGATGACATGCATCAACCAAGTCAGCGAGCCTGACCACCCGATCCCGTTAGTCGCCTCTTACGACAAGCATAGTCGCTTTTTACGGCAAGCATGGGTTGCTGAAGGCCTATTCTACCCCGTATCTTCACGGGTCAGAACCTTTACAACTACTTCTGGCACTTACAACGTGTAACATGTTCAGAGGGAGATATTTAACACGTAAACATAACGCAGTTTTTTAATTACATCCCTCTGCTGAGTGTTAGAACAGCTATTATACCTATAACATTGTAGGTATACTCAGTATCTTTCTTCGATTTTTGTGTATATGTGAAGGTAAAATTGTTATTAACCATATAGCAACCGATCTGTTTTATATGGCGTATCATAAGTTTAAATGGGGTGACGTCGTTGTATAAGAATTATTTTATAAACGTTTAAAAAATAGCATTATCAACATACAGTGTCTGACACTTGAATAGAAATATTTCATCTTCTGTCTTATGGTTCCTTTTAAATCCCAGCACACCCAATCCCCGGGGGGTCGGGGATGGATGAGGGGGATATTATGGGGGATGGGGTTAGGTGTGGGTTGTGGGGTGGTGGTTGTGATGAAAAATGAGTTACATGTATTTAGGTGGAGCGGGTCAGATAAATACGTTACAGTCCAAAGACCAACCCCACCTCTCCCATATCTCCCCACCCACCCCCTATAATAAATGTTAAGTGTCTTAGGCGCTTTTGATCATGCTTAGCAGTGTAAGTTTACTGGCCGTTACAACGAAAAGTAATGGGTTCAACTATCATATCAAGAACGAGTAAACGTTCAGGTATTTCGCCATTGACGGTTGACAAAATTCATTAAAACGGACATAAAATATATGTACAAAACCATTTTCCGAACAATAAGAATATTTTGAAATATTTCTACCACCACCAATGTCAGAGCCTTGAAGATCATGATATGACGCTCAGTGCATGTATACACATTCCGTGTGTATGCGAGGGTGTGTGGTGTGTGAGAATATGTGTGGTGTGTGTAAGAGAGAGAGAGAGAGAGAGAGATAGAGAGAGAATGTGTGTGTGATAGAGAGTGTATGTGTGTGTGTGTGTTAGAGAGAGAGCGAGTGCTCACTTTCATCAGGTGAGCGAACTGCATCCTATCTGTCCATTAAATGTACAGGTGAGGTTATAGGGAGCGACATTGTTCTTTCCATCACTAGTATGCCTTCAGCAAATACTATCACCATAATATATATAGATGTAAGACATAAATGTGCCTCAGCAATTTGGGTCAAAGATTTGATCCCAGTAAGATTTAGCCAATAGCATTCTTATGTAATTGATCATACCAATAGGAAAAACACTTATAGGGGAAAGAAAGAAATGGGCCTAGTTGTAAGTTTTGTTTGTTTGTTGTCCACGCAATTGGGATCGATCACATGCATCAACAAAGACAGCGAGTCTGACCACCCGATCCCGTTGGTCGCCTTTTGCGACATAGTCGCCTTTTACGGCAAGCATGGGTTGCTGAAGACCATTTCTAACCTAGATCTTCACGGGTCTAATTGTCAGTAATAATAACATGTCCGATGAAATTGTCTTAATACTATTTCATGTTTTCTGTAAATACAAAATTTTCAATTTTCAATGGGACACAATGCTTTTGGCATCTTTTCCCTCGTCCCCAACGTCGCTACCTAAGTGTAATAATCTTAAACGCGAGGTTAAACCCCATTTTACTCTGACCCATATTCACTTTCAGGTTTCGACAAATCTTGCCAACCATTAAAACTCTTGGCAACTCCGTATTTACGAACTCCAAAGAACCCTTAATCAGTTCGTGATTGTCTGTGTTGGGTGTGGGTCTCACTTAGAATCATTATATGTGATTATTCGTTATATCCGTCTCTTCGTTAAATCCGACTTCGTAACTCAGATGTATTTGCCTTGGCTAGGAAGACAACCTGGATTATTCCTCACGACACTTTGTGACGGAATTCAACCATTTCTACACAGTGGAAACAAATACGTCCAGAACATATAACTGCATTTATTACAAATGTTTAATATACCAAATATGACAAATTGTCAACTGGGTTCATGGTTCTCCGGCAATATCTGTCTTGACACGGCCTCCTTGAGTCTCAGAGGCTCAGAGGCTTAATATTGATCCCAAGCTACCAGACACGGCTGCAACAAAAATAATATGATATGAAGACTTCTCGAATAAAAAAAATAAATATCATTCTCTGATGCTAAGCTGACACAATGTCATCGTTTTGGTTTACCTTTGTGAAAATGATATATAATGGGTTTATTTTTAATTACCCGACTGTTCTATCTGTGAACGATTAGATATATAGCTCTCAGTCACTTTTGCTCTGAAAGGAGGAGTCTGCAATTGGTTTGGAACCCATTTCTAATCAATTTTAAAATCCAGATATTGATTTTCATGTTAATACTGTATGGACAAAGACGTCATTAATTTTGTTTAGTTGTCCTGATTAGATTATGGACACGAAAGGTAAAGTGGGATAGATTGGTCAGGCTATCTGATATTGATGACAGCAAGTCATCGGTCCCGATCGTGTCGGCGTTGCTAATACCTTCAGTTTCTGGTTTGTCTAGTCTCAAATATTTACAGACATCTGCAAACTTGATCATTTCTATAGTTCGTCAATTAATGTTCAGCTAATTTTACCCATGTTCAGTGGATACCGTTCAGGGAAGTGTTCGTTCTCCCGTTGTCAACTTGTCTCTTTATCTTATCTCACATCAGATCTTGATTTGATTTTACCAACCTTCTATGACCATAACATTTACAGCGATATATACAATGTTTATTCCTAATGCAGGATATTTACCATCCCCAAACACACTCGCGTGATAACCTCTATATATCAGGCCTAGCAGTTGTACCAGAAAGTAAAGTCATATGATAAATCGGCGTGTAGTTTTTTTAGAATTTATAACTAAAAATATTATTTGTTGACTCACGTTATGCTACATGGACAGTTTTGTTTGTTGTTCAACGCCGCACTCAGCAGTATTCCAGCTATATAAAGGCAGTCTGTAAATTATCGAGTCTGAACCAGACTATCCGGTGATTGACATCATGAGCGTCGATCCAAGCAATTGGGGTCTGATGACATGCATCAATCAAGTCAGCGAGCCCACCCGATCCCGTTAGTCGAGAGAGTTGGGGATTTTACGTGCGCTTTCCGACATAATGCGTATTTCTCACACGGAATTCTTAAAAATTAACCACATTTTAACCAACAAATTAGGCCATGAACTGGAGCCTGTAGAAAGGGAATCAGCCTCTTATCAGGCCAATGTGTGCTCAGCTTTAACTACATCGGCAATATTGCACATGCAACAGGAGCCATTGCCCCTCCGGCCACCGAATGGCCACTATTTCTTTAACGTCAGTCATTTGACACAGCGGACATACATGTACGTGTTTATGGTTGATGGAGGAGGGTGGTGTATACAAGCCCGTGAGGTCTTGACAATGTAAGTTCTACCCACAATATATACATGTTATAGAGACCTTGAACACATAAGGGGCGGTCGGGTAGCCTAGTGGTTAAAGCGTTCGCTCGTCGCGCCGAACACCCGGGTTCGATTCCCGACATGGGTACAATGTGTGAAGCCCATTTCTGGTGTCCCCCGCCGTGATATTGCATGAATAATGCTAAAAGCGGCGTAAAACCATACTCACTCACTCACTCACTTGAACACATAATGCCATTTAGAAAGTGGACAAATGTAACAAATGTTATATTTGGGATAACACTTTCATTATTGTGGAAGCCTCGGTGGTTGAGTGGGTTAGAAAGCTGACTTGGCTGGCGATAAGGAGCCTCACTCTGGCATTGGGGGTTCGAATCCCGGACGGGACTCAACCCAAAAATGTAGCAGAATCTGTAATTTTCAAAGAAAGTGTAATCCCAGCATTTGTTACGTTAAAGAGACCTTGATTTGTTTGTTTCAGTTTTTGCTTGAGTAAAGATATTCATTTCGTTTTGTTTGAAATAGTTTTAATTGTGAAAATAACCCTTGTCAAGTTGTTGAATGCTCACCTTTCATTATATAATAACGATATGTATCCGTATGAAATAGAGAAAGGTGTAGAGCTGTTTTGCTGCAAGAACACAAATTAATTTACTCGTTTAATAAAGAGATTTCCAGGTTGCCGTGCTCGTGGGTTTCACCGAAGTGGGAAACGTCTGAGACCTGCATCACTTCGGGCTTTCCTCCCACATTAAGCGGACACGCCGTGATATAACTGGAATACTGTTAAAATCGGCGTTAAACCAAACTCATTCACTCACTCATAAAGAGAAACAAATAAACGTATTGCTCAATAACACAACACACAACACAAGAAACAAAACGCGGAACAAAACCCTCAATAGAACACATATGAGCATTGTCATACGGATTAGCAATAACTTGTTTACTTTGAAATTTGATTAATAGTTGACGATATCCTTGTACGTGTGTATTTGTAGACTGAAGACAATCCTGTCATTAGTTATCCACGGAAAAGGTATCTGAAGGTTTAATCGAATATTATACCAGACTATGAACATGGATATCATTTTAACCATCATCATTTTATAATTATATTTCAAGGGACTTTTTGTGGTTGGTATAAGGAACTTATGAGGAGCTAATGGAAAGGCAAATGCCAGAGAAATTTGATTGGTTGGTTTGTTGGTTTGTTGTTTTACGCCGCACTCAGCAATGTCCCAGCTTTATGACGGCGGTCTGTAAATAATCGAGTCTGGACCAGACAATCCAGTGACTGGCATCATGAGCATCGATCCACGCAATTGGGATCGATGACATGCATCAACCAAGTCAACGAGCCTGACCACCCGATCCCGTTAGTCGCCTTTTACGACAAGCATGGGTTGCTGAGACCTATTCTAGCCCGGATCTTCACGGGTCAGAGAAGTTTGAAGTTAGATAGACATACTATTCCTAAACGCAAATAGCACCATTCCCAAGGGTTTAAAACAAAGTGGAAGACATCCTGCATCACTTTGCTATTGGCCGTTTTGACTTCACTATTGTCCGATTTGACTTTGCTATTGGCCGATTTGTCTTTACTATTGGCCGATTTGACTTTGCTATTGGCCGACTAGACTTTCCTATTGGCCGTTTTGATTTCACTATTGGCCGATTTGACTTTGCTATTGGCCGATTTGACTTTACTATTGGTCGATTTGTCTTTCCCTTTGGCCGTTTTAACTTTGCTATTGGCCTATTTGACTTTGCTATTGGCCGACTAGACTTTACTTTTGGCCGATTTGACTTTACTATTGGCCGATTTGACTTTACTGTTGGCCGTTTTAACTTTACTATTGCCGATTTGACTTTACTATTGGCCTTTTTGACTTTACTTTGACCGTTTGACTTTACTGTTGGCCGATTTGACTTTACTATTGGCCGATTTGACTTTACCATTGGCCGATTTGACTTTTCTGTTTGCCGTTTTGACCATTTGACTTTTCAAGACTTCTTATACCGTAACTCATTTAACGTGTGGCCAATTTGCCTTGCTCCCTTTGAACCAAAGAGCCTGGTAACCGCATTTGCATATTTATGGGATGGATTCGAAGTTAACTGATTGTTATGTCAATAATACGATCCATGCTACATCTGATAAAACACTCCCGTGCAAACCACTTATTCCATGTCCATTATTACAACATTAATTCTCATCCCTTCTTCAGTACACCGGAGCAGGTGCCACAGAGAGGCGAACATCATGTGCATGCTTTGCAGGTTGTCAAAAGAGGGGAAACCTATTCTACAACTAAATGAGAGATTCAGGTAATTAAAATTTCAATCTATTTAATGATTTTGTTAACGTATTGATATATATACTGTAAATCTTGAAATTAAGGCGACAGTGGTTACCGGGCTAAAAACATTCGCCTAAACACCACTACAAACCTTAGTTCCAAAACAAAATTGATACCAGAATAAAATATATCACCTTTGAATAACTATTTCTTATTTGTTTCATTTTCACAATCAAACACAGGTGTATAATTTTTTCTTGGCAGTTTAGCTGGCTAATGGTTGCCTCAATGTAGTTGTAACAATGACTGCCACAGACGACCACATGTTACATGTGGAACGCGACTCTAACATCATTAATTTGTTACGCCCTCTTTGTGTTCATTTATTTCAGACCCGTGAAGATTCCGGGGTAGAATAGGTCTTCAGCAACCCATGCTTGCGGTAAAAGGTGACTATGCTTGTTGTAAAAGGCGACTAACGGGATCGGGTGGTCAGGCTCGCTGACTTGGTTGATGCATGTCATCGATCCCAATTGCGTGGATTGATGCTCATGATATCAATCACTGGATTGTGAGGTCCAGACTCGATTATTTACAGACCGCGGCGTTACACAACAGACCAACCAAAAATTAAGTATTGCAGGTCATTCCGAGTATATGAGGTACCGCGTGTAGGTGCCGATGCATAAGCCAAGTAACCCATTCTGAACAGGAAGGTATACTTTCTATAAGGGATCAGCAAAACATCTGTTATGCTCGTGAAATCACTGCTGAACGTTGTATCAGAATTAATGCATAAATATTGCTTCACACGGCATCAGCAATATTACTTGTTTCAGAATGTCTGCTGTTTGATGTATATCCTTATATTATTATATATAGTAAATCTGTCACAAATGTTCCACTAACTGAATGTGAAGCTGAATAAATTATTCCCTGTAATTACTAAAAGAACCCTTTATTTCGCTTGCAGAAACGGCCCTCAATGGACGATAACGGCCTTAATCATCACCCGCTTGAAGTTATTTTAGCAAAGGTCCATCCTAGCTATCATCATCTGAAACTATTACCGATATGCATGCCAGTATCAAAATCACAAGTAGGGAAACAAAAAGTTCAAATACAATTGGACCGACTAATTATTTTTGGCCTACAATTACGAGTTGACATGCCCTTTGTTCAAATGTGAGAGATTCTGGTTTCACGCCGCTTACCTCAACATTCCAGCAATATCACACATTGTACCCACGTTTGGGATTCAAACCCGGACGAGCGGACACTCATGCACATGTATATCTTCCTGATCTACACTACTGCCTAGAAGTTCATTCCCCTTACACGCATGGGCAACGCGTTACGCAACCAGTGTGCATCGGGTTGGTCACGCGTGTGATACCCGTGTGCAACGCGTTGCACACGGGTGTGCACCCCGTCCGCCACTCGTGTGCAACGCGTGACACACTCATTAGAGGGGGAACAAACTTTTGACCAAAGGAGGACCCGTCTTAAGCTGAACCTGGAGGTGGTAACAAGGGGAGAAAATTTTGTTATCCTGACGAAAAATGATAATGCACATGTATTTCCTAATGTCTCCTTTCTTTATGTGATTTTGTGGGAATAACATGAATACTGTTGTGATCAAATAGATGTGTTTTGTTTTATACGACCATTGCTTCTAAATCCGATGGTGTTAAGAGAATACATGGTCCTGGAACATGTTATTGCAATTGAAATGCTTTTATTGTGATTTGACATTAACCGTCTGTAGTACGACTTTCAGTGATAATATGTATGAGGTTTGGCGGCGCATTGTTTTTATTGGACCCTAATTACTTTATGATGACTTGGACTCTTTATCACAGCTCCATAGCCGTGAGGCTGGAAAAGAGCAGCATGTAATTAATGAGGGTGGGTTATATCATTGAGGATACACTTGAGGGAGAGAATACTAATTACCGTACTACAGGAAGAGACCTGTAGACGTAAGCGCGGGGTTGTGTTTTAGCTGGCCGTTCGATAATGGCCGCCAGGAGAAGTGAGCTTTGACTGCGTCATCTAAAATAAATAATAAGATACAGCAGTGTTATTTTCACGGTCTGTTGAATAAACTCCCAGTGCAACGGTCAATGTATCTTCTACTTGATCCTTGATACATCATTTTGGCATTCACAATATATAGTATTTCAACGTACAAAAGAGCACTGATCTAAAGCAATTCCGCGGGAGTAGTTGTTACCTGTGCATTACTGTATTTTCTCAGTGAGTACCCGGATGATATAGCAGAAATCTAGACTTGTTCGCGACCTGTGCTCGCCATTCGTAAGCGCATTTTTATTGAAAGTAGAAGGACATATGGTCACACTGATCAACAAAAATGAAATACAGTTTTTGAAATGTAGGTATATTTGTGGGGAGCATCGGTAATGGTGATGCAGTTTTGATAAGTCACTTGCTTGGTAATTGTGCGATCTTCGTGTACACTATTTTGACTTTCAACACAAAGTAAATATTTCATCTGCACATTGCTTATTTTACCGTGTGTATATGTTTACATTCAAAATGTAAACAGATTTCACTAAGGAAATGTATTAAACGCCTAAATATTCAGTTTCTTTTACAAATTAACTGAAAAATATGTCCATCTTTATTAATATGATAACGAATTCCAAATATTTGTTTATGTTTAATATCATCACCAAGTACAGTTCTGTATTGTTTGGCTTCTTTTCTTAGCATAATTAATATATTGTGATGTGTTTAAGCTCTTTTGGTCGTCTTTATCATTTTTAGTCAGTCGGTTAAATAAATGAATGGATTATTCAGTCAATTTGTAAAATGACTGAAATATTTAGATATTTAATAAATTGCCTGAGTGAATCATATTTTACACATTGACTGTAACATATACACGCTTACAAAAGAAAATACTTGTGAAAACAACGTCTATCGCGCATCGAAAAACTTCCCAACCAAACGGAAAGGAACAAGAATGATTCTGTTCAAAGCTGCAGCGAATGAATGAAAACAAAATGCAAATATCATTATTACAACCTACCAAAGTTATAATGTATCCGGGAATATCAACATAAAGGAACAATATCCATTGCGTCTGCAGCTGTACAAAAAATATTCGATGTCAAATGTCTATGTGAGAATCAAATACTTTAATAATAATTATTTGGAAACAATTTTTGGAATATATATGAAATATGTTAAAATATTTAAATATATCGTTTTTAAACGTTATTTAAATGTATCGAATATTATAACCCGTGTCTGTTTCTTAACTGATCACTTAGTTTGTTTCAATTGTTTCACATAGGTGCCAAGTTAGCTGAGAAAGCCCACGTGACAACTATTTTTATAATGTCCACGGTTCTTAAAAACATACATTGAGTTAGATAACAATGAACAACCAGTCAGTGTATTATCGGTTACCCTTTGAACAAAGTATGTTGTTTTTACATCTGTACTTCACGCCATGATATGAGTGTATTCCCTAGGTTTAGTAACCCTACCTTCACATGTAAACACTTACTTTTGACATATCCACTGTGCAAGATAACAGTAATTAATCAATCAACGTATTTCCTGTTGATCCTTTGATGTCTGGGAATGATCAGTTGATTTACAAAAAAAAGTAAATCAACTGATCATACATCTCTTGCTGGGCTGCCACGTGCATAATTCACATTCCACCTCACTTCAAACCTGGATTTAGATTAAATGATTACCCCAGGTACAAGAAAGACCAAATTTGAACCTTTATCCGGTAATCTGAGTGGTGCTACAAATGAGTATACATAATATAAATTCATTAACTGAGCAGCATGTGAATTACGACAAATACAGAAGTATAGGGTTATACCAGAAAATGTGGATGACAACAAGGGAGTAGTAATTGTATCATCCACGCAATCCGAAATCCGCAAATGCTTTCACTCAGGGATACTTTTTATATTATCAAACTGTAACAATCAGGGGTATTTCCAAATAACGACATCCGATGAGCTTTCGCCGTTATTTGTCTGTTTGTTTAGGCTGAAGAAATTAATTACCATGCGCCCTTTGTTGAAATCTTCATAGATCACGGGTAACCAATCAGTTTTCAAAAATGCGTAAGTTTATTTAGCTGTCCTTGCAGACTGGTAGCCCAGTCTCTTGTCACGCTCGGTTGCGTTAACGAGCAAATTGACTCATGGCAGCTAGTAAGCCCAAGCGGAAATCCAAAGGTCGTATTACCTGAAGAATCAACCTTCATTTGCGAAATATCTACTGCTCTTAAAATCAATATTTCTCCCAATACTAAAATTCAGAACTTTCTAACAAAGGATTACCAGTTGAAACTGGTCGATGGCTGAACATTCCCAGGGAAGACAGCCAGTGTCCACTCTGTGATTCTATCGCTGTGGGAGATGAATTGCATTATTCATTCCGATGTGAAGCTTTACACCAACGGCGATATGAACTCTTAAATAAGCAATATCTTAAGTTTCCAAACATTTAAGAAAATTATGACCACTAACAGTGTAAGAAATCTAAAAGGCCTATCTAAATTCCTTAACAATGTGTACAATACAATTGGTAAATTGTATTAGTATCCACGTATCCTATTTTTATTATTTTTGTTAAATTGTACATAATAAAAATTGTAGATAATTGTATGTCATGTTATTCTAAGAATAAATGAGTTTGAGTTTGAGTTCGACACCCGAGAAGAAGCCAGAGATTAGTGCTCCTTTTTGAATAGTTTACAATCATGTGTTTTAGGGTTAGCTGTGTTGGCTTAAACGTATTTTTATTTCAAAAGAAATCTGGATCGGTAAACAAGCAAAACTTGCTTATGTAATACCTCTCCAGGTAACAACTTAACAACAGCTGGATATATATATATAAGAGAGTGATGAACATAAACATACAAAATGCACAAATGAAATACACGAAGCCAGTACACTGAAGCAAGTGGTGTCTGTGAAATAAGGTAATGCAGTTTTCCTTTACTACATGCATAAAATTAAGCTACTCAAACCTTTTGCTTTTGACAATGATGTCATGAACTGATTTAAGAAGAGTCATGTTTGTAGAACTGCTTAACTACTGCCATGTAATATCATGTTTAGACCATACCCATGTGTGTAGAAATACACAGTGTTTCTGATATTATCGTATTTTTTAACAGTTATAGAAAAAGTGAATTGCATCTTCAAGGTGATATCCACAAGTGCAGTCTGGTATGTCTGATACATGTCGTCTAAACTTATCAGCGTTTAAGTCACTGCAGCCAAGCCTAAGGCGACAGTGGACAATTTGGCATGATCTATGAAAATATTTGAAGTCAAAATTATTCATAATTGCATCAGAACGATTAATTAAGGATTTGATTTCTTTTAATGAGCGAGCATTAGTTACTTCATCGGATAGAGGGTTCCGCAGGTTGATCATATCCAGAAGAAATGATAATAAGCATAGGTCTGTGTTCTACATTTGATTGTTTGTATGTTGAATCTTTTTCTAAGGTTATATTTGCTGTTATCAGAGAATTGAATATACACTTTTCAAATATTTTGGCTAAGCAACTTGTGAGTGCTACAGGTCTATGATTTGGGCATTCATGTTCATCGCTGACACTGACACCGCATCAGCCCGGCAGTGGACTTGACACAGTTATTTGCGCACTGATTATATAACTCCTACAGACAGGTGGGGTGGTTGTTCAAAGCGAAACGGACGACCCCGTCTGTTATCTAATAAATGCTGTGCGGCGCCTTTGATCTTGCCTCCAACCATACACCTTATAGTAGTAAACGACGATCAGGATGGCCTGGAAATAAACACAATTCTGTCTGCCCAGTGTATCCACAATTAACTAGAATGCTTCATATCTACAAATATATATATAGAAAATTGCATCAGTGTGGTTTATCATGTACAATGCTTTCTTACGCTTGGTGAGGCAGACTGAAATTGAACATTAGGATAACGTCAGCAGGGATAAAAGAGGTCATACCAAAGAACTTTATTTACTAGTGGAAAAATCAGACATTCCGATCAACCACTACAAGCCCCGGCCGGATCTCAAGGTTGACCAGATCAACACCCCAAAGGAATATCTCTACGCCAAACAAGGAGTCCCTTTCGTCATGGTGCACAAGAAGGGGGGACAGGACATCGAGTACGACATCACAAACTACACAGACTTGTACCACTTCTTCCAGAGTAGTGGCGTACCGACCTCAAACCACTTCGTCGCCAATACCGCCGCCCTCCTTGCCAAGAGTCTCTACCAGAATCCCGACCCCCAGGATGAGAAGCTGACCAAGAGACTACTACAAGGACTAAACTTATTTTATTTTTTTTTATTTTTATTTATTTTTTTTGGGGGGGGGGGGGGGGGGGGGGGGGGGGTTGCACTTCTTTATTTAATCATTGCGCTTTTTTACCCTAATAGTATAAGTGCTTCCCCGTGTGCGAGATAGGCTAAAGTCGGAAAGCGCACGTTAAATCTCCGAGGTACCTATCTACCAGAACTTTATTTGCTGTTCTGGTCATACATAAATATATGTAAGTTACGTACATGGGGAGGCTAGATTATTTACAGCTTACAGCAATATAGTGCAAATATTATGTTCAATAAAAGAAAACGTTGATAGATCTATAACACACTTTTTGTACTTTTAAACAAACTGTGGACTTTTAAGACATTTTCGCTTATTGTAATAACATCTAGCTAACCAATCATGTCTATCTATGAAATCTACAAGCATACCTAAAAAACATATACAGGGAGGTAAGTTTTGACTTGCCAAGCACCTTAAGGTGAGTTTACTTTTAAACTGTCAAAAGCTATTGTCCCTTCAATACTAGTATAAGTCTGGAAGCTGTCTCTCGGACTGTTATGAGTTATGATGTATTTTATGATATAACTGGGGAATGTTCAAATTAGTTACTGTCATTTAATCCAACGTTCTAACTGTCAACTGTCTCAACAGGATCATAGGTGTGGTTATATATCTCCTCCCTGTCTCTATGTCTTAAGTTGGTAATCGGTAACTGCGGTCCAAATGTATCAACTTATTCATCTATTGTTGCAAACTTGACTGATTTAAACATATCTTATTGATCATGAACTACTCAGTCAGTCAAGCACCTGTATCAGAAATGTAAAACCAGCCATGTTTCATGCAGTCCCAATATCACTGAAAAATGCCGATGTAACGTGACATATAAATTTACTCACAGACAATATAATTTTCGTGAGAGTGAAGCACAATTTTATTAAAGTTTTATTAACAATTTCATAAACTATAATAATATTAATATTAAAATTCATCATCACTTGCCAAGTTTTTGAAAATGTCCCCATTTGGGAGATGTCACATATAAACAAGGATTCGAACTAAATTTGATCGTCTTTGACACTGAGGTTTATCCCCAATCCCCAATTAACAGTGAGTGAGTGAGCATCGTTTCTATGTTTATACAAGAAAAGATGTCATGCCAAAAACGCTCACAGTAGTTCGTGAGTAAACTCACGACCTGTCATGACCTGGTTGAGTGACTTCCTCCAATCAACATGAAAGGATTACCCACAGAGAAAGAAAGGATTAAAGTCACCCATAAATCTTCTCCTAACGTAGTACTCCAATTTCTAAATGCCTCTCAAAGAAGGATTAAAATCCTAAAGATATCCTATCTACGTGGTATAGGTACTCACAACCTCTAATAATAAACTGTTACGTTTGGTATCCCCAGCAATACTCACCATGGTCATTGGGCAAATGTAAAAATCACAAACCCTAACGAGATTCTGTCAACATGGTCACACCCGGTGATTGTGAAGATCTCAAATTCTATCAACTGTCAGACAGCATGGCTGTTCATATTAATTTACAACATCCTCTTATAATTAGTATAAAAGTGTCCCACACAAAACCTTCTTTTATTTATTCTTTCAAAATGCAACACAGAAAGTGGGGTGTGGGGAAATGGGACATATTCCTACGTGAAATAATGAGACATTAGTAGTGGTGACGGCTATATCATAATTGTACTGTCTAAAGCATAAATTTGGCGAACGAAAAACGTTATATTTGCAATCAAATGGAATGACTCGTGTGGGCAAATGAATATGTTCGCAATCCACAAACAATCATTTTATTAATGGCGAACATTTACCAACCCGCGACAATCGTGTCAACACGGGGGTTCCCCTAGCAATAAACTCGCATCTAAATTCACTACTGTTCTACTGTCGGCTAGCCACAATGGCTAGACTGGACCCTAGTGGAATGGTTCATGCCATAAAAGTCTAGCAACCGAACACTAATTAAGATGGGCCGACCTTGTATTTACGGTCTGGTGAGCACAGCTCAATGGCCGCTCATTAACTCAAATTTCACATCTCACTGTTTTGTTTTATATCACTATTCATTTGATAAATTTGTCAACTTCAACTGGAACCCGGTCCCGTGTTACACGCGTGGCACACGCGTGTGCAACGGGTTGCACACGCGACGCACACCCGTTGCACACCCGTGTCCAACGGGTGCTCACCCCGTGTGCAACCCGTTGAGCACCCGTGTCACATGCGTGTTACACGCGTTCTCAACGCGTGTTAGGGGAATGAACTTTTAGGCAGTAGTGTACACCTGGACAAAGCGTACACCTTTTATGTTTTCATATAACTCGGGTTTATCCCGTGATATGCCAAGGAGAGGCACGGGCCACCGAGCCGTGGATGCCCGTGCCTATAATAAAAACAGAAGATGAGATTGGGTTAAATGGCCGAGGGTGTGCAGGTACTAGTGGGCTACTTAGCTGCTAATTGTGTATACCAACATGCTACCGTTGCCATGGCCACGCGCGTGGCCAACGGCGATTGCAGCTCGCGCTGCTGGCCTGAGACTGCTACCGCTGTCCGGCCCCCACGGTAGCATATTTAAACGCTACCATTGCTTGGCAACTCCCACGCTGCCAAAAGCAACTCCACGCTGCTGGCCTAAGTCAGACTACCGCTGCCCGGCCCCAGGTAGCCGGCCAAAGCAGATCCCACTGCCTGGCCCCATTAGCAAAACCATTATGCGGCTCCCGCCGCGGACCCAACTGTCATCTACCGCTTGACAAGACGACTTCCGCCGCTGGGCCCATATACGTGGCAATTGTTTGCCCCAACGTATGTTATTTTACGATTCCCCGGCTGAAAAGTCGGGAAAGACAAGGTTCCCA
Organism: Haliotis cracherodii; assembly: GCF_022045235.1. NCBI lineage: Eukaryota > Metazoa > Mollusca > Gastropoda > Lepetellida > Haliotidae > Haliotis > Haliotis cracherodii. The sequence goes on from NW_027266343.1 coordinate 8,669,877, forward strand.
CTGAGAAGCAGGTAACCCCGGAAAGGTTCCCGCTGAAAAGCAGGTAGCCTTAAGCACGAGTATTAATTTGGAAGCAAGTTAAATTGTTACTAGCAGTGTAGCCCACAAGAACCCCGCCACAAAGCACCAGAGTGCTACCCCACACCCACGGCCACGCGATACGCGGAGATAGCATTGTTGCCCGGCTTGCCTATGTACTGAAAGGAAACACTAACCTGTGGAGATAATATCCTTACTGGCGCAAAACAAGCGCCAGGGCATGCAACAAGTTGTCCGTCAACACACACAGTCCTTTGTCACTGAGGTGGACGCCCTCCCAGGCGTACCATGTCTTGTCTGATGCCAGGATCTGGGGATGTGGCACCATTGTACCGCCGAGCTCTTTGACTCGGTTGGCCAGTCGGCGGTTGATATTCTTCCGCATCCCCTCGATCTTTAGTGGGTCCCTGGCATCGTGCCAGTAGCGCCTGGGCAGCATTGATGATACGATGATCTTGGTGTCAGGAAGCTGGAGTTGTATCCGAAGGATTGATGCCACCATGTCAAGGTAGAGTTGGCTGCCCTTGACCGAGCACAGGTCGTTGGAGCCCAGGTAAATGATGAGGGCTCTGGGGCTGCGCCGTGTCGCCTTGACCTGTGCATCTAGAATGGTGTCCAGCTCCTTCCACCTCATCCCCCCTCGTGCCAGCCATAGCATCCTCGGTTGGTTCGGACTGGTGCCCTTCAGGAGCAAGTACTGCCGTGCCCTGGCCATGTAGCTGGATCCCACCATCCAAACTGTAAACAATAAGAAGTGAAGTAAGTACCATGAAAGGCTATTGGAATTAATTGTGCAACATTGAATTTGTTGGTAAGCGTATGTAAGCATTGTAGCAATCTGATTTCCACCTGCCGTATAGTTGTATGAGGTGTTCGGGCACCCCGTTCATGGCTGCTGATGTGGCTGCCCCAATGCGGAAGGAGTGCGAAGAATAGCGGGCCGTGTTTATGTTGCTGTGTGCTAAGGCCTTTTTTGGGAGTGCCTGGAATTGGTACCTTGTAACGGGGGAATGGTCGAAGTGAACGAATGCATGTTGTGGGCCGGAGGGGCGCGCCTCCAGGTAGTGCTTGATGGCGACTACCGGACATAGCGGATTACCTGGTATAGATGACATTGTAACTGTTGTCCCCATCCTGTACTGATCAGACTTTGAGTGTGGTAAATGGATTGAAAACTGCTGGGGGTTGCCCGAGAAGCTTAAATTCTGGATGGCGCAACCTGTTTTTGAGGGTCCAGTTTGGACCAGTTCGCTAACCCTAAAGAAACCGAAGAAGGCTGTGCAGTAGACTGCCTTGAACAGCCTGGCTTCATATGCTAATGAGCATACGTGAGGCAGATTGTTGGTTACTACCTGCAGCAGGTCTGCAGTGATCGGTTTTCTGGTGTCTGGTCGGCCCGCTGATTTGTGTAAGCCTGTTAAAATCTTGCCTACCAGGAAATGGTTTGTACAGTCGGTGAGCCCGTGGAATTTGTGGTGTGAAGACAGCGCTGCAATGTAAGTCTTGACTGTGTTAGGGGAGTGGTGAGTGACCGACAGATAAGCAATAAAGTTTACGACCTGATCCAGCCGGACTGGCCATACCTGTTTGGTAAGTGGCCCATGTATTTGTAGACAGAGATTGTTGTAGGAGTCTGCCGGCTTCCTGCCTCAGATCAGCCATATGTTGCACGGGATAGGTGTTGGGTTCTGGTCCGCGGCTGGTGCTGCCTCTCGGAAGCGTTTGAGCTGAAACCTCGAGAGAGCATCGGCAATAGTGTTAGCAGTGGAACATACATACTTTGCCTTAAACATAATATTATATCGGAGGCACTGCCGAATTAGGCGACGGAGTAGGCTCATCACTCTGGGGGCCTTGGTTGACTGCTTGTTGATTATTGTTACGACGGCTTGGTTGTCGCAGGACCTTTTTGTTTGCGAGTTGCTTGCCCCAGATTTGGATGGCCAGTGTGATGGGGAACAGCTCCAGGAGCGTCAAGTCCCGTGTGGTTCCATCCGTCACCCACTGGGGTGGCCATGCGCCGTTAAACCATTTGCCCTGCATGTAGGCCCCAAAGCCGGCGCCACCCGCTGCGTCTGAAAACAGCTGGAGGAAATCGCTGTCCACCCACAGTTGGTCCTGAAACACTGAAATGCCGTTATAACTCGTAAGAAATGTTAACCACATTTGTAGGTCTTCCTTGACCCAGCTGGTAATCCTAATGTGGTGAAATGGTTGCTTACCTTTGCTAAGCAGATCGATTAGCCTGCGGCTGAATGCCCTTGCCATTGGTATAGCCCTGCACATAAAGTTAAGCTTGCCTATGAGGGGCTGAAGGGCCCTTTTTGTGACCTTTATGTTACCTGTTGACAGGATGTCATGGATTTCCCTTGTTGCCTCCTTGATCTTGGACTCTGGGATTCTGATCTGCATTGTAATGGTGTCGATTTCCAGCCCTAGGAATGTCAGTTTAATTGTGGGGCCTACAGTCTTGTCGTGCGCAATAGGAACCCCAAGCTGTTCTAGTGTATTCACGCATCCGTTGAGGTTGTCTGAGCAGTGGCTGGTGCCTGCAGTGCCCCCCCCCCGTTAGGAAGTCATCCAGGTAATGCATGATCTGACACTTTGGAAGATGCGATTGCATGCACCATTGCAAGAAGGTACTAAACGTTTCAAATATGGCGCAAGATATGGTGCAGCCAAATGGTAAGCATTTATCGAAATAGAACTCACCTTCGAATCTGATGCCTAGCAGCTCGAAATCGGATGGGTGGACTGGTATAATATATCGGATAATATCGGGATCGGATAGATGGTGAATTAGACGGAATTCCTCCGCATGCTTACCCAGGTCCTGACCATATCCTGGCTGCTTCTTGGGCACCAGGCCTATTGGGGATACTTGGAGGTTGTCTAGGGGGGTGTCCTTGAAGGGGCCCGCCATCCTGCCAAGGTCGACTTCCTTTTGTAGTTTTTGTTTCACGTAGCCTGCCGTGTCTTGGTGCGTGGCTGATCGCAAGTTTCGTGCCAGGCGACCCGTGCGGCTTCCCTGGAACTCGAGTCTAGAGCCAAAGCTAAAACCTACCCATAAATAATTTGCATCTTTGTAATTGACCCTAGCATATTGGCGTAACCAGGGTGCCATTTCATTGAGATCCACGGGGGAAGGGGCCATTGAATTTACCTGCCTTGACGGCTGGTTTTCTGTTAGGGAAAGGCTGATTGGGCTTGTATGGGGTCGGTTGGACCCCATTCCCTCGAAAGCAGGTCCTAGAGCTATGGGAATGTTTGCCACACTTACCGCATTTGTGAGTGTACTTACAGTTGACCCTGCTACAGCCAAATTTATTGAAATCCCAGCATACCTGACTGGCGATGTCTCCCTGTCCGTGTGTCAATGCGCCCCGTCCGCCTGATTCTGGTTGTCGTACCGGCTGTGTGACCATGTACTTCAGCCACAACTCCCCGTCGATGCTGTCCCAGCGTCGTGAGGGGTCCTTTGACATTCTGTGTCGGAATTGTTGGTCGTAGGTTGACCAGGCGTCCCCCCCGAATCGAAGTGCCGCCGTTCTTATGGTTTCCATGTAGGACAGCAACCCCTGGGTTGTGCGGACCTCGGAGTGCCTACTAACATATATACACATGAAAATGTGGAAAGCTGAAGTCCAGCTTGCCAGGGACAGGCGCTTTGGTTGCTGCTTTATTGGTTTAATAATTACCTTCCCTGAGGAGTCGTACGCCATGGTAATCGTACCGTCCTCGTGACTTCCCTCGGTGTTTGGTAGTATTATGCCGAGGTCGACATACTCGCCACGCCAGATTTTTTCCCTCACCTGTTTTTTGACGTGCGCGTCTATTCCATCCGCACGGAAGGATAGGGAATCCCCGTATCCTGCGATGTGATTGGCTGGCCAAGCCGCGTCACCGTCGGCCTCGTTGTGAGCATCGGGGATTCTCCCTATGTTGGGCGAAATGGCGGGAGAACTAAAACCAAGCCTTACCTGTTGGTTTGCGGTAACCGGGCCGGGCGCTGAATGTTCCAGCAACTGGAGGATTTTTCCCAGTTGCTCGCTTACCTGGGTAGCCGAGTTGGCAGCCTGCGCGGCATTTACAAGCTGCGCCGATTGCACGTTAATTCTGTTGCCACCTTCGATATCTCCGTAATTGGCAGACTCACCATCAGCTGTTGCCTCCTGTACAATGCGTACTCCCGGGTTTTGTCTCCTGGTTGTCCTGGCCTGCTTGGCTCCCCTCACAAGCTTGTGGTTGGCGGCTGATCTTCTCTTGGGAGGCATCACGAAAGGTCGAGGTGGTGAGTTGGTGTCCCACAAGCGTAAAATTGTCCCTAGGGTGAAGTTCGGGAGTAGAACGCAATAAATGCGTTACGGCGAGTGCTGAAATAGATGGTATTCAAAGCGTAATCGGCGAAACGGTCGCGATTGTGTAAATGCGATACGGCGAGTGTTGGAATAGATGGTATTGAAGGCGTAATCGGCGAAACGGTCGCGACTGGGTACAAAGGAAACGTACAAAGCGAAGGCGATTAGATACAGTGACACACGTGTGTACTTGGAGAAGGGCTGTTCGCGAATGACGGACTAACAAAGGGCGGGATGATGCTTGCGCGGGATTATTCCCCGGGCACGGTGCCGAGTGGTGGCCCGGAGGTGATTGAGTTACGAGGGGTGATTGGGTTACAGACGTAATTAGCCCATGGTTTGGATACGCGCGATAAAGTCATTTAGTAGTTAGTACTAAATGTAATTGTCATTGTATGTCGTCATATGAATCATTTGGAAAAAAAAATCTTCGTGCATAATGATGTCAATATTATAATTATAAATGTCTCGCTCTCTCTCTCTAGAAGGTTCCATAGCTGTTCCAGAAGATTCAGGATTAACCTTGACTCCAAAAGAACCTAAATGTAATAACTTCCACACCACTGTTTACAATAGATTAGTGATACATTCCTAACAAATAATTATTGTCAAAACACAATGCTATGAACTTCCACAGACCCTATACAGAAACTATGTCATACGATTACAAAATTTTGTAACACTAAATTACACTGTCATATCACAACATTGACGAACAAAGAAAACTAGTCCCAACCGTTTCCCACGAGTAATAAAAGAAAAGTCACAAGTTTTGTTCCTAGGGACTATCTCGCTTTTCTGGTCTGGAACCATAACACAACAGGTGTTGGGTACGCGAGAAGACCCCTACAAATCTAATATTAACAAAACAGATCTAAGAGTGACAAACCCCTTTTCCATATCGATAAGAAATAGCTATCCAAAGCTGAATCGATCGCACAATTACAAGTATTCCATGACCATGTGTTTATTAATCACTATTCAATAGTTTTGATACCACGTGCTCGCGAAAAGGTGAGCGTGTCTTGCCCGAAACATATTTTTTGTCCCTGATGCGTCAGATTTGGAAAGATCCTCCACATGTCTACCATTAAGCTTTTTGAAAGTTTTGCTGAGGCCTTGAATGTAAACCTTGTTAAAACAACTTTTGAGTCGTGTGATGCTCAATAAAATCTTCGAAGATAGAATTTGCTGGAATGTTCCTTAAGGTATATGAAATGTTTATCACCAAAGCTGCAGCTGCTCGAATACTGCTCGACTTAAGGGGAAAGTTGACTATCGGAAAGTTGAAGTCATCCCTCTTTTCATACAGACTTCTGAAGAGTTTTTAGTCACTCTGAATTTTTATACATTGATGTAAATATGAACGATGATACGGTCTCACTGGTCCTTTTTGTTTCTAGTTCTGGTGGGTAAATCAGTGTTGACGATACACTTAAAGCTCATATGCATTAAGAAACATAAAGAAACAGATCAACAAGAAGGAGAGCACAATGGTATCCATGGGATACCTACTTCAATAAAGTGGACCTCAAGGAGGAAGTCGCAATCCAATCCGATCAATATATTCTGTGTGGTATTCTGTATGGCCAATGGAAATTAAAGACAGTCGACTGAAATACCATTACGTTTTCAATTAGTCAGCAGTGGGTCATATGTTGATGTGTGTGTCTCACGAACAAGAACGATGCTGCAGCTTGTCGCATACTTTCTGGCGATGAACATTCTACAACAGGGTCTGACGCCGTCCTTGTCTCCCTGTCTCTTACACTGTGCCTCCACTTGCCTCGCTGATGCATCATGCTCCTCTTTCTTTTATCAACGACAACATCAGCGATGTTACATCAGTAATCTTGTCTACTCCACGACGTCATCAGCGATGATAAACGTCACCGGAGTGATGTACTATTCTTGGATACATCGTGAGTACCATTCAACATACGATGATTATGATGATGGTGATGATAATGCTGTAAATGTTGCGTGCGTTTGCGTCTCTAGAAACCTATGGTTGTGGGCTCGAATCCCGGTTCGCCCCGTTTATGTTTCTAGGTTTGTCAGCGCCATACCATAAACGTTTGAGACCTGCATCACTTTAAGCTAACATGTTGTGATATAACTGGAATACTGTTAAAAACGGCGTTAAACCCAACGTACGTTTCTTAGTGACCAAAGTGTTTGTAGTGGTGCAGGTCTCAGACGTTTACAACTTCGGTAAAACCCACGAGCACGGATGTGGTGCTGATATTACAAACATAACATTTGCAATACAACCCTCAAAACAATATGGGTTTAAATGAATATTGTTGCGTCTCGGACTTTTTAGTCTGACTTCTCAAATCTACGCCATCCATGAGAGCGTTCATGTATAAAAAAAGCACAGTAAAGTTCTAACTCACAGGCACAATATAGTAATAATTAAATAAGTGGAGTAAGATTGAACACAGTTTTAATAGGCTAGCGCTTTCAACTCGTACCACGTACGAGTCTCATCAGGCCATAACTGAATAACGGACATGAAGTAGTAACATATAGTTACGTGACGTCATAACATTTAGAAACTATGACGTCACAATACCAAGGTGACAATGGACAAATAACTTACGCCTTTACATTTAACTTAGGCGCGTATTTATGAATGAAATGTTGCTCTTTTTGAAACAATTCATGACCAAAATTTAGCATATATAGCGGGAAAATTAAAAAGTTGCCGTTTCCACATGTATCTAAATGTTCACTGAGTGGAATCGTGCGGTTGTGTGGCTGCTTTATTTGTGAACGGTGAAGATTCATTCTTCTTTTTATTTTCTTTCCGATATACTTTTCATTGCATCCACTACAAACAATCAAGTAAATAACATTTCTAGTATCACAAGTCATACTTTGTTTTACAGTAAATTTAGTGTCCTTGGTAATTTGGACTGAACAGCCTTCAATTATATTTCTGCAAGTTAGGCAACGTTTGTCACAGCACTTAGAAACCTGTGGAGTGATGACAACAGAATCAAATGTAGAACTTGTCAAAATCTTGCTTAATATCTTCTCCATTTTAATACTTTGATTCAAAATAGGCAGGTATCGTTGAACCATGGATAATGTTTTTTCATGATTAGGGTTGAAGGTAGATACTAGAGTTAAATTTTTCCCCATATTGTTTTCTTCAGACTTTTCTCTCAGTTTTACTTGCTTAATACTTAGCGCCTTCTGTATGCTATCTTCAATTAGCTTTGCGGGATAATTTTGATGCAGTAGGAAACTCTTAAGTTCAGCAAGGCGAGTAGTTTTAACATCATTTCCAGAAACAATGGTACAAATACGTCTTGAGAGACAGTAAGGGATATTTCGTTCAGGGATTCAGTTGGACATCCTCAAGACAATAAAGGTGAGCCCATTCAAAATCCGTACATTGCAGAAATACAGAATCTTACGGTAGAAAGAGAAGCATATAGACAGAGGAAGTTAATGGAACACCTATGGAAATCTATCCGTAATGCACGGAGTAAAGCTTTTTGGAACTATCTAAATGTGAGAAACCACTGCATCATGTATGAAACGTGGTTGAATGAAGAACACATTATGCTGCCTCTTAAATATCGCATTCGACCAATAGAAGGCGAGAGTGATGAAGCAAAGGATATTCGTATCAAGCTAGCAGTTCAGAGATTTCGAAGTAATATTCAGCTGATGCAAATAAACGCGGATAATTATCGCCGTAAGTTTGATGACACAGATGAACATATGCGGCAATTGCTACATAGATGAAATTCAGGGCATATACTTGATAAACGTCTTAAAATCTGGAAAGAGGAGTGCAACAAAGATGAAGAAAGCGCATTTGAAAAGTGGCGACAAAAAGAAAACTGGTTGCTGAGATGTCAAGAAAAATATGGGAATAGTTTTTTCAAAAATAAGAAGCAAACAGATCACACCCCTCATGCATCTGTTAATAAACCCGTTGTGATGAGGAATCAAGGATCCCAGATAAAAATACCTAAGACAAATAACAACAAGTCAAAGGTTGTTAAATGTGGGAAAACCTTTGCCGATGCAGTTACAGTTGGGAATTCTGAGACAGTTCATTCACAACAGCAACCCCTTTCTCAAAAAAAGATACGAAGGCGTATTAGTAAAAGATACAAAGGTGGGGATAAACTAAAGAATATTAAAACATATGGCCGACAACGGGGTCCCAACGGACCAGGACGTGATCATAAAAACAAATCGTATGGAAACAAGTGTGATGGTGACAACGTTACCTACATCGGCAATGCAATAAAGAAATATTTTTTAGGAAGAGGCAGTTTCCACGAAAAGCCAAGACTCCCAAGGTGGAAAAGGGAATCACATGAAAGATCCTAAAATCATAAACCTGTCTTGTCATCCCCTCAGTGTAAATGACGTCAGTTTACTAAAAAAGGTTTAAAGTTTACACCTACACCGACGCCCAATCCGGAGGCTATCAAAACAGACCTAAAGAACTTTACTCGAAAAGTGAGACTGGCTGAATATTTTGAACCTGAAGAGGACAACGACGTCAAATGGGATGATGACGCAGGCAATAGGAAATATGGTGAAAGTCTAGTGAAAAATAAATCCAGTTTTATACCTCCACGCGGGAGAGAAAAATATTTGGAAGACTTTTGTGATAGACTTGAAAGTTCTCCTATTCATGTAAGACAAACAAAACAAAACCTATCTGAATGTGAATTGAAAGGCCTTAGATAGTATATTTATATAGCACCTAGCCATAAACAAAGAAAATACAAACATAACATTTGCAATACAACCCTCAAAACAATATGGGTTAAATGAATATTGTTGCGTCTAGCTTAAAGATGTTGCTCATGCCATTGCGAGAAATGTGGTTTGCACATAAATGTCAATAGTAGGGTTGACTATTGGTCTGAAAATCACTATTGCGATAAATGTTAATATTGAAAGAAACTATTACGATAACTATTGATATTGCAAGCAACTATTGCGATAAATATCGATGGTTTTCAGTGTATCATTGTAGATTGATTTTAGAGTTGAATTAAACCTTTGAACTGAAGTTTCCTTTGAATGTAATAACCATAACAACAAATAACAAGTACAGAGTGAGATATGACTGATTTGTTGGTTTTTTTACCCTAATAATTTAAGAAAAAGAATCTTCCACATTATCATGTGTAAATAACTAACACTCATGATCAAAAGATAAACAAATTTAAACAGCATTTGACTCAATCGCATGAAATGGTGAATACAATCATAACTGTCGATATTCCTAACTGAAATCGATGCTACTGATTTAACACTCGATTTATTGACTTTAAGTGCTTACCAATAGCAATATATCGATATTTCGATTTATCGTGACACCCCTAGTCAATAGAACAAAGATATTGGTATTCAGTAAAAGTGGAAACCTTCATGAAAAGGAAGAGTGAGCCCAATAGGGAGAACAATAAGATGGGCGTGAGGTCAACTGTCTAGGGAACACACTCACTCACATGTGTTAAGTCTTTGAATGACATTAAAAAGTGATACACATCTAGAGTTATGTATGTTTACTTCTTTATTATGGAGTGTATGCTTACTCCTTCATCAAGTTCATCAGATATATACTCAGAAACGTTGTGTTTCTCATCATACAGAAGTTGACATCCATGCATAAATTCTCTCGCTGAATGTGTTATTATCACAGATTGAGACCAGTAATTTCTAGTCCCAAAACAGGTTGTCAACTGTTTGACATTTGTTTTAACTTTTACAATGTTATGGATGTGAAGTCTTGGATGTTGTTAATTATAATGGCCGGACACTGAATTGCAAAAGTCAACCTGTAGTTTTGCAATTCTTTTTTCAGTCTTCTTATACGGCGAACTAGGGCGGTACCCTATCATTATTTTAAGATATGTCAGAATTATACAATTTATGGTTTAATTATTTAATACTAATAACAGTTTGTTGGCATTATCCTACAACATATCATTGCAGAACTGTGAAATGGGTGTTACAAATTCGGCTTTCCATGTCAAGAATATTCTTAGTACAACTGTTTCTTATACATACTCAAAGTCCTTTCCATTGTAATCCCTAAAGCTTTGTTGTGTATGGTTTAAACAACAGCTAAAAACAACTTCTACGGTACATTTTAGTTAATTTTGACTTTGAAATGTACTTATTTGAAAATATTTGACAATGATTAGAATTTCTTGTCATCAGCTAAACATTTAAACATGTCGTTACAACAAAATTATACAATATTGTAGATATTGTGATTAATGTTATCAGCAATCTGTAGACGCATCCTAAATACAATTTAAGTAGAGTTGAGTACATGATGAAATGTTACAGTGAGACCGCCTCATCTATTTCACCCCTGAATTCCACGACAGTGATTCATGTTTATTTCTGTAGATTTCGCTGAGATTAATATATGAACATGGGATCGTAAGCTGATTCCAGTATTTACAAATATTGATATTGTGTTAATCCTGATAAATATCTTGTTGAAAGGCCTCAGTCCACAAGACACTGTCGATACCAAACACCAAGCAGACATTCCTACTGTTAACTTCAGGATACAGCTGAATGGCTTTCCAGTAGTTTTTAGACTATAAGCCGAGAGGTATGTTGATAAAGACGTTGTTTGGAAAAGCGGTCCTAAATAAGTATATCTGATCTGATTTAGGAGGTTATTTCAAGTGGAGCTGTATTAGCAAAGGTTTTATGTCCATATCCCTTAGACCTTACTCTTCAGATGTTAAAGAGTAGCTGATTTTCGGATCTTCGTGAGTGTGATAGGGTGTATAATGTATACCACCAGTAGATCAGACACGTGAGGCGGGGCGTCCTGTTGATAACATTTGTAGGCTGGGCTAGTATGATGTATCATTTTGGAAGTATAATTTCCTTCACGAGGATTGATGTAATATGATCGTATTTCTTGTTTTTCACGACTGTTCTCGCAGCTGTGTCAAGGATAATTTGCAGATGTTGAAGGTGACACTTGGATATGTTGACTCGCCAGGAGGTAATGTAGCTGGAGTCTGAGATGACAGATGGCATACATGTAACTTTGACTGCAGTGTCACGAGTCAGATATGACCGGAGCTTTCCAGTGCTCCTCAGATGGTTCTGACAATCTTGACTGGCCACGCACTGGTCTTCATCTAATAAACAGAACAGAACATGAACGTTATTCCACAGAGACTGCTACAAGCGGATAAGCGGGATAAGGGGTACATTGGATGTGATAATTATCTGCATGAACATAGTATTAAAAAAATGATAGACAGGTACATTAGGTACACATGTATAAAGGAGGAGGAGGACGGAGGACGGAGGACAGAGAATGCTTTGTTGATGGGTTGGGCAGAATGTAAATATACGAGCGCATATTTTGTAGGGCTTTCTTACCATTCCGACTATTTTCTGCTGCATAGGTTGCACATTTTAAGCATATTTGGATGTTTGTATTAATAGGGTGAGAGATATATGCTTATGAGTGTTACTGATTCAAACACTGGACACATGAAAATATCGTGGATACAACATCTACATTTCAATACAGTGCAACATTAACTGTTTTTCAGAGACAAAATATTCTTAAAGTTTTAAGTCTTTAATAACTATATATGGCCAAATATGATAATTTCTTTCATTCCGCCATATGTTGATAAATATTAAAGTTTGACTTAAAATCGCCTCTCCCTGGTATAACTGAAGCCTTTTCAATGAAAATATGTTTAACAAATTCTATCAAATTATGATTAAAATTGACAAAGTAGTGGTAATTTGTGTAAATCAACTTTTGAACTTTCACCACGTAAAAGCTTAAGCTCAGAAACGCAGTATAATTTTTTTAAATGTATATATTAAGGGTTTGTCTCCAAATTCACCATAGATCACATAATTTGACGTGCTACAGGGAAGCAAAACATTCTAGAAATCTCAACGTATTTTTTTCTAGATATTGAGTATTTTCAAATTCCTAAAATTACGAACCTACATAAGAAAAGGCACAAACCTGCATTCAAACAAATCAACTGAAAAGATATTTAAGTGGCAAGTTATGGCGAGACCTTGTCATAAAACGTAAACCATGATTGGTATTTTTTTTTCTCGCAAGCAGTGTTAAGTAGAAAACTGTTGTTCGATACAACTCTCTATTGCCATCAAAGTTCAATACAGCAGCTCATGTATACTTATAACGAACTACGGTTATTACGAACTAAAATTAGTGATCCCTTTGAGTTCGTCATAACCGCAGTTTACTGTATTTCGGTTATAGTAACATTGATGCTGAGACGCATGTTACAATAACAATAAAAATGTATATTTCTTTGTTTTAAACATATTTTATTGACATATATGGTCAACGGGATTGGGCAAAAGTTATCCAACTTAGATGGCCCTTTCCCTACTCTATATGTACAGACATTGATTATACATATATATGCACATATACGTACACACATACATATACATACGTATACACATAATCATATATACACAATCATACATACTCATACATACATACAGATACTCAAATACATATGCACATATTACATTTATAGTAACAAAGAGAAATATATTTACACAAGAACATAAACATAATGTTTGCAAGAATAACATAGACATGCATAAGAATTGCCTATAGACACAATTTACTTGTACATACACATTAATCCCAAATACATGCAAGATTACATATATAATTACACAATAATACATACACTTATGTACATGTACATATATACACACATACACACACTACATGTACATACATACACATATAACTTTGTATACGCATGCATACATGTATATACATACACATATTTACACACATACACCAGAATATATACACCCGTAAACATTATGTTTATAGAAGGAGGTAGAGATACCCATGTATTCATCTACATGCATGCAGTTTATTCACTGATGGCTTAATTAATAATAAATGATACAGATATATTCTGTATTAATGATAATGGGTTACTCGAATCTATTTGTCGACAGTATATATTTTTGAACGCTGTTGAAGATGAGGTTATTGTGACTTTCAGATAGGGATACATCACCGTAGAGAATACTTTGTATTGTACGTGAAGTTCCAGCTTTTATAATGCTAGCGAACATGATAGTTCTGGGAATAGTGTAATTGGGACATTCAAGAAAAAAGTGTATGTTGTTTTCACATGGGTTTCCACAAGAGCAGGACAAAGTATCAGATAAATTTACTTTAAAGAGCTGCATTTAGGGAACTGCAAGAATGCCTTAGGCGTGTATGTAGAATATTAGCTCCACGGTTGGCGATTGAGGAGTATGGAGGTAGAGCTGTAATTTTTGTTTTAATCATATGTTTTTATAATTTGATAATGATGTTGCACTTCTGTATTCAGGGGTAACTCATTCCATAATTTGATTGAATAAGGTATAAATGATTGTTGGTATGTAACTGTTCGTGCTTGCGGCAAATTCAGATTATTCTGATTTCGTAACTCATATCTACTAAAAGTTGATACTTTGGGTGGTAACATGTCATGTAAATATGATGGGCATAGGTTATTAACAATACTGTAGATTGTACAAAGTTTTTTATTTAACCTTCTATAAGATAGTGATTCCCATCCTGTCTCAAAATATAAACTCGATCTTGAGGAGAATTTAGGGAGACCTGTTACTATGCGAGCGGCTTCGAGTTGAATCATTTCAAGATTTTCGGAATTTTCATGACTGCAGTTGTCCCATACCTCTGAAGCATATTCTAATATAGGCCTTATGAAAACAAGATAGACTTTGGACAGGGTTTGTATATCAAGCAAATATTTAACGGTTCTTAACGAACAAATCATTTTTGAAACTGAGCGGCAAATGTTATCAACGTGAGTTGTCCACTTCATATCATGGGCGAGAGTAACGCCCAGATGTTTGTGCGAGATAGATACGCTAAGTGCGGTATTGTTATAAATGATATCTGCAGTGCGGTTTTTACAATGAGTGAACAGAATAAATGTTGTTTTGTCCGGGTTAAACTTAACTAGCCATCTATTGGCCCAGGTATTGAAAAGCTCTTGATCACTGTTTAATCTGTGTTCTATAATTTGTAAGTGAAGAGATGATGTACCAATGGAAGTATCGTCTGCAAAAAGGCGAGTGGAATTCACTAGATTATCAGCGAGATTGTTGATGTAGACCAGAAACAAAAAGGGACCTAATACCGAGCCCTGGGGGACACCGGCTCTGGTGAATTTCAAAGATGAAAAGCTGCCAAATACAAAAACCTTTTGTCTAATATAGTCTTCTAACCATAGTAATAGCTTGCCCGTTACACCATATTTTTGTAATTTATGAAGTAATTCTTTATGCCAAACTCTGTCAAATGCTTTCGATATATCACAAAATACCATACAATAGTATTCGTGTTTGTCAACAGATGAGACAATATCATTATAAATTTCTATTAATTGTGAGGTAGTAGAATCTCCTGGTACAAAGCCGGATTGATATTTGTACAGGAGACTATTCCTATTGAAATAGTTGTATAAGCGTTTAAAAACTATTTCCATACCATTTAGATGAAGTAAAAGTTAATTTGATGTACTGACAAAACACTTTTGTTTTTAGCTGTGCACCATATTTGTGTTTTTTAGGAATATTAAATAATTTAATGTGAACTTTTGATCTGCCTTTGAACAGCCTTTGCGAAAACCGACTTGTGTTTTGTTTTGTATATTTTATTTATTGGATATTGATTATTTCAGTAAACACGCGTAGGCCACGCGTTTAGAAAAGATATAAAAGGCAGCTTAGCAGTGTGATTAGTCGGTGATGTTCTGGTTCCTACGAATCTTCTGATCTTTATATAAATATGTTTGATAATGCCAGTAACCTTATGAATACGTATAAATACATAATACTATGATGCTTGTAGCTCGTTGGTTGAAATGACATTTGAATCTAAAATAACTAATAATTAATTTCATTTATGCCAAGAAAGACATATTTTATTTTGCCGGTTTGATCAAGCTGTTTTGGTATATGTACTGTGTTTCCAAAATAATGATGACTCCCTGTTGTGTTTTGCGAGCTCCACCGATGAGCGTGAGTGACCCGCGATGGTCAAATGTGTGAGAAAATGTTTATTTACCGTAAATGTGAATTTTGTAGCGAGTTAAATTTAAGGAGAAATCATTGTTTCAAAATGAAATGTAACCTTTATTGGGGATGATTTTGGGTGAACATTATGAATGTTTGAATACTTTTCAAGAACTTTAATTGATTTATTTGCTTTATTATCATTAAAGAGTATATTTAATGTTACGAAGAACTCAGCCAATAAAGAGTGGTGAACACTATCTTCTCTTCATCATTTGTACCACTCGTGGTCTTTCAGAAACAATGCCAAAACAAGTGACTCGTGTGACATCTTCAGCTTTGTTGTTAGCTGCCTTTCACACTTTTTATATCGATCTTTTCTAATCTCTTGCAAACATTTTATGAAAATATAAACTGATTCAGTGATGCGCAAGCTGGTTTCAGAAACGACTATTCAACAATAATGACCTATACATTTTTTATCCTTTTTATAAATCTACATTAACCTAAATTGTAAACCTATAGAAAGAGTGTTCTGTGTTGTGATTGGCTAATTTGGGTCACATGACCAAATGTCAAAGGGTGAAAATATGATTTGCATTCCCTGAAGCAAGCGACCGAATCACTGTGTAGGAATACATAACTACTCAGCATTTTTTGCATACTAATTAACAATCGACGCAAATTGAAATACAAAATTAACATTCATAACAAATATTTTGATTTTCTCTATTCTTGGGAATTATTGGGATTTTAAATTTATAATTAAAATTAATACCCAAAGTGAAATTAATTGTGTGAAAAAAATGTACAAAAGATATGCAAGATCTGCATAATGAAACAGTAAAAAGCAGTTAACAATGACCGTGTGTACTTTCATTCAAGGACCTTTACCTCAGAGAAATTACCAAATATGCACAACAAATATGTTGAAGTTTGACATCACTACCGGTGACCGAGTTTTACAAAATGGCGTGTTGACCGTCAACAGTGCGCGGGATTTTACGAGGGGACTTTCGTTGATTCAGGGTTCGTATATACATAAATGTGACATGTAAGTAATCAGAAACATTCTGACAATCTGTGTACTGTTTTTAGTTGTTGTATTTTTCATTGAAACCAAAGTAAATAGTCAGAAATTCTGATAAATACCGTTGTCGCTGTGCGTGATTTTGCGTCAGTCATGGCTTCACACAGGACGGGAACTTCAAGTTCTGTTGAAAATATCAAATTATTGCAATGCATATATGTTTAATTCCCTAATTCTTCCTACGATTCTCTTCCCGTGTATATTCTGAAAATGCAGATCTCGAGCCAATGTACTCAACGAATAGACGAATGGCTTTGTTTACATTTCCAACAAGTGCAGTTTTTTCAGCATCCGTTTTCACACCTAATTTATTTTGCTTCATTACATTTAGACAATTTGTATTGGTGACAAAGACCATTTGGCATTTGATTCTAAAATGTATGAGGAATTCAAGGATGTAGGTATCGCAGCTGAAATATACGTGATGGTATTTGCGTCTCATTACCGGTGTACCTAATTATCAAAATCACAATCACCATAGCAGCAACAGAACGTTCGATGTTGACGCATCACAACCGAGAAAGTACGAGGTGTTAAAGAGTGCGCATGTATTTTCCTAAATAAAACAATAGGTTTACAATATCGATAAATACTATGTGTGTGTCTATTTCCGGGATTTTATCGAGTATTTGCATCTTGGAAATTTTCACTCGAGCCCCTCAAGCTAACGCTTTCGGGTCTCGAGATGAATTTCCAAGATGCAAATACTCGATAAAATCCCGGAAATAGACACACACATAGCATTTATCTTCTAAACAATAACTGTAATCTGCATTTATTGACTTTAGTAAAGCAGTCGAGTGTTGGTTTGTGAAAAAAACTTATTAAAGCGGTATGCGAAGTAAATGTTTCAATCTCTATCCAAACTAATTGTTTTCATTGTCGTAGCTTGCTACAGTGCGCGCTTCCATTGTTGTTGATCTCTGGATTGATGTCTTTCTTTCTGTAGCAACGATGGTCGCTTCCGTGTTGAAACTTGTTATAGACTAAAGAGACAGGAAGAAGTATATCACTACAAACACGAAAAAGTCGGGTTTTTTCCCGTAAAAAATCAAAAATGGACGGAAAAACGATGCTTTTTGCTCCGCCTTGTATAACTGTAAACAGCCAATCAGATGGCGCTGGTCCCGCGACGCACGTGGGTGGCCAAGTCGTCTGAGGCGCCGCGATTCGCTGTGCAGAGTTGCGTCCCTTGGGCGCGCCAGAAACCTATGATTGTGGGTTCGAATCCCGGTTCGCCCCGATTATGTTTCTAAGTTTGTCAGCACCATACCCGTGCTCGTGGGTTTCACCGAAGTGGTAAACGTCTAAGACCTGCATCACTTCGGGCTTTCCTCCCACATTAAGCTGACACGCCGTGATATAACTGGAATACTGTTAAAAGCGGCGTAAAACCCAACTCACTCACTCACTCACTATGTCGCATTGTCGCATTGACGCCCTTACAAAAACAAGCGAAACGTGTCAAAATTAACAAAAGCGCGACAATTGGCCATTTGTCGCATTGTCGCGATAATCCTTTTCTTTATTTTACAAAAGGGCGAAGATGCCGTAACGCGACATTTTCAAGGTCAAAATATGTCTCGTTGTCGCATTGTCGCCCCATCACAAATGTGTATAAAAGGCGTAAAGTTCAGTTATTGTTACAGTTAGGAAACGGTAACTACGTGACATCTGTCGTAGAAGTTCAACCTGATACATGTACGTCTTGAAATGAAAACACAAGCCGTCCGCGAGTCCATAACGTTTTATTGTGAGCTCTTCTCTAAAAGTGCTTAGTGTTCAACTCCCAGTTCCAAACACGTAGTACCTCATCAACAATCCACATACCTCTAGTGCAGTGGTCTTCCGGAAGATCTTACTCTTGACCGTATAAGACAACTGATGAGCGCACGCCTGACCCGTGACCTCGTTGCAACCTTCATGATGTGTTTGCCGAAGGGAGAGGTGCAGGAAATGTGGGCTCCAGCCCAGCGCAGAGCTCCCGACACAGTGTATACCGAATGTTGTATACAGTATATTGCAGTTGATATACTGTAAACTGCATGTGATACTTATTTGCGGAAATGTTACAACTTTCAAGATTCACGATTCAATTTGCATTTATTTCATATACAACAGACCGCCGTCACTGAAATACTGCTGAGTGCGGCGTTAAAACAATTTGTTTTCATAATGGAGCGCTGCAGTCATTTAAAATTGAACCGTATACATATGTAGTACCAACTCACTCTTTCTGTTTCGAATATTCAGCAGAAAATATATTATTAACCAGGATATCAGGAAGAGATATCAGATTTTTACAAGCAGCCACATAGGGATGATAGAGGACCCCACTTTCCACACTTTAAAGTTAAAACATGTATCTAAATAGAAAATTAGAAGGATACACTTCCGACATTTTTCGTTTTTTGTTTTCCTTTTGAGAGAGAAGTTGTGATTGGTATCTGATGGGTGCAAACAGGTGTTCCCTTCCGCCCAGGCCTTACGGCAATGCAAAAGCCCAAATTGAAACAAGCCTTGTTCAACAGGTTCAGGCTGAAATTTCCATCCCACATGGACTCCTTTTAAATTTAAATATAGTTTCTCGTGTCTCGTTTCTCGTGTCGATATGATAGAAATGAATTAAATATTACAGCACTGGTGAATAGGTTATATGCGAATGTCAGCGTCGATCCTACAATATCCTTTTATGCAAAATACATATATACTGATGAATTAACGTAGTAATACTAGAGTATACGAAAAATATATGTCCAGATATATACATCAGTATCATCTCGTGATCTTTATTCGTGCTTTAAGCTCTTTTTTCTACCGGAGATTCTGGGGTGTTACATCACACCAGAAAGCCAGTCCAAATTCAAGTCATAATTTCATGGTCCGTCTTGTATGTTGGAAACCAATATCGCAATATGGCTGAATAGTGCTGAACGTGTTATTAACCCGATTACTCACATACTTATTCCATTTTCTACAGTCATCTACGAACACTATCTTTAAGGAGGTATATCTAGATCATCCAAATGTCCATACATATATGTCCACATTTATATGTATAAAGCAAGTTGTCCTGCACTCTTCTTTAAAAGATAAATGCTAAGATTATGTTTTAATGTAATGCTGATGCAGTGAACGTACCGCAGACCTGATGCTTGAATAACATCTAATTTCTGAAATGAACATATTTTACAGAAAAAAACAGTCGTTAAACAAAAGTTATAAAATATAATAACAAGGAGCCAAGAGCCAAATATTGGGCTGTGTTGGACATATTTCTTTCGGGGTCTTATGACAGAAAAACCTGATGCCTTTAAGTATAAAGATAAGTAAGTATAGCTGTTGTACATATTCAAATATGTTTGTGATTAACCCAACCTTGAAAAATATTGAAAGATGAGTGGTAACTATTTATGCCATTATTTCAAATTAGAATGAGAGCACATCAGGAAAGCATGGCACTTTAATATACGTGTCTTGTTAACCCAATATTCTTTTTTAAGTAAGAGCAGCATGTATATCGAGAGTATAGGTTTGGTGCGTGACGTATCACACAGTACTTTCATAAAGTGTGCATATTCTGTTTATCGGCAATAAATAACATAAGACGATTCATACGGGTAAATACGATTCACTTCAGAATTAGCATAGATTACTTAAGGTTAGGGGGAAATGTATGTAATTAACAGAACTTTGGACGGGTTTAAAGGATTTGGGTCCTGGCTTGGGCTTTATGTTGGACGTGTAGACGGCATTTTCAGGTTTGACATATCAATGACCAAAATGATGTCTAATGCAATTCTCTGCCTTTTCGGGTGAACAATTGGCTTGCCTGTGGATGTGTTTGTGGCGGGTGCCACTAGTGGATCGGAATGGGCTCGCGTTTTTGCGAGCATCCAGTGTCATCATTTATTATGATGAATCAAGAAACATGCTCCTGCAATCGTGCAGTTGGCGCTACTTTTGGCAAGGGTTTCTCATAATAATGGAAATGCTTATGTCGCTTTTGTTGACCGATAAACATGAATAGATATACTGTTAGTGTATATGGTCATGTAATTAAGAAACAAACGACGAGTGGGAGTTGTATATTGTACGATAAACAACGACCACGACTAGTTTATTTCTATATGAGATATCAACAATACATGTACGTACAGCCTCTTTGAGGGTGTTAAATTAGGGAAAAAAATACACGCTTTAAAATATTTAGCCGTACTTAAATAATGATGACTCCTTGAATAGAATCCGACAGCGGCCATGCTAGTTAAATCCAATTTAGGATTTGAGTTTGGTCTTTCCCGCATATTCTCATAATTTTCTTGTCGGCTATCTGTAACTTTTCCCCCAATACCGTCTTATCACTCTCACTTTCGGATTCGATTGTTCTGGTATTGCGTTTATCTACCTTCTCCAGAAACATTTATTGGGAACAACTCATTAGCCACATTCCTCTCAAAAATAAGGTCAAATTTACGACGTTTTCAAGTTGCGAGTACATGTTCGAATCTCAATAAATGACGTCATGATAGAACAATGTTTTATCGTGAAATAAATATCGCTTCCTTCTTTGTTCTAATATCATCAAATGTCAATTTCTAATTGCTTTGTCATGACGTATCCGTGTTATGTAGCAATAACATACACAAATATCGTTGACTTCGACGTAGAATAGTGTCATGAAATATAATTATCCTCTTGTATGCAATATTTCTGGTTGATAAATCTAACATATTCTTAATTTAAGAATACGACTTTACATTATTATATCCCTTATAAGGTCTCTGTAACATTTGCAAAATGATACAAATATAAAAATACAACTGAACCTAAGTGTAATGTTTTAATATCCTCACGTTGCTGAGTGCGGCATTAAATAACAAACAAACAAAACATAATATCTTTAAGAATTATGTTAACAATTCCAATGCTGAAAATAATCTCACAATCTCCAAACCTCTTTCTCTCTGTTAAATATGAAAACATAATAACTTTTTTTTAATAATCTGAAGGAATAATAATGGCAATACTATCATAATTATCATCATTATTTATGTTACTTATCCTCAAGTGAAGTAGTCCTCCACTCTATTCATTCAGTGAAGAAGACCATGAACATATGAACTATGTAACATACATTAATGGAAATTAGATGAACAGTTGAAGTTAGCAAATGATATTATTCGGTCGAACGTCTATCAGCCATCTATTCTATTCATGAAGAACATTTCAGAACACTATCGACTTGCTAATTATGTTTTTTTTTATATTCATGCTAGCTCAAACGATCTATTGCTTTGATTTGTTGTTAATGTATCTACAAAAGAAGTCGGTTTCGATTTTTTCCCTTTTTGTTGAAATAAAACTGAATTATATATGCTGTTTACACATCAAAGTTTGCCATATTGTTACAAAATGTTTGCCCACAGCAAGGCTACGTTTTC
Organism: Haliotis cracherodii; assembly: GCF_022045235.1. Lineage (NCBI taxonomy): Eukaryota > Metazoa > Mollusca > Gastropoda > Lepetellida > Haliotidae > Haliotis > Haliotis cracherodii. Next base: position 8,691,896 of record NW_027266343.1, read on the forward strand.
CCAACATATTGTGCTAGACACACTATAACTGGACTGAGGGAGGGCGGCATTCCTCCTTGCGGGTCACCTGCTTGGCAATATGGGACGTGAAAACTGCAGGGGGTGGGGGCAGTTAAGTTGATGGTTCAGGTAGATAAGAGAGATCATTTTACAAATGTGAAACCTCATTCCACAAAGGAAGAGGCGAAAGCTGAAACTTGGTGTGTGTGTGTGTGTGAGAGAGAGAGAGAGAGAGAGAGAGAGAGAGAGAGAGAGAGAGAGAGGGGGGGAGGAATTGTACAGCATAAAAATGGTTACGTATGTAGTTCGGGTAGATATGTAGAATGCCCGGCCAGTATGACCTTTGAGTCACTACAGTTTCAGTCATTAAAATGCGTAAAACAGTATTTGAGTGAAAGAAAACACTTTAAGTGAGTGAAACAAAAGACCTCAGTACAGGCACACCCAGTCCCCCAACCCTAAGTCTGCATGTATCAATACTCGTACCTACGACATCCTCAAACACTTAACTTACTCACACAATCATCTCACAACATGTTCGCCAACCCTCGTATCAAAACGCACACACGCACGCACACACACAAATCACATTTTTCTTTCCCCACCCTTGTGTCTATGTCAGCCATCATGGATCCATGCGATCTCCATTACGAATATCTTAAGTATGAATAAAGATCACAGCTTGCTGTGACGTGTACTGCATTCCTGCAGAATTAGCAATGCCCTTAGCTCTAAATTTTATGTCTAAATGCTTATGTAGACAAAGACCCAAATGTATATAGGCATGACCATATTATATACTACGCAAATATCACCACATTTAAAATCAAAGCTAGATTGAGTCTTTGAAGGGCATCAAGAACTGATACACACAAGGAAAAATATTTATGGATGTCAACGGAGGAACACAGCGTTTCGGAGTATATACTTTCTCCTTCATCCAGTAAATATTATTAAATGCTATGAGGCAGATAATATATATATATATATGTATGTACCTGTAAGAACAACAAAAGTAAAAGATAGCAAAGAAGGAAACGCAACAAGTGAAGCCAACAGATAACTGGCGCTGATCACCCCGCCTCCCGTTTGCCCATTGTCCATTTCCCGTTACCAATCATTCATAAGTTAAGTTTTGGCTTTTATTTGTCCATCGATAATCAACCATCAACGTCTATTATCTCAACCCTAAAATGTACGAGAATATGTAGTTTACTGAGAAAGTGTTATTCAAATATAATATGTGTTACTGTTAACCACTTTCTTAATGGCATTGTGGGTTCAAAGCTTTCGGCCATAGAAGCCGTGCCATTTTTCACTTGTCAGAGGAGTACACAAAGTATATGTAATCAGGACTAACATTTTTGGTTAGGTGGCTGGGTTAGATCGCTGACTTTGCTGGCGATTGGGTGCCTTACTCACAGTGTGGGTTCAAATCCGGACGGGACTCAACCCAAGAAAGTACGTGGATCTGAACTTTACTCAGAAAGTGTTATCCCAATTATAACATTTGTTGTCAAGAAAGCACAATAAATGTATATTCGGCTTTGGATGGGTAATAATATCACAGACATTTACGGATATTGATGTTAACTTGGAGGAGCTTCGTAACGCACGTCTTCTCAATTCAGGGATTGGTAAATCAAAATGTGGGCCTGTTGGATGTTGCATAAAACATTCATCTTGAGCGGGATGGTAGTTGGATTAACATGTTAACTATATGATCTTCTTGAGGTAGAGAATGCCGCGCATGAATGTATTAATGAGATTCCTAGGTACGTGGGGCCTTTTCGTCCCCAGGAATACCCACAGTGGAGACTTCAATGGGGGTAGGGTGTACACAATGTGCTACCTGGTAGATTGTGTGTCATCAAACCGGACAACGTTGGTCTTTGACTGATTGTGTCGTAAAACACACTTATTCATTTACTTAAATCGGAAATTGAAAGTTCATCTTAATTGTTATTGATGAACATGTAATATATTTTTAAAGAAATACAACAGTGACATAATAACTACAACTATATGTGAGCACGAGTAGCTCTATTGGAATGAGATGAATAAGTCTTATAAAGTTGTAAGCTTCTTCACGACCGTGTAACTATGAATCGACTTTATTGGGTAATCAAAAAAGAGATAGGACCTAAAATAGCCAAATATCATACGATTTCACTTGTCCACCATCTTGGAAGCAAGTCGAAAACATTTCAGCGCGTTTGAAGCCACTGAGAATGCCCCCTGCAGAGTTGGACGAACATTCTGCGGTGGCGCGGCTGAGTTGACTAGAGGCTGTCAGCAGCAGTATTTCCTGTCCAGGTTATTTAGATCCGTTGTTTGTTTGTGTGTGTGTGTGCGTGCGTGCGTGCGTGTGTGGGCTAGGGTCTTGGTGGGGGGGGGGGGGGGGGGGGTGAGAGTAGGGGGATAGATGTTAGATTTAGCAACAAGTGAGGTCATATTGAGTAGGACGGTATTCGGAGATGGTATAGCATATGAACTATGATTCTTTTAAGGCAGAAAATGAGGATCCACGATGTTCGACCTGGTAGAAGTATGTAATCAAGCCTCACAGCATTGGTTTTTTGACTGACTGTAGCGTCAAAACAAACTCATTCATTTACTTGAACTGAATGTTCATCTTAATTGTTATGGATAGTCACGGAGCCATGATCCAGAGAACAGGGTGTCATTTGATGGAAATAAAGTAACAATAGGATTACCAGAAAAACGGGGTATAACACCCAAGCCAATAAACTTCGCTCATTAAAACACCAGAGTAAGTCAGTACAAGATTGAAAACTGCCCCATAATTATGTATGACATGCTTGTAGGGTATTGCTACATGTATATGTGAAAATAAAGTTATTAAAATGAAGAGCAAAACTGATGAAAGTTACCTATAAACGTGTATAAGTGTTATATCGTCACTGCAAAAATAATGAGTGTTTGTCTTTAGTATTAACATTCAAATACGTTATATCTGTATAAGCGATATTGTCTACGTTCCACCGGTGAGTCAGCGTTAGCCGTACTATCTCGTAGTATAATTGTATTTCTGAAGACATCATGATACAGTTTTTACGATGCATCACGTCTGCACTAGCGCTTGATAACAGCCTTGTGTTTGGGTGTTTCAGTGGTTTACATCGCTGCTCTTGATATTGTTGATTAAGCTTTGATACTATGAACAATATAATGTTATATGAGAGGATGACTTTAGAACGGTAACATACTAATAGTATATAGGATGACATAAATTGAACAATGAGTAGTTCGTCCAGAGTAGTGTATAGGCAACATTTAATAATTAAAATAATTAAATTCAACAACTCCCCTTTTAAGTCCATTTTCCTGACTTATAAGTGAATGCAAGAACACAATCGGCCGGAATACAATGTATAGTTCTTGTCCACTTCCATATGACTGTAAAGCATACAATAAGCTTTCGGGTCCCATTTAGATCGGTTTGGGTGGCAGCCTAGATAGCCATAGAATAGTTTCATCTCGGAATCTCCCATATCACTGGGGATCCTCTTCAATTTAAATGGAGTTACTTATTACGATTCCGAACCTTCACGTGACTGTGTATATGAATCATTGTCAAATAGTGGTGACATTAAATCTAGGAAACAATACGCGAAATCGCGCATGCACAGAACGGAAAATTTGGAAAAGGCATTAAGTAATCCGCATGCACAGAACGATTGATTTCAGTACTTCCGCTAAGAGCTTCGAGTGCAGCGTCAAACGCGGGCCTGTAATCTAACACGCGAGGACTGGCCAATAAAATCTGAGAAGTAGAAATACCGGTAGACGCTGTTGCTTGATTGACAATGTCAATCAAGAAAGGGAGGAGCTTAACGGTATCGTTCTCTCACAGTAAATTCCGATGTCAAATAACGACGTTATTTGGACGGAAAAACGATGGTTTGAAAACGTCCAAATAACGTCGTTTTTCCGTCCAATGACCATATACGAAAAAAACGACATTTTCTTGTTTGCAGTGATTTCTAGAAGATGTTTCAGTAGTATCAATGAAGCAAGGTTGATTTAATGGATTTCAACTTCTTTATTCTTTCATATATTCTTTCGACTTTTCGGTGCAGATCCTGGTACTTTTATCAGTATTTTCTATTAGTCAACATTGCCATAGTGGTAACCGTTGCTTCCAGAGTTGTAGAACTAGCCTACTACCATGCCGCTTGAATTGTTTCAACTTTGTATGGTGCTTGAATCGTTGAAGCCTGTCAAACTGGCTGCTTCCATAGATACAGCTTTCTACCCGTCTGCATTCTGTACTTTTGAGATCATTATGGATGTGGTCGAAGAATATGCCACAAATGGGTCAAAAAAGAAGAGGAACCTGTCTTACAGAGTGGGTTAAGTCAGTGCGTGATGTTGTCATTCGTAGAATGCAGAAACTTAAAAAGAAGAAACGGAGTTGGAATGAACCCACTCTGTCTCAGCCAGCTGTCATCCAAAGTGTGGCAGGCCTACATGAAAAGTTTGTAGTTGTTCCCACTGACAAGGCCTCAGATAGCATAACCATTATATGTAAACACCACTACATTAATTTGATCAACGAACTTGGTATAAATGACATTACGATATCAAATAATGCCACATATTAGGACAGTATATTACCAGAGGAATAAATCTGCCAAAACCTTAAATCAGTACAGTCAACTTTTGACTTGACTTTAAAACCTGAAGACAAGATTCCAAAGCTGCATAAAATCCCTGCAAAGAGAGAGTCCAGTAAATGTACCACAAAATCCCTGTCTCAAAGACTAACCATCATCCTTAATACAATCAAGGAAGGACTTTCTTTATATTCACTGGAAGTATTTGAGACACGTGGAATTGATACCATGTGGGATTGTCCAAACCTCAAAGGATTGGTTTGACGTTTTGCAATACCAGTAAAGAACCAGGTTCCATTCTGTCAAAACATTTGATTTTTCAACTTTGTACACCACTGTCCCAAATGACAAACTTAAGGAAAAATAATTTCATTCCTTTATCCATGGGGCGTTTGTTACAAAATGTGGTGAACACAGATACATCTACGTATCTATAGTTTGCGATTCAGAACAATCTGTGAAAAATAATAGCAAATGCGATCTGAAGTTTACTAAGACAACAATATGTGAAAGGCTTCACTTCCTCACTGATAACATCTATATATGTAAAACATAGGAGTATCTATCTTTAGAGATTCACATTAATTTGTCAAAAATGAACGCAAATGCCATCTGAAGTTTACTGAGAAAACAAAATGTGCAAGGCTTTCACTTCCTCATTGATAACATCTATGTAACATTTAGGCTTAAGACATTTAGGCAAAAAGCAGGCATTCCCATCGACACCAATTGTGCTCCCCCATTTTGGATCTGTTTCTTTATACATATGAATCGGAATTTCTATTCGGATTAGCAAAATTAAAACATGGTAATTTGGCAAAGAAGTTTAACATACACGTGTAAGCTTCAGGTATATCGATGGTCTGATATCTTTCAATCAAATCAAATAGCCAATTCCCTTCCCTTGATTTACCCACCTGAACTAGAAATAAAGGCGACCAGTGAGACCGCCTCATCTGTTTCATATTAAGATGTATGCATAAAGATTTAGAGTGACAAAACACTATGTACAAGTCTGTATGACAAGAGGGATGACTTCAACTTTCCAATGGTCAACATTCCCTTCATGTCGAGCAATATTCCAGCAGCTCCAGTTGTTTACATTTCACAACGTTTGAGATACAATCGAGCATGCTCTTTCAAAGAGGGTCATACCACTCTTGCTCAGAAGTTGTTTGATCAAGGTTACAACATTCAAGGCCTCAGTCAAGCTTTCAAAACGTTTTATGGTAGACATATGGATGACATTCCCATATCTGACGCATCAGTGACAAAAATGATGTCTGATGCCATTCCCTATTTTGACTTGAACCATATGCTCCCGTGTTTTTCAGCTGAACAATTAACTTGCCTTTGCACGGGTTTGTGACGGGTGCCACCGGTGGAGCTCACCTTTTCGCGAACTCCTGGTGTCATTGCTATTTGATAGTGGTTCATATACACATGCTTATGATATAGTCGGAATCGTACATGTACTGAACCGGTTCATTTGGATGGTAAGAAAGTTTATATTTGCTGAAGTACCAAGGCAAGGCAATCAATTCGACCTTGGTTCTAATGAGGCTAGGGTTCGTTTGCGGAGCATTAACTCAAAAACTGTTAAGTATTTATTTGTGACACTTTGCATACACATCGGGCAAATGCTGAAATGCTGCCTGTGTGGTCATTAAAAATTCAACAGTTTATACTTTAGAGTTTTCAAGGAAGTAAGTTCAAATGAAGGAATTCGAAGAATATGTTTTTGGACGATAACCGTTCAACATTACGTCATGGAACACAATAGAAAAAAGGTAACTTTTGCTGTTCTGGAATGTGTTAATGTTTGCTTTGCAAAGACAGCAAGATTGACTTAGGCCGATCAACAGTCAAGGGCATATGTCGTATTCCATTAATTCATCATCTTGATGAAACTTCATATACAAATCAGATATCATTTATCATAAACAACTGTGGGGATTCCCAGCTACCTATAGCTATGTCTGACATCGTACCCTTACATAGGGGATAGCCCCGTGAAGATCCGGGGTAGAATAGGTCTTCAGCAAGCCATGCTTGCCGTAAAAGGGGACTATGCTTGTCGTAAGAGGCGATTAACGTGATCGGGTGTGCTCGCTGACTTGTTGATGCATGTCATCGTATCCCAGTTACGTAGATCGATGCTCATGATGTCAATCACTTGATTGTCTGGTCCAAACTCGATTATTTACAGACCGCCGACATGTATCTGGAATATTGCTGAGTGCGGCGTAAAATAACAAACAAACAAACATTGGGTATATTGCCCGTAATATCACCGGATATAGTCTGGTCCAGATTAGGTTACTTCTACAATACCTTTACATGGCAATAAATTACCTATTTTTAGGAAAGCTACCTGAACAAAACGACAAATTTTGGTGTCAAGCAAGGAAAATGAAAACAAATTCAACATTTCTGCTACTGCTTTATTTATTTGTTTCAGCTGATTGTCCTCGTGATCACATCTTCTCCCGAGGAGCCCATCTGTGTTTCAAACTTGGCGTGCAAACTGACTGGCAATCAGCAAACGCCACATGCAGTGATAGTGGGAAGAGACTGATCAAGATAGACACAGACGCGAAACAGAAGCAGATGGCCTACATGTCCTCTGAACTGGGTGAGTTCATGCGTCATTCGTGACCACTCGTGTCATTCCGGGAAAAACTGAATGTCAACTCGTACTTCTCTCGTGGCCATGTAATCAACTTAGTTCTGGCCAAAAACTCAACATGTTTTACCGTTTCAGCGATTGCTTTGTTAGTTTTCACGGATCGTTTCTGATATAATGACTTTGCCATTTACAATCACTTGATATCTAATTTTGTGATAGTCACGTTGGTATATTTCTAGATACAACAGAAATGTAAAATGAAAATAATTACTAAGGAGGGATTGACCAAAGTACATGTAATCACTGGAGCATTGTGACGGCATTCTGATGATTTGTTTTTTAATCGTTCATCGTAACATAGGGGGCGAGTCTTGACATTTCTTCACTGGGCAAAAATGCAGAGTGGGAAGGATTATCCATCCAAGCTTTTGCCACTAAAACTAAGCATCAAACATTGAGTTTATGAAATAAAACTGTGTATTATACACAATACAGATGACAATGCGACGTGTACACAAACTGTCATGAGACCCGTGAAGATCCGGGGTAGAATACATGTAGGTCTTCAGCAGCCCATGCTTGCAGTGAAAGGAGACTATGCTTGTCGTAAGAGGCGACTAACGGGATCGGGTGGTCAGGATCGCTGACTTGGTTGATGCATGTCATCGATCCCAATTGCTTAGATCGATGCTCATGAGGTCAATCACTGGATTGTCTGATCAAGACTCGATTATTTTCAGACCGCTGTCAAAGAGCTGGAATATTTCTGAGTGCGGCATTAAACAACAAACAAACAAACAAAACACACTGTCATGAGATGAATTATTTACCCAAGTCATCAAGAGTTGACATGTAATATTTACCCCAAGGATATGAAGCATTAGATTATGTTGGAGATCATTCTAATTTTGCAAAATCGAAGTATAAAATATACACCATACGGGTAAATGTTGTTAACGCCGCTGTTAGCTCTACTATTGCTGCTATATCGAGTCTAGGCCAACCTAACGAGAAAGCATAAGCGTCGACCCACACGGTCATCAGTCAGTCATGTTGCAGAGTATGATCCTTCCAATTTGAGTCATCTTCTCGAGGCAAGAGCGTTAACTGACTTTTAAAGTTCAGTTTCCACCCTTGACGAACTGGGCTCGAATTCGTGGGCTCGATCGTAGCGCCACCAGTGGCAATTACGAGTTATGTCCATTCTATGCCTCTCCCATATGGACCAATCAGATTCCACCTCTCGTATCACATACATTTGCTTCAAACAAAATGGTGGCGCCCAGTCAAGACGATCTGATCTACCATCATGATCTATTTGGTGATAAAACGGTTCTTCCTTCGCGAAGTACATCAAATCACGTGTGCGCCGTGATTAAAAACATGAAAATGAATTGGCGGTGCACATTCTTTGCAAATCCTGCAATCGACCGATCTGTTTACGAACCGGATTTCGATTTCGGTTGGACTATGCATAGACTTGTTAGTTCAGCCATAATGTAACTCCATAATCCAAGCCTTGTTCGGTAAGGGTGGAAACTGGACTTTTATGTTCAGTTAACCCTCTTGCCTCGGGAAATTGATTTGAGTCGGCTGGAATGTGTTTGCATTGAACGATACACGATTGTGGGATGTTTCTAACTACGTTAACTGCCTGACAATATTGGGAACCTTCTGTTCTTGTTATCCTTCATTGTTTGGTTCAGTACAGATTGCACCGCCCGTGTTATTGGTCTAAGGTCTCGCAATATTCATAAGCGCGTCAGGATCCACTGATCAAGGCTTCGATCCTGATTATAATTATTAGTTTTCTTTTGTTAGTATGGTACCCCCTGCTCTTGTGTTTTTTGCTCCAACAATCATGATAACAAGCTTAGGATGAACTGAAACACGCTAGGTGTTAAACCGCACTCTCTTACCCACTCACTCATTTTAATGCATAGTAATGGATAAAAATACATTTTGAAAATTGTTTCCAGGTGACATATGGACGGGGCTGCATCCTATTGACGACGAGTTCAGATGGACGGACGGCTCCCTGGTTAACTATACCTGCTGGTACCCAGGGCAACCGAGGGTATTCTTCGACTTTAAGTGTGTCGTCCTCTATGATCTAGTTCCAAGAGCCTGGCACATCGGGATCTGTGTCTTTCTGCATCACACTGTGTGTGAGGTGGTGTTGTGAAAAAGAAGACGAGAAAGGAGAATTACTCCAGTTTGGAATTGGACATGAAGCAACCTTCGTCAAGATATGATATACTTTGGTACATGTACTTTTGTAAACATCGTCAGATGTGCTTGTAACGATAATACCAACACCGGATGGTTTAAGAAGAACCTAGAGTCATGTTAAAATGAACATAAAATATTCATTATGTGTCATATAACATATGTCAAGTCAAGGGTAATACTTACCGCTGCTGAGCAGGTTTCTCAACGATCACTAAAGCTTAAGAAAGCACACTTGTCCAAACGTATTCAAAACCCTTCATTCAATCCACAGATATCTCTTTGTTCACTTAAGCAAACTTATTAACATTTGAAGTTCTTGTTATTTTTAGAAATTATGATTATGAATAATAAATATTCATATATAGCCCTCAGCAGACATTCCGGGCACCAAGTGATCGATATGTTGATTGGAGTAAACAGGTTGCCAATGTATGTCCATGCTTCATCCCTCACTTTGATTAATAAACAAAGCCAGAACACTCAAACACAATTTGTCATTGTCGAAATTGACTTAGCATTAAGGCATCCATATGCTGCAGTAACACTTAAAACCATATATATACATTTCGTTAAGATTGTTGGATAGTCTTACTGAATCTGTTACTTTAAACAAGAAAGCGCAACGGCCCTAGCTCTGTTTGTAACAGACCGCCTCCGTGGTCTAGTGGTAGAGCATCCGCCTGGAGACGTTAAAAGATGGTACTTGGTGTTACCATGTCTGGCGCTCGACATTAAGGAGCTAAAACAAGGACTGGTCGGCTCGGAGTGAGTATACTGTGTCTGAGTGGGGTATTCCTGTTAAACTGCGGCATGGTCTCTCAGTGAGCTAACACTATAAATCGTCATCAGTCCGGACTAGTACGAGCAGCCACACACACACACACACACACCCCCCCCCCCCCCCCCCCCCCCCCCACACACACACACACACGTACATGCACGTCGCTATAGAAGTGCAATCATCTTGGACGCGACGTTAAACCCCATTTCACCTCAACTGTTTGTAACAATGCTGCATTAGAACTTTTATATCAGAAAGTACAAGACTGATAATTCCTTTTTAAAAACTCATTTCAAGTTTCAGAAAAATACATATACCTACTGCAGTAGACGTGCAAGCGTTTGAAAATTTTCAATTTAATATGGCTGCGAAACAATCTAACCCATGACCTGAGACAAACAACAAAAGATGCCTGGCATCTGATGCTGCTTAAAGTGCCAAGTTTGTCAGTCAGATGAACTGTTCATTCTCTGTCACTGTTGACACAAATGCGATTGTCTGGAAAGAGAAAAACCTATCGTGGCCAACAAACCTGATCTTGTCCTGTTTGATAAATCCAATGAAATCATTTATGTTATTGAATTTTCGGTCCCCTTCTTGGACACTAATGTGATTGACAAGATTTCGGAAAAACTGGGCATATATGCGGACCTCGCTTTCGAAATGTGAAATTGAAATAGCCAAGTTGTTCGACTCCCCATTGTTCTCGGTCCTTTAGGTTTGGTACCACCAAATCAGTTGACTGACATTGGGAGAGTACCCGGGTTTGCTACCAGGAATACAGTCCGTCTGACAATCTGGGTAATGCAGAAGCTGCAGAGTTGGGGAGTCTTCAGATTCTCCGAAAGGTTCTGGGTGGGTTCGACTAGGCAGCGCTTCCTGGGGGAAGCCCCATTCACTATCTGGCTGCGTGCAGATCTAGAGAGGGCAAGAATCCTGAGCTTAGATGAGCCTAACCAGCCTGACTGTGTCAGGATCACCCAAACCCTCTTTGCTGCATTTGTTTTTAAATCTGTACATCTTCCGCTTCCCTCTGGTCCCTACCTCTAAGTACTATCACCAGTGAAGATATTCGTCGAAGGCGAGGGATGCTTCTTGCAGTCACTGTTGCTGGCTGGAATCGATTTCGTAGGTGTGTTGTTCGAATCCAGTTGTCTTGTCGATTATTGGTAACGCGTGGCCTGCCACTCCGAGGATGGTCTCTGACTGTATTCGTCTGTTGCCAACGTTGCTATAAACACCAAATTGTTCTGTGGACGTTAAATTGTCTTGCAACATCACGTTGACTCGATCCTGCTTCAAGCATACCAATGGATCGCAGACGCTCATTTTCGGACAGACGTGGCATTTCGTAATGTTGAATAATGCGTAATTTTGTTGTTTTTCAGGATCACCCGAACCCTCTTTGCTACATTTGTTGTAAAATCTGTAATCTTCCGCTTCCCTCTGGTCCCTACCTCTAGGTACTGTCACGAGACACTTCAACCAGCATGACACCACCTCACTGATTTCAACCACACATTGCCAGATGTTCTCAATTGCCAATGAAACATTATTAAACTATACTGAACAACAAAAGTTCCTGTGACATTGAACAAGATTTAATGCAAAGTTATGTTTTGTACCAAGTTCTGAAACAATTTCGGCTTGCAACAAGTAAAAGACTCATGTAAGTGTTCAAATGGTGTAATTTGCCATACTGACTTCAGAAAATGCGTGATTTCATAAAAAAACCAAAAAACATGAACATGACAAAATGTCAATTGACAAATCAAAAGCGTGTGTGTCCACCTCTGATTGCGATGCAAGCAACACATCTTCGTCTCATGGAATGGTCCAGGCGTCGCACAAAGTTCAGTGGGATATCTGTCCATATCTGCTGGAGCATGTTTCGAAGTTCCTGGAGTGTCTGTGGAACACGTTGTTGACGTCGAAGGCGCGGATCCATCTCATCCCACATGTGCTCGATTGGTGAGAGATCAGGTCAGGGGATAACATTCACGTTGTTTTGTTGAAGAGAATCCTAAACAAGTCGAGCAATATAAGGCCGGGCGTTGTTATGTTGAAAGGTAATGCCTGGACCATGACGACGCAAAAACGGTAGAACAACAGGGCCAATGATCTCGTCGCGGTAACGCTGTCCATTGAGATTTCCCACTGCCACTATCAAATGGGTCCTTTGTCTTGCTGTAATCCCACCCCATACAATAACGCTGCCGCACCCGAACCGACCTTCTGCCATGACACAATGATTGACGTAACGTTCACCTCGACGTCGGTACACTCGAATCCGTCCATCGCTGTGGCTGAGGTGAAAACGAGACTCGTCAGTGAATAGAACTTGTCCCCACTACATGGCCGTCCAGCGTAGACGATGTCTGCACCACTGTAAACATGCTTGACGGTGTTTTCCTGTCAAAATGGGACGTCTGGTGACAATCCCTGCACATCTGAGGCGGCGACGTACGGTTTGTAAAGATATTCGTCGAAGGCCAGGGATGCTTCTTGCAGTCACTGTTGATGGCTGGAATCGATTTTGTAGGTGTGTTGTTCGAATCCAGTTGTCTTGTCGATTATTGGTTACGCGTGGCCTGCCTCCCCGAGGTAGTCTCTGACTGTTTTCGTCTGTTGCCAACGTTGCCATAAACACCAAATTTTGTTGTTTTTCAGGATCACCCAAACCCGTTTTTCTGAGTGGTTGTTGTCAGCACGATGCTGAACAATGCATATGCAATCCCGTTAACGCACGTGCTTTTATACCCATTCTTGGGTAGTGAAATGTATGGGGCTTGCATAAAGGTCAACTTTTACGTGGAATGCATGCTTTTCTGTAGCAGTTGCGTTTTTGTGACTTGATTCCATACATGTACTACAATATTGAAAACCAAACTTTACTTGTTTGGGAGTTCGGTCTTGACTGCCGTCGAGTTCGGACGTCTTTTACTTCTCAGTAACTTGTCTAGTGTTATACAACACACTTGACTGTTTATGATACTTCCTCTTTGGTTCTTTTGGCTTTTGATTTCTCTTGTGTTGGAGTGCATTCCACCTTTTCATTTCTATTTGGTGTTTGCTGTTTGTTACAGTCACTTGTTGGGGATTGTCCTCGGCAATGGCTGACAACAGAATGGAATGTGAGGACGGATTTAAAGTGGTGGCTTCAGGGAGGAAGCGAATTGGTCGTATTCCAGATGGAACTTCTAAAAAGGCCTGTGTTGCCAAGCCTCCAAATACTGTTCCTCCTATTGCAAGGTCTGATCTTACTTTTGTCTTTGATGAGCCAGGGCGGGTCAAATCAACCACTGTTATCTTCAAAGCCGATGTAGCTGAATGTGATGATGGTTCAACGACCCTCTGTCATCTTATGACACAGCGTGCTTTGGCTAGAGCCTTGGCTGAGATCACCACAGAAATAGTCAGTGTTATGCGGATGGCCAGGGGAGATGTTAGTGTCACTGCAAAAACCGTTGAGGCTGCCAAAACACTTTTGCAAGTCACAGAACTTGATGAACATTTTGTCACCCCTCATGAGCCTGAATCCTTAATGAGATCACGTGGAGTCATCTATGGTATTGATCTGGATATTGAGATGAATGAAATTGAGGACGAGTTGAAACCTGTGTTCTGCTGTGCGTCTGACTCGTGGGCCTGATAAAGTTCCCACCAAATCTGTTCTTCTGACATTTGCTGGCCAGTCTTTACCGGATCATGTTGTCATTTTCTTTCAGAGATTTCCAATCCGCATGTATGTTCCTCCTGCTCTGCGATGCTTCAAGTGTCAGTCCTTTGGGCATGTCTCTGCTAAGTGTAGGAGCATTCATCATGTGTGCGCTAAATGTGGAGGGAAGCACAAATACGAGGAGTGCAACGAAAGTTCCCTTAAATGTAAGAACTGTGGTGGTGCACACTCTGCGGCATATAAAGGTTGCATTAAATACCAGGAAGCTGTCCAGATTCAGAAAGTCCGAGTTGCGGGTAAGTTGTCTTATTCTCAGGCTGTTCGACAGGTGCGTGGAGATTTAGATGTCGCTCAGGTTCCAGCAGGTTAAGTTTTGACCCAAAGCCAGATGTTTTGTCTTCAGGAGACATTCTAAACTCCTAACCAGCAATTCTGTTGGGAAGGTTATGTCTGCCTACGTAAAGATCGTCAGTTTGGTTCTACAGGTGGTAGTGCTAAACTCACACACTCACTGTCGTTTAGTGAAATAAGGTTCAACCATCCCATTTACAAGGGAATGAAGTCATTCTTCATTTGAAGGATAAAAAATCAGTCTCCATTTTTAATTTCTATAATAATGCTATTGCTATCTATGATGACCATAGGTCTCTGTTGAATATGTCAGCCAATCTTAAAGCAGTGTGTGGTGCCTTTAAGGCGTATGGCAGTTTCACTACTCTATGAACTATCTAGGTAATTAGCAAACCTTTATTATGGGCAAGGTGTACATGGGCCTAGTTGCCCGAACACCTACATAAAACTTTCTAAAAATCAATCAATTTACTTGTTTGAAAAATACACTAAAATATTGGTGTCACAGGAACTTTTGTTGACTTCGCACATGCACTCATCATACACGTTTCATTATGTGATTTCGTGGCACTACTTTCACATTCAATGAACCGGTTGCGGCAGGTACACTCTTACCGTATTTAACCGATAATAAGTGCATGCATTTCTCTTGTGTTCTAAGCTATATTCGAATTGTGATGAGATGTTCACTGTACATGTGGTCAAAATATTGATAAATAAATCAAATATCGGGGACATTTAGAATGTTCAGCTCAGGTGGCTATGAGCAACACACGGAATTTCAAGTTTTCGTTGGACTGGGACCCAAGCAGTATTAGAAATATTTACAAAAATAATCCAAACACAATGTTTTTATGCATGCTACGAGTGAGTGAGTGAGTTTGGTTTAACGCCGCTTTTAACAGCATTCGAGTTATATCGCGGCGTGTCAGCTTAATGTGAGAGGAAAGCCCTAAGTGATGCAGGTCTCAGACGTTTACCACTTGGGTAAAATCCACGAGCACGGGTATGGTGCTGAAAAACCTAGAAACATAATCGGGGCGAACCGGGATTCGAACCCACAATCATAGGTTTCTGGGGTGCCCAAGGGATGCAACTCTGCACAGCGAATTGCGGCGCCTTAGACGACTAGACAACCCGTGCCCCCATGCATGCTACGAGGGTTGATAAGTTCTGAGCCTCATATAGATTGAATCGTGGAATTATGAATACTTTGTTGTGGACATGACATGATGCCATAGGGGTATATCCACACACAACTTGATTAACAAATTGTTTCGCTGTCAGTAAGTCAATAATGGACAAAATTGAGGAACGATTAATTCCCTTGGTACTCATGTTTTAGTGTGAAGCAAGAAAAAGGAAAGAAAAGGAAAAAATATAGAAATGGTTTCCTTTGCTTAGATTGCTAGGTATTTTCCTCCGTGTAATAAGTACAAAATTGTCCATGCTAACACGCTTCTTTGAAACCAGTCCCGTGAAGAAAGGGTCTTCAGCGACCCATGCTAGTCGTAGCATGCGACTATGGTTGTCGCAAGAGGCGACTTAATGGAATCGGGTGGTCAGGCTCGCTGACTTGGTTGATGCATGTCATCGTATCCCAATTACTTAGATCGATGCTCATGATGTCAATCACTGGATTGTCTGGTCCAGACTCAATTATTTACAGACCGCCGTCATATAGCTGGAATATTGTTGAGTGCCGTTTTAACATCAAACAAACGTTTAAACCAAATATACCGCCAGTTAATATGTATTCCTTGTTGATGAAAGTAGCCAAGTATCTCCAAGTGAAAGTACACTCGAACAGCCATCCCTGATATCCTACATTTCCTACTGTTAAGTGAGTGAGTGAGTATGGTTTTACGCCGCTTTTAGCAATATTCCAGCAATATCACGACGGGGGACACACATTGTGCCCATGTGCCCACGGACGGCTCCCTGGTTAACTATACCTGCTGGTACCCAGGGCAACCGAGTGTATTCTTCGACTTTAAGTGTGTCGTCCTCTATGATCTAGTTCCAAGAGCCTGGCACATCGGGATCTGTGTCTTTCTGCATCACACTGTGTGTGAGGTGGTGTTGTGAAAAAGAAGACGAGAAAGGAGAATTACTCCAGTTTGGAATTGGACATGAAGCAACCTTCGTCAAGATATGATATACTTTGGTACATGTACTTTTTGTAAACATCGTCAGATGTGCTTGTAACGATAATACCAACACCGGATGGTTTAAGAAGAACCTAGAGTCATGTTAAAATGAACATAAAATATTCATTATGTGTCATATAACATATGTCAAGTCAAGGGTAATACTTACCGCTGCTGAGCAGGTTTCTCAACGATCACTAAAGCTTAAGAAAGCACACTTGTCCAAACGTATTCAAAACCCTTCATTCAATCCACAGATATCTCTTTGTTCACTTAAGCAAACTTATTAACATTTGAAGTTCTTGTTATTTTTAGAAATTATGATTATGAATAATAAATATTCATATATAGCCCTCAGCAGACATTCCGGGCACCAAGTGATCGATATGTTGATTGGAGTAAACAGGTTGCCAATGTATGTCCATGCTTCATCCCTCACTTTGATTAATAAACAAAGCCAGAACACTCAAACACAATTTGTCATTGTCGAAATTGACTTAGCATTAAGGCATCCATATGCTGCAGTAACACTTAAAACCATATATATACATTTCGTTAAGATTGTTGGATAGTCTTACTGAATCTGTTACTTTAAACAAGAAAGCGCAACGGCCCTAGCTCTGTTTGTAACAGACCGCCTCCGTGGTCTAGTGGTAGAGCATCCGCCTGGAGACGTTAAAAGATGGTACTTGTTGTTACCATGTCTGGCGCTCGACATTAAGGAGCTAAAACAAGGACTGGTCGGCTCGGAGTGAGTATACTGTGTCTGAGTGGGGTATTCATGTTAAACTGCGGCATGGTATCTCAGTGAGCTAGCGCTATAAATCGTCATCAGTCCGGACTAGTACGAGCAGCCACACACACACACACACACACACACACCCACACACACACACACACACACACACACACGTACATGCACGTCGCTATAGAAGTGCAATCATCTTGGACGCGACGTTAAACCCCATTTCACCTCAACTGTTTGTAACAATGCTGCATTAGAACTTTTATATCAGAAAGTACAAGACTGATAATTCCTTTTTAAAAACTCATTTCAAGTTTCAGAAAAATACATATACCTACTGCAGTAGACGTGCAAGCGTTTGAAAATTTTCAATTTAATATGGCTGCGAAACAATCTAACCCATGACCTGAGACAAACAACAAAAGATGCCTGGCATCTGATGCTGCTTAAAGTGCCAAGTTTGTCAGTCAGATGAACTGTTCATTCTCTGTCACTGTTGACACAAATGCGATTGTCTGGAAAGAGAAAAACCTATCGTGGCCAACAAACCTGATCTTGTCCTGTTTGATAAATCCAATGAAATCATTTATGTTATTGAATTTTCGGTCCCCTTGGACACTAATGTGATTGACAAGATTTCGGAAAAACTGGGCATATATGCGGACCTCGCTTTCGAAATGTGAAATTGAAATAGCCAAGTTGTTCGACTCCCCATTGTTCTCGGTCCTTTAGGTTTGGTACCACCAAATCAGTTGACTGACATTGGGAGAGTACCCGGGTTTGCTACCAGGAATACAGTCCGTCTGACAATCTGGGTAATGCAGAAGGCTGCAGAGTTGGGGAGTCTTCAGATTCTCCGAAAGGTTCTGGGTGGGTTCGACTAGGCAGCGCTTCCTGGGGGAAGCCCCATTCACTATCTGGGCTGCGTGCAGATCTAGAGAGGGCAAGAATCCTGAGCTTAGATGAGCCTAACCAGCCTGACTGTGTCAGGATCACCCAAACCCTCTTTGCTGCATTTGTTTTTAAATCTGTACATCTTCCGCTTCCCTCTGGTCCCTACCTCTAAGTACTATCACCAGTGAAGATATTCGTCGAAGGCGAGGGATGCTTCTTGCAGTCACTGTTGCTGGCTGGAATCGATTTCGTAGGTGTGTTGTTCGAATCCAGTTGTCTTGTCGATTATTGGTAACGCGTGGCCTGCCACTCCGAGGATGGTCTCTGACTGTATTCGTCTGTTGCCAACGTTGCTATAAACACCAAATTGTTCTGTGGACGTTAAATTGTCTTGCAACATCACGTTGACTCGATCCTGCTTCAAGCATACCAATGGATCGCAGACGCTCATTTTCGGACAGACGTGGCATTTCGTAATGTTGAATAATGCGTAATTTTGTTGTTTTTCAGGATCACCCAAACCCTCTTTGCTACATTTGTTGTAAAATCTGTAATCTTCCGCTTCCCTCTGGTCCCTACCTCTAGGTACTGTCACGAGCCACTTCAACCAGCATGACACCACCTCACTGATTTCAACCACACATTGCCAGATGTTCTCAATTGCCAATGAAACATTATTAAACTATACTGAACAACAAAAGTTCCTGTGACATTGAACAAGATTTAATGCAAAGTTATGTTTTGTACCAAGTTCTGAAACAATTTCGGCTTGCAACAAGTAAAAGACTCATGTAAGTGTTCAAATGGTGTAATTTGCCATACTGACTTCAGAAAATGCGTGATTTCATAAAAAAACCCAAAAAACATGAA
This sequence comes from Haliotis cracherodii, assembly GCF_022045235.1. Classification (NCBI taxonomy): domain Eukaryota; kingdom Metazoa; phylum Mollusca; class Gastropoda; order Lepetellida; family Haliotidae; genus Haliotis; species Haliotis cracherodii. The sequence continues at coordinate 8,710,867 of NW_027266343.1, forward strand.
CATGACAAAATGTCAATTGACAAATCAAAAGCGTGTGTGTCCACCTCTGATTGCGATGCAAGCAACACATCTTCGTCTCATGGAATGGTCCAGGCGTCGCACAAAGTTCAGTGGGATATCTGTCCATATCTGCTGGAGCATGTTTCGAAGTTCCTGGAGTGTCTGTGGAACACGTTGTTGACGTCGAAGGCGCGGATCCATCTCATCCCACATGTGCTCGATTGGTGAGAGATCAGGTCAGGGGATAACATTCACGTTGTTTTGTTGAAGAGAATCCTAAACAAGTCGAGCAATATAAGGCCGGGCGTTGTTATGTTGAAAGGTAATGCCTGGACCATGACGACGCAAAAACGGTAGAACAACAGGGCCAATGATCTCGTCGCGGTAACGCTGTCCATTGAGATTTCCCACTGCCACTATCAAATGGGTCCTTTGTCTTGCTGTAATCCCACCCCATACAATAACGCTGCCGCACCCGAACCGACCTTCTGCCATGACACAATGATTGACGTAACGTTCACCTCGACGTCGGTACACTCGAATCCGTCCATCGCTGTGGCTGAGGTGAAAACGAGACTCGTCAGTGAATAGAACTTGTCCCCACTACATGGCCGTCCAGCGTAGACGATGTCTGCACCACTGTAAACATGCTTGACGGTGTTTTCCTGTCAAAATGGGACGTCTGGTGACAATCCCTGCACATCTGAGGCGGCGACGTACGGTTTGTAAAGATATTCGTCGAAGGCCAGGGATGCTTCTTGCAGTCACTGTTGATGGCTGGAATCGATTTTGTAGGTGTGTTGTTCGAATCCAGTTGTCTTGTCGATTATTGGTTACGCGTGGCCTGCCTCCCCGAGGTAGTCTCTGACTGTTTTCGTCTGTTGCCAACGTTGCCATAAACACCAAATTTTGTTGTTTTTCAGGATCACCCAAACCCGTTTTTCTGAGTGGTTGTTGTCAGCACGATGCTGAACAATGCATATGCAATCCCGTTAACGCACGTGCTTTTATACCCATTCTTGGGTAGTGAAATGTATGGGGCTTGCATAAAGGTCAACTTTTACGTGGAATGCATGCTTTTCTGTAGCAGTTGCGTTTTTGTGACTTGATTCCATACATGTACTACAATATTGAAAACCAAACTTTACTTGTTTGGGAGTTCGGTCTTGACTGCCGTCGAGTTCGGACGTCTTTTACTTCTCAGTAACTTGTCTAGTGTTATACAACACACTTGACTGTTTATGATACTTCCTCTTTGGTTCTTTTGGCTTTTGATTTCTCTTGTGTTGGAGTGCATTCCACCTTTTCATTTCTATTTGGTGTTTGCTGTTTGTTACAGTCACTTGTTGGGGATTGTCCTCGGCAATGGCTGACAACAGAATGGAATGTGAGGACGGATTTAAAGTGGTGGCTTCAGGGAGGAAGCGAATTGGTCGTATTCCAGATGGAACTTCTAAAAAGGCCTGTGTTGCCAAGCCTCCAAATACTGTTCCTCCTATTGCAAGGTCTGATCTTACTTTTGTCTTTGATGAGCCAGGGCGGGTCAAATCAACCACTGTTATCTTCAAAGCCGATGTAGCTGAATGTGATGATGGTTCAACGACCCTCTGTCATCTTATGACACAGCGTGCTTTGGCTAGAGCCTTGGCTAAGATCACCACAGAAATAGTCAGTGTTATGCGGATGGCCAGGGGAGATGTTAGTGTCACTGCAAAAACCGTTGAGGCTGCCAAAACACTTTTGCAAGTCACAGAACTTGATGAACATTTTGTCACCCCTCATGAGCCTGAATCCTTAATGAGATCACGTGGAGTCATCTATGGTATTGATCTGGATATTGAGATGAATGAAATTGAGGACGAGTTGAAACCTGTGTTCTGCTGTGCGTCTGACTCGTGGGCCTGATAAAGTTCCCACCAAATCTGTTCTTCTGACATTTGCTGGCCAGTCTTTACCGGATCATGTTGTCATTTTCTTTCAGAGATTTCCAATCCGCATGTATGTTCCTCCTGCTCTGCGATGCTTCAAGTGTCAGTCCTTTGGGCATGTCTCTGCTAAGTGTAGGAGCATTCATCATGTGTGCGCTAAATGTGGAGGGAAGCACAAATACGAGGAGTGCAACGAAAGTTCCCTTAAATGTAAGAACTGTGGTGGTGCACACTCTGCGGCATATAAAGGTTGCATTAAATACCAGGAAGCTGTCCAGATTCAGAAAGTCCGAGTTGCGGGTAAGTTGTCTTATTCTCAGGCTGTTCGACAGGTGCGTGGAGATTTAGATGTCGCTCAGGTTCCAGCAGGTTAAGTTTTGACCCAAAACCAGATGTTTTGTCTTCAGGAGACATTCTAAACTCCTAACCAGCAATTCTGTTGGGAAGGTTATGTCTGCCTACGTAAAGATCGTCAGTTTGGTTTTACAGGTGGTAGTGCTAAACTCACACACTCACTGTCGTTTAGTGAAATAAGGTTCAACCATCCCATTTACAAGGGAATGAAGTCATTCTTCATTTGAAGGATAAAAAATCAGTCTCCATTTTTAATTTCTATAATAATGCTATTGCTATCTATGATGACCATAGGTCTCTGTTGAATATGTCAGCCAATCTTAAAGCAGTGTGTGGTGCCTTTAAGGCGTATGGCAGTTTCACTACTCTATGAACTATCTAGGTAATTAGCAAACCTTTATTATGGGCAAGGTGTACATGGGCCTAGTTGCCCGAACACCTACATAAAACTTTCTAAAAATCAATCAATTTACTTGTTTGAAAAATACACTAAAATATTGGTGTCACAGGAACTTTTGTTGACTTCGCACATGCACTCATCATACACGTTTCATTATGTGATTTCGTGGCACTACTTTCACATTCAATGAACCGGTTGCGGCAGGTACACTCTTACCGTATTTAACCGATAATAAGTGCATGCATTTCTCTTGTGTTCTAAGCTATATTCGAATTGTGATGAGATGTTCACTGTACATGTGGTCAAAATATTGATAAATAAATCAAATATCGGGGACATTTAGAATGTTCAGCTCAGGTGGCTATGAGCAACACACGGAATTTCAAGTTTTCGTTGGACTGGGACCCAAGCAGTATTAGAAATATTTACAAAAATAATCCAAACACAATGTTTTTATGCATGCTACGAGTGAGTGAGTGAGTTTGGTTTAACGCCGCTTTTAACAGCATTCGAGTTATATCGCGGCGTGTCAGCTTAATGTGAGAGGAAAGCCCTAAGTGATGCAGGTCTCAGACGTTTACCACTTGGGTAAAATCCACGAGCACGGGTATGGTGCTGAAAAACCTAGAAACATAATCGGGGCGAACCGGGATTCGAACCCACAATCATAGGTTTCCGGCGTGCCCAAGGGATGCAACTCTGCACAGCGAATTGCGGCGCCTTAGACGACTAGACAACCCGTGCCCCCATGCATGCTACGAGGGTTGATAAGTTCTGAGCCTCACATAGATTGAATCGTGGAATTATGAATACTTTGTTGTGGACATGACATGATGCCATAGGGGTATATCCACACACAACTTGATTAACAAATTGTTTCGCTGTCAGTAAGTCAATAATGGACAAAATTGAGGAACGATTAATTCCCTTGGTACTCATGTTTTAGTGTGAAGCAAGAAAAAGGAAAGAAAAGGAAAAAATATAGAAATGGTTTCCTTTGCTTAGATTGCTAGGTATTTTCCTCCGTGTAATAAGTACAAAATTGTCCATGCTAACACGCTTCTTTGAAACCAGTCCCGTGAAGAAAGGGTCTTCAGCGACCCATGCTAGTCGTAGCATGCGACTATGGTTGTCGCAAGAGGCGACTTAATGGAATCGGGTGGTCAGGCTCGCTGACTTGGTTGATGCATGTCATCGTATCCCAATTACTTAGATCGATGCTCATGATGTCAATCACTGGATTGTCTGGTCCAGACTCAATTATTTACAGACCGCCGTCATATAGCTGGAATATTGTTGAGTGCCGTTTTAACATCAAACAAACGTTTAAACCAAATATACCGCCAGTTAATATGTATTCCTTGTTGATGAAAGTAGCCAAGTATCTCCAAGTGAAAGTACACTCGAACAGCCATCCCTGATATCCTACATTTCCTACTGTTAAGTGAGTGAGTGAGTATGGTTTTACGCCGCTTTTAGCAATATTCCAGCAATATCACGACGGGGGACACACATTGTGCCCATATCGGGAATCGAACCCGGGTCTTCGGCGTGACGAGCGAACGCTTTAACCACTTGGCTACCCGACCGCCCCCCTACTGTTAAGAGGTAGGCAGCGGAGTTGAAGAGAAGGGAAAAGGGAAAAGGATGATGCAAGATCAGAAAGACCTCATGCAACCATTCTGGAAAATGTTGATAACTCTACAGGATATGATTATTGATGATCGACGAATTACCAGACGCCACACGGCCAATAGAGTAGACATCTCCCATGAGGGGGACTTGAGAACATTCTGGAATTCTGGGCTCATGTTGAAAAATACTTCCCAACCTCCATCAACGCAGTCCGTCGGGCTCAGAACTGTTCAGCCGCCTCTTGTACACCTGCATGCCAGGAAGCCTCATCTGTCGAACACTGTTGCGCGTGTTTGCATGTGTTTATGTTGTGTTTGTGTGATTCGAAACAGAAGGGACATGTGAATGAATGCGAATTTAAGTCGTTTTGAGTGAGTGAGTGAGTGAGTGAGTGAGTGGGTGAGTAAAGTTCACTATCAGTCAGAGACTAAACGCTAGTAAAAGCAATGGATTCCAAAGGAACCCAACCAGACTCTACGCCCTCCCGAAAAGTCAGGCCATTAAGGTGCGCTGTTTTACGTTAGCAGAAATGTCGTCTAAGGCGCCGCAATTCGCTGTGCAGAGTTGCGTCCCTTGCTCACGCCAGAAACCTATGATTGTGGGTTCGAATCCCGGTTTGCATCACTTCGGGCTTTCCTCCCACATTAAGCTGACACGCCGCAATATAACTGGAATACTGTTAAAAGCGGCGTTAAACCCAACTCACTCACTCACTCTCTCTCTGTAATTAAAGCTGAGCGCACATTGGCCTTATAACAGGCTGATTCCGTTTCACTGGCTCCAGTATATGGTCTAATTCGGTTAAAATTTGGTTAGCAACTACACCACAAAGCGGTAGCATGTATTCACGGGAGATGGAGGAACCTAACTGATGTGTATGTAAACCTTGAACCAAGTCTTCCGTGTGAGCAAAACGCATTATGTCGGACAGCGCACGTAAAATCCCCAACTCCAATCACTCCAAACTCAGGACGTGTGCACTCAAGATTCGACGGAGGATCTGTGATAAGTGTCAGTACAACATATAACATTCCCCCATTGACTTTTATTTTTAAAAAGGTGATGAAGTGAGATGAAATGGGTTTTAACGTCGTTATCAAGATTATTGTAATTGAAATTAATCAATCATGTCTTCGATATTATTAAATCGATTTATGATTAATATCATAAAGTAATAATACGAATAATACAAATTTAAATAAATGGCTTTAATTTGCGTCATCAAGTTTGCTAAAATAGATATGGTAACAATTTTCATTGTTAATGTCATTTAAATATATAATGCCAGTGCAAGAAAATCATTAGTCTAGATTATACGCTGAAACAGATTCAAATTAGCCTAAAAAGTGAAATAGCTGTGAAAATATGTGAATGGACGACTGAAAGTCAGTTATGACACCAGGTGTTTCCGAAAAGGGTAAGCATGTCCTGCCCAACCGGAAGCACCCACACACAATTTGCATGAAAAAGTAAGCAAGAAGGGAGGAGATTGATAACATCGTTCTCGCGAAGAACATTCCGATGTCAAATAAGGACGCATTTTCGGCTGACGAAAACGACGGTAAGAAGGCAAGGCCCCTCCAAGGCACCTTAACGGAAAACGACATTTTCGTATTTGCAGTGTTCATCTCACGGGGTAAAGGCGGGCTGTGTCATCAAAGTTGCAACATAATCGGGGCGAACCGGGATTCGAACCCACAATCATAGGTTTCTGGCGTGCCCAAGGGACGCAACTCTGCACAGCGAATCGCGGCGCCTTCGACGACTGAGGATAACCAACTACTGAAAGGGTATTTAAATAACGGAGTTAACCATAAGCTCTCACAGAAAAGGAAATATAGTGTATAGATAAACATTTATCTTATGAGAATGTTAATTTAAAATATTCTTTTGTTTGAGTAATTTCACACCTACATTTGAGACTATTTAATTTGGAATTTAATAAAACAGTAATTTACCAAATCCTACTGAGTTCTTACCATTAAGGAGAAGCGGTCGGGTAGCCTCGTGGTTAAACCGTTCGCCCGTCACACCGAAGACCTGGGCTCGATTACCGACATGGGTACAATGTGTGAAGCCCATTTCTGGTGTCCCCCGCAATGATATTGCTGTAATATTGCTAAAGGCGGCGTAAAACTATACTCACTCATTCACTCACTCTTACCATTAAAGATGTGAACCCTATATAGTCCTTGCATTGAATAAGAAGGCAGGATTGCAACAAGTCTAATATATCATGTCATGTAAAGAAACTCCACAGGTAATACTTCCACGGTTATTTCTTCTAACGCAGTGAGATCCACCAAACATGCACGCATTGGACGCGTACCACTGTGTTCACTGTAGGCGACGGCCCGATGTGGCCAGCTTCACAGACCACAACCCTCCGCATCCAGATGCATCTCTCCCTGGGTCAACGACATGGGTTGACGACGACTCCCTGTGCCCGAGACCGCCTCCGTGGTCTAGTGGTAGAGCGTCCGCCGGGAGAGCGGAAGGTCCGGGTTTCGATCTCCGGCCTCATCATACAAAAAGACGTTAAAAGATAGTACTTGTACTTACCCTGTCTGGCGCTCGACATTAAGGGGCTAAAACAAGGACTGGTCGGCTCAGAGTCAGTATACTGTGTCTGAGTTGAGTATTCATGTTAAACTGCGGCATGGTATCTCAGTGAGCTAGCACTATAAATCGCCATCAGTCCGGACTAGTACAAGCTGCCACACATACACACGTGCATGCACGTCGCTATATAAGTGCAATAAGCTTGGACGCGACGTTAAACCCCATTTCACCTCACCTCATCTTAAACATTGTATAAATGAAATAAGAGAATTTTATTTTGTATACAAGGCAAAGGTTTATGATTATGCATATTATCAAAACTTGACCTTACCTAGCACGCTTCCAGTGCCTGCAATGACGTCAACTTATATATGTTTAAGTATCTAAATACATATTTATTTGTGTGTGTATATATATTTTTTATCCTTTTCATATATTTTAATGTAATATTTTCATGGCACATCACAGAGAACTACAGATCCTTGAGCAATGAGCCACCTGTGTCTATTCAACTCTGGGGACAATCACAGAACAGTCGGTGTGTGTCCATGCACGAAGTGTATAATCTACACTAGAAAAGACGAACCAGCGCGAGTTAATGTACTTGGATGCCCCGATTTGTGAATTAGTGGATTTGTGAATAGCTCTCACAATGTTAGAGAGATACTTCCTTGTACCTTAACAGAAGGGGAGATGAGACAAGTCGCCTTAATAAATCACTGAAACTAGCCGACGTGAAATGTTCCGGGATCTACGCTAGCCAATGAAATTAGAAAAAAACCATAACTGACGCTTTCTTATAATGTTATTGTATACTGTGTATTTGATACCCGAATAAACAACCACACAACGTAATATGCTGAGAGAGCTTCACGCACTCACAAAGGTTGTAAAGGCTAAAGTATGTTGATGATATACTATTATAGTATATAGTATATGTGTCCAAGGCGGTTGGGTAGCCTAGTGGTTAAAGCGTTCGCTCGTCATGCTGAAGCACCGGGTTCGATTCCCCACTGGGTAAAATGTGTGAAGCCAATTTCTGGTATCCCCCGCCGTGATATTGTTGTAATATTGCTAAAATACTCTAAAACCATACTCACTCACTGATAACTACAATGTATATTAAACACTAACCCGCAACAACTGTTCCGCCCTCTAAGATGAGCACCAGGCTCGTCTGTCAAGCATCAAACACTGAAAGGCTTCATAAATGTAGCCTGTTGACAGGCCGCTTTCCCTCCTGCACACTCCCACTCGTGTCAATATATGCACACCCTTGGACACACACGGCCACTCTATCCAGCTTACTTTGTATGCTTGACAGCGGACGCAGGAACAAGCCCCCACGGCTACTAGCAGACACACGCCAGTGTTAGTACATTTTGGCTGATAGGCAAACGGTGATATCTTACTTGTCCGGCAGCCGGCAAACAGTTAATTCCCACCATGTGTGTTTAAGACGAGGGGTCGTCTCAAATATAAGTCTGTCAGTGATGGTCCTGAGTAGTCCGGCCTCAGTCATAGAATTTAAGAAAGTGTTTTTGCTCAACATTTTATCCCCCCCCCCCCCCCCCTATTGTTTGACCAAATAGTACGCCTGGGCGAATTTACTAATATAAGACAAAAGGTGCCAGACAAGTAGAATGTGTTTAATATACATCCACAAGAAGACGAAGCTGTATTAAGTCCGATAGCTTTTATCCTATTTATAACATGCTTATATTTTCACTTGTGACCCTATTCACTATTTGACACATTTGTAAATTCATTCGACACCTGGCGAACGTCGTTGCGTTGAATGTTTGCACGTGCAGGACATATTGAGAGTTATTATTCTGTACATCGAACTACTTTCGAAATACAACGTTTGCATTAGCGTCGCTTTACCATTTCAAACATGTTTATGCGGCTGTTTGGGGACATTTGCTGGTACTTATTTTGTATAGCGTTGTGTATGTCAAGTGTGTTTTTTTCGTTTTTAACATTAATTTTTAAAAACTGAAAGGCATGCCTTCTTTTGACCCGCAGTTAACGTGAAAACGCTTTTTGTGTGATTCACTTTGTTGATGCATTTGTTAATTCTCATATAACGTTGATATTTGAACAATCGCATTAAAATCAGTTCTTGTTACCGCTTTCTTTAATAAGATTGATATTTGAATGAGTTTGTAAATTCTATAAGAAGGCTCATAAAACATTGACATTTGAACAATCGCATTAAAATCAGTTCTCTCTACCGCTTTCTTTAATAAGATTGATATTTGAATGAAATTGTTAATTCTTTAAGGAGGCTCATATAACATTGACATTTTAACAATCGCATTAAAATCAGTTCTCGCTACCGCTTTCTTTAATAAGATTGATATTTGAATGAAGATTATCATTACCATTGGAAGGGGGTGGGGATTATGTTTGCAACAGCAGCTTTAAGTCAACTAACAGTTTACCCTAGTTCCGGTGACCAGTGTAATATACATAACGCTTCATTGCATATTTTATAGCTCAGTTTATAACTACATAAAGTATAACTAATTCTTATCAGCTCAGAATCCCGTTTATGTTGCTATATGTATGACAAGAAATATTAAATCTGTTCGACATATATTTAATTCTGCACAGCACACATATCAATTGTATATTCCTAACCGTTTGACCAGAAATACCAAATCTGTTGCGCTATCCCCCAATAAATGAGTTCTTTTTATTTCGTACGGAATAGCATCTATTCAAAACAGAGAATAAATACCATGAAAACATATTCCCAGAACATTTAGTTTTTTCTGAGAACACGAAGGGATGGCCGAGGGGAATGAGTGTGACATATTACCCCCACAAAGGACAAGGACGTGTACATAAAAAGGTGACGTCCACGCCCTGCCCTGAATAAATTATGTATTCAAATTCAATACAAATGTTACACAATGTAGGACGTGTAGAAAATAGCACTTGCAAAACCATCACGTTCATAACATAGACGCCTGCTTGGGAACATACAGGTTTACAGCTCAACATGATAACATTAGATCACACAAACAGGGTCACATCCTGGTCTAACATACCCGGGAAGCTATCCCATTGGACACCAGTGTATTGAAACGAGGCTGGCCGTAGGCATACCATATTTCATCCGGGAAGTGTTTATAGTTGAAACGAAGATGTGATTGGTCGTGATTAATCAAGGAAAGAGTTGTTTTTAACTTGAAATATAATGTTTCGTCATCGATGAGATACGTCTCCATTGAAAAATACACAAACTCGAGATAACCAATCGAATTAGAGAATAATTCAGATGGTAAGGACATGTTATTTTCAAGGTATGAAATGAACTGTTTAGTTTTGTTATCAGAATACACTGACTGCAAGTAATTGGTCTACATGACGCATTTAGGTTCACGAGGATGTTTAAAAAAGGCATGACGTTCTTATTTCTGTATAGTTTTGTTTTGAGACTTGAAAATATATCTACAATACACGTATTGCAAACTGTCTAACGCTGTCTGTGACACAGAAATACATCCATAATATACTCTATCAGCTTCATCCTTTATATATACCGTATGGAGATAATGACATCTCGGTGAAAGGTTGCATTTCTGTACGGGGCATGTGTGGCAGGGCGTAGGCTGACAGTGCATAGCATACATGTCTATCCTTACGTCCGACGAATCTTACGAAATGAGGATTAACTTTGTAATTACAACAGGATTGTTTGTAATTTTCTGTGTGCATGTATCGAAGGACAGTGGTCACAAGCTGTATAAAATCTTATTATTTATGGTTAAAGATGCCAGGGTTGCTGCGATTGTAAAGAATTAATAAAAACTTCTTTATTCAATTTTTGTTATTGTACATGTTTTATCTTAAACCTGTTATACAATATACACGCGAAGTATTGCGTGTTAAGTATAGGACAGCCACATTGTCACACATACCATGGAGTGAGTGAGTGAGTGACGTTTAACGTCGCTTTTAACAATATTCCAGTTATATCGCGGCGTGTCAGCTTAATGTGAGAGGAAAGCCCGAAGTGATGCAGGTCTAAGACGTTTACCACTTCGGTGAAGCCCACGAGCACGGGTATGGTGCTGAAAAACCTAGAAACATAATCAGGGCGAACCGGGATTCGAACCCACAATCATAGGTTTCTGGCGTGGCCAAGGGACGCAACTGTGCACAGCGAATCGCGACGCCTTAGACGACTGGGCCACCCGTGCCACCCACATACCATGGAAGTATACAAAGGCTACTTATAACTGTTTCAGTGGAATATAATGTACGCAAAGATTAAGCTAGCTGTACAAAGATGGAGTTAATAAATTGTCACAAAGTATGTATGATATATACGTAACACAAAAACACAAATATGAAGCTGAATTTGTAACGGTAGGGCAGGAATATAAAAGTGACACAACACTTTCCATAAAAATAAAACAAAAACATCCATTGACCATTGTGCGATTCCCTTTATCTCATAAACATGTGGGTTTTTTTTATCACTTTCAAGATAAACGTATCGTACCTCACCGGTGGAACCCGTCACAAACACATGCAAAGATATGTGCAGTGTTCACCTCAACAAACATGAGAATAAATGGAACATTTCACAGTTGCACTTTATGAGCTTTTATTGTGTTGTCTTGTTGATGTAGTGTTTGGATGCTGTCGTAGTGCTGTTGTTGTAGTGTTGTTGATGTAGTGTTGTCTTGTTGATGTAGTGTTGTCTTGCTGATGTAGTGTTGTTGATGAAATGCTGGGATGCTGTGGTAGTGTTGTTGATGAAGTGTTGGATGCTGTCGTGGTGCTGTTGGTGTAGTGTTGGGATGCTGTCGCAGTGCTGTTGTTGTAGTGTTGGGATGCTGTCGTGGTGCTGTTGGTGTAGTGTTGGGATGCTGTCGCAGTGTTGTTGATGTGGTGTTGGGATGGTCCGACATCCACACTAGTGTTGTCAGCATCCTACATTCAGTTGAAGGGATGGGCATAGCGTCATTCGACATTTTACTTCCTTTCAAGTTCGGCAAAGCCACTGAAAAACATGTCCTCGACTTTGTTAACAATAAGACAACTCTATTCCGTTTAAGCTAATGTGTACAGGTATCTCCTAGTGCATGACATCATGTGACGCACATTCGCTACATCAGCTAGTCGCTGTCTACTGTTGTGTACCGCTCGCTGATTTGTCCTCAGAAGCGGATACGCCGACGATTGGGAGGATCGGCAATTTGATAGGCGACTGTAAAGATATAAATTCCCTCGACGCAAGTGAAAGAATAATAAAGAATATCACTGTCCTGGAAACACGTACAAGTGTTGTTCTGTCTCGGGTAAGTTTTACCGAGGGGTTGATTATCGTTACTGTGCATGTGTTATACAGGATGATAACAGGGTTGATTAATTTTATATTGTTCATATTACCGATTTACCTACATGATTTATAGTACTAGGTAATATTGCGCATCTGAATATATTTATATACCGGTGTATCCCACTCAGTCAACACATTGATCAATATGCCGGGAATAAAGCACCAAATTTTGTGATACTCCCGTTTGACAAATGTGAAAATGATGCACCGAGAAAGATGAAAGAAAGTTATTTTTTTAATACTTTCAAACCAAAATTAAAAGGCCCCCAATAATGGAATTTTATACAATTATTGTACATTTTACTGCCACAAAAATACTTATTTCTGTATGTGTCGTACGCCTGCCCCACACAATGTTATGCGTCTTGTTGTGATGTCACAAATTTAGATTGCACTGTCGTGTCATACTATGTTAGAGTGCACTGTGACGTCAAAACAGCGTAACGGCATAATTGTACAGTACTCTTGAAAATCACTTTCGTGAAACCGGTTGAGTTTATTATTCAAGTCATCTTTAGACTTTTGTATTTTATCTATATATATTTATTACATATTAGTCATACATGTAGACCTTAAGGGTCTTACACCAACATGACAGTCAGATATAGCTGCAGGAATTAAAATTATTACATCCAATATTTTGTAATTAGCTCGCTTAGTATGTTTGTTGTTTAACGCCGCACTCAGCAATAGTAAAGCTATAGTACGGCGACCTGTAAATAATCAAACCCGAAACATAAACCCAGTGATTGATATTATGAGCATCAGGGTACGATAACACGATGTCAACCAAGTCACCGAGACTGACCACTCGATCTGTTGGCCGCCTCCTGGGACAAGGGTGGGTTGCTTGGGACCTAGGACTATAGCACACATATATCGACTCTTAGATGCCATGTCCACATTAGAAAATGCACAATTCATTTCAGGAAATATATCAACGTGGCCATGATGAAAAATGCATGATCAAGGACTTTGTAAACATTATATGAATGACTTAAAATGTAACGTCGCATCAGCATCTTTTCAGCAATTTTGCGACGAGACCAAGTTGATATATATACAAGTGAGTCATAAATGCTGAGTTATATTTAATTTATTTTGGTCAAACATATTTAGGCATAGCAATATTATTTATAACTGTTTAAAACACTGGCTATTATACAGTATGTATAAGCATGCATATTTTGATGTATCACTCACAGATATGCACCGTTAGTCAAATGTCTCTTTACTGTATTCTATTAAGAATTAAAGGGAGCGATGGCTTGAAATACAATTTATATATTAAAACGCTTCTAGTGTATTTACGTTTTTAAACCTCCTTTCAATCAATATTCAAAATTTACATTAACATGCTTTATTGGTTTGACAGTGCATCACAGTGTATGCGTTCATTGTTAAACCTCTTGTCTATCATACATAGCTTATACAGAACAATTTTGTGATTCGTCGCACTCTACTTTAAGTGTAAACGGTGTTCTATTGGCATTATGCAGAACAACAATGATGAAGCCGACAGCGATTAGTTCGCAGTTGATTCTGCTGCTGATGGTGGCTAAAACTGATGCAGCATTGGCCTCCCTCAACGTCAACTCTGGAAGCTTCAGCAACCTCAAAGAAGCAAGTATCAGCGACCGTAGCCCTGCGAGAATCAGCAACATCAACGCAGCAAGCATCAGTAACCTCAACACTGCGAGTATCAGGCTGAACAAAGTCGAACAGCAAGTTGCTGTTTCTCAGGCACAATTTCAGCTTGAGGCAGAACGGAGTCGGGAAAGTGCCTTTCAGTCGTTAGGTGAGATACGACTCATAGGGTGCAATAGCGTGGTCCCATCTTTTAAATGCACATAGCTGCTCTCTGTTATGAAGCGTTACTCCGAAAGACCATGAAGTCAGTCCTACAAGACTTGTCGCCTTTATGTAACAACTTTAGGCCGTGGTGTGTAAATAAAGCGACAAAACCCTTGCCATAACCAAAAGAAATCTCTGCATAAAGCAGAGTCGATGGTATGATTCCAACTATATCATGAACATCGTTATCACAATCACTATCAAATAGTAATGATACCAGGTGTTCGCGAAAAGGTGAGCATATCCTGCCCAACCGGTGGCACCCATCACAAACACATGCAAAGGCAAGTCAATTGTTCACCTAAAAAAACACGGGAACATATGATACAAGTCAAAATAGGGAATTGAATCGGACATCATTTTTGTCCCTGATGCGTCCAATTTGAAAATGTCCTCCACATGGCTGCCATAAAACGAAAGCTTTACTGAGGCCTTGAATTTTGTAACTTTGAATAAACAAGTTCTGAAACTATTGATTTTGTTAAGGTTCATATTAAGCCAGATTTGAGATTTGTGTTTATAAATATAAATGAATATATGATTTCCCATGATGTAATATAACCAGCCTACGCAGTATCATTGTAAGGTGCACGTATATGGACATTTTACGAAATATATTTCTAGTTATTGTCATTGAAAACAGACACCTGAATGTGTTTTCCTGCATCTTCCAAATAGCATGACATTGAGTCATGTCTTTTTCTTTCCACAGACCGAGCTGCATCAGAACCTGGCTCTACAACGGACCAGCTCAACAAGTTCACATTCACAGCACCTGAGAGTATTATCAAGGGAAACAACCATCGTCTCAATGTCCTCCAAGTTACACAGTTGCTACAGGCGTAAGCATACTTCCGAATTGAATTATTAATATAAAGTGAGTGAGTGAGTGAGTTTGTTGCTTAACGCCACACTCAGCAATATTCCAGCTATATGATGGCGGTCTGTAAATAATCGAGTCCGGACCAGACAATCCAGTGATTGACATCATGAGCATCGTTCCACACAACTGGGATACGATGACATGCATCAATCAATGCAAGTCAGCGAGCCTGACCACCCGATCCCGTTAGTCGCCTCTTACGACAAGCATAGTCGCCTTGATATAAAGACTTTTATACTATTTAATGTCAAGTCATAAAGTTGCAACATTTCAGAAGTACGATGAGATGCGTCGATTCATAAATCGAAATAATGCATGATATCACAAAAACGATAAACAATTCCCATTCATCCTTTATGTTTTAAATATGCACCAGGAAAATAATTAAGCACCCTAACTATTTACGTCTGCTCTTGTGTCCTCTATTTATTTATTTATTTATTTATTTATTTATTTATTTATTTATTTATTTATTGAAACACGTTTGTTATGATTTACAAAGTGACATACTCATATTGAAATACACAAATCGAAACAGGATACTATTATGACGTAATTTATCAAATTTAGATCTACGTCAAGATTCAGAGAGACAAAAACTCTCCACAAGACTGTATGACAAGGGGGTGACTTCATCTTTCGAATAATCAACTTCCCCCTTATGTCGAGGGATCTACATTCCAGATGCTCAGGCCTTTGGTGTCTACTTTTCACAAATTTTGAGCTACAATCGCGGATGCTCTTTCAATGTTGAATTCAAAGAACGTTAAGGACTCTTGCTCATCAGTTTGTTTGGTCAGGTTTCAACGTTCAAGGCATCAGTAAAGCTTTCAAAAAGGTTTCTGTTAGACATGTGGAACATTATGGTAGGCATGTGCGTGTTCAAGTGCACTGCAGACGTGTCTTTGCATGCGGGGCAGGGTACTCTCACCTATTCATCACTATTTGACAGTGATTCGTAAACCCCTGCTTACGAAAACGTGGGAATTATACAATAGAAACTGCTTTGAGCAGTGATTTCGTGTGATTACGGCAAAGCCTTTGTCGCTTTCATTGTACTTATTCAAAGGCAGTATATATTATTGTGATTACAATTTCAATTGCCTCTTCAATTGGTACCTCGCACCATGTGATAAATCCATTGCAACCATCTGGAATAAAATATTATTATGACTACCTTCCTTCAGGTATCAGTGAAATCTTAAACATTTGATCATCAAAATGAGGTCAATGTCATATGTAGATATTTAAAAATAAATAAAGGACGTCCAGAGTGATTACAAATATAGGAGTGGCTCTCAACTTTGTTTCAGGTGCATATGTAGTATATAAAGAAGGTCGAGTAACAGTTAAGCATAACTTTAGTTTGAAAGCGTTGTTTTATATATAAAGTGGGATTGAACATTCATATACTTATTTGGTATAACTTCTTAATCTACGGTGAGGCGCTCTAAAGAACACTAACAACAGTCATATGGAAATTTACCTTTTCATGTTCTGTCCTAAGTACGTGGTTTACTCAACCGTATGAAGTGTCCTCCAATGTTAATTGCTTTTGTTTGTATGTACCAGTGTCCTTCGTAACCCTTCGCTATCAAGAAAGACCATTGGCTAAACTGTTGGTGGACTGTCGGTTAAAATAAACGTAATATTTATTCAAGGATCGGTTATAAATGCCTGCATATTCAAGACATTCGGCAAGACTGCACCTTGTGTGTACATAAACGCGATAAAACACTCTCCATGACAAAAGATTCTGTCATGTCGACAGCCAGTTCTGTCCCTACATAATAGCTTTCCTATCAGGAGAAATATAATATGTCTGCCTCCACTTAACCGAGACTTCGAGCCATGATACTTGCATATGGTTGATGACTACGTGTGACTACTTGTAGATTTGTAATAAGCCGAGAGCGTTTAACGTCGATTATAATGCTCATGCGTTCAAATGTTGAAGTCAATGCGTGCATGTTTATCAAAGGGTTACAGGTGGCACGGGTGGCCCAGTCGTCTAAGGCGCCGCGATTCGCTGTGCAGTTGCGTCATTTTGGCACACCGGAAACCAATGATTGTGGGTTCGAATCCCGGTTCTCCCCTATTTTGTTTCTATGTTTGTCAGCAACATACCCGTGCTCGTGGGCTTCACCGAAGTGGTAAACGTCTGAGACCTGCATCACTTCGGGCTTTCCTCTCACATTAAGCTGACACGTCGTGATATAACTGGAATACCGTTGAAAGCGGCGTTAAACACAACTCACTTAAAGTGTTACAAATACTCATGTTCCTACTTATTTATCATGGAACCTAGGTAATTAATTCATCCTTTCTAGTTATCTGTAGATATAATGATACACATATTTCATAGAACACTTTATATTCGACACAAAGCATCGCCTCATTATGTTACCATGGTACAATAGCAATGGTTACATTAAATAAATGCACTTTCAGCCTTTGTTGAAAAATATGAACACTTTCGTTTTTATAGATATTGCACAATTTGAGGTTGGTTCGTTTGGGCCAGTGCCCAAGGGTGCCAAAATTCGCTGTAAAGAATGCCAGGATCCGCTGACCGCCGTGGTTCGAATCCCACATTAATCAGAATCTTGATCCCCGGAGCTACACCGAGCTCGTTGGTGTCATCAAGGTTGTACACGCCTGCGATATGTGTCACTTTGAGTCCTCCTCAACCCTTAGTGAGTGAGTGAGTATGGTTTTACGCCGCTTTTAGCAATATTCCAGCAAAATCACGGCGGAGGACACCAGAAATGGGCTTCACACATTGTACCCATGTCGGGAATCGAACCCAGGTCTTCGGCGCTCCCCAACCCATAACAAGCGGTGATAAATAGAATACTGTTCAAAGCGGCGTTAAATCGAAGGCATACATAGAATTAATATTGGCATCGTTTACTAATGCAGGGCGAACATATCACAAGAGGCCATCCCTTCGGTCCTGAAGAGTGGTTTTGGCCCAAGGCTCAACTGCGCTTCCCGCCTTAAGTGTAGCAGGTCCTCCAAGTACCGCACAGCTGATGGTTCCTGCAACAACCTGGCGCACACAAGCTGGGGCAAGGCATCCATTCCAATGAGGCGATGGTTGAACCCAGACTATGATGACGGTGAATATTTAGAGAACATGTTTTCCACACAATGTTTTTTCTAATATAAGTTGGGGCACGGGTGATCCTGTCGTGTTAGGTGCCACAATTTCCTGTGAGAATTTGCGTTCTTTAGGCGTAACAGAAAACTATGATCGTGGGTTCGAATCCCAAATTTACCCTGGTGCTTTTTAAAGGATTTTCAGCACCAGACCAGTGCTTGTAAGATTAAACAAAGGGGAAGCGTCTAACTCCTGCATCAATTCGGAATTTCCCATAACATCAGGCTGACATGCCGTGATTTATATGATGAGTGAATGAGTGAGTATGGGTTTACGCCGCATTTAGCAACATTCCAGCAATATCACGGCGGGGATTTATCTGATGTACTTTTGAAATCGATTATATCGGTGAAATCAAATAATCCCATTTTCTCTAAAATACATATTCAAAGCCATTATGATAGCATGTTATGATTAATATTGTTATCATATTAGTGACTGTGGAATTTTTAATTGAGCACATGATTTCGACTATGCAGGATATACATCATACCATGGTGATCTTGCAGGATAATCCTTTGGGGTGTCATGGTAGTTATAATCTCATTATTCGGTTCTTGATAAAAGGGAGGCACGGTTGGGCCAGTCGTCTAAGGCGCCGCGATTCGCTGTGCAGAGTTGCGTCCCTTGAGCACGCCAGAAACCTATGATTGTGGGTTCGAATCCCGGTTCGCCCCGATTATGTTTCAAGGTTTGTCAGCACCATCCCCGTGCTCTTGGGTTTCACCGAAGTGGTAAATGTCTGAGACCTACATCACTTCGGGCTTTCCTCCCACATTAAGCCGACACGCCGCGACATAACTGGAATACTGTTACTCACTCACTTACTCTATATATAAGTTTCCTTAATCTGGAATCTGTTTTAGGTGTCTCCTCCCCACGGGAAAAAGCCACCCTAGGGTCGTCCTCCAAGTTACCCAGTGCCCGCCTGGTCAGCACGACTGTCCACACCCCGTCAACAAACGCTGACCGCCACGCCTCCTACACCCACATGTTGATGCAGTGGGGTCAGTTCCTGGATCACGACATCACCAGCACTCCAACACAGCAGCTGTCTGGAGGTAAGAGTAAAAGCTTTTGTGAAAATGATATTGAAGAAATAAAATTTCCTCTACTCCTGTATAGTGTAATAAACTAGTATTGATGAAGCACAAGGATGCTTATGATAGTTCAGGGCAAACTTTATAACACTACGCATGGAGGTACATTTCTAAGATGCCGAATTTAAAACTATTTTTATTGGAGACAGTGTTTTACTTGCCGTAAATTGAAAATCCTCGAACAGGGCTAACTGACGGGCTGTTCCACTCGGATGCCTGTGCCCTTAGGTTAAGAGACATATTTACGTTTTAAACAGTAAAATGCGTAGTTTATTATTTAAAAAGGTCATTTTTCCTTATCAGTTCATTGTGTGGTTATCCATAAACCCATGCAGCAATAAGTTTTTTTTAAATTATTTTTTTATTAATTTGCTTTAATGTAATCACGTGAAACATTCCACAAGTGCATTGTGGGGCCAAGCTAACATGTCAACATAACCGAGGCAACCCCATTGTACTAATCCTACTTATATCCTTATCGATACAGGTCCGTATGGCGGTTCTATTGGGTGCTGTGGTTCTAGCTTTCATAAAGGAAAGAGAGCAGCATTTAAACTACCACCGCTATCACATCCAATCAACAGGTGGGCACATTACAATTATACCTAGGCTCCTATACATTGTCCGCCTTTGCACGTCAGCCTTTATAGTTCCGTAAGACATTATGGGACTTATGATCAATGATTACTTTACTTGTCATTGTTTGTATATTACATAATTGAAAATTGAATTTCCGACGTACAGAAAACTAACATCGCAATGATAGCGATGAGGACGTGAAAATGTCTCGACACACTATGGTCTGACTTCTGCACTTCTCTTCCAAACAAACGTCGTCGCGATCATGAGAATATATGCTATATTAGTACTTTATATAAATGAGACATTATTTAATTTTCTTGGTCTTAATACTACCATTCCACAACACACACGATAGTGGTGAGTCTTTATCAAAGCTTTAATGATTACATCGCTCACATTGATCCTTTGTTGTGTTGTAACGATCCTTTGCTTTGGTCCTTGCAGGCCCCAGTGCTTCCCCATCGATATTCCACAACCCGATCGACACTTCAGGTCAACCTGCATGAACTTCGTGCGCTCGGTTCAAGTAGCGAACGCCGACTGCCAAGCAGGTAATGTGATACACATACTTTTATAAAGATATTAAAACGTTATATACGGGTGACACGGTGTGGTGCCGTGAGTTGGGTTTTACGCCACTTTGAACAGTATTTTATTTGTATCAGGGTATGTCAAGTGATGCATATCTTAGACGTTTACCACCGTTTACTACGGTTATAACGAGCACGCTTATAACAAACTGACGAATATAACGAACTTACTTTTTGGTCCCGACTACTTGCTGTAGTCATGCTGTATATGTACTTATAACGAATACGGTTATAACGAAATAAAATTAGTAGTCCCTTTGAGTTCGTTATAACCGTACTTTACTGTATTGTAATAATAATCGAGCAGAGGTATAACAGTAGTCATGACAAAACAGGCATCAGGGCGAATCTGAGATTCGAACAACGACATAGGATTCTGGCACGTCTAATGAATAGACATTCGACGAATTGTGCCGCATGAGACGCCTTCCCGTGCCCCGTATGGTACAGTGACACATACTCGATGTTTCAATGGCACCATACGCTTGTTTCAGCTCCCGTGGAACAGCTGAACCAGATCACAGCCTACATAGACGCCTCACAGGTGTACGGGTCGTCACAGGGGGAACAGAACAAGCTACGAACATTTGTTGACGGTATGAACGATCATCATAATAATGTTTTCATTTCCTCAAACATATGACTCATTTATTCCATGTTCCCAAGTCAAGCTTTCGGTGATAATATAAACGAAAGTAACATCTATTAAGAGTGCAAATAGAAATAAAAACAAGCTTCACAGAATTCGATAATTCACCACTGTCACATTAAATGTGACCCGTGAAGATCCGGGGTAGAAAAGGTCTTCAGCAACCGAACACCGTAAACGGCGACTCTGCTTGTCGTAAGACGCGACTAACGGGATCGGGTGGCTAGGCTCGTTGACTTGGTTGGTGCATGTCATCGTATCCCAATTGCGTGGATCGATGCTCATGATGTCAATCACTGGATTGTCTGGTCCAGATTCGATTATTTACAGACCGCCGTCATATAGCTGGAATATTGCTGAGTGCGGTGTTAAATAACAAACACACACACAATCATATTAAATATAATTTCGAGTAGCGCCTTTTATATTTTATATTATATATATGATATATGTCATAATTCTTGCAAGAGGTATTGGCGTTGATTTTCGGGTCTCGAAAATTTTCATCTGCTTGTACAATTCTGTTTTGAAGTCCACACTCCGGGGCAGTGATAACTTAACATTACACCACTGCCACAGGCTAATTTGCATATCACGCGACCGGACGTTTCTCTTGTTTGTAATCAAACTCGTTTATTCTGAAATCAGAACAGACTGGCCTCATGCAAGCCTTTCGGTGTGTTTTGCATATTGGTTTGCATAATTACGCTTAAACTGCGACAGTGAGGTGCATGACAATATAATTTGTACATCAAATTATACGACCATATCGCTAGGTCTCCGTTGGGCTTCGATGACAGCACGTGGATAACTACGCAAATGGAAATAGTTTTTCACTTTCTGTGATATTTCTCAATTAAGTTTAATATTATAAGACATATGTTTATCAAGATGCGTAGACTCGTCAAAATGCAACATATGAAAAACATATGCAATATTTGTATAGACTGAGTAAGATGTGACAAATCATCACATGGCGCTGGCCTGTGGCGGAAGTACTATAGTGGCCGCATGGAACTCTGGGTAGAAGAGCGGTTGAGGTCACGTAAGTTCTTCCGTCATTAACAATGGAAGACGTTACTTACAATATTTCGGAGAATGCAATGAAACCATCCAAACAATGGGACCATAGGGCGTGAACAAGTCATCAATCGTGAAGAACTTATAATTATTTTCAGTGAGACTTACAGAAAACAGTTTTCTTCAGATGTTATATGAGTAGAACTTCAGCTGTTACGTGGAAACAAGAAATCTAAATCTTTAATCAATCCAGTCTTTCAAGAAGTTATAATTACATTGTACCTTGTTTCAGGTCAGCTGAAGATGAAATCGACTCACTTACCCAGCGATTCAAAACGTAGTTGTACAACACCAAACAGTCCCAGCTACTGTTTCCTAGCAGGTAGGGAGAGCGTGTACAGGCCAACATATGTGCAGATGTTATGTCATAATATTAATTTTATAAGTATAGTAATATCGTAATAAAACATCATGCATTAAACATGATGTGATAAGCTATTGTGTTCTGCTCTTTTTATATTCATGTTCTAGCTCATAATCTGAGAACATTATGATTCATTTAATCGAAGAACGTTGGAAATTTAAAATGTAAGCATGTTGTTGCGTGCATGGGAACATAATATGGCATTTCGAGATTGTCCAGTGCACTTTATACATAACTCTACTGAACTTTGATGAATCACTGCGCCAAGGGCATTTTAATACTGGAGACAACGTTTTTCGTCCTTGCAAATGGGCTTGTCAGATAAAAAATATCACTAAAAGGCTAGACGCATAATACTTGTTTTGGCCTTAAGGAACAATTATTATTTATCTTTCAAGGTGATCATCGAGTGAATGAGAACCCCACTCTACAGAGCATGCACACCATCTTCATGAGAGAACACAACCGCATAGCAAGGAGGCTGAAGCAACTCAACTGTCACTGGAGCGATGAAAAAATCTTCCAGGAAGCCAGGAAGATAGTCGGCGCTATCATACAGGTGGGTATTTTCTAGTTTTCTTGATTTTTACAGATTTTTTCAAGCCGCCATCTATATATTCCTTAATTGTAACTTTTATCGATTATCCCTAGGACCCAAAGATCTAATGCGAATATCGAATTAGGGGCGATTCCCTCAGTCGTTCCGATTATGATTCTTGGTCTGTCTGACCATAGTCATCCTCTTGGGTTTCACGATTTGCACGATTTTCGTAAGAACTTGACAAGCCATGATTAATGTATCGATAAAGCGCACACACTCATGTAAATATGACATGTAAACTGATCTCGTTATATCTATGTACTGAGGATAAATGTAAATTTAATATACTCGGGATTTCAGAAAATCACGTACGATGAATACTTGCCAATCATCATGGGCCAGCAAGCGATGACCAAGTATGGCTTGCCAATTGGATCTGGGAGCATTTACGCCAACGTATACAGCACTACGACCGACGCCAGCATCAGGAACGCCTTTGCTACGGCGGCTTTCAGAATGGGCCACTCCATGATCCACAGCTTCCTAGCTAGCTACAGCTCTTCATATAGTCATCTCGGCCAGGACCAACTAAGCAAGACCTTCGGCAAGACGAATCTCATTTTGAACGTCAACAACAGGAAGGTGGACCATTATTGTAGAGGGCTGGTTAAGGACGGAGTTCAGAATGCAGAACACAAACTGACGCAGGAGGTCACGGACAAGCTGTTTGCTGACAGTAACGGGAATAGTCTGGACCTGGCAGCTCTTAACATCCAGAGAGGAAGAGACCACGGGCTACCGTCTTACACCAAGTGGAGGAAGTACTGTAACGTTCCAACAGCTACATCCTTCGCCGGTCTGGCCTCCACGACACACACAACAACTACAGCGAACCTTTTGAAGAGCGTTTATAAGTGAGTGCGGTCCCTTTTCAGAAGAAAATATTTTCTATTGAATCAGGTAGTAAAGTATATGTAATTGTACATGTACATTGAGCTGTACTTCTTAACAAAAGCTTCCTTTGAGTCTAATATAACAATAATTGATAAGGAAATGCAAAGACCGCTTACTATTTATATAATCAGTTCGTAGACAGAACAGTTAATCAGAACTCCCATTTTTGCTCTTTGGGACTAATGTTTTATTTAAATGTTTTTGTGGACAGTGGGAGAGCTAACGGTTAGAGCGTTCGCTCGTCATGCCGAAGGTCCGGGTTTGAATTCCCACATAGGTAAAATGTGCGAAGCCCATTACTGGTTGTGCCCCCTCCGTCCTTCCTCTGCCGTGATACCGCGGGAATATGTCAAAAGTGGCGGAAACTGACAGGTAGAAAGCACGTGGGGAGTGCTTTTTCTGCAGATGTAAACGCCTTTTGAGCCAACACCCTGAATCACACCGATCATTAGTGACATGTCTCTTTCCAGACACATGGACGACATTGACCTGTTTCCTGGGGCTCTGTCTGAGAAGCCTGTTCCAGGAGGACTTCTGGGTCCGACATTCACCTGTCTCCTGGGGAAGCAGTTCCAGGCCCTGAAGGAAGGAGACCGGTTCTGGTTTGAAGAGGACAACGCATATGTGAAATTTAGTCTGAGTGAGTTATATTATGTTGCGACAGTGGTACTGAATTACAATAAACTCAATCATATGTAAAATGATTATATGTACGATTATACGTATAAAGGATAATGAATGGAGAGTTGTGTTATGTATATATTTGAGGCAGGCAAAGTACATGTAACATCGCCTTTATCACGATTTATCAACATAAGTGAAGGAGTTTTTCTCTGTCGATGTAGTTCTGCTTTCGCTAACGATCGACTTGGATAGTCGGGAGGAAAATTGACAAAAAATAAATTTGCCTCATGTTAATCTCTCTCTGATCACATACGCAATTGTTGTTACTGTTGATCTTCCACCTACTATATATATATATACATATATATATATATATATATATATATATATATACATATATATATATATATATATATATATATATATATATATATATATATATATATATATATATATATATATACTGTTACAAGCCTTGCTGGACAACGGTATAAGGATCTATGTGGAAACGTCCTCCTTGAAGTTAAAACAATGAAGTGGTTATCCATAAGTTTTGTATGCTTAAAAATCTCACAAGCAATGTTACTTTTGAGTCATATGTTATAATTAAAAGCATCAGTTTCTTTAATGTATACAATTATGATTTATTATCAGACCAGCTGAACGAGATCCGGAAAGCCAGTCTGTCCAGGGTCGTGTGTGACAATACGGACACCTACAAGATTCAGAAGAACGCTTTCATCAAGGGATCTCCGTAAGTAGCATTCAATACTTTGCGTTTATAAAACAATGTGAATTTAAACTTGCAAAATTTTATTAACACGTATACAGCAAAAATACCCGTTTTGCTCATCCACACTTATGATAAGTAATTTTGTGAATTTAACCTATTTTCCAGGGTCTCATGCGGTTCACTGGGTGAAATTAACCTCAACCACTGGAATGAGCCGAGCACAGGCACCTGGAACACCTGGACGTCCTGGGGAACATGCTACTCCGGCAAACAGAGTAGAAGTCGCTCATGCAAGACCTGTGGCTGCACGGGTCAGAGCTCTCAGAGTCGTACTTGTGTTGGGTGTATTTGGTCCAGCTGGGGACAATGGAGTAGCTGTATGTCCGGAAGAAGAAGTCGCTCTCGGTATTGTCCCAACAACCAATGGCGTAGTCGCAGACGGGCGGTGTTGGAGCAGCCACTCGATCGCATTGATCGTCCTAGGTTTCCTATCGATCCTATTGGTCCATATGATCCGATTGGTCCTATTGATCCCATCAATCCTATTGATCCTATTCGTCCATGTTCGTGTAGAGGATCCAGCAGACAATATGAATCCTGCGGGTGGAACTATGATAGAGGTCCTGTGGACTTTGAATTGGCTAGAGAGGAGAGACTTGCGCCATTGGCATAGTATCTGGATCATGAGAAGAAACAGCTACAATCTTTACACTGTCGGTAATACTACGGGAAACGAGTGTCGCGTGTTTCTTGTCTGTCCATTGTCTGCTGAAAAAGAAATAATAAAAAATGTCCTTTTGTACTTGATCTTCATGTATGTATTCATCGCAAAATATGCCCATTAATAATAGGATAACCATACAAAATGTACTATCCATGTCCTTATTTAGTCCCACAAGCTTCGAGTAGCTGTAATATTGCTGATGCGGTTTAAAAAATACTTATTCATTCATTCGTCCCACAAACTTGATCTCGAGTACATTTATTTTTGTTACACTGTCAAATGTATTTTAGATAGAAACAATACTCATGTCATTCAGGTCTTTGTTCTTGTCAGTTTGATGAATAAAATTTTTTTGTCAGAAGATTTGTGTTATTGTATATTACTAAAACATTGACATTGGGTTCTTTCACTGATATGATGAATGAGTGAGTTTGGCTGAGCGCTTCTTGACCAGCATTTCGGTCATCTTACATCACGGCGTGTCCGTTTAACGGGAATGTTAAAAAATACGCTGATCGTAAAGACGCTTAGCACTGGTGCTGACACATTAAGGGCTCGAACCCATGGTCATTGGATCCTGGCGCTAAGGGGCGCAACTGTTCCCGGCATAATTATTGAGACGCCGTATCCACCGTTGTATTGGTAAACTAATACGTCGTTCCCAAATCTGTTTAATTGTAATATGTCAAAACCGTTGACGTATTTTGTAATTCTCCACCATCGTTGCTTTATAGTATTTTAACAGGTCACAAGCATTGCTGTAGTGTTTAAAACACATGTATACATGTAATTGTTGTATAATTACTGTAATCGTCACAAACGTTGCTGTATTGTTGTAATACGTCACAACCGTTGCTGTATTATTGTAATACGTCACAACCGTTGCTGTATTATTGTAATACGTAACAACCGTAACTGTAATACATGTATTGTAATACGTCACAACCGTTGCTGTATTATTGTAATACGTCACAACCGTTGCTGTATTATTGTGATGCGTCACAGCCGTTCCTGTATTATTGTAATGCGTCACAACCGTTGCTGTTTTATTGTAATGCGTCACAACCGTTCCTGTAGTATTGTAATGCCTCACAACCGTTGCTGTAGTATTGTAATGCCTCACAACCGTTGCTGTAGTATTGTAATGCGTCACAACCGTTCCTGTATTATTGTAATGCCTCACAACCGTTGCTGTAGTATTGTAATGCCTCACAGCCGTTGCTGTAGTATTGTAATGCCTCACAACCGTTGCTGTAGTATTGTAATGCCTCACAGCCGTTGCTGTAGTATTGTAATGCCTCACAGACGTTTCTGTAGTATTGTAATGCGTCAAAACCGTTGCTGTAGTATTGTAATACGTCACAACCTTAGAAGTATCATTGTGATACATCACAACCGTTGCTGTATTGTTCTGCTACGTTACGAGGGCTGGTCAAAAGTTCTAAGTCTAACAAAGAAAACCAACAATTGTGAAAGTGTTTAAATTTATTTTTCAACATAATCTCCCTGCTTTTCAAAACACTTGAAATAGTGATGGTGATGCTTTTCAATTCCAGTAAGGAATGTGTTTCCTGAAGCCATCGTGAAATACGCATTCGAGGCAGCTTTGAGGCCATCGTAGTGGTCATAGCGCTCTCTAGGAACGCGTTCTTTCAGTTTAGGAAACAGGTTGAAATCACTTGGTGCCAGGTCTGGCGAGTATGGAGGGTGAGGTAGCTGTTCGAACCCACCTTGTCGCACAGCGCGCAGTCTTTGCAAGTGGAGGGGTGTGAGAAGAGGCATTGTCATGAATAAGCAGCATTCAGCACTCCAGCAGTCAGCATTCATAGCCGCATTTCTTTGACAGAATCTCTCAGGCGATGACACAAATCAGCATAGCAGGCACCGGTGATCGTCTTTTGACTTTCTAAGTAATCAACAAGAATCACACCCTGTGCATTCCAGAATACAGGGGTCATAACTTTCTTCACTGATCTTAAAGACTTGGATTACTTTGGTGCTGGAAAAGTGGAATGATGCCAGCCTTAAACATAGCTGCCCAATGTTTAACAGTGGAATAGCTAGGACACTTATCCCTGGACACATGTTACATGCGGTTATGAATTTCTTGGGGAGTACTTTTCTCTAAAGTCAAAAACTTGATGACTGCTCGGTTCTCGTTCCTTTCCATTTCTGTGTTCATTTGGACCCCTATCACATTCAACATACTGTCGTTATTATACAAACAGCCTCAACAGACCAAATACACTTGAAATGAAGTGCTCAAACAATGTGCTACATTGACTAGGTCATTTTTTATGGCCCAGAGTTGAGAGTTAATCAGGCTTAGAACTTTTTGACCAGCCCTCGTACAACCGTTTCTGTATTATTGTAATGCGTCACAACCTTTGAGGTACCACTGTAATACGTTCAACCATTTCTGTATAAGTCTAATACGCCATCAGTATTGGTGTCTTAGAGCAATACGTTCAATTGCCATATTCCATTTAAATGTACCAGTACTATGAATATTTATTACGTTGTAACTTTTTTATTTCGAATAAACATTGAAGAGATTTGTTGTGCCCAAGTAGACTTTATAGATGATTCTCGTTTATTTTAAAACTTTAATAGGATAGTACTATTGTATACGTGTTTTGTTGAATATATATGTACAAGTATGTTATGACTGCGTCCGTCTATAAACCTTCTTGTACGATAACTGTGAATTGACGATGGTGTGTTACCTCGACGTTTCTCCTGTTGAGTCGTCAGTTTAATAAATATTTAACTGAGAATTTAACGCAACAATACCCTGATAAAATGAATTGATTTGTTTTAAAGAAAAATGTTGTATGTGCATTCGGTATGCAATATCTACACTTTTAGATTGTCTTTCTGATTAAGTTCATATTCCAGTTATTAACAAATTTCAAGTAAGGATTGCCATCAAACCAAGCGCATGTTCATTGGTCTGACACTAGTGCACGGAGTTCCGGGAACGAAGCTGAAGAGGACACCTGTTGGCAAGAGTTGGACTTGATTGACGTGCCACATAGGCTTTTACTGTTACTTGCCTTGGGGCCTTGTCAAAAGTTCAGTGATGCGGAATAAAGAAAGGCGGATGTGTTTCTGTTTCGAGCCCTCGCCCCACTTAAAGCTAAATATCAGAAACATTGTAATACATGCACTACATATAAACCAAGACATTGTTTTAACAGGGGACAGTTGAATATTATTGAACAGATCTATAAAACATTAAACTAGTTTATTGTCATGACATGTTTTCTGTGAATTGAAAGCACACATGTAACGTCAACGCCGGAGAATAATCAGTGCCTGCTGAAACAGATTTCATTGGAAATAAATGGCTAAATAGTGGTGGACAGTATATGAATGGATAGCATAAAATCAGTGATGACACCTGGTGTTCACAGAAGGCGAGCGTGTCCTTCTCTACCAAGTGCACCCACCACGCACACAATGTGCATAAGTAAATATATGATTTCATCCTCCTTCAATCCTAAATTAATTTTTCTCTTTTGAGAAGATCCCTAAGTACACATGTGGGTCACATCGCAGCATGACGCAAAAGGTGTGTTGTCTTCACTGTCAACATAAAATCTACAGAAACTATTACGCGTTATGTCAAATACATTGTTGGAGCATAGGGAGGAGTTGCCTCCCTTGGACTGTAATGATGTTTGTTGCGAGACAAGGTTCGGCGTGAATATACACTCTTCAAAGAAAAAGAAACGCCAGGTAGATTTTTAGTAAATATATTGTGCCTAATAAAGTCGATATATTTAATTTAATATGATAGATACAAATATGAAATTTTGGGGCTCGATAGTCACATGTTGTCGTTGTACAAAG
The DNA here is from genome assembly GCF_022045235.1 of Haliotis cracherodii. Classification (NCBI taxonomy): domain Eukaryota; kingdom Metazoa; phylum Mollusca; class Gastropoda; order Lepetellida; family Haliotidae; genus Haliotis; species Haliotis cracherodii. Next base: position 8,740,804 of record NW_027266343.1, read on the forward strand.
GAATTAAAAACATTTCATTGGCATGTCACATAAGGCTACTTTCAAAGATATATCGCATATGGCCCACGAGCGACGATTGTGGCACCAGGTTTTCCATAAAGACAAATCAGTCCTGGCTTGAATCTGTTGACTGCTTGATCAGAGTCTATTCTGAAGACTTCGGTGAATTGGGAAACACAGTGTTCGTCTTGATAATACAAACAAAATGTTTCTCCTCAGTAAAGCAGCGATAATTCTTTGAGTATGACATAAGGTTTTAATTTGACAAAAGAGAATCCAACATTTTTTCCGATTTTTTAAATAAACATTAACAGAACCCAAACTCTTTAGTTTAAACATATCTAATTCACACGCGTGAATGGAAATGGTAATATGTTGGACAGCTTTGAATACCAATGCACATACAACGCTCAATAGTTACCTAAATGTGTACCAGGGGGCACGGGTGGACCAGTCGTCTAAGGCGCCGCGATTCGCTGTGCGGAGTTGCGCCCCTTGGGCACGCAGGAACCTATGATTGTGGGTTCGAATCCCGGTTCTCCCCGATTATGTTTCTAGGTTTGTCAGCACCCTACACGTGCTCGTGTGTTTCACCAAGTGGTAAACGTCTGAGACCTGCATCACTTCAAGCTTTCCTCCCACATTAAGCTGACACGTCGTGATATAACTGGAATACTGTTAAAAGCGGCGTTAAACCCAACTCACTCACTCACTAAATGTGTACTGAATCTTAAGATTCTATTGTGGGTTTAGAGCTTTACTCCAAATATGGACAATTATGTAGTCGCGTAAGTTATCTGCATGTATACAACCTTTACTCAGACCTCTTTCCTCACTCATTCACTCACCCACTCACTCACTCACTTTATATTTTATGAAACATTATGAATTTAAGTCTTTGAAAGGCATTTACAATATGTGGATGTTAACAACTTTGTTATGAGGAACACTCCGTTTCTGGTATATAATTCACCTGATGAAGGAATAAGTATATACTCCAAAACGTTGTAATCCTTGAAGATCCGGGGTAGAATAGGTCTTCAGCAACCCATGCTTTCCGTAAAAGGCGACTATGCTTGTCGTAAGAGGCGACTAACGGGATCGGGTGGTCAGGTCCGCTGACTTGGTTGAAGCTTGTCATCGATCCCAATTGCGTGGATCGATGCTCATGCTATCAATCACTTGATAAACTGGTCAAGACTCGATTTACAGACCGCCGTCATATAGCTGGAATATTGCTGAGGTGTCGTAAAACAACCAACCAACCAACCAAGTCTGGACCAGACAATCCAGTGATTGACATCATGAGCATCGATGCGCGCAATTGGGATCGATGACATGCATCAACCTAGTCAACGCAATTGGGATCGATGACATGCATCAACCAAGTCAGCGAGCCTGACCAACCGATCCCGTTAGTCGCCTCTTACGACAAGCGTTCGCTTCACACAAAATGGTGGCGCCCATCAGGACGATCTGATCGATAATCAAGATCTATATTGTGATAAAACGGGTCTTACATCGCGAAAGGCGTCAAATCACGTGAGCACCTTGATTAAAAACATGATTTTTTTGGAAAATATCTGCTGACAACGAGTTGGCGGTGCACATGTTTTGCAAATCCGGCAATCGACCTAAATCTGCACGACAGTTTACGAACCGGATTTCGATTTCGGTGCCCGAATTTGATTGGACTGTGCATGGACTCGTTAGTCCAGCCAAAATGTAACTCCATGATACCAGCCTAGTTCGGCAAGAGTGGAAACTGGACTTTTATTGTCAGTTAATTCTCTTGCCTCGGGAAGATGTGCTTTGTGTTGTAGGTGTACTGGCCGTTACACCGAAAAGTAATGGGTTCAGCTATCATATCATTCTCCATTGACGGTTGACAAAATTCATTAAAACGGACATAAAATATATGTACGACACCATTTTTCGAACAATAAGAATATTTTGAAATATTTCTACCACCACTAATGTCAGAGCCATGAAGATCACGATATGATGTTCGGTGCATGTATACTCATTCCGTGTGTATGTGAGAATGTGTGTGGTGTGTGTAAGAGAGAGAGAGAGAGAGAGAGAGAGAGAGAGTGTGTGTGTGAGAGAGAACTAGAGTGTGTTTGTGTGAGAGTGTGTGAGAGAGAAAGAGAGAACTAGTGTGTGTTTGTGTGCGAGATGGTGTGTGTGTGTATGTGTATTTGTGAGAGAGAGTGTGTGTGTGAGAGAGAAAACTAGTGTGTGTTTGTGTGAGAGTGTGGGTGTGAGAGAGAGAGAACTAGTGTGTGTTTGTGTGAGAGAGTTTGTGTGTGAGAGAGATAGAGCACTAGTGTGTGTTTGTGTGAGAGAGTGTGTGTGTGTGAGTATGTGTGTTTGTGACAGAGAGTGTGTGCGTGTGAGAGAGAACTAGTGTGTGTTTGTGTGAGAGTGTGTGTGAGAGAGAGAGAGAGAGAACTAGTGTGTGTTTGTGTGCGAGAGTGTGTGTGTGAGAGACAGAGAGCACTAGTGCGTGTTTGTGTGAGAGTGTGTGTGTGTTAGTATGTGTGTTTGTGACAGAGAGTGTGTGCGTGTGAGAGAGAACTAATGTGTGTTTGTTTGAGAGTGTGTGTGTGAGAGAGAGAGAGAACTAGTGTGTGTTTGTGTGCGAGAGTGTGTGTGTGAGAGAGAGCACTAGTGTGTGTTTGTGTGTGAGAGTGTGTGTGTGAGAATGAACACTAGGGTGCGTTTGTGTGAGGGTGTGTGTGTGTGAGAGAGAGCACTAGTGTGCCTTTGTGTGAGAGTGCGTATGTGAGAGAGAGCACTAGTGTGTGTTTGTGTGAGAGTGTGTATGTGTGTGAGAGAGAGAACTAGTGTGTGTTTGTGTGAGAGAGAGTGTGTAAGAGAGAGAACAAGTGTGTGTGTGTGTGTGAGAGAGAGAGAGAACTAGTGTGTGTTTGTGTGCGAGAGTGTGTGTGTGTGAGTATGTGTGTTTGTGAGAGAGAGTGTGTGTGGGAGAGAGTAAACACTAGTGTGTGTTTGTGTGAGAGTGTGTGTGAGAGAGAGAGCACTAGTGTGTGCTTGTGTGAGAGAGTGTGTGTGTGACTATGTGTGTTTGTGACAGAGAGTGTGTTTGTGTGAGAGAGTGTATGTGTGTGAGAGAGAGAACTAGTGTGTGTTTGTGTGAGAGAGAGTGTGTAAGAGAGAGAACTAGTGTGTGTGTGAGAGAGAGAGAGAACTAGTGTGTGTTTGTGTGCGAGAGTGTGTGAGTATGTGTGTTTGTGAGAGAGTGTGTGTGGGAGAGAGTGAGAGCTAGTGTGTGTTTGTGTGAGAGTGTGTGTGAGAGAGAGAGCACTAGTGTGTGCTTGTGTGAGAGAGTGTGTGTGTGACTATGTGTGTTTGTGACAGAGAGTGTGTTTGTGTGAGAGAGAACTAGTGTGTGTTTGTGTGAGAGTATGTGTGAGAGAGAGAGAACTAGTGTGTGTTTGTGTGCGAGAATGTGTGTGTGAGAGAGAGAGCACTAGTGTGTGTTTGTGTGAGAGAGAGTGTGTGTGTGAGAGAGAACACTTGTGTGTGTTTGTGTGAGGGTGTATGTGTGTGAGAGAGAGAGAGAGCACTAGTGTGTGTTTGTGTGAGAGAGTGTTTGTGTGAGAGAGAGAGAACTAGTGTGTCTTTGTGTGAGAGTGTGTCTGTGAGAGAGCACTGGTGTGTTTTTGTGTGTGAGAGAGTATGTAAGAGAGCGTGTATGTATGTGAGAGAGAGGGAGAGTGTGTGTGTGTGAGTGCGTGTGTGTGTGAGAGAGAATGTGTGTGTATGTATGTGTGTGTGCGTGTGCCTTTTTTGTAAAAAAGGTATGTGCACTTTCATCAAGAGAGCGAACTGCATCCTATCTGTCCATTAAATGTACAGGTGAGGTTATAGGAAGCGGCATTGTTCTTTCCATCACCAGTATGCCTTCAGCAAATACTATCACCAGAATATATATAGATGTAAGGCATAAATGTGCCTTAGACATTTGGGTCAAAGATTTGACCCCAGTAAGATTTAGCCATTCTTATGTAATTGATCATACCAATAGGAAAAAACACTTATAGGGGAAAGAAAGAAATGGGCCTAGTTTTAAGTGTTGTTTGTTTGTTGTCCACGCAATTGGGATCGATCACATGCATCAACAAAGACAGCGAGCCTGACCACCCGATCCCGTTGGTCGCCTCTCGCGACATAGTCGCCTTTTACGGCAAGCATGGGTTGCTGACGACCTATTCTAACCTAGATTTTCACGGACGTCTAGTTGTAAGTAATAATAACATGTCCGATGAAATTGTCTTAATACTATTTCATGTTTTCTGTAAATACAAAATTTTCAATTTTCAGTGTGACACAATGCTCTTGACATCTTTTTCCCTCGTCCCCAACGTCGCTACCTAAGTGTAATAATCTTGAACGCGAGGTTAAACCCCATTTTACTCTGACCGATCTTATTCACTTTCAGGTTTCGACAAATCTCTCATCCATTAAATCTCTTGGCATATCCGTATTTACGAACCCCAAAGAACCCGTTATCAGTTCGTGATTGTCTGTGTTGGGTGTGGGTCTCACTTAGAATCGTTAAATGTGATTATTCGTTATATCCGTCTATTCGTTAAATCCGATTTCGTAACATCAGATTTATTTGCCTTGGCTAGGAAGACGTCCTGGATTATTCCTCACGACACTTTGTGACGGAATCCAGTCATTTCTACACAGTGGAAACAAATACGTTCAGAACATATAACTGTATTTATTACAAATGTTTAATATACCAAATATGACAAATTGTCAACTGGGTTCATGGTTTCATGGCAATATCTGTCTTGACACGGCCTCCTGGAGTCTCAGAGGCTCAGAGGCTCAGTATTGATCCCAAACTTCCAGACACGGCTGCAACAAAAAGTAATATGATATATATGAAAAATAAATATCATTCACTGATGCTAAGCTGACATAATGTCATCTTTTTGGTTTACCTTTTTGAAAATAATATATAACTTGGTTTATATTTATTTACCCGACTGTTCTATCTGTGAACGATTAGATATATAGCTCTCAGTCACTTTTGCTCTGAAAGGAGGAGTCTGCAATTGGTTTGGAACACATTTCTTCTCAGGACATCAAGTAGACAATTATTTTGGTGTAAAACCTGAGGTCAAATTGTTTTGTCCCAGTGTATGCCGAAATAATCATTTATAAAATCCAGATATTGATTTTCATGTTTATACAGTATGGACAAAGACGTCTTTAATTTATTAGTTTGTCCTGATTAGATTATGGACACGAAGGTAAAGTGGGATAGATTGGTCAGGCTATCTGATATTGACGACAGCAAGTCATCGGTCCCGATCGTGTCGGCGTTGCTAATGCTTTCAGTTTCTGGTTTTGTCTAGTCTCAAATATTTACAGGCATCTGCAAACTTTTCTATAGTTCGTCAATTAATGTTCAGCTAATTTTCCCCATGTTCAGTGGATATCGTTCAGGGAAGTGTTCATTCTCCCGTAGTCAACTTGTCTCTTTATCTTATCTCACATCAGATCTTGATTTGATTTTACCAACCTTCTATGACCATATCATTTACAGCGATATATGACTTTGTTCACGGTTTAGATGAAACTGAATAATCTGGCTAATTACCCTTTCCATTTTCCATAAAAAATATAACTGCAGTAAATAACGTATATTCTGTACACGATCATCGTTTCCGTGGAATGGATACATCCTATGTGTAAAACAGTAAATTACATTTAAGGGGAAAACTCTATGTTGTTATATTGATCATTGTAATGTCTTTTTTATGAGATGCAATTAATTCCTGATAGTTTTTATTATATTATTGTTTGTTTGTTTGTTTGTTGTTTAGCACCGCACTCGGCAATATTCCAGCTACATGACGGTAGTCTGTAAATAATCGAGAATGGACCAGACAATCCAGTATTTACTATAAAGGAGGGGTAGCCCAGTGGTTAAGGCGTTCGCTCGTCACGCCGAATGACAGCTGGGGGTTAATTCCCAACATGGGTACAATGAAACCCATTCTGGTGTCCTTCGTTAAAAACTTCATGAAGTAGCGAAAACCTCGTCTCTCACTACGCTTATAGTTTCCGTCAGTAACGTCGTAAATATCAAAAGAGTAATATGCTTCATGGCAATTCACTGCATCATAAGATGTCCATACATGTATATGTTTGACGTTGAGAAAATGCCATCAGTGTTTGTGCTGAATAGCAATAATTTGAGCAACAATAAAGGCTTAGATTAAGTGAGTTTTGTTCACGCAGCTTTGAAACCCATGTCAGTGATGAACACTTACCATAATCAAAAGCATCAGAACCTCCGGAAACGGGGTTGTAGCTGTTGGATTTCGGCCTCACAGTTCGCTGAACCGCGCTGTAGTTATTTACGACGGGCCGAGGACGGTAAATCACGGGGCGTAAGTAACGGACCACTGGTACAACATAACCATCAACTGTTGCCGTGGCAACGACACACGCAAGAAGGATTAGCAGACCTTTCATTTTCCCGAAATCTGTAAAAGTTAAACAAAGCTGTGAATTTACCACGTGATATAAAAATGAACTATGTTTTAATATTGAAATGAATTCAGTGCATCAGATATTCATAAATTAATTCATTTAATTATTTTATAGATCTTAATAAAAAATACTATTGCCACAGAAACGAGAAAAGTGTTCCCTTTGCTATTAGTTTCTATTATTCATAATATCATCTTAACAAATGGGATAGGTATCTGCAATTGGCTTTGGTGTGACCGCCTCCGTGGTCTAGTGGTAGAGCGTCCGCCCGGAGAGCGGAAGGTACGGGGTTCGATTCCCATACCAAAAGATGTTAAAAGATGGTACTAGTTGTTACCCTGTCAGGCGCTAGGCATTAAGGGGCTAAAACAAGGACTGGTCGGCTCGGAGTCAGTATACTGTGTCTGTATATTCGTGTTAAACTGAGGCACGGTATCTCAGTGAGCTGGCACTATAAATCGGCATCAGTCCGGACTAGTGCAAGCAGCCACACAACACACACACTACAAGCAGCCACACAACACACACACACGTCAATGCACGTCGCTATATAAGTGCAATAATCTTGGACGCGACGTTAAACCCCATTTCACCTCAGCTCACCTTAGGTGTATCTCTATATAGAGAGTCTAACCCGAGTGCCTTTTGATATCAAATACATCAACGAGTGTTTGATAGCAAATTAAAAGACACGAGTGTGAGATTTAATTTATCATCAAACATCATTCTTCCAACTGTTTCATTTTGTAGACAGTAATAGGCAGTGTCTTAGTACTGCTGGCAACTTCAGTAGCAGAGCCATTAGTGATGTCGTTTGACGTCATGATAACCGATGACATCACAATGGTCTGCAAGCATTGTGGTACAATTTCATTGCAGCGATATCTACAATATAGATATCGCTTGATCTCACCCAAGGGATATCTCCTGCAGGAGCCAGTTTGGGAAGATAAATCTTCGTCTCATCTTTCCCCGGATCCCTATGCACTCTAGTCCACATTTGTCTTCTGTATTCGTTATTTGAAGTGATTGTGTCTGAATGTTAAAATGCAATGCTCGTCCCGGCCAAATGGGTCTGTCCTACTCCATATAAATTCGTGGCTCTATATATAATTTTGTTATAATACTATTTTAAAGAAATAAAAAAAGAAGTTGATAAGTATAACAGTAGACAGACTACCTTACAATTGACGAAATCAGCACTTTATGATCCACAGCAACGGAATTGATGTGGCTACATTTCTAGTATAGACCTTGTATATTAATGACAATGAATAAGAGACTTACTTGATATTGCACTGGCTTCATGTGTTATCAAAATACGCCGAGGCGGCGAAGTATTTATATGTGATACCGACCGTAGAATTAGGTAATACCGACCGTACTATTATGTAACGCAGTGTGTCCCGGTCTTATGTGAGCAGGATGTGTGTCTATCAACCGTGAATTGATAGGTAGGATTGGTAATAGAATTAAAGTCTGGTCACAGACAGCAATGTGTGTGAGTTGGCATAGACATAACTCGTGATCATTCACTATTATCCCCTACCAGCATGTATTGGAAATACGAAAAGTATAAGTTTGAATAACATTGCACATATTTTTAATTGCATTGATCGTGGGATACATACATGCATGCATTCATTTATGCACGCATACATACATATAATTCATTTCTGAAACAAAACCATTAATATTTTGAGCCAAAACATAATTTCCTAACAAACGAACCCCTTGGAAAAACTGGTTAGAATTGGTACCAGAGCCCTATTTTTGGTCGTAAGGATTAATGTTTTCATCGCGAGTCGGACTGTAATTTGGCTGAATACGTCTCATTGAATCCTGATTGCGTACAGCGTTGTTCGTGTTTGTAAAACGTTCGGTATTTGCAGGCTAATATTACAATATTCTGTGGTAAATTCTGCAGTAAAAACATATCCAATTCCCCCTAAAATATTAGTACAAACTCATTTGCAAAAACACGAATCTAAATCGGAAACGAAATAATTCAACAAACTGTTGTTATAAACAGTTATCATTGGATAAGACATACAATGATGCCAGTAAATATACATAGTGTCATTGATATTTCATCATGGCTAGATGTAAACGTAACTTATATAGTCATAATACCAAAAGAATGTTTACAAGTGAGAATTATTTATTTGTAATTTCGTTTTGTCGTAGGATTCATGTTTTGTATGTTTGAAACGCATGTTAAATATTTAGTCATCATTCGTAGGAGAAAAATCGATAGGAAAGCTTGTAAATAATGAACATTAGTGTATTGAATGATAACAAAAGGTAGATTCCGCGATTTTTCTGCAATTCCACGATTGTTCTGCAATTCCACAATTGTTCTGCAATTCCACGATAAGTTGTATCTTCTACAAATCTCCCCACGATCGCAGAATATTCGTCTGGGACTGATAGATAGAAGATTAGTGATTGCCGAGTTAAACAACATTCACTCAGTCCTTCAAAATGATGTATGTATGTACAAGATATTGTATGTACAATATGACATAGTAATATAGATGTTTTGACCATCACACAAGATGATGAATATTCAGATATTGAGATGAACCTTACATAATTCATTCAAAGAACAAAGCAAAGTATACTATTCCATTAAAGTAGATTACATAGAGACAGAATGCTGTGTAATATCAGATGAAATAAATGAGGTGCAGTGACGCATACATTAATATGTCAGATGATTGCATAATGATTCAATGTCACCAAACGTGACACATTGGTAGATGATTTGGAAGCTATTATGCGCAGAACATGACAAGGAGTTGATGGCAATGAATCTGGTGTGTCATGATCAATAACAAGTACATGAAACGTTGTTATGTTGAAGGACTCATGCATCCATGGAATTCGAAAACATGATCCATCATCAGTTGCAGCTCCACCTGGTGTCTGAACATGAGCCAAAGTCGTGACATCTTGGTCTTAAATTAGCAACAACAATACATCTCTTTTTTTTCTGTTTATAATTGAGCATGGATGTAAATATAATCTATTCGACAAACATATGATTCTCGTATTTCCTTGTTTTGTTTCTCTTGCAAGAAAAATATGACATCCATGCGTGGGTCATGTGGAACTGATATACAGTTTAACGTCGTTAGCAATTCTCCGTTAATCTGGAAACCAGCTTTCTGGACGTTTATTGTAGTGCGCATTTTATTGCTCATGTTTTGAGGGGGCACAGTAGGCCCAGTCGTCTAAGACGCCCCGATTCGCTTTGCAGGGTTGCGTCCCTTGGGCACGCCAGAAACCTATGATTGTGGGTTCGAATCCCGGTTCACCCCGATTATGTTTCTAGGTTTGTCAGCTCGTGGGTTTCACCGAAGTGGTAAACGTCTGAGACCTGCATCACTTCGGGCTTTCCTCCCACATTAAGCTGACACGCCGTGATATAACTGGAATACTGTTGAAAGCGGCGTTAAACCCAACTCACTCATTCATGTATTGATACCAACTTGTAATAATGAATAATAGTGTTGTACGTGTAAAGTGTAAACTCCAACCGCAAATGCTCGACACTCTGCATTATTACCTCAGTCAATGGATGTGTAGTTTTCATTATCACCTCCCTAGGGAGTATACAACCTAAGCCGCCTGTGGTGCGCTAGAAGGTTAAACTGTAATCCCCAAAAGCCGCATTGACAGTGTTTCACGTCATTGCTGTCTGCTGAAACATGCATCAGGTGATAACGAGTCAAAGTAAAAAGACATATTCGTGATAGTTGAGATTGTTACAGTTGATGAATGTATGTATTATATGTACATACGTGTTTTACGTTATGCATTATTAGTAAATATATTACACTTGAAAACGAGAAGTTTTGCGACTAACATATCCCAGCAACATTCACATTGCTGATATAAGCCGCTGGACAAGGAGCATAATCACAACTGATGAAATGATCGAATTGTTTGTCCAGCTTACCATGGGAGGGCAACCTAAGATTACGCTGGTAAGGGATTCGAACTCAGGATAAGTAGACCCTTCGACGACTAATTGACGCAAAGTTTTCATGTAGAGACATGACATTACTTTTAGGTACATACATCTAATTCCAATTTCAGCTTTGAAAAGCATTTCCAAGTCAGTCGTCAGTCGTTTGGAAAGGATGAATCTCACTATTGACCATATGCTTCTTGGTTTTTGCGCAGGTTGTTTTGAAAGTGTAGTTATCTTGACGATGCACGTTTTGTGTTCCCTGTGTTACATTCACACAAAGCAGGTGGTGTGCAGAGGACGCCTATCCTGGTACCTCCTGAAACTGAGCCTTTGATGCATAAAGATCGATCGTATTGTGTTTTCGTTTGTACGTGATATTATTTGTCAAAATGTGATGAACTCCATTTATTTAGTAGGGTATGTTTCATATGTATATGAATGTATAGACCTTGAGCAATATACATGTATGTAGGCACTGAATTTAATATTGTTAATGTAATAATTTGTGCGAGGGGAACTTCCATTATGCACCATCTAACAACTACGAACATCACCAGATAGCCTGATCAAGACTCAGTTGCATACATGCCGCCGTGGCAAGGCAGGAGAACTCATCACTATCCTTATCTTGATTCTTACCAACAACGTCATCACATCCTTATCTGGACTCTCACCAACAACGTCATCACCATAATTATCTTGATTCTCATCAACAATGTCATCACCATCCTTATCTGGACTCTCACCAACAGTGGCATCACCATCCTTATCTTGATTCTCATCAACAATGGCATTACCATCCTTATCTGGACTCTCACCAACAATATCATCACTAACCTTATCTTGATTCTTATCAACAACGTCATCACCATTCTTATCTGGACTCTTGCCAACAATGTCATCACCATCTTAATCTGGCCTCTTGCCAACAACGTCATCACTATCCTTATCTTAATTCTTACCAACAACGTCATCACATCCTTATCTGGACTCTCACCAACAATGTCATCACCATCCTTATCTTGATTCTTACCAACAACGTCATCACCTTCCTTATCTTGATTCTCATCAACAACGTCATCACCTTCCTTATCTTGATTCTCATCAACAACGTCATCACCATCCTTATCTTGATTCTTACCAACAACGTCATCACCATCCTTATCTTGATTCTCATCAACAACGTCATCACTATCCTTATCTACATTCTCACTAACAATGGCATCACTATACTTAGCATGATTCTTACCAACAACATCATCACTATCCTTATCTTGATTCTCATCAACAGCGCCTTCACTTTCCTTATCTGGACTTTTGCCAACACCGTCATCACTTTCCTAAACCTGGTCTCTTGCCAACAACGTCATCACTTTCCTTATCTGGATTCTTCCCAACAACGTCATCACTTTCCTTATATGGACTCTTGCCATTAACATCACCATCCTGATCTAGACTCTTCCCAACAACGTCATACATATTCGTACATCTTGAAAGTTACCAAAATGCGTCAGCTTCAGCCAGACTTGTAACACGACATAAGAAATAGTGCTTCGCTACAGCGTACTGTTTTGTTCCGAATGGTGTGTCTGTAACAGTATTAACTGCGCCGCTACCAATGTCGTGTAGAAAACACTCGAGCAGACTATGATGGTGTGAACCTCACTGAAATCGATGCCGACCCTCAACCACTTATCCGTCTTATATATAACCAGCATCGTGATCCAATCCCAAACTATTCAATTTGTACTGTGACACTGGGAGCAGTACCGACAGATGAACACGGTATCAATGTGCAGGCGAATTCATGTCAGATCAAATCTTTTCGTCATTGTTCATTGTTCCATACTTGTCTATACATCATCCAATAGACATGTACACATGAACATGGAATCCTGTCTCTACTGCACGCAAACCTGTCGCGTTCTTGCCCTTACAAAATCAAGCAAAAAGTATCAAAGTTAACAAAAGCGCGGCAATGCGACATATTTTGACCTTGAACAATGTCGCATTGAAGCTCCTTGATAAAACTACCAAATATACAAAGCTCGACAGCGTGACAACGTGACAATGAGCAAAATGTCACGTTGTCGCATTTCCGCACTGTCGCGCTTTGGTTGATTTTGACACTTTTTACCTCTTTTTGTAAGGGCGACAACGCGACAATGTCCTCCTTCTATAACACTGTGATATAAACATTGTCAAAAACAACACTGGCAAAGTTTTTTTCTGTTTTATTGTTTAAAAATGAAATAAAAGAAAAAAACATGGAAAAAATATGTGATGTGTCATCAATACATGACCAGGTAAAGTGGATGTGTTATTGCTTGTGGGACAGCGGACAGGGTTGCCTTTCAGGGATGCTGGCATATTCTAGAGGCATGTCAGCTGCAAACGTCCAACAAACAGCTGGGGACAAAGTTTCCAAGCCATCATTGCTGCTCAGTAATAACCCCCTCGTCTTCCTCGTCCTATTGATAAATGAAAATAATAAATTACGAATACGGCAATATAGTATAAATAGTGTTGCATTTAAGTGAAAAATATTGGTATAAGAAGACTGTGAAACTTATGGCAGCACACGTCTGGTACATAACCAAGTATGGACGATCCTTCATCGTCTTGGGACATTTTTCAGTTTAGGTCCCGACATCCATAAGTGAAAATGTGTAGTGTAAGTAGGGTCATTTTGGCTGCTACATTGATATAGCGACCAGAGTCGTACACAGCGATGATCATGACTATCAAGAGTGAACATCTAAACATTACCAAAGAATACCGTTACTTCTTTGAATAAATATTGGGATTGTTGATACTTCTCAGGTCGGGTATGGTGCTGATAAACCAAGAAAACATAGTCAGGGACCAAAACCTGCAAATCGAATAGCAATATCTTTAATTTATAAGTTGGAAGTTTTTTGCTTCAGCAAAACAAAAGATACAGGTGAATGTGGGCATACCGTAGTCGCCGAAATCAGGGGAGTCACGGCCGTAGTCTCCATAATTATCGTTGTCATAGCCACCATATCGTCCTGGGCCTCCCATTCGGCCATATCCGTTGTCGTAGCCGTCATATCCGTCATAACCGCCGTAGCCACCGTAGTAGCCACCGCCGCCACCGTGGAATCTACCCATGCCACGACGCCCAATCCCGCGGTGCAACATGGGACGGCGGAAACCCATGAAGGCATCACATGTAGTCAAGGCAATCAGACAAAGGGCGACAATCACTGTTGATTGCATGGTTGGTAATATGTTTGATCTGAGAAAGAAGAAGGTCACCGATAATGATGAGTATGTGACTCCACAATGAATGTGAAGGACGAGGTTTGTATGTTATTTAGCGCCGCACTCATCAATATTTCAGCTATATGACAGCGATCTGTAAATAATCGAGTCTGGACCAGACAATCCAGTGATTAACACCATGAGCATCGATCTACACAATGGGGATACAATGACATGCAGTGTCGGCAAATCTGACCGCCCGATCCCGTTAGTCGCTTCTTAGGACAAACATAGTCGCCTCTTACGACAAGCATGGGTTCCTGAAGACCGTTTCTATCCCAGATCTTCACGGGTAAAAGCACGAGGTAGGATAAGGAACCGTGTTTCCCTTCTGAAATAGTCACATTATAAATTTGCATGGACATTACTATACACGGGATAACAGTAAGTGTAAAAAAAATAAAAAGTGTAATTCCCATGAACATAGGCAATAACATATTGAAACAAGACAATTAAATTTGATTTACCTGATCGAAATGGAACAGATACCACGCAATAAAATTCTACATCCAAATAAGCTGCCTTCATACATATTTTTAACATTCGTTTTCGTTTTTGAACGTGCCAAAATAAACTGCCGGAAAAAGAAAATATGTACTTGAAAATTTGACCAAAATATTATAAACGTTATCTAAACCTTACTGGGCTGAACACAGAGAACGAAGCACTGCAAGCTGAAGGCCAAGAACACAACTACGATATACGTACAAAATACATCACCACTGAATAACCATTTCTTGTTTGTTTCATTTTAGCCACCTTCAAACATGGGTGTATTTCTAAATCATAGTCAAAGGTTGGTATAAACGACGGACGAGCGATGTCAAAACATTACAGAGTCAAAACGAAATGGCCGTAGAGTGTTGTTTAAATAGTTCAGTCCTCTTTAAGGATGAGCCGTATACGTGTCGTCGTTCAGATCAACATAGACGGAGGCTCTAAGAACCGAGACTATACTTGTAGACTGGTCTTAATACAGAAGGAAAAGAACTATTGAGGATTGGTACAAACATTTTTTTCCGTAATTTTCATTGAATAAGGATTCCTATAATACCATTACTTTTTAAATTGTTACACTTTACAAATACCATTACGGATATTCTTCTATACATGTAAATTGTAAGCTCTATTGTTCTTGATTTGTAACATGTCCAGTTCCTTGTCTAAAGTATTTCTTCATCACTTCAAAACTCTGGTTTTGAAATACTTGCAAATAGACATGCCAGTTGACTTAGTTTATCTCACATCAAGCTGATTCTGCTTACCTTCAGATGTGTGTCTTCAACGATGGAACACCAAAGATATGATAGCATTGACAATTTTCGATTATATTTATACCAAAGTCTTGAACATGAATAGTGTAGATCGTTGTCGTCACAGATGTCAATGATTGAAGAAGCAATAACTCTTGGAGTGACAGTGCACTGTGTGTGGGGGGGGGCAAACCATTGTTCCGTCATCATGGCTGATTGATGATGGTCAACTTCCGTCATTGCGTTTGGGCGATCGGTTTTATTGTCATCTGCTTTGTTTTTTTATCATCAAATTTCATTTTTCCGGACAAGGTAAAGTTAAATTTTAGAAACTTTGACAAAAATTACTCAGATATTTAAATGACAACTTTTCATGCGTTTGTTACTTGGATGACGTTTCTTTTGCGGTTCAGCATATAATGACATGTTCTTGATTCGTGATAGTTGAGATTGTTACAGTTGATGAATGTATAATAGTAACTAACACGTCCCATTTTAATTCTGGAAACCCAAAAGTCTACTCTACGGTCTTTGCCCAGTCTCGGTCAAAGGTATTTACAAAAATAAACATGCTGTTTTCATGGGAACATACCAAGGAAGAAAAAATTAAAAACAAATTGTTCAAAAACTCAATATTTACACTATGTCGCCCATTTACCTCATTTAAAGTTAATTCAACTATTTCATAGCGATATTGAAATATTTCGCCTATGGGCGAGAAAAAAGTTTGGCCCATGGGCGAGAATATTTTCCTTTACTCAAAACTCATTGTTTTTGTTTCGCAAATACATATATGTATATTTTTCAAGTATCTTGACACAAAACTTAACACATTTTAACTTAATTCAACTATTTTACGGCGTTATTAAAATATTTCGCCCCTGAACGAGAAAGTTTGGCCCATCGGCGAGAATATTTTCCTTTGCTCAACAGTTATAGATTCGCAAATAGATAAAGATGTTATAAGCATGACACATGATTCAACTCATTTTAGCTTAATTCAACTATTTTACGGCGTTATTAAAATATTTCGCCCATGTTTTCGTCAGTCCCTTTAAAGCATCAACTAACTGTGTGCAAAGTATATTGTATCATGTGAAATATACTTTATATTATATCATTACATAACT
The DNA here is from genome assembly GCF_022045235.1 of Haliotis cracherodii. NCBI lineage: Eukaryota > Metazoa > Mollusca > Gastropoda > Lepetellida > Haliotidae > Haliotis > Haliotis cracherodii. The sequence goes on from NW_027266343.1 coordinate 8,756,997, forward strand.
ATTTTAAAAGGGACTTTGGTTGGATGTTTCCTTTATAGAAGTTTTACAAAGTTCACCTGTTTTACATATAGTTACGATCTTTAATGAACCTGGCCTTACCTCTCAAAACGTTTTGACAGTTTATCATACGAATTCATGCGCGTGTACTCCAATTCATTGGAGTTATTTTCCAACACATTAAAGTTTAGTTAGTTTCTATTTCATTTCCCATTTTATGTCTCGTTGATACATCACACTGGGAAATTAAGTGACACTAGGTATGCAATATACAGGTACGCGTGCGCGTATTTTAATGGAAAAAAACCTATTCGTCTTTTATTACATAACGTCTGGCTGCATATCTCACATTCTAACGACATCTCAAAATAATTATTTAATTACATGCGGTGTCGAACTGACCAGTGGGAATTATGTTTCAATGCGATTAAGGAAAACGTGAGTGAATATTGTGACACTAAAGCAACTTTTCAGGCATTGTCACTTTTGGGATGAAAATGGTAATAGTTAAGAAAAACGCAACACCCTTCTTATGATAATTCTCATATTCTCATTAGGACGTTGTATCTAATTACAGTGTCAGCCTTATTTACAGGTGATTCTACAATACCTGCTCTCGGTCAATTACAATCTGCCACACCACGCGTGAATAAACAGTTAAGCATGTGTTGCTGTGGGCAAATACCTAGCCTGTACATGTATATTTTTGGTGGATACATGTATTACATATTTTCGTTGATATGTGGATATATTAAGCACAAAGACACAAAAAGTTTATGAAAGATGAATTGGTGCCTTGATATATATATATATATATATATATATATATATATTCAACGAGAACGAATCTTGTATTTCCTCCGCTTTAATCGATCATTCATTAAAAGTATGTTGTGAGGCGATATCAAAGGAGCCGCTCAATTTACACAGTGTCTTACGTTTCGCGTGAACTACCACCCCACCCTGTCAGTAAGAGTTATGTAATCGGTACACAAATATATTTGATGCGGTGTCAGTGTGGAAGAAGTTTGAATTACGTCCGCCACTGGCCACAGAAATCCTCAAAGTATAGTAACAATCAACAAGGCCAATACGGTATTAATAACCTAGTGACTCACGTAACAACGACTATCAATCTGTCTGCTACAGCTACCATACTATCATCCCTCTCACAACTGGCATATTAACGGCTTATTCAAAATTGCACAAATGTCATTACAACTAATGTGCGTCGTATTCAGTCCTCAACTGGATGTTACATTCCTTATATCAGCTTACAGCCCTGTTTGTGAAAATATTTACTGGATATAAGATTTAAAGACTAATAAAATCAATTGTAAGACCGCATAGACCATAAAACCGAATAAAAGTATCAGAGAGAGAGAGAGAGAGAGAGAGAGAGAGAGAGAGAGAGAGAGAAAATATTTCATTAAGATGTCACGTGCAAATAACATATACAATACAAACAATTATCAACTTTATTGCACCCAGCCTTTACAGGCTTATGAGACATCGTATGTACATTAAAACATGTATGAAAGTATCTAAGTAAAACATTGTAACATCATCCTTTCTTATCCCAGCAGCCAAGGAACTGTCAATTTTGTTGGACACCATATATTAACGTTATATGTGCTTATTAAGATCGTAAGTTACCAAATGGCTGACTATTTTTAGTACAAAATAATAGGAAAAATAACCATCAAAACACCTATTTATGTGTATGTTAACACCAGTATGGTTAAACCATTTGATTAGTACCTACGTGCAAGTTTTAAATGTTAAGTAATATCTTCTAGTAAGAATACCAAATGTTAATTTCAAAAGACATAGTTTTAGACTGTTGTCGATGTGTCTAATAATATGAAGACAGTTACTTTTCAGGGAAAGTGACTTTACATCTCAGACAAGCACGTCTTTAGTCTGCGTCCTCCTGCGAAACATTTTTACAATTGTTGTAGCTAATATGTCTTGGTATCATCTCTTGTGTATTAGATGGTGGTAATGACCTGAAATGTTAGAACGTTAGATTAAGAAGGAGAAACACTTAAAGGGGAAGTGTACACGCAAAAATCACTTTCTTTCTTTTTCTAAACAAAACGCAATTTTAGAATTAGTTAGTATCTGTGTTTGAAAATATACACTCATTTTTTTTCACAGTGAAAGTAGGAAGCTCACAATAGTGTGAAAGTGATATGCCGTTATGAGGCCTTCGTTTTACGAGCGAAATAGGCCTGAGTTATCCCCCTTAGATTATGACGTAATTGGTACCAATTCAACTGGGTCCCTGTCTATTCTCAACGCAAAAGATATCAAGGACCAGTTTGCGGTAAAACAACATGGTCTACGACACACTCCGGCGCAGTGGTGACTCAGCATAACACAATTCTGGCTGGCATCTGAGATGCTAGAATCACAAAACTGTACCTACACCACGTGAAGCGGCTCTAACAAAGCATGATGACGTCATAATGTTTATCAATTGGCACCAATGACGTCATATTGCAAGGGACATAAGCCATGGTGTTTTTGTTATGGAAATAGAACACTTGGAAAATGTGAAAAATATAAATCGTTTTAGTGCAAAAAATATGTTAATTAAATATGATGTTTTTATATTTTTGTCTATGACACTTCTATGTTAACACTTTTAATGTGGAAAAAGTAAAAGAAAAAAAGGTTCATTTCCGTGTGAACTTGCCCTTTAAGTGTTGTACAATACTTGGAAACATGAGCAATAAGATGTAGCAACATAAACATGCATGGGATAGGGAAACTGGTGAAAACAAATTGAAAAAGATTTTAATACAAAATTATTGAACTAAATAAGTTGCCTGAACAGAAGGGGTACCCAAACTGGTAGACAGTTATTCGTGTGTTGTAGACTGTCGAATGGGACTCATGTGTGGACGTAGGGTACACATATCTATTGCAAGTTTTAGTACTCATACACTTTCTCTTTTTGTGTTGATATGATTTCTATTTTCGTACATGCTATGATTTCATTTTTATCTTTGGCAGCTCTGTTTATATATGTTCGAGTAGTTGTCTGCCCATCATAAATTGACATAGTTCTGCCTCGCTATTGTATCTCTTGACTACAGGAGATCTACAACATATAGCGGATCTAACTGCAATTCTTGTTTTAACCAAGCCCGGGTTTGACATTCCAGTAACTGGATTCAGGTTGATTGCAAGATATGCAAACATCGTCATAGTGATTGTTGTGAATTCCTCAAAGTTTTGTTTGTTTGTTAGTTGTATAACGCCGCACTTAGCAATATTTCAGCTGTATGACGGCGGTCTGTAAATAATCGAGTCTGGACCAGACAATCTAGTGATTGACATCATGTGCAACGATCCACGCAATTGGGATACGATGACATGCATCAACCAAGTCAGCGAGCCTGACCACCCGATCCCGGTAGTCGCCTCTAACGAAAAGCGCTGTCGCCCTTTTACGCCAAGAATGGGTTGTTGAAGATCTGTTCTACCCCGGATCTTCACGGGTCCATTGACGCAGGGATTTGTGTAAAGTCATTCTGACAGCATACAATGCCAACTTAAAAGTTATACTCACTTACTTACTTACTTTGGAGATTTAACGTGCGCTTTCCGACTGATGCGTATTTCGCTCAATGTCTCCTCAGAGTAATATAGTACGGTACTTAGAGTTCATGTGAGATTATACTCAGGTTAGGGAGATGTCTAATCTATATAACGTGTTATTATTCTACCTAACAATGTATTTAATGAAATGAATGTAAAACAAACTCAACGGCTAAAAGGTTTCATTGAAAAAACTACCCCTGGTCTTGCCTAATAAAACAACTGACACAGATTAAACGCAACTTACAAACACAATCATAATCTGGTTAAAATCTGTATCACTCAACGAGTTGGAGTAGCTTACTCTGCCCACAGTATGACAGTATTGGGCAGCTCAGTAATTAGGAGGTAAAACCTGACAGGTACACTGGTCACACTTGACTGGTCTGTCTGATGATTAGGTCGTCTGACAATTGGGAGTGAACCATAGCAAGTTCAGCGGGATATCTGCGAAGCTATTTGCTCCTTTTATGGGACCGATTAGTTTTATGCGCACGGGCCTCGGCACAAGCGTGGTGTTGGAAGACAAGTTATACATGTACATCCAATATGGTGACTGTTTTTCGCTATTCATATTCTAAATTCATTCATAATACCACAACATTTTAGTACTCCTTGAAACTCTACAATCACTTCAATATGTACAATAGATTGAACAAGAACAAATGATATATTGCAGATTATTCAATCATTGTCTCTATTATCAGCCGCTACGTTTGTATCGTTTGCATTGTACAAAGAAATATTTTGTCTGTCCTTTTGCAGATTTAGCCTCAGAATGTGCTCATTCGAATTAGGAACGAAAATAATTGCTTATCATGAGTATATATATATATATGATACAGTTAAAAGTTACTTGTACACTGTAGATGTATTCACTTTAAAGTCGTGTACGACCTTCGCGAGCGAGTTGAATGATCCAGGTTAATTGAAACGAAGTCTAGAAAGGGTTATAGAATTTTGTATTTGGTAATGTGTAGGTTTGTTAAATATGATTTTTTTATTACTTTTATTCAGAATGTTAAAAAAATAATTATGCGCTTAAAAAAAGAGCGGACTTGATGGGAGATATGACGTTAGCCACCTGAGATTGTCTGGTGGACACGGTTTAACCTTACTGTGCCCTCATTAGGCACACGTAACTGGAATCTCCGTGTCCACAAGAAACTACGAAGTTTACAGTTAGACCATTTTATCCCTATTGGAAACACTTTTTATATACACTTTTTAACGAGTACGGTTGGAGAGAAGATAAAGCAGAACTTCATACAGGAATGGAGTAAGTCGGTCAGACAGGAGGAAAGTAGACATGGAACAGGAAAGAACAAGCTCCGACTTTATCGACATTTTAAGACAAGTTTTGAAGTTGAACGGTATTTACAGTTTCCCCTACCCCGGTCTCACCGCCGTGCTATAGCTCTATTCCGCTGTGGTGTTGCCCCGCTCCGTGTTGAGACAGGTCGCTACAATAATATACCATTGAATGAACGGGTGTGTTTTAACTGTCATGAATGCGTGGAGGATGAAAGCCATGTTTTATTTCATTGTCCTTTATATAGAAGAAGAAGAAGAAGAAGAAGAAGAAGAAGAAGAATATTTTATTATAGTGTCACCCGCTGTACATATAAAATGACAAGGCAAGAATGTAAAAATTCAGCGGCCGGCCAAAATGGCCTACGAGACACTAAAAGACTCATAAAAACACTATTTTATATATGTACACACCACATTTAATAGCAGTTATTAAAATAACATTCATAATATTATCCCCCATACAAACATCCTATATACACACAACCACATCCATTCCCACATCCAGGTCTTCACTCACAGCAGCTTACGCAAACCACGCAAACACACCCGCACATTCAGACACACCCAAACCCTCATTGACATCACTTCAATCACATCCGAACCCTCGCTCGAACCCTCACCGTCACACATCACTCTCACACACACCCTATTTCTTAAACACACCCTCACCTGTATCCGTTCCCGCATCCACACCAACTCCCTCATCCGCACCCATCAACCCTGTCCTCACTCGCATCCACATCCCTCCCCGTCTCCACAAAAAAGAAGCACCAACCACGCACAAAGACACCAACAAAGTAACAATCTACCGCCGCATACACACACTCCCTCCCAACGACACCCCCCCCCCCCCCCCCCCCACACACACACACACCCACCCACACCCACACCCGCGACAACATGAAACAAGCACCCATCACAACCCCTCGGGCCAGCCACCCATCACAACCCCTCGGGCCAGCCACCCATCACAACCCCTCGGGCCAGCCACCCATCACAACCCACAGCACCCCCACACATCAACCCTACAACACAGCAAAACATGATAGATGATAAGAATTATCACACGTACACAACTACCCAGTTTATTGTTTTATATATTTTCTTCTCCGATACATTGTGAAGATTAATGCAGCAAGTGGTTTAACCAGTTCGTCGCACTGCATTAAGAATACGGTTTGGTCTGCCGGAGACATGGTAATAAACGAGGGGTTAATAAGGGATACTTTCTGCCAAACATTAAGTCTTAGATCTCTATAACAGTCACACGTTACCAAAAAGTGAACTTCATCTTCAACAGTTTGGCCGTTACATAATTTACAGACGCGTTCAGAAACAGGGGTTTTCGGGCGTGTATAACGACCTCTTTCTAATTCTAAGGGTAAAGTTCCACAGCGAAGTTTAGCTAAAGTGCTTCGCCGTGATCTATCCAGAATATGACGTACATAAAATGAAACATTCAGTGTATTTTTAAACAATCTAAACGTTCTAAGCTTATTGCCTGTAGTATGGCCAGTGTCATTCCAAACTCCACGCAACCAGTTTTCTCTGTCAAGTTCTATCAGTTTTGATTTCAAAATTTGGAAATCTATATTACCAATATTATAGAGATCCAAAAATGGTAGATCAAAAGAACCAAACATTCTTACAACTCTGCTGTCCCAGGACTTTCGGTATGACAGAGACCAATTTCTGATACGAGCTATAATTCTCTGCGGGGGAGCTGAATTCAACTTCTTCCAGAAACGCACAACTTCGATTTTATGTTTAGTGATAATCGATGACCAACCCATCTCCCCTCTTACAGCCAAATTAGGAGTAGTTTTTCCTACACCCAAGAAAAAGCGACACGCTCTATTTTGGATGGCATTTATGCAACTAAATTCTCTGGTTCCCCAAATTGCTGCACCATACGTTAAGATAGGTTGTACAAGATTGTCATACAAAGTACTGAAAACATCATAGGTCATTCCTCCAACTAATTTAAATTTACTAATAATTACACTGAGGGCTCTTCCAGCAGATTTAGCAATTTGTTTAGCTGTGAAATTTAAATCTAGGTGTTCCTGGAGCCAAAGTCCCAAATATTTATATGCATTACAAATTTCAATATTCTCTCCTCCACAGTGAAAACTGATACTGGAACGCGTAACAGACTGCTGTCTATAATGGACAATTTTAGTTTTTTTTGTATTAATTTGAAGACGCCATCGTCTGCACCAGTTATCAACGCAATTTAACATTCGTTGTAATGAGTGCTCGTCGCCGGCTATAAGAGCAATATCATCGGCGTATAAGAGTAAACTAAGCATAGAATCATCGCCGAAGTCAACACCACAGTGCAGGTCATTAATTTCCTCAACCAAGTCGTTAATGAACACGGAAAAAAGTGTCGGTGATAACACACAGCCCTGCTTCACTCCACTGTACACAGGGAAATCCTCTGTCAAGTATCCGTTAAGGGACACACAGGATCGAGCGCCATCATATAACGACTTCACTGCAGAAAAATATTTTCCGTTAACACCAAGTTTAAGTAATTTGTACCAGAGACAATCCCTGTTTACTCTGTCAAACGCCTTCATTGCGTCTATATAGCATACAAATGTAGAGCGTTTTTGAGATTTCCTATTATTAATAACAGAATATAAAGAGTATATATGTTCTACAGTGTTCCGCTTTCTACGGAATCCATTCTGCTCATCGGCCAAAATAGTATTACGTTCAAGCCACTTTGTAAACCGTGTGTTTAAAATGTCAGAATAGACTTTACAAGGTACTGATATTAAGGAGATCCCACGGTATCCAAGTGGGTCTCGGGGATCGGCATCTGGTTTCAGGATTGGTGTAATAATACTATGGCGCCAAACATCAGGACAGGTATTATATTCAAAACAAAAAGTAAAAAGCCTCAGTAAAATGTCCACACAGGAACTATTTTTGAGCGCTTCTGCAGGTTCTGCAGGTATATAAAAACATTACTGATAGACTTTTAACTACGTGTACGAATCTCTGTGCTACTTTTCAAGTTTTATCTGATGTTGATAAGTTCTGTTTTATTATGTCCAATGATGATTTGTTGTTTCTAACGGCCAAAAACCTGCAAACTTTAACTCGAAAAACGCAAGAATATTTTATATAATGATTTACCTTCGTGATATATTTTACCACTTATAAATTCTACTTGTATTTATTTTTATGTGACCTCGTCTCTCATAACTCATACTGAGTGATTCTGTACTTTTATCTATGTTCTATGTATATATGTATGTAGTATGTTGTACAGAAGTGAGACATAAATAAACAATTGTCTGTCTGTCTGTCTGCCCTCACCCTGGTTGTTGTTGTCGTTGTTATTGTTGTTGCAGGTGAACTCTGTTCAATTAGTATATGAAATGCCCAAAAATGTGAACTCCAGACAATAATAACCTGAGAGTAAATCCACGTGCGTCTGCCTTTCCCCTCGTCCATCTTCGAAATTATTATATCATGCCAGAGTTCTGAAATTCAGTTACAATGTTGCTGAACACTAAAATCTGATGGACGTATTGTGCAGAACCTGTTTGACACTATGGGTTCCAGGACCACTAATATTGGGAAGAGTGGCACTCTGAGCTGAAAAAGTTTGGTCCTAACCGCCCGAACAGCTACAAGTTTGTAAGCTTGTAGACATCATTAAGAAAAAATTAACAGTCCCATGCTGAGACCTTTCTCAAAATTCAGGCCGGTGGCAGGCTGCCAACAAAGAGAAGAAAGTATCACAACCCCGACACAAGTGTGCTCAGTCAAACAATGAACTTACGCCCGGCAGAAAACAACTCCAGTTGAGTTATAATTATTTTTAATGGAAACCGTATCTTAATTTGTTCTTGCACTGTATCATATCGTGTATTTCATCTGTATATGTGTAATGTGTATATGTATAAATGACTACACTTATACCGCTTATTCTGCAACTGACTATAATTAATCATCATATTATTGTCTCTCCATTTACCATGGCTGACTGCACTAATAGCCTTTTAACAGTGGACACCAATTTCAGTATACATGTAGGCTTTTTGTTCAAAAAGGTTTATGCAGGAAATTATATGTTACAATTAATTGTGTACTAATTACATGTTTGAATGTTATCAGATTTGCGTTCTGAGATACGGTGAAGTAAGCATCTTCTACAATTAACAACACATGTATATATAAAAATACAAAACTCACTGTCGGAATTTTTCGTGGAAATCATTCGATCAAGTAAAAATGACTGCGTGACAAGACGAATAAACTATTTATACCCTATAAAAGAAACTGCCTTATTTTAGGAACAGTGCTATAAGAGGACATGTGAAATTTCTAACAAGAAGATAACCTGAAAATCATATCTGTCGGAGACCTACCAAATTACCAAGTTTTATCATTACTATATTTATTACAATGCAAATAATTTAGTGATACATTTTTCAGAGGAGAGGGCATACACACAGGTATATTGCTTCCGTGTGTGAATGCAGGTTGTACTTTGCATCTCAGTTCTCAGTTTCATACCGGCTGTATATCTGAATTTGTATATGGAACCATGCGTACAGCATGACAATTACTTGCTATTCGTCAGCCTACAACACACATAACACGGTCAAACAATTTTGGGCACCGCTTTTGCAAGTTATTTAGTACAATAATGTTTTATTAAAATCTATTTCAATTTGTGTTCACCATTTTACCTATTCCATGCATATTTATGTTGCTACATCTTATTGCTCATGTTGCCAACGTATTATAAAACACTTTAATGTTTCTCTGTCCTAATCTAACGTTATAACATTTCAGGTCATTACCATCATCTAATACACAAGAGATGATACCAAGACATATTTTATTCGGTTTTATGGTCTATGCGGTCTTACAATTGATTTTATTTGTCTTTAAATCTTATGTCTAGAACATATTTTCACAAACAGGGCTGTTAGCTGATATAAGGGAGGTAACATCCAGTTGAATTCCCAGTTGACGTACTTACTTTTTTTAATCAAATATGAGGACTGTATACGACTTACGTTTGTCTCTTAACGACGTTTCTACAATTACTATTTTGAATGAGCCGTTAATATGCCAGTTGTGACAGGGATGATAGTATGGTAGCTGTAGCAGACAGATTGACAGTCGTTGTTACGTGCGTCACTAGGTTATTAGTACGACATTGACCTCGTTGATTGGTACTATACTTTGAGGATTTCTGTGGCCAGTTGCGGACGTAATTCAAACTCCTTCCACACTGACACCGCATCAAATATATTTGCGTACCGATTACATAACTCTTATGGACAGGGTGGTGTGGTAGATCGTAATTGACCGAGAGCAGGTATTGTAGAATCACCTGTAAATAAGGCCGACACAGAATAAACGTAAGAAGGCTGTTTTTTTCTGAACTGTTACCATTTTCATACCAAAAGTAACAATGCATTTGAAAGTTGCTTTAGTGTTATAATATTCACTCAAGTTTTCCTCAATCGCCTGTAAACATAACTCTCTTTGGTCAGTTCGACACCACATATAATTAAATAGTTATTTCGAGATGTCGTTAGAATGTGAGATATTCAGCCAGACGTCATGCAATGAGAGACGAATCGGTTTTTGTTTCCATTAAAATACGCACACGCGTACCTGTATATTGCATACCTAGTGTCACTTAATTTCCCAGTGTGATGTATCAACGGGACATAAAATGGGAAATGAAAAAGAAACTAACTAAACTTTAATGTGTTGGAAAATAACTCCAATGAATTGGTGTACACGCACATGAATTCGTATGATAAACTGTCAAAACGTTTTGAGAGGTAAGGCCGGTTTAATTAAAGATCGTTGCAATATGTAAACAGGTGAAATTTGTAATACTTCTGTAAAGGAAACATCCAACCAAAGGCCCTTTTTAAATAGTAATGTAATGATATAATATAAAGTATATTTCACATGATACAATATACTTTGCACACATGGGCGAAATATTTTAATAACGCCATAAAATAGTTGAATTAAGTTAAAATGAGTTAAGTTTCGTGTCATGATACTTGAAAGATATACATATATGTATTTGCGAAACAAGAACGTGAGTTTTAAGTAAAGGAAAATATTCTCGCCAACTGGCCTGCCCATGGGCCAAACCCTTTTCTCGCCCATGGGCGAAATATTTAAAATCGCTATAAAATAGTTGAATTAAGTTAAAATGAGTTAAATTTTGTGTCATGATACTTGAAAGATACACATATATGTATTTGCGAAACAAAAACATGAGTTGTGTAAAGGAAAATATTCTCGCCCATGGGCCTGCTCATGGGCCTACCCATGGGCCAGTCTTCGCCCACGGGCAGGCGCATGGGCGACATAGTGTAAGTATTGAGTTTTTGAACCTTTTTTTCATTTTTTCTTCCTTGGTATGTTCCCATGAAAACAGAATGTTTATTTTTGTAAATACCTTTGACCGAGACTGGGCAAAGACCGTAGACTTTTGGATTTCCAGAATTAAAATGGGACGTGTTGGTCACTATGTATTATATCATGCATTATTAGTTAATAAAATACCATGACATGTATTGCGACTAACATATGCCAGCAACATTCCCATTGATGATATGAGCTGCTAGACAAGGAGCATAATCAAAACAGATGAAATGATCGAATCGTTTGTCCAGCTTACAATGGGAGGACAGCCTAAGATTACGCTGGTAAAGGATTCGAACTCAGGATAAATAGATCCTTCCACGACAAATTGAGGCAAAGTTTTCATATAGATACATGACATTACTTGGTCTTTTAGGTACATGCATCTAATTTCGATTTCATCTTTGAAAAGAATTTCCAAGTCAGTCGTTAGGCCTGTATGGATGCCATGAAGCCATATACATAGACGTGACGTGACGTGCTTGATACGCCACAATTGCCTGTTTGCTATTTTAGTTACTATACCCAAAGTCTCCTGGCGGTCACACGATAGATTTAATATGTCACGCAGAATATTTCATGAATAGGAAAGGATGAATCTCACTATTGACAAAATGCAACTTCGATTTTGCGCAGTTTGTTTTGAAAGTGTAGTTATCTTGACGATGCACATTTTGTGTTCCCTGTGTTACATTCACACAAAGCAGGTAGTGTGCAGAGGACGCCCATTCTGGTACCTCCTGAAACTGAGTCTTTGATGCATAAAGATCGATCGTATTGTGTTTTCGTTTGTACGTGATATTATTTGTCAAAATGAGATGAACTCCCATTTATTTAGTAGGGTATGTTTTTCATGTATATGAATGCACAGACCTTGAGCAATGTACATGTATATAGGCACTGAATGTTATATTGCTAATGTAATAATTAGTGTGAGGGGAACTTCCATTATGCACAATTTAACAACTACGAACATCACAAGATTATCTGATCAAGACTCAGTTGTATACATGCCGCCGTGGCATGGCAGGAGAACTAATCACTATTCTTATCCTAATTCTTACCAACAACGTCATCACCATCCTTATCTTGATTCTCATCAACAACGTCGTCACCATCCTTATCTTGATTCTCATCAACAATGTCATCACCATCCTTATCTGGACTTTCACCAACAATGTCAACACTAACCTTATCTTGATTCTTATCAACAATGTCATCACCATCCTTATCTGGACTCTTGCCAACAATGTCATCACCATCTTTGTCTTGCCTCTTGCCTCTTGCCAACAACGTCATCGTTAACCTTATCTGGACTCTTGCCAACAACGTCATCACCATCCTTATCTGAACTCTCAGCAACAATGTCATCACTAACTTTATTTTGATTCTTATCAACAACGGCATCACCATATTTATCTTGATTCTTACCAAAAGCGTCATCATTATCCTTATCTTTATTCTTACCAACAGCGTCATCAATATCCTTATCTTGATTCGCATCAACAGCGCCTTCACTTTCCTTATCTGAACTCTTGCCAACAACGTCATCACTAATCGTATATGAACTCTCACCAACAACGTCATCACTTTACTTGTCTTGATTCTTCCCAACAGCATCATCACCATCCTTATCTTGAATCTTCCCAAACAGCGTCATCACCATCCTTAAATGGACTCTTGCCAACAACGTAATCACTTTCCTTATCTGAACTCGTGCCATCAACATCATCGCCATCCTTCTATTGATTCTCACAAACAATGTAATTACTATCCTTATCTACACTCTCACCAACATCGTCATCACCATCCTTATCTACACTCTAATTAACAACGTCCTCACTATTCATATCTACACTCTCCCCAACATCGTCCTCACTATATATATCTACACTTAAATTAACAGCGCTATCACTATCCTTATTTACATTCTCACTATCAACGTCACCACTATTTATATTTACACTCTCCCCATCATCGTCCTCACTATACATATCTACACTTAAATTAACAGCGCCATCACTATCCTTATCTACATTCTCACTAACAATGGCATCACCATCCTTATCTGGATACTTACCACCAACGTCATCTCCATCAGCATCTACACTCTCACCAACAACGTCATCACTATCCTTATCTGGACACTTACCAGCAACATCATCTCCATCAACATCTACACTCTCGCCAACAACGTCATCTCCATCCATATCTACACTACTCTCTCACCAACAACTTCATCACTATACATATCTACACTCTAATTAACAGCGTCATCACTATCCTTATCTACACTCCACTAACAGTGTCCTCTCTATTCCTATCTACACTACACTCTCACCAATAATGTCACCACTATCCTCATCTACACTCTCAATAACAACTTCATCACTATACATATCTACACTCTAATTAACAGCGTCATCACTATCCTTATCTACACTCCACTAACAGTGTCCTCTCTATCCCTATCTACACTACACTCTCACCAATAATGTCACCACTATCCTCATCTACACTCTCAATAACAACGTCATCACTATACATAACTACACTCTAATTAACAGCGTCATCACTAAACATATATACACTCTCAATAACAACGTCATCACTATCCTTATCTACACTCTCACTAACACCGTCATCTCTATCCCTATCTACACTACACTCTCAGCAATAACGTCACCACTATCCTTATCCACACTCTAATTAACAGCGTCATCACTAAACATATATACACTCTCACTAACAACGTCATCACTATCCTTATCTACACTCTCACTAACACCGTCATCTCTATCCCTATCTACACTGCACTCTCAGCAATAACGTCACCACTATCCTTATCCACACTCTAATTAACAGCGTCATCACTAAACATATCTACACTCTCACTAACAACGTCATCACTAAACATATCTACTACACTCTAATTAACAGCGTCATCACTATCCTTATCTACACTCTAATTAACAACGTCCTCACTATTCATATCTACACTCTCCCCAACATCGTCCTCACTATACATATCTACACTTAAATTAACAGCGCCATCACTATCCTTATCTACATTCTCACTATCAACGTCATCTTTATTCATATCTACACTCTCACTAACAACGTCATCACTAAACATATCTACTACACTCTAATTAACAGCGTCATCACTATCCTTATCTACACTCTAATTAACAACGTCCTCACTATTCATATCTACACTCTCAACAACATCGTCCTCACTATACATATCTACACTTAAATTAACAGCGCCATCACTATCCTTATCTACATTCTCACTATCAACGTCATCTTTATTCATATCTACACTCTCAATAACAACGTCATCACTATACATATCTACACTCTAATTAACAGCGTCATCACTATCCTTATCTACACTCTCATTAACACCGTCATCTCCATACCTATCTACACTACGATCTCGGCAATAATGTCACCACTATCCTTATTTACAGTCTCACCAACAACGTCATAAATATCTTTATCTACAATCATAACTATAAAGTCATCTCCATATATTCCTGTCTATACTCGTACAAACAACGTCGTCGTCACCTCCATCCATATAAACATTCTCACAACATCGATATTCCTACCTACACTCTCACAAACAAAACTATCTCCATCTATATCTACAAACCCGCAACAAACCCAGCACCATACCGTTCAACATTAGCGAAAAACAGCGTTGGTAACGCTAAAGCACTAAGAATATATGCTCGTAAAGTTTGAATGTTGTGAGTGTTCGCGATAGTGTACATGTATGTAAGGTAGGGCACTAAATACGGTAGGAAAGTGAAATTCACAAAGAAGTAAAAAAAACCTCTGAGCACCCTGCCTCCAGCTAACCATTGCCATCAACGTCATCACTTTCCTTATCTTGATTCTTCCCAACAACGTCATCATTATCCTTATCTGGATTCTTCCCAACAACGTCATCACTTTCCTTATCTGGCCTCTTCCCAACAACATCATCACTATCCTTATCTGGACTCTTGCCATCAACGTCCTCACTTTGCTTATCTTGATTCTTTCCAACAACGTCATCCCTTTCCTTATCTGGCCTCTTGCCATCAACATCATCACTTTCCTTATCTTGAATCCTCCCAACAACGTCATCACCATCCTTATCTGGATTCTTCCCAACAACGTCATCACTTTCCTTATATGAACTCTTGCCATCAGCATCACCACCCTTATTTATACTCTTCCCAACAACGTCATACATATCCGTACATCTTGAAAGTTACCAAAATGCGTCAGCGTTAGCCAGACTTGTAACACGACATAAGAAATAGTGCTTCGCTATAGCACAATGTTTTGTTCCGAATGGTGTGTCTGTAACAGTATTAACTGCGCCGCTACCAATATCGTGTAGAAAACACTCGAGCAGACTAGGATGGTGTAAACCTCACTGAAATCGATGCCGACCCTCAACAACTTATCTATCTTATATATAACCAGTATCATGATCCAATCCCGAACTATTCAATATGTTCCAAGTGTTTCACTGGGAGCAGTACCGCCAGATGAACACGATATCAATGTGCAGGCGAATTCATGTAAGATCAAATCTTTTCGTCATTGTTCATTGTTCCATACTTGTCTATACATCATCCAATAGACATGTACACATGAACATGGAATCTTTTCTCTACTGCATGGAAACCTGTCGCGTTCTTGCCCTTACAAAAACAAGCGAAAAGTATCAATATTTACAAAAACGCGGCAATGCGAGATATTTTGACCTTGAACAATGTCGCATTGACGCCCTTTGCTAAAACGACCAAATATACAAAGCTCAACTGCGCGACAGCGTGACAATGAGCAAAATGTCACGTTGTCGCATTTTCGCACTCTCGCGCTTTGGTTGATTTTGACACTTTTTACCTATTTTTGTAAGAACGACAACGCGACAATGTCCCCCTTCTATACCACTGTGATATAAACATTGTCAAAAACAACACTGGCAAAGTTATATAGTTTTTTTCTGTTTTATTGTTTAAAAATGAAATAAAAGAAAAAAACATGGAAAAAATATGTGATGTGTCATCAATACATGACCAGGTAAAGTGGATGTGTTATTGTTTGTGGGACAGCGGACAGGGTTGCCTTTCAGGGATGCTGGCATCTTCTAGAGGCATGTCAGCTGCAAACGTCCAACAAACAGCCAAGGACAAAGTTTCCGAGCTATCAGCGCTGCTCAGTAATAACCCCCTCGTCTTCCTCGTCCTATTAATAAATGAAAATAATAATTACGAATACGGCAATATAGTATAAATAGTGTTGCATTTAAGTGAAAATAGTGGTATAAGAAGACTGTGAAACTTATGGCAGCACACGTATGGTACATAACCATGTATGGACGATCCTTCATCGTCTTGGGACATTTTTCAGTTTAGGTCCCGACGTCCATAAGTGAAAATGTGTAGTGTAAGTAGGGTCATTTTGGCTGCTACATTGATATAGCGCCCAGAGTCGTACACAGCAATGATCATGACTATCAAGAGTGAACATCTAAACATTACCAAAGAATACCGTTACTTCTTTGAATAAATATTGGGATTGTTGATACTTCTCAGGTCGGGTATGGTGCTGATAAACCAAGAAAACATAGTCAGGGACCAAAACCTGCAAATCGAATTGCAATGTCTTTAAGTTGGAAGTTTTTTGCTTCAGCAAAACAAAAGATACAGGTGAATGTGGGCATACCGTAGTCGCCGAAATCAGGGGAGTCACGGCCGTAGTCTCCATAATTATCGTTGTCATAGCCACCATATCGTCCTGGGCCTCCCATTCGGCCATATCCGTTGTCGTAGCCGTCATATCCGTCATAACCGCCGTAGCCACCTCCGTAGCCACCGCCGCCACCGCGGAATCTACCCATGCCACGACGCCCAATCCCGCGGTGCAACATGGGACGGCGGAAACCCATGAAGGCATCACATGTAGTCAAGGCAATCAGACAAAGGGCGACAATCACTGTTGATTGCATGGTTGGTAATATATTTGATCTGAGAAAGAAGAAGGTCACCGATAATGATGAGTATGTGACTCCAAAATGAATGTGAAGGACGAGGTTTGTATGTTATTTAGCGCCGCACAAATCAATATTTCAGCTATATGACAGCGATCTGTAAATAATCGAGTCTGGACCAGACAATCCAGTGATTAACACCATGAGCATCGATCTACACAATGGGGATACAATGACATGCATCAACAAAGTCGGCAATTCTGACCGCCCGATCCCGTTAGTCGTTTCTTAGGACAAACATAGTCGCCTCTTACGACAAGCATGGGTTCCTGAAGACCTTTTCTACCCCAGATCTTCACGGGTAAAAGCACGAGGTAGGATAAGGAACCGTGTTTCCCTTCTGAAATAGTGACATTATAAATTTGCATGGACATTACTATACACGTGATAACAGTAAGTGTAAAAAAAATAAAAAGTGTAATTCCCATGAACATAGGCAATAACATATTGAAACAAGACAATTAAATTTGATTTACCTGATCGAAATGGAACAGATACCACGCAATAAAATTCTCCATCCAAATAAGCTGCCTTCATACATATTTTTAACATTCGTTTTCGGTTTTGAACGTGCCAAAATAAACTGCCGGAAAAAGAAAATATGTACTTGAAAATTTGACCAAAATATTACAAACGTTATCTAAACCTTACTGGGCTGAACACAGAGAGCGAAGCACTGCAAGCTAAAGGCCCAGAACACAACTACGATATACGTACAAAATACATCACCATTGAATAACCATTTCTTGTTTGTTTCCTTTTAGCCACCTTCAAACATGGGTGTATTTCTAAATCATAGTCAAAGGTTGGTATAAACGACGGACGCGCGATGTCAACAATTACACAGTCAAAACGAAATGGCCGTAGAGTGTTGTTTAAATAGTTCAGTCCTCTTTAAGGATGAGCCGTATACGTGTCGTCGTTCAGATCAACATAGACGGAGGCTCTAAGAACCGAGACTATACTTGTAGACTGGTCTTAATACAGAAGGAAAAGAAATATTGAGGATTGGTACAAACATTATTTTCCGTAATTTTCATTGAATAAGGATTCCTGTAATACCATTACTTTTTAAATTGTTTCACATTACCAAATACCATTACGAATATTCTTCTATACATGTAAATTGTGAGCTCTATTGTTCTCAATTCGTAACATGTCCAGTTCCTTGTCTATTTCTTCATCACTTCAAAACTCTTGTTTAGAAATACTTGCAAATAGACATGCCAGTTGACTTAGTTTATCTCACATCAAGCTGATTCTGCTTACCTTCAGATGTGTGTCTTCAACGATGGAACACCAAAGATATGATAGCATTGACAATTTTCGATTATATTTATACCAAAATCTTGAACATGAATAGTGTAGATCGTTGTCGTCACAGATGTCAATGATTGAAGAAGCAATAACTCTTGGAGTGACAGTGCACTGTGTGTGAGGCAAACCATTGTTCCGTCATCATGGCTGATTGATGATGGTCAACTTCCGTCATTGCCCCCCGGCCTCCAGTCAATGACGACCTACTGTGTGACATCACATCTTACATGGAAGTCACGATTTATATGTTGCTTTGGTAAGTGTGCTGGTCGCGACGTGATGTATATCATGTGCTATTATATCAAGACAGTTTTGTATGAAACAGTTTTCTCTTCCATATCCAGATGTGTCGAGTCACGGCACCTGTGACGATGAAGGTTAAAGCGCTAAGAAATATCATTTTGAAACTTGATGAATTCACTTTTCTCTAAGCGAATACTTTGATTTAGTGTAAGATTATTTGAGCACGCCGTGATTTGTGTGTGAAATCAAGCTATATGAAATTAAAACACAGCGGCAACCGCGAAGTTCTCAAGTATAGTCGTGTCCGTTTGAATGTTTGATTTTAGAAAATGCTAGGTTCAACTGTATTTTGGACTATCGCCAGTGCCAGTTACGTATTGTCGTCTCTGCTTACGTTATTTCGCCTCTCGCTCAATACCTATTCAACACATTGGCACTTAAATACAGGTGATGACAATCGATGTGCGTGTTTCCTCAATGAACAATTCAGCTGCAAGAAACTGATTCTCAACATAATACACGTGTGGATCTTCTTGTCAAATATCATGTTCATATATGTCATCGAGTGCCCTGCCAGAGTTCCAATATTCATGAGTGTCGCATCCAGGCATCCTTACTCTCTGGTCAATGGATCAATGTTGTTATATGCAAGGCCTCCGCAAAGCTTTCAAAAGTTTAATGGTAAACATGCGGAGGATAATGTGACCAAACTGATGTCGGATGCAATTCCAACATCCATATGTTACAGTCAATGTGTAAAATTAGTCATTTTGTAAAATGATGGAAATATAAAACGCCAAAATATTTCAGTTATTTTACAAATATTTTTGCCATTTATTATATGATTTTTTTATGCTCTATTTCATTAACCATTGACTGATATGATAGAAAAAAAAAGAAAATGAAGGTCAATGTATGTTTTAACTTTGTTTTGCTTCTAATCCTAGACCTGAGTCATTTGTGATGTTTTTATACCCTTTTGAACTGCTTAATAACGTTTAGTCAATCTGAAGGAAAAATATTTTAAAATGAAAGAAATATCTGACGTTTTGTAAATGGCCTATGTAAAATGTCAGTCATTTTGCACATTGCCTGATTTTACATATTGACTTAACATATATATGCTTGACTTTGCTTTGGGGGGGGGGGGGGGGGGGGGGGTGGGGTGTCTTCTGAGTATGGCAAGGGTTTTGTCGATGTTTACACTGTCACTGAGACAGGCTGAAATTAGTCCTGGCTTAACGCTTTATTTTTTATTTATATTTTTTTTTTACATTAGGTGCCACGATTTTACACCAGACTCTACAGGACCACGTGGCTGGTCTAAATGAGAAATATAAATGAGAAATTGTTAATATTCATAATAATGCTAATGGTGTGAATGTCTTAAATATTATCACTGAATTAATAGCTTCAAAATCTAAAATGTATATATCAAGCATCTACATTTTATCAATATGTAATGCAAATGTGAAAAGGTAAAATTAGATATTGGGTTTTATGTATATTGTCCATTGAGATCTGTTGATAGCTTCAGTAAAATTCAGTTCAGGTTAGTTCCAACTGAACAGAATGGTTTGTGAAGAATGTTTTTAGAGTTGTTCTACTCCTCCGTTTTCGATGGGCATTCTTTCAATACAGAATTGCACGTTTCATCATACATGTAGCCTCAAACATCACTCAGTGTACCAGCAAAGTGGCAAAACCTGCGTCATTTGAGGCATCCGTCATCCATTACACTGACACCATGTAGATGTTATACCACAAAGCGGCTTAATGCCAACTCACGTACCTTCATGCAAGATTGTCTTTCGTGGTCACTTGGAAATTGCATGTCATCCTGCATCCTGCACATATATATATATATATATATCGTTATAACCGTAGTTCGTTATAAGCATATATACAGCTTAATACAGCTAATTATCGGGACCAAAAAAGTAGTTCGTTATATCCGTCAGTTCGTTATAAGCGTGTTCGTTATAACCGTAGTTTACTGTATTTGTAAAGTAACAGTGCAACATTAACGACTGAAATGACAAATCTATTAATACATCCTAGAGTTCAATTTGGGTTTCATCAACTGGATAAACATTTGTTCTTTTTCCAGTCTCAGCTGCTTGTTACTTGTATACAATTTATAAAACGGAAAAATAGTAAATTTCCCGTTTCCGCAATCATCAATGTGTTTGCTGACACCTAAGCATCGAACATTATGGTCTCTAATCTGCTGTTTGTGTACAGTGACTCTATCTTTTAATTCCATGCCGGTTTCACCGATGTAGTTTTCGCCGCATCCCGAACATCTCATAACATACACCACATCTTTGCTGCGGCAGTTCATGTCGGCTTTCACATTGAAACCCTGGCCATTTGCAAAAAAGGAAAGTAGTACCTTCACTTATGATGTTACACGTGCCGCATCTTGGTGTGTTATATCTACTTACACATGGTACACTCTCTGTACAAGAATATTTGGATGGACAAAGAATTTGCTTGAGATTGTTTGGTTGCCTGGTACTTTTTATAATTTTAAATTTATTCAGTCCTTATATATATGCTTGCCAGCCATACTCTGCACATCAGTTGCTTTTGAATAATATGTATCAAAATGTGAAGTCATGTGTTTTAATTTAGACTTGCTGGATCTCTTCATACTCTTATTTGTAGATGACATTATCCTATTTGATAGCACTGTTCTCGGGTTACAAAAACGTTTAGATAAGTTGGTGGATTATTGCAATAAGTGGCAATTAAAGTTAATTCTACCAAGAGTAAAATCATTATTTTTCGTAAGACAGGTAGGCTTAAAAGCTATGAAAAGTTTTTTCCTAATGGCAGCCCTCTTGAGATAGTCCAGTTATAAATATCTTGGAGTACAAGCTCGGGTTCCTGGTATAAAACTCAAAAGATATTACCCCAACAAGCTTGGCAGGTAATATTATTGTTACAATCACATATGTACAATTTTCCCCTGAAAATGTTACTTCGTATTTTTGATGTTAAAGTACTGCCCATATTATTATATGGTTCAGAGATAAGTGGATTTCATCCCTCTAAAGATATTTTAAATGTTCATGATAAATTCTGCAAGCTTATTTTGAAACTGAGAAAAACTGTTCCTAATATTGTAGCAACAGCTGAACTTGGGAGATACTCGTTAAAAGTAAACCAACATCTGAAAATTATTAAGTACTGGCTGCGTTTATTAACTCAGAACGAAAACAGTATATTATATCACAAGTATGTGTACCAGTATGACCGGTCAAAGGGTATGACCGGACCAAAGGGTCTAGATTGATGGGCACTGAAAGTTAAAAATCTGTTATTTTCCTTTGGTTATGGTGAAATTTGGAATAGACAATCAGTTTCTTGTATTCATTCTTTTATATCCGCTTTAAGAACACGATGTATTGATATTGATAACCAGTGTCTCTTTGAATCTTTTGACAAATTATCTTCATTATATTTGTATAAAACAAATAAGCTATCAAATGAATATGAAAATTATTTAAGTGTTGTGAATATTGCTGCATTTAGGATTACTCTCTCTCAGAGTCCACTTTGTCCATTTTGTATCATTCCAAATGTAGAAACAGAATACCATGTTGGTTTAATTTGTCCGTTTTATGACGATATTAGAAGTAACTTTCTACTCCATCAGAGCATAAATGTAAAGTTTTATTTACCACCAGTAATGCTTTCACAATCAATAATCTTGCCAAGTTTACATTCTTTGCTCTTAAAATGAGGAGCAAGCAGTTGTCCATTATATAAACTACTAATTCTACCACCGTATGTATATGGTCTCAGATACCCTTGTACTGATAAGTATTGATATTACTACATGCACTTGTGGCGCAACATGTTTGAATGCTTGAATATATATTGTAAAATGGGCCTGTGGCCTGATTTACTGAAATAAACCACAACCACTTGCTTGATAACGGTGTTAGAACCTACACCAAAACTAACTGTAAAAAAGACCGGGACGAACTGACGGATATAACTTAATATTTGGTCCCGGCCATTTGCTGTATGGGTGTTGTATATATGCTTATAACGAACTACGGTTATAACGAACAAAAATGAGTGGTCCATTGGAGTTCGTTATAACCGTAGTTTACTGTATATAATCAGTAATACAAAGGATTTTCCTTTGTGCATGCCTTCCAATGTGTAGTTACGCGTTTCTTTCTTCTTTTCCCCTGTCCAAAAAATGACAAATAAAGAAGGACGCGTTCCGGGCCCAACAAAGTATCTACTGATTATTCTTCTTATCTGTTTGTTTTTCTTCTAGTTCAAAGAGATTCGACTGTATGAATAAGTTACTTTTAAAAGTAAAACATATGAAAATAGCACGCAAAGTAATTAAATATTCGTGAAAAGAAATATATGTTCTGTCGTTCCAGAAAGAATGCATGAAATTTATTTCAGTAGGAACAAAACTACAAAATCCAGCAAAGTTCGTCTTGCACAGTATATGGTTTACACTCACTGTGCCGACAGCTTGGGGTTGTTGTTGTGGTGGTGGGGAATTATGAGACAGTGTCGGTAAGCATGTTTAGGGGTGGTGTGAAAGGTATTAACGTACAGGTATCGTGTACATATTATAAAAATCAGTGATTTTCTTATTTGATTTGTATGTGCCGTTTGTGAATACATTCGATATCAAACACAACAACGACTTTCTCCACCGTAAGAAATTAATATGTATCTATGTCTTGAGATGACCCCTGTCGGTTACTATTGTTTAAGGATTAAGCATACCTGTCGGCACCTGTAGTCCAGAAGAACAGGTGCCGACACAGTGGGGAGACTCCCATTATATTGATCAATCGTTGACATGAGCTGAGTGATTGCTGTCTCGATGGATAGCGGCATTGACACCTTGGGATAAAATGTATTCTTTTACCATAAGGAGATATACCTAGTACCTAAAAAGCTATTCCACTTGCTGCAATTTCACATCTTGCCAAACAGTTACACGTAATACAATGTCAGGTATTGCGATATTGCAATACATAGTTGTGATTCTGTCAGCTGAGGCCAATCATTCGATCATTTCTGTCAGGGAATAAGTAGGAGAGGTACATTCAACTGTCACCATTGTTGTTGTGATAAAAGGGACACGCGATAAATGACCCAGGGTCATGTGGAAAGGGTCGCGAATGTCTCTATTTGTATCATTATTTGAAGTACTTCCCAACTGACTCACTTGATACGTATAAAATGAATCCCATGTGACGGGCATCATTGGCTGCCTGTTGCGAGTAGGTCTGTCCACATTAATGTCATTGCTGTGATTTGTGTTTGGTAGGATTTCAGTTTGAAGGCTGTCGTTCTTGCAGTGAGAGTGTTAATGTGTGTGGATGCTGTGTAATAGATGCTTGTGTAGATACTGGTGTGGATTCTGGTGTGAATGATGGCGTGGTTGGTGGTGTGGATTCTGGTTTGGCTGCGGATGTGGATGTTGATGTAGATTCTGGTGTGAACGCCGGTGTGGATGGTGGTATGGATGGTGGTGAGAATGGTTTGTTTGTTGTTTAACGCCGCGATCAGCAATATTCCAGCCATAGGTCTGTAAATAATCGTATCTGAACCAGACCTATCCAGTGATTGACATCATGAACATCGATCCACGCAGTTGGGATCGATGACATGCATCAACCAAGTCAGCGGGCCTCACCCGATCCCGTTAGTCGCCTTTTACGACAAGTACATGTATAGTCGCCTTTAACGGCAAGCATGGGTTGCTGAAGACCTATTCTACCCCGGATCTTCACAGGTCAACCCTAAAAGGCGACCGACCGAACCCTGCATCGATCTAGGCAATTGGGATACAGACAGACAGTTTATTCAGCATGCAAGGCAATATGGCCCTTAGTACAGTTCGGTTTTAACAGATACATTAACATCAATGTGATCTTGAAAATAGCATATTATATTCACCTAAGTCTCAATACATTGCTAAAGATTTGATAACATCTTCATTGGTCGAGTTCAACAAATTGATCATTAACTGATTGTCTTTTTACGTGTAACATCTAAATGAGGTAGAAACTTTAATCTCGAGGTTTTATATTTTTCACATATAAAAGGAACATGAAACTCGTCTTCAGTCTCCTGGTTGGTACAGGTAGTATATATACAAATTACAAAATCACTATCCTTGGCTCTACGATATTTCTTGACAAGGAAGTTAAGGAGAGATATTCTGAATGTACAAAGAGCTCTCATAAGAGCTTTATCTTGCAATATACTTAAAATAAGTTTATTATTGTAACAATGATTTGATACTAGTATAATGCTTGAGGAAGTGTGAAAAGGAAACTTGTTGGTGCCAGTTTTGCTGAAATACATCTAATAATCTAAATGTATGTAAAATAGTTTTTCATTACCAGTGTCTTGTAAGATCCATTCAAAGGAAAATCTAGTATCAAATAATATGCTTCTTACACAAGACACCCAATTCGTTTTCCCTTCACCATCTAATTGCTTCAGCATTTTGTAACATTGAAACGGGTACCTGTGAGCTTCCATATTTAATAATTTTATCCAGTATTAAACAACACGCAGCTGGCTATGAACATCAAACCATCAAACATCGAATTTGCTGTGAAAAATGAGATATATTTATTTTCCTTGAACAATTTATTAACAGGAAACATTGCCTTAGATACCTGAAGCGCTAAGGTCTTAAAAGCCTTTGACCAATTTAGCCTTGAGGACAATAATAGTCCTAAATACTTATAATAACTTGCAATTTTTAAATGATTTATTACCATATATCCAGTTTTCATGCTTCGATACAATTCCACCATTTCTAAAAAAACCAATAACATTGGTTTTCTCGCAATAAAAATGACCTCTAGGTTTACATAAATATTTGGAGCAAAGTGACTGTAGAACAAAGAATTGACAACTGTAGAATACTCAGAGCGAAACCCTGGTTGAGCTTCAGATATCATTTGATTTACTTCAAGCCAAATTCTAAGTCGTTTTTCAACAATAAATGCAAATAGTTTTCTCATGACATTCAAAACAGATATACCTCTGTAATTATTTTGTTGACTAACATTTCGTAATTTGTATGAAGACATTATCATTCAAATATCCCATGTATCGGGGAAAATACATGTATCAAGGATTTTATTGAACAAGAGTAACACATATGGTATCAGAAAATCTCCTGATATTTTGTAACATTCTGGTGGGACTCCATCAACGCCTGACGCTTTACCATTTTTTAAGACTTATTAATGCTTCCCTCACTTCTTGTTCTGTGATCTCACCAGTTCACAATTCTTTCGTGAATAGAATATCAGTACATTCATAACACATATGACGATCTAAAAAATCAGATATTAATAGATCAAATTCTGTTTTTGCCGTCATGCACATTGGATTCCATAAATTCTGAAAATAGCAAAGTTATAGAACTGTCTGGTGATTTATTACGTAAGAACAAAACGTTTTACAATGCGCTGCTATTAATTTCTTCACTCAGTTTTATGTCATAGAGTTTTTTCTTACATTCACAAATCTTGTTAAATTCTGATTGAGCACTTATATATTTCTGCAAGTTCAAGACATAAATACTTTCTAGATTTCATATTCTGACACTCGCTGTCAAACCAGGCTGGCTGAGATAGACCATATTTACTGGACCAAGAACAAACAGCGCCAGCACTCGTAGCACAACATATCACAATATAAGTGAGCTTAGTAACTGCTGCGTTAAGGTAATACTTCAAAATGACTGCAAACTCATTGAACAATTCTCCAATTAAAGTATTACCGAGATGAGGTGGTAGGAAACATCTTGCTCAGGAGGAAGTCTATATTTTGGTACAGGGGTTATATCAATAAGGCAGATGAAGTGTTGGCATTATTTTTGTTGGAAAGAGCAAGTAAGAGTAAGATTTTTTAAGTGACAGACAATAGGCAAGTGATCTGAGTAGGTTTTTTCAACCACTGACATACGGGTTATAGATTTAAATAAACTCGATGAAACAATATAATAAGCCACATTACTACTTCCTGCGTGAGAAATGAATGTAAAATTACCTGGACTATCTGAGTTTGTCCTAGAATTTACGATGTGAACCCCATGTAACTTATACAATTCAAGTAAGACTCTACCACAGTTATTTATGTAAAAATCACTGACACATCGTTGTTGACAAAATTCATCTGAAGTATATTCTTTATAAACAGGTAGATAATCTATCTCATCATCTATCAAATGATCTTATTCCTTACCGGTCCCTGCATTTAAATCTCCACATAGGATGAATTGGGATACGATGGCATGCATCAACTAAGTCAGCGAGAATGACCACACGATCTAACAAGGAATCATCAAGGGGCGGTGTGGATGTTAGTGTGGGTGGTGGTGTGTATGCTGGTGTGAATGCTGGGTGTGATGCTGGTGAGTATAGTTTGATGCCTTTTTTAGTAATAATTACAGCAATATCACGGCCGGGGACAACTGAAATGTTTTTTCACAACATTGTGACTAGCGAAAGCTTTAACCAGTGGGCTATAGAACATGCTGGTCGTCATGAAATGAAGGAATACGGGTATCCCAGTCCTCTAAGGTGCGAGTTGCGTCCGAAACCTATGGCCGTGTTCGTGTTTCCCGTGTGTCGTCCCATCACTTCGAGCTGGCATGCCGTCAAATAATTGAAATACAGTTCATTCACTCACTATTGCAGTGAAAATAAAATAAAATAAAACAGAAGTCGTTAGGTAATTCGTGATTTATTAATTTCAGTTCCATTTTAATACAAAACCTTCCTATTTCACAATTAAAATGGTTGTCTTTACGGTACCTCGACAATTTAATCATTGTCCATGCCTACCCGTGCGTCAAGCACGAATGTTCCCCGGCGATAATGACCTGTAAAAATAAAAAGGAAAGCGTTAAAGGAAAAATAAAATATTCCCCTAAATATTTTTCAAACTGATTCACCTGATTTGCGCCTTGTTTATTTAAATTTATATATCTACATGTACCCAATCAAATATTAACTTTGGTGATTGAATCTGCTGATAACATACTTGAACATACTATATTTAAATTGTGTTGCATTTACATGTATTTAACGTCCATCAAATGCAATTAATTGAAAGCTTATTCATTTAATTCATTGCTTTTTAAAAATAATTTTTACAGAATACGCTTTCGACATAGATACCAAGCCATCGACTGACATTATATAAACATGTATATCGAGACGCAACATCGTGGACGACCTATATGTGTAGCACAACAGAGTATATTCATGTTTTGATAGAACCCGTGAAGATCCGGGGTACAATAGGTCTTCAGCAACTTGATGTAAAAGGCGACTATGCTTGTCGTAAGAGGGGACTAACGGGATCGGGTGGTCAGGCTCGCTGACTTGGTTGAAGCATGTCATCGTATCCCAATTGCGTGGGTCGATGCTCATGATGTCAATTACTGGATTGTCTGGTTCAGATTCGATTATATACAGACCGCCGTCAAAAAGCTGGAATAGTGCTCGAACCGACGTTAAACAAACAACCAAACATGTTTTGATAGAGCCTGCTGAAGCAGCTTCTAAACTATTTGACGTAGAAATGCTTTTCAGAGCACTCCAAATATCTTACCGTTGTCAGACTTCATCCTAATATCTGCGACCTCTTCCAAAGCGGTTGAACCGACCTCCAATGCTTGATCCTATACCGGGTCCAACTCCAAATGATCTTGAGTTGAATCCGTTTTGGTACCCGTTAAGATTACCCAAACCATTGTAACCACTGTAACCATTGTAACCAATGTCATGACGTCCGTGACCATGTCCATTCAGATGGCTGTTGCCAGTATACAGATGAGGCACCCGCTGAGTGATGGTATGCGTTGTGTCACCACGTTGAATGTGTCGCGTTTCATAATCATAGTGGTTAACACCGTGTCCGTGTGTGACACGGGCCTGGCGACCGATGCCGTGACCACGTCCGTGCCTAGCATTGTACACTTGGCATGCTGCTCCGGCAACCAGACACGCTAGAGCAAAGGCGATAGTCTTCATATTTGTATCTGTAAGAAAGAGGGACGTTCCAGGAAAAAATCAGAAGGACTAATTTCATCCACTCGGAAAGATGAATTTACAAACCATACTTACCGTAGGACGGAGAGCTACGAAGAGTACGTCAAAGACAATACAAACCTCATTTTCGATATGATGATAAATATATATATTTATCGAACATAAGGTTGTTATTATTTCGGACGTACTCTCTATACTATTTATGAATGCGAATGAGTGAGTGAGTATGGTTTTACGCCGCCTTTAGCAATATTCCAGCAATATCACGGCGGGGACACCAGAAATGGGCTTCACACTTTGCAAGTGGGCAAGGGAGCGTGACTTCAGAACGCAAATAACCACTAGGCTTCCCCAACGTCCCAGTCCTATAATCATGGTCAAAATACATATCTATATATGAATATGCATCCAGAAGTCTATAAGATGAATATGTATAAATGTACACATGCTCAGTTGTGACTTTTACATAAACACAATAGTCTTTGTATGAAAATTGTTTATTTATAGACATAAGGTTAACATGACAACATAGAATTCTAGCATCAACCAAATCTGCTGACATATGAACTAAACGAAATGTTGAAAAAATATAACCAACTTGCATGTTCTACCTGTTATAAAGTATAAAGATAAGTTAGTTTAAAATACAATTTTGATATATTAAACTATATCTAACATCTATCCACAGAAACTGCCTGATCAAAGCATGCATGACAAGTCATACTCACACGTGGTATCTTTGCAGTCAAATGATCAACTGAAATCTTCGTGATTCGGAAGTTATTTATGCGTAAAATTTCTTTGCATCTACGTGGGTGAGACGTCATTAGTAACATCAAAATCACCGCCGGCTGAGTTGATGTGACAATTCTAAGACAGGATAATAGTAACAGAGTGCCCAATGTTTAACGGGTGACCTTTTAGGCTTGCTGATCAGTCACTATATCACTGATGACTTCTTCCGCCTACAGTTCAGACAGGTTGGCGGGTGAAACAACGTTATGTCAGTACTAAACGTCAAAGGAAACATCATCGTTATGTGAAAAAGATGATGAAGTGATAGCCAATGATTTTGTATCAATGGAAAATTTCTTCTCGCTGAGTGATTTTAAGTTACTGTACTTTCGAATCAAAATCTACACAATTTTGAAATATTCTATCAATTTTCATTTTTTTTCATAATGTTTTTTTCTGTTCTGTGGTGCTGCGATAAAATTTATTATTGAAAAGTAAGTACCATGGTAATGTTAAGTGTGTTGTGCAATGCAGTGTCCTGCTATGTTGTGCTTAGTACATGTTATGTTTGTGTGGAATAAAGACTGCTCTCTTATTCTGTTTATAAATAGCAAGTATACCCCATATTTCCAGCATTTAATTGTAAATATACTACAGTTATACAATATACAGATCACGTACGTGTTTTCACAATCGAGTTGTACATTGTTGTCAAAGGTGCTTATTTTGTAGGTTTTAAGAGGGCGTGTGCCAAGTGAGACCGTCTCATCTGTTTCCTATTTTGATATAAGCATAAAGATTTAGGATGACCCCTTCCACAAAACTGTATGACAAGAGGGATGAGTTCAACTTTCCAATAGTCAACTTCATGTAGAGCAATATTCCCGCAGCTCCAGCCTTTGGTGTTTACATTTCACAACTTTTGAGATACAATTGAGCATGCTCTTTCTACCAAGACTTCAAAGAGCGTCATACGACTCTTGCTCAGAAGTTGTTCGATCAAGGTTACAACATTAAAGCTTTCAAAAAGTTTTAAGGCAGACATTTCCAAATCTGACGCATCAGTGACAAAAATGATGTCTGATGCCATTCCCTATTTTGACTTGTACCATATGGTCCCATGTTGTTTCAGGCGAACAAGATGACGTCGGATGTAGACCTATTCCCGCTGCTCTCTGATTCAAATCGTGTGTTGAATGGCGATGTGGATGACGAAAGTTCACAAAGTTTGTCTAAATGTCAGTTATATGACAGAGAAGTGCTTGATGATTAGTTGCAAACTTTTGACACACACGTTTATGAAGAAACTAACAATGTTGGGATTCCTCTCTCGGGTGACGGGTCAGTCATTAGTGGTGAGGGTGAATATGTTGTCAAACCGGAGTTACACAACCAGAGAGGACATTCAGAACGTATTGGTTATCTCATGTCAGACCTGTCCTCTGTTCCAAAAGAAGACTTTGTGTCAAAACTGGTAGGAAGGGCAAACAATGGCACCATTGAGTTAGATGCTCTACGCCATGTCGTACTGAATATGTGTAAACAGTATGAAGATCTCCCTCACCCCATAGGCTCCTTAACCTCACCCCATAGCTCCTTAACCTCACCCCTCAGGCTCCTTAACCTCACCCCTCAGGCTCCTTAACCTCACCCCTCAGGCTCCTTAAAGAGAAAAATGGATAGAAGATCGAGATATGGAGAAACTTTGTCGAGATAACTAGCAAGAGATAATTTTGTATTTTTCAGAGGCTATCTTAGAAATTACAGTGATGATTTATTTGAAGTTTTATCTGGACACAGACTGGAGAAGGAACACATGCACATCAAACTTATGAACAGAGACAATAGACTTAATATGATGTGCTGGAACGCAAGGTGAATCGTGTCGAGTGTGCCTTACCTCAACAAGTGTTTATCTCAGCATTGTATTGACATATGTGCCATTGGAGATCACCAACTTAGACAGTACCACTTGTCTTTTATGGATGTCCTCAATGAAACCTACTTAAAATATCTCTAGAGTAACAACACCACACTTACAGTGCGTGCTGAAGTGGAGGCATCGCCATACTGTGCCATAAAAGGCTCCAAAAGTATATATCCGATCATACAGTGGACTGTGATAGGGGTAACATGGATAGAGCTCATCAACCAAGATTCCAGGTAAACTTACCTCCCTCAAACAGATCACTAGTTGTGTTCCTGCAACAACTGCAGGACTTTTATGAAGCATACGCTCTCAGAGGACAAGTTGTCCTCCTTGGTGACTTCAATGCAGGACTATGTGGACCAAGGTACTGCAAGAAACTTGACCAGAGAGGTAAATCCCTCACAGATTTTGTCAAGAAAAATAGTCGTGTAGCTGTCAATATGCGGAATGATTTTATAGGTCAAAGCTTTACTTTCCAAGCTTATGATGATGGATATCATTCGATTATATTCTGATTTCTGAATATATCCGATCAGCTCCCAGTAATATGCTCCTTGATTAACAGCATCATTGAAGAAGAAGAAAGTCAACCTCACTTCTCCAAACCTTCTTGGGAAAAGGTGAAAAGGGATGTCACGCTAAAGGATTACACCAGTAGCGTCTCCAACCTGCTGCGGACAGTGTCTCTTCCAAAGCAGGGGTGCAGTTCAGAAACCGTTGAGACATTTTATGTACAGTTCGCTGTGGTATCAAATCATCAGATCAATGTATTCCACAATCCAAATTATCTTAGCACTTAAAGCCGTATTGGAAAGGTGCAGTGAGAGAACATCGCTATGATGATGCGCAGAAATATATTGATTAAGGGTGGACGTCCAAGGGGGATGGATCATGAGGAGTTCAAACAATATAAGGAAATGAAAGACTCAAGACTGCTGCCCTGAAGTTTGAGGCTGAAGAGTTCAACAAGCTCGACGAGATAAGTGACATTGGCCAGAAGCTCTTCTGGGCCCTGCTACGACGAAGAAAAGGAAACAACAGATTTCATGTTTGAATATTAAAGACAAACAGGTCCAACACCCCAAACAGATATGCAATGCCCTTGCAGACAATCTCAAAGATGTATTTATGGACAAATCTGAACCACATTTCAATGATGAGTTCAAATGGGACATTGACAAAGAAGTTGAGAAAATACGTCAAACAATCCAAGCAGAAGGTAACAAGGCTGAACTTCTATTTACTTCACAGGTAGAGATATTTCGATTGTGCCTCTCACTTAAAAACAACAAGGCAGCAGGTGCTGACAAAATCACCGATGAACAAGTAAGGATAAGAGTTTATGGATGAACAACTTCTTTATTACAATTAAGAGCGACGTTTCTGTATAGGTTCTAACACCTTTATCAAGCAAGTAATATACTGAGTGGGGTTGGCAAGTATGTATACAGGTAGGAAGCGACCCGTGAAGATTCCGGGGTAGAATAGGTCTTCAGCAACTCATGCTTGCCGTAAAAGGCGACTATGCTTGTCGTAAAAGGCGACTAACGGGATCGGGTGGTCAGGCTCGCTGACTTGGTAGATACATGCGTGGATCGATGCTCATGATAACAATCACTGGATTGTCTAATCCAGACTCGATTATTTACAGATCGCCGTCATATAGCTGGAATATTGCTGAGTGCGGCGTTGAACAACAAACCAACCAACCAACCAACAAGTAGGAGGCAATGTATTATACAGTAGAGATATTGTGATACTGGAATGATGTATCTTTTATGTACGTACAGGATAGTGATGAACACTTAAAGTGTGTGTGTCTTGCTTTACTATTCAATCCACATTACAATCAGGATATATCCCAAGTGATTGGAAGAATGGGGTTATAGTACCCAGATTTAACTTCTTCCAGTTATATTTAAACTGTTTGAACTTGTGCTATCCAAAAGACCTCCACAGATCACAGATTCTAACACCCTTCCATGTAATCAACAGAATGGTTTCCAAAAAGGAATTTCATCAATCCACACATCATTTCTTGTACAAGAAACAGCTTACCATTACTCAGAGCGTTCTGATGTAGTTCATGTAGCCTTCCGTGAAAGCTCTAAGGCTTTCGACACTGTCTACCAGCCTGGCCTTCTCCCGAACCTCTTCTATATGGAAGTGCCACATCCTCTCTGGACAATTTTTGATCATATTTACACGGATATGAGAAGTTGTGTCCTAGCAAACAACGAGAAGTCATACTGGTTTCATCTTCACAGAGGTATTCGACAAGGGAGCATTTTATCTGCAAAACAATACCTCATGTATATAGCTGAGATCTTAGTTAGGAGTAAGAAGGGATCTGTTGTACTGGACGTCGGAATTACAGCTCCCACCAAAGCTGACGATATCACTTTGATCTCTTCAGTGCCAACTCATCTTCAAGAAAAGGTGTCTATTTGTGAAACATACAGTGGGCAATGGAGGTTTACATTTTCTCCTTCAAAGAGCAAATTATTAACCTTTGGCCAATCAAGTGCTGCTAACATCAACATAACGTTCTATGGTCAAACCATCCCTACTACAAGAGAAATTAAACATGTTGGAATTTTACTTGACTCGGAATATAGCTTATTGGAACGGACATTAGATGCCTGCTCAAAGATGAGGTCTACCACGAGTCCCCGTAAGAGTACTGAACCCTCTGGTGAGTTCCAACATCTTAAAGATGTGTATAGATGTATCTTATGTATAGATATGAATTGTGGTGTGGCTTAAGCAAAGCTGAACTGTTATCATTAGAGCTTGTCCAGAGAGCTGCTTTAAAAATTGCACAAGGCCTCCCTCGAAGCACACCGAAGGATATTTGTAATGCCCTAAGTGGATGGATACCCATGGAAATGTCTGTTTCCAGGGAACCTATGCAATAGCAGAATAACGTTCTTTCCGAGAAGAATCTTCAGTACTAGGCTCTCCCTCTCAAATTACTATAATTGCTCTACCACTTCCCTGGGCTATGTTCCTGACATTAAACGTATTTTGGCTAAATATAATCTTGAGCGATTCCTGAAAAGCTTTACTACCCCTGGCACATTAACCAGCTGTCATACCTCGAAGAAAAATGTGAAAGATGCCATTAAAATGAATTATCTTGAAGCCTGGAGAAGACGCATAAACTCTGATCAAGACCTAAAACATTTTGAACTAATTCATCCGGTTATATCCCCCACAAAGCATGGAAAATTCTTAAAAGACATCCAGAACTAAAACAAGCTGCAACTTTCGCAGTCAGGAGACCTGGGAAAGTCCAGAGTGTGTGTGGCATGTACAAGTTTGCCCACCAGGACTTGCTCGTTCATGTTGTGTGTATATGTCCACAGACAGATCATCTCAGACACAATTTGTGGTGTAGCACAGTGGACACTATGACACAAGTCAGCGTGGCTCTCCATAACAAGCAGGAAATCGAGTTAGTTTCCTGTCTCCTAGCATGAAGGCCCCCAATTCCAGCAAATCCCGAGAAGGTAGGGAACTTTGCAAAAGCTGCAAAAGAAATATATAGACCTTGTAAAGAAACATGATATGTTTTGACATGTGAGCAGGGATAACATAAGAATGCCTCTTTACGTACACTTGGAAATACTGCATTAATACTTAGTAAATTGAATAGAAACGTAATACGGATATCATTGGCCATAAAAGCAAAATTAGCAGGCCAAGAGGTGCGAAATGAAGAGGTTTAATGTGTTATGGTGTCAGTTACAAGTTTCACGGATCAAAATGATCACAACAAGGACATGCAAACCATTTGTCGCGAAACACGTACGATTACAAGGCTTTGGGATCGGTTTCAACAGCATGGGTCAACACGTGATTGGCCAAGGTCGGGACGACCAAGAGTAACCACCCCGCTCAAGATCGCTACATCCGACTGCCACACCTACGTGAGAGGACGACCTCAGGCACCTCACCGGGAGGAACGTCTACGTACTATTGCCATGATAGGAACTGAAGTCAGCGTGCAGTGTCCATTACCTTCAATGTTTCACAGTCTGTGATTAGCAGACTATGGAACAGGTACCAATGTATCAGGTCAACGACAAGAGTAGAGGCTTTATCAATCTGAAACCAGGCTCAAACGGCGAATTAAATTTGCTGCAAAGTTTCATCGATCAGGCTACTGGAGCTACAGGTTACGAATTAAAATCGTCTATATAACGAACTGCGGTTATCACGAACTAACATCAGTGGTCCCTTAGAGTTTGTTATAACCGTAGTTTACTGAAATTTGGGCTTAGGACATTTAGGTAACATACCGACATCTCTATGGGCACTAATTGTGCCTCCCTCCTTGTTATGTATTTGTTTATCTGTATGATTCAGAATTTCTGCTCAGATCGGCAAATTAGAAAACGGGAATTTCCCCAAGAAGTTTTCCTTTAGCTCCACCGAGTTACCCGCCTGAACTAACACCGGACAGGACATTCTAATTACGCTCATCATTTCCGTGAACAACTGATATAACTCTTTTATAGGTTTCATCAACACATAGTTATCGTACAGTGGACTCTGCTTTTAGTAGAATTTTTTTATGCTTATTTAAATTAACTGTTAGATTGGCATTCTAGAAGTTGGCAAGATATGTACAATTTCCTGCACTTCATTTGTATCAGAGGTGTCAGTGGTGTAGGGAACGTCAGCACTGGGATAATCGACGTCGGGATAATGCCATGCTTCTGACGAATCGAGGTTCATTCTCGACTTCCATGGCAGAAGGCAGAGTCACAGGTCAATACTATCGGAACAACGACATTGCACCACTCGCCTGCCAATTGCATGACCCTGTTTATCTTTCACAATGATGTGGCACGTGCTCATCGTTCAGGGATTGTGACCAAATTCCTCCAACAACAAAACACACATGTCATGCCATGGTCAGCACTCAGTCCTGACCTTTTCCCAAATGAACACTCCTGGGACGTCATTGGCAGATGTGTACGCCACTTCCAAAGAACTCGGTGCTGCTCACACAAGAGCGAGTGAGTTGGGTTTAACGCCTTTTTTTAACACTATTCCAGTTATATCATGGCGTGTGTCAGCTTAATGTGAGAGTAAAGCCCAAAGTGATGCAGGTCTCAGGCGTTTACCACTTCGGTGAAACCAACGAGCACGGTTATGGTGCTGACAAACCTAGAAACATAATCGGGGTGAACCGGGATTCGAACCCACAATCATAGGTTTCTGGCGTGTCCAAGGGACGCAACTCTTCACAGCGAATCGCGGCGCCTTAGACGACTGAGCCACCCGTGCCCACCTCTCACATGAGTCAAGCTGACATAAGACTCATCAGAACCATGCCTCGAGGAACTCGTGCATATCTGGTCATCTGAGTTGGTTATACCCGATATTGGTGACGTTGGGTGCAAAATGCAAAAATCAAATTTGTTCCCCGACCTCTATAACGACATAGTGTGCCACCATCTCATCACACCAACCATTAGAACCCATTAGATCTGATTGATTACGCCCCAGCAGATATCATGATATCGTATCATATCGTATTTATAAGAAGATATGTCTCGAGGATTCCCACTATTTCCAACTTTTTTGCTTTGTATATGATAAAAAAACAAAAGCAGAATCGACATTTAAAACCATGTAGGCTACAATAAAAGTTGTATATGATGAAAAAGCAGAATCGACATTCCAAACCATGTTAACTACAATACCGTTCTAACAGACCGAGACATCTGATTGGGTAAGGTTTCAATAATACCACTTCCGGGTACTTCCCATTCTATTTTTGGAAACTCAAGAAAATAACGTAAATTATCAGACCTGACTTAAAGTCAATATGCATTTCTGACGAATGGCATGTGGTCGCCTCTCTGCTATTGAATATGACGTAGATCGTTGCATTGTATAATGATACTTTTTATTGCTCATGTATACTTCACAGTTTTCATGTGGTTCACATTGACGTGCTCTGATATAGCACAAATGTTTCACCTGAACTTAAATTGATAATTTCACGATATCTGGTATTGTATATGAGTTTTACTTGGAGTATACATGGTACTCGCGAACACCTGGTACCACCACTATTTGACAGTGGTTCATTAACACGTGCTTCTGATTAGTCGGAATCATAAAAGGGAAATTGGTGTAAGCAGAGATGTCTTATGACAAAGGAAAGGTTTTGTGTAGCTTTCATTTTCACCTGGACCATACAAGATGTTGCAAAACAATTTCACCTTGACAATATTATCATAGTTCACATGTGCGGTATATGAACAACACGTTGACAAAAAGACTTCTTATATCTCAGTTACATGTACCCGGTAGGATCTGATGGCAATGTGGATGTTAACATTCTAACGCCTAACTGGCAGTTTGGCTTGGGTTCCCCAGGGAGTGTATATTATGTATAGATTATCAATATTATGACGTTTCCGTCCTGACATAAAGTATATGCCCTGGATCAATTCATCGGGTAATAAAGAACATCCCACAAATACATGTATTGATGCAACTTAAGTGAGCGAATACTTTTTTCACTTGCGTTGCAGCAATACTACCAACGAACGTTATCGCAAACTGGACACATGTAGCAAATGCAAACTGGCTATTCCGAGTGATCAGCTGTTTGTTCATCCAGTTATATCACGTTGTCCTGAAAATACTCTTGTCTCGATTAGCTGGATGATACCTGGAGCAACATCCCATGTCATCGTAGCATGATGACACAATGTCTCAGAGCTCACCAACCCGACCCTCTTACAACAAGGTGTGTCACTAATCAATGCTCTAATCAAAGGCTTGATCCCGCCCCCACTCTCTGATTGATGGTGTAGATATTACAGGAAGAACACTAATTCACAAATGTTTTAATCACATACTTTTATTATCAATTCAGGCAGAACCTCAATACTTCAAATACAAAATGAATTGAGTATGCTGGTGCAAGAAAAAAGCCTTTACGTCATAATAACATCCTTCCTTTTGACTTTGGAGTATGTCCCTCAGTGATGGTGGCCTGTAATGCGAAATCAATGCAAGATTATACTAAGAACATTAGAAACTTTTTTATATTCTCTTGAACACATATCAGCTGAATTAAAGTTACTGACAACACATGCGCTGTTAAAGTATTATCTAGCAGATAATTAGAACCGATAACATCGCAACAAAACTTCATGTAAAGAAGCACGAAATAATTAATCGGACTATCATTTTCCAGATTAAGCTTTGTGTTGTGATGACAGTTCCTGTAAGTATTAACTACTCGTCCTTTGTTTTTAAAATTGATATATTGAATCAGTACTGTACACACAGGTTGTCAAGCATAGCTGTGGTAAAACATTAATCAATGCGATACCGATTGTAAACTATTGAATAACATACCGTGATCCAAGTGGTGGCCTAGAGCTCGCTGATATACACCAGGCTTTGTCTGTACAAAACTGGTGCCGACATTCCCATGTCCATGGCTACCAAAAGAATGTCCAGGTCCATGGTCACCATGCCCATGTCCGCCAAATCCAGGAGTAATTCTAGGTCCATAATCACCATGCCCATGTCCGCCAAATCCAGGATTAATTCTAAGTCCATGATCACCATGCCCATGTCCGCCAAATCCAGGATTAATTCTAGGTCCATGATCACCATGCCCATGTCCGCCAAATCCAGGAGAAATTCTAGGTCCATGTCTGTCTATCCCATGTCCAACAAAACCAGAAGTAATCCCAGGTCCACGAGTACCAAAGCCAGGTCCGCCAAAACCAGGAGCTATTCTAGGCCCATGGTTACCATGGCCAGGTCCAATTCCACCATTAATTCCATTGCCTGTATACACATGGGGAACCTTTCTAGTGATGGTGTCGATATGGTCACCGTGTCGGACATGGATCACTTCTAGGTCGACGAGGTCAACACCAAAACCAGGGCTAACATTTACAGGACCAGGACCAGCACCAGGACCATGACCAGGGCCAGGACCATAGTTGAGTCCTTGACCACGGAAACTTCTGTTTCTGTATCTACCTCTATACATTTGGCACGAAGCCCCGACAACCATCACGGCAAGAATTACTGCGAGAGTCCTCATCTTACTTGTCTGCAGAATACATGGAATTTAGAATTATTAAACACATTTTTTCAGACATAAATGATACTAAAACAATCCTCAAATATTAATATTAATTCATGTTGATATATGAAGAATCACTCATATTCAAGAGATATTAGATTGGTTCGATGCACAAACGAACATACTGGTATGTTGTGTGAACCAACACTCATGAACGCATCACATGTGACGTCATAGATCCATGACTCGAGATTTGTCTCGTGCAATATTAGAGTGTTAAGTTTGGAAATTACATGCAGCATATCGTGATAAGAACAAAGACACTGTGGTAACACTTGACTGATCGCTAGCTTTGTCATTAAGTGGTACACATTGGCTACATATCTTCTTAACGTACTTGTACATACTTCTCTATATGTTACTATTGTTAGCTTTTTATTTGGCGGTGAGTATATTTCCACATGATTTATCTTCTGACGTCAGCTATCACAAACTTAGCCAGTGAGTTGAAATGATAAATTTCAAATCAAAACAAGTGAGTATTAATTAGCTTTGAAATTAGCTTTGAAATTAGCTTGAATAAACATTTAGCCATTTACCTATGTTGTGTCGCCAAAAGGCCAAAGATTTACCAAAACGGCAAACGTATAAGCCCCCGAATTTCGCTATGCAGAGCTGCACCCTACAGACATACCAGAAACCTACGATCGCCGTTTCGAATACAATATTCGACCTGATAGTGCTTCTAGGCTGAGGAGCACCATTTCTGTGCTCATGGGTTTCACGGAAACGGTAGGTTTCATCAAGCTTAAATGCGTCATAATATAACTGAAAAAAACCTGTTCAAATGGGCGTAGAATCAAACCCACTCGCTGCACGTACTGCATGCGTTAAGATGCAAAACTCACCCTTTCAGTGGAGATTTCCTATGAATCCTCTGTACCCGTCAGGTGGTACTTATATATCAACAGTTAAGATGAGTAGGCGTGTTGCACGCGTAAATAAAACGTCATTGTCCAATACGATACTCCTGGGGTCAAATACATGACTGAGGACACTACTGGCCCTGTCCACAGATTACCCGAGGGTAGTGATACAGTATGTATTGCTAATCTCGTTATTTATGCATAATGCCCGTGTCATCTGTCAATAGGATACGGTCAATGTAACAACAAAACTGAGTAAACATATGGTAATGCCATGTCTATATTTGATAGAGGTCAAGTCAAGCTGGCATGCAGAGTTGAATGTTCAATACAAAATCACTAATTGTCTATCTATTGTGTGATGTTTACATATATTAACTTGTGTGTTTTATGTAAATAAGTCAGTCTCTATACATTTGCGATTATTTCTTGCTAACGTATTCTTATGTTGTATATGGGTAACCCAATGTAATCGATAAGGCTAAAATGAAATACATAATTAACATCTTAGAGATTCCATAGGAAATACACATTTCGTTTTATTTCTTTACCTTATTCTAGATTTATGGAACAGTAGACTTTGGTAAATTGTGACAATTCAGGTCGATTTTTAAGTACTTCTTTTATTTTAGTTGAAGAGGGCATTGTCATATAGTTCCACAGTTTGCGACTCATTTATCAACTCATTACCAATTACATAACAGTTATATTTCTAAATTACCTGCAGTGTTGACATTTTGATGACTCATTGCTAGCTTAATGACCGAAATGATGTCCGTTGCAATCGCATATTTTGGAGTAAGCGTTCGCCTGTTACTCCGAAAGACCGGGTTCGGTTCCCCTCAAGGGTACAGTGTGTGAAGACAATTTCGTGTGTCCCCCGTTTGAAGGAATATTGCTAAAAGAGGCGTAAAACATCCTCCCTCAATCCCCTATTTTGACTTGTGCCGCATGGCCCCGTTTTTTATCAGGTGAACACTTTTCATGCTTTTGCATGTGTTTGTGACTGACGCCGGTGGAGCAGGTACGTTCACTTTCTTCTAACTTCTGGTGTTTTCGCGAACTGATAGTGATTCATAAACACGTAGTTGAAATCATACTACATTGACTCTTAGCAGAGACTGCTTATGATCCTTGAAATGGTATTGTCTGCCCGTGGAATGAAAGATCAGTGGAAACGCCAAAAGAAACGCAAAATATAGAAACATAATTATGGAAAAGTTAGTATGTTAAGAAGAGATGTTTCCAAAGTGGACTAATAAATGAGGAAACTAACAATCAGTCAAGTGTTACCACAGAGTGTCTTTATTCTTATCACGATATGCTGCACGTGATTTCCAAACTTTAAATGCTCATCCTGCGCGAGACAAATGATGCATCTCGAGTCATGGATCTATGACGTCACATGTGATGCGTTCATGAGTGTCGGTTTACACAACATACCAATATCTTCGTTTGTGCATCGAACCAATCTAATATCTCTTGAATATGCGTAATTCTTCATATATTAACCATCATGTAGAGTATTGGCGTTTCTTTTGGCGATGAGTATATATATAGCCACTGAGGACAATTAATAGAACAAAGATGATACTTGATTTAACAATGGCTGTGAAATGAAGTGGAAAAAAATCAAATGCCCCAAAATATATCATTGATATTTTAGCTGACCGCAATAAAAAAAAAACTCTGACGAGGATCAAGGCTGCATTAGAGTCAAAAACTCGATGCACCCGATCATAGTGAGGACAAACGGTCGGCTTTCACAGTTGACGCTTAAAAGACCTTGACACATGACATCAAGGATTTCTTTTGTATCCTCTCACTTCTGTACCAGGCAGGTGACAGGCAGTGGTACAAGTACGGTTAAAAGGTGTCACTACGTATTGAAGCCATCTTCAATCAGCTGATTGAAATATCGTGTGTTTTATGTTTACATATTAATCTAACTAGGAAAAAGGTTGTGGGTATGAGATGTGAGGTGAAATAGGGTCTAACGTCGCGTCCAAAATTATTGCACTTACATGTATATGTGTACTTGTGGGTGGTTGCTTGTACTAGTCCGGACTGATGCCGATTTTATAGTGCTAGCTCATTGAGATACCATGCCGCAGTTTAACATGAATACCCCACTCAGACACAGTATACTGACTCCGTGGCGTCCAGTCCTTGTTTTAGCCCTTTAATACCGAAAGCCGCTCTGTTAACTAGACCACTTGTCACGCATGAAACAAAGAACACGTTGGTTAATAATATTGTTAATTTGGATAGACTTTTAATTTGGTTACAGTTAGTACGACAACATTTGGTCGTATTTCATGAAACGTGTGGTTTACATTTAGCTCATTTGGATTTGTTCTAATAAATTATGTAACAAAGAAAGCTTCAACGCTGTATGGGAG
This sequence comes from Haliotis cracherodii, assembly GCF_022045235.1. Classification (NCBI taxonomy): domain Eukaryota; kingdom Metazoa; phylum Mollusca; class Gastropoda; order Lepetellida; family Haliotidae; genus Haliotis; species Haliotis cracherodii. Next base: position 8,800,113 of record NW_027266343.1, read on the forward strand.
ACACGTGGAAGACATTTCTATATTTGACGCATCACTGAAAAAAGTGATGTCTTATGCAATTCTTTAATTGGAATTGTTCCATGTGTTTCCGTTCGTGGTCAGGTGAACACTTGTCTTGTCTTGCCTTGTGTTTGTGCCTTGCCTTTTAACATACAGGCACGGTTCATATGGTATATAATAAGCGTCAAACATGTTTTAATATGGTTGTGATATGAGCTTCAGCAGAAATTAAAAATAATCTTTTATTAATTGTATGTTTATGTGATATGGCATACAATGTATAAATCAAACATGGTGGAACTTGGTAAATTTAAGGTAAAATTACTTTTCGTATCACACTGACTGTGCGTGACACATATGTGACAAATTAATAGGTTGCTGCTTCCCGATGTATTTAGACTTGAAGGTAATTAATGTGGATTTACTTATCCAAACTTTATGAAATGAATATAAAATATCAACTCCAGAGAAAAGTCAGTCTCTTTTATCCACCGAAACATATTTCTTTGGGCTTAATAGGTTAAAGAGCGGTGAAAAGTATGTGAATGGATTATTGGGAATCAGAGTGACGACACCAATGAAAGCCTCTTTAACTAGACATTTTCCAGGGTATCAAGTCATTAGTGCAATGTAATGTAATGTCACACTGTACACAGATGGTCGCTAAAAGTAGGCGTCCAGAATCTTGGGTTTGTTGATAAATGAGGGCCGGATTAACGACTACTGTTTCACTGCTATTGGCTCAAGTACCCAATGCAACGAAGGTTAGTTCATCCAGTAATGCACACGTGGGATTCTGAGTTAGAATTGGTCCCCAGCAACCACTTTATAAGAGGCTACCAAATGGATGGTGTGATCAGACTCGGTGACTTGGTTGACATCACCCTATCATACCCAACCGCGTTGAAGGTTTTCATTACTTTCATACACAGACTTTGATTCCGTGAAATCTTGATCGCGAAAGTACTCGGTTCCAAATTAAAATACAGAGGTATCTATCTACTCAACAGTGCGACTACATTAAATTTCAAAACACAGTAGTTTTATCTCCTAAATCACTGGATTATCGGTGCGGACTCATACACATAAAATAACAGTATCATATCATATCCACACACACGAACACAGCATCATCTATACACACAGGTTATCTTATCCACACACACAACTCATACACACAGTACTACATCTACTACATTCCTCTGGCCCGTGAAGATCCGGGGTAGAATAGGTCTTCAGCAACCCATGCTTGTCGTAAAAGGCGACTAACGGGATCGGGTGGTCAGGCTCGCTGACTTGGTTGATGCACGTCATCGATCCCAATTGCGTGATCGATGCTCATGATATTAATCACTGGATTGTGTTGTCCAGACTCGATTATTTTCAGGCCGCCGTCAAATAGTTGGAATATTGTTGCGACTGGCGTTAACCAATAAACAAACGCTCAGTGATGTCCCCTATACTTCACTATAACCCCGCTATTGCTACGATTGTCCAATGGGGTTTACTATGAAACTGAAAGTATTTATTTACATGATTTCTTTATTGATATTCTTATCACCAGCCTTGTATTACCGCTTCGCCTTCCAGCCGATGTAAAACGATTTATTGTTTATTTTGACGGTAAAGCTTCCATAGCCTAAGGGATGTAGTAATATGGACTTGCGTCGACGCCCATGTCAAAGTACCTCATCATCAAATGTTTGACAGGCATTACTTAGAAGTTGACGGATGACAAGATAGACACAAATTTATGGATACAACTTAATTTTGTAAAAAGCGACGTAAGTCGATATAAGGATCTTAACGTATTAAAGAAGTTGTTATCCATGAAATTGTGTCTACTTTACCCATTATCAGACAGTTAAAAGGGGTTTATAACTTTCTTACTCATATGCGGTTTTCTGTTTAGGAGTCAATGACATTTATTGTGAAGACGGAACCTACTAAACGCGTACGTTCAATGCATAGTTTATGGTCCTGGATATAACACAAACATCCCCATTCGTGAAAGGATTACTATTGGTTTTCATTATTATTAAAAATGACCCGTGAAGATTCCGGGATAGAATAAGTCTTCAGCAACCCATGCTTGCCGTAAAAGGTGACTATGCTTGTCGTAAAAGGCGACTAACGGGATCGGGTGGTCAGGCTCACTGACTTGGTAGATACATGTCATTGATCACAATTGCGTGGGTCGATACTCATGATATTTATCACTGGAATATCTGGTCCAGACTCGATTATTTACAGACCGCCGTCATATAGCTAGAATATTGCTGAGTGCGGCGTTAACAATAAACCAACCAACCAACCATTACTATTAATCTTCCATGTCTCCGTGATGGGATACGACATAACATAGCCTTCGGCGCGGATACACATCAAAGTCAATGATAGACATACAGTTCACGTTGTGATTAACAAACACAAATACAGATAGTTGATGTTACTATACATCTTGATGGGCCTATAATGAGCTATCATGTCTCTGAAAAAGAAAACATATTATTTTAACGAAGTGCTACCAAATCACATATACGTTAATGCACAGAATAACATACTGTCTGTTCATAAACGGATTAACCATTCGTCTTCATGTTTGTAAATCTGTCATTGTAGACCTATATGGTTCCTTCCATGTCACCGTGACAGAAGATTATATTCGCTTGCCTTCGGTACAGATGACGCGGGTTCGAATCCCGCTGGCTACACACGTTTATCATATAACTGTCCTATTAGCAAGGTAAAATCCAGCAAGAAAGTGCCAAGTGGTGGATAACCAACATTATAGCTAAAATGGATAGAATTATCATAAAAACGCCCGCATGTTATCAGAAATGAGCGGGCCACTGTAACTTGATAATGCCCTCATATAACTTGACGACGGGCCATTATCACGCCCGTTGTTAAGTGACGTCATAGGATAGGGATAGGTGACGTAACGTTCAATAGTGACGTCATCTGGTTTGTTCTATGACGTTTCCATATTTGTAAAAGTGGGTCAGTGACATTCGTGTTGATTGCAGTAAATATTTCAAAATCGACATTGTTGTTTATTTTTATTTGATAAAAAATTCCATCCATTTTAGCTATAATAACGGTAACGCTATTTTTCAGGGCATTATCATTTGCAGAAGCCCTCGGTCTTTTCAAATGCCCTCCTTCGTCGGGCAGTTAATGAAAGACCTCGGGCTTCTGCAAATGATAACGCCCTGAAAAATAGCGTTACCCTTATAATAAAGTTAGTTAACGCACAGTCAAAGACAGAGGCGCCATGCTATGTAGTGGATGCAACCCGACGGTGGAGGCAGTTGTGGAGTTGAACTACATGTAGCACTATAAGTGCATGTACAGTACATAGTGTCACGAAGTCATCAAGTTATAACGACAAGGGTAACTCAGAACAGTATTGTGAAATCAGTAAATTACCACATAAGATTAATGTTGGTGGATTGTTGTTTAAAGCCGCACCCAACAATATCCCAGCAGTATGGCGGCGGTCTGTGAATAATCGAGTCTGGACCAGATAATCCAGTGATTAATATCATGAGCATCAATCCTCGCAATTGGGATATAATAACATGCATCAACCAAGTCAGCGAGCCTGACCACCCGATCCCGTTAGTCGCCTCTAGATCTTACGACAAGCAAAGTCGCCTTTTACGGCAAGCATGGGTTGATGAAGACCTATTCTACCCCGGATCTAAATGAATAATTCAATAAGTTATATCTATACATATGTATTTGCTTGCTATGAAAAATACAATACAATGGGCTGGAAGCAGGTAGGAATTCGGTGTTCGTAAATATGTACTGTTAAACTGCGGTATGGTATCTCAGTGTACTAGCACTATTAATCGGCATCAGTCCGGACTAGTACAATCATCCACTCTCTCTCTCACACACACACACACACACGCACGCATGAACGCACGCGTTGCGGCTGCACCATAGAAAACACTCCTCGGGCGTATAGTTTCACGCTCTCCAGCTTTGCAGCAATGGCACATACAAAAGGCCCCCACAAACTTGGAGCACGGTTGGCCCAGCCATCTGAGGCGCCGCAATTACATGTGCAGAGTTAAGTCCTTTAGGAATGACAGGAACCTATGATCGTGGGTTGAGATCGAATCCCGGTTCACCCTGATTATATTTATAGTTTCGTCAGAACCATACCCGTCTTCGTGGAATTCACGAAAGTTTACACTTTTAACACCTGCATCACTTTGCTCAGCGACGTTAAACAAAAATCACTCGTTAAATCCTTTCACAAACTGTATTTATGTAACAAGCAAACTCCACTGTGTGTATGCAATAAGAAATAAAACAATAAGACTTTTTATAAACTACCATACATTTATTACCATCTTCATACTGCGAATGAAAAGAAGACATGGCTGCTTCATAAACCTTTTCATCGTGAGATCGGGTTTGTGTTCGGACGGCATTGCTGGTTGCCTGCAATGCATAATCAATGAAATAATGAGCAGAAAATAGATGATTTCCTATTCCTTCTAACAAATATTGAAATATGTTGTATAAATAAAATTGAGCTATTTGCCAACGAATTTAAATATAAACCAAAACTGCCGACAGAATGTATGGACATTTTAAAGATTAAGCAAATTACATGTCCTGTTTTACTTTTGGAAACCCATCCCCTCGCTATGACACTTGACAATCAGTTTTAAAAATGTAACATGATGTTTTCATGGGTTCATCCAAATCCAATAAATTCTTTAAACCCATTGTTCCCATTGGTCATGTACAAATGGAGTTTGCAGAATTAGAACAGGATGTGTTTTATGCTGCGTAATACAAGTTTATAAAGTATTAAACTATCTTTACCAAATGTACAGAAAGTCAAATAAGGCTTTGTCCAAACTGGTCAAATGTGTTTTCGGAAGTAACCAACTGAACACTACACCTGATTGACAATACTTTGGAGCTTATATTTAGAAGACTAATTAACGTACCATGTGGGGCGTGTGAGACAATTCAATATCCGTGTCCACCAAAATGGCTACCATGATGGTGTACCGAGATGCTGCTGCCGCCATATACATGACCATGACCGCCATATCCATGTCCAAATCCACCATGCATTCCATTGCCTGCGTACACATGTGGAACATGTCTGGTGATGGTGTCGATATGGTTGCCATGGGGGACGTGGTGTACCTCAACGTCGACGTGGTTAGCACCAAAACCAGGACTAATGCGAGCGTGACCAGATCCATGACCATAGCCATAGCCATGACCAAAGCCATGACCAAAGCCTCGACCAACGCCATGACCAAAGCCATGACCAAAGCGAGGACCAAATCCATGGCCATAGCCGCCTCCATAAAACTGGCATGTCGCCCCGACAACCATGACTGCTAGAATAACGGCAATAGTCCTCATCTTATGTCTCTGAAATCAAAGAGATTTGGAATAATTTAATACGTTTAAAACAAACATGAAAAGGTCTTCAAATGTGTTTGTCCTTATACCTGGACCCTAAAACTATAAGGGTCAGGAAGAACGGGTTTAGGGACGGATTTGCGTTGATCAGGGAAGAAACCTGAATCATGTCCAGTAATGGTGGTCTAACATATTGTAGGGGGTAACGGGTGGCCCAGTTGCCTTAGGCACCGCGATTTCGCTGTGCAGAGTTGCGTCCCTGGGCATGCCAGAAACCTATGATTGTGGGTTCGAATCCCGGTTCGCCCCGATTATGTTTCTATGTTTGTCAGCGCCATACCCGTGCTCGTGGGTTTCACCGAAGTGGTATACGTCTGAGATCTGCATCACTTCGGGCTTTCCTCCCACATTAAGTTGACACGCCGTGATATAACTGGAATACTGTTAAAAGTGTCGTTAAACCCAACTCACTCACTCACTAATATATTGTCGATTTGAGTTCTACGTTTGACAGAATTTGGTCTGTATTGTATCACAGCAGCCTTCATGGATTTACTTTATAAGTTGTGCCCATGGGATTTTGTCAAAGACCTGCATCAGTTCGGGCCTTTTCCCAACATACCAGCTGACACACCGTCATATAGCTGAATACTGTTATCAGCGACTTTCACTCACTCAAGAAAGTGGCAATCGTTTATGACCCGCATCGCTTATATCGTAACTGAATTACCATACTTTCAGATTGTAACTTACCTGTTTACAAAGTCAAGCCTTGGAATGCCTCCACTGCATGTCTTAGGGAAACCTATATATCCATCAGTTTAAGTGAGCAGGCGTATTGCACAAGTAACTAAGACGTCATGGTCCATGGTGACATTACTCCCTGAGGTCAAATACAAGCTTAAGGCAGTGGACAATACTGACCATGATGACAAATAACCTTGGGCTAGCTAGTACAATGATAAATTGCTAATTATTACGTTTGCCACTGCTACCTAGTGTCATCTGTCAATAAGGTAGAACATTTTGCAACTATGTATTTGCTTCCGTGAGACAGAAAATTGTAACACACACATAGACACACACACACACACGTGCGCGTCGCTATATAAGTGCAATAATCTTGGACGCTACGTTAATCCCCATTTCATTTCTCCTCACCTTGCGTTTTGGCGTCCAAAGCAATGCTATTCGGCAGATAATCGAGACAGAATATTCTTTGGCGTTGGCGTTTTGTTATATAGAGATAGATGTTTTGCTACTGATAACTGTGGTTCATGACTATTTACTCATTTCTCTTAATTAGATCTGAATTGACCATACATAGAAGTAATTTTACAATAAAACAGAGGAATATCTTTTTTTAGGTGCCAGTTTACAGCATAGTACATTTGGATGTTCTAACCATAAATTCTTTACTGAACGAGTGAACTACAGTTAACTACGGTTGTAACGAACTCAAATTGACTACTAATTTTAGTTCGTTATAATAGTAGTTCGTTATAAGCAAATATACAGCATAACTACAGCAAATAGTCGGGACCAAAAAGTAAGTTCGTTATATCCGTCAGTTCGTTATAAGCGTGTTCGTTTTAACCGTAGTCTACTGTTTTCGCAACGAAGTTCTCTATGTCCAGTTTAACTGATCGAATCCGCGTTTGTATGGTTTGTCCTTCCTATTGAAGTGTAAGAAATAACATTGTCCCGTATTGTATTCCCATGCTAATAGTTATTGCCACTCGCTTGATATCTGCGTCTTATGATAAGGGTGACAATAATTATTCAATATAACTACAGATAGTTGTTGTCTAGCAAACCTTATATAATCAACCATTTAGTCAAATATATTTTCTTCTCAATGAAGAGACGTCGCTTTTATATTGTGTATTGTGTACGTTGTTTGATGCAATATGTTTATGTGACCCTTTTCTAGAAATCAACACAATTTCACAGTATTTCTTTATTGACCCAAGGTTATTCGGATATCACATTCGTAGCTGATTTAAGTTCGGGTTGCAATACAAATATATTTGATTGTATTAGATTTGATGTGGCTTCAAGCAGTCTTCAGTCGTCCAATTGGTGTCGTGGTACGGAAGTAACCCGTTTGCTGATCATTAATTACCTTTGATGGCAGAAGATGATTGGCTTCCAGATTTTTTTTTCCTTTTATGTGCCATGCGAATCATATGGGAAATAAGAAAGGTTTCTCTTAATGAAATTTGAAATATCAAGAAAACTGTACCTCGTAACTTTTGGATCCTAGACATGAATGTATGGCCGGTGATTTCTACTGCTTACAGTGAGAAAAGCTCATGTGTTTGTACACTAGTGAATGTGCATATGCATGTGTGTGCGTGTGCGTATGCATATGTAGATGCGTATGTGTATGCGTATGCGTGTGCGTATGTGTATTATGCGTATGTGCATGTGCACGTGTATGTGTATGTGTATGCGTGCGTGTTTGTGTATGTGTATGTGTTTGTGTTTGTGTTTGTGTATGTGTTTGTGTTTGTGTTTGTGTTTGTGTATGTATGTATGTGTATATGTGTATGTGTGTATGTGTTTGTGTTTGTGTTTGTGTATGTGTATGTGTATGTGTGTATTATGTATGTGTAAGTGTGTATGTGTGTGTATGTGTTTGTGTATGTGTTTGTGTATGTGTATGTTTGTATGTGTGTATGTGTATGTGTATGTTTGTGTATGTGTTTGTGTATGTGTGTATGTGTACATATATGTGTGTATGTGTTTGTGTATGTGTATGCGCATGTGCACGTGTGTGTGTATGTATGTGTATGTTTATACATGAGTGTATGTGTCTGTGTATGCGTATGCGTATACGTATCTGCATGTGCATGTGTATGTGTATGTGTATGCATATGTCTATGTGCATGTGCATGTGTATGCGTATGCGTATGCGTATGCGTATGCGTATACGTATACGTATGTGTATGTATATGTGTATGCATATGTCTATGTGCATGTGCATGTGTATGCGTATGCGTATGCGTATGTGTTTGTGTATATGTGTTTATGTGTATGTGTATGTGTTTTGTGTTTTGTGTATGCATATGTGTATGTTTATCTTTATGTTGTTCATGTGCATTGATATGTGTAAAAGTATGCGTACGCAGGTACGTCTGCGTATACGTATTGGATATCCATGCGCATCAGTTTAGGTATTTGCATTTGTTAGCACATGTGTGTATGTGTATATACCTGTATGCATATGCTTATGCGTATGCGCCTGTGTATGCGTTTGTGCATGTGTGTATGAGTGCGAGTATATGTATGTATAATCATTAATCAACAGCTCACTTAAGCACTAATAAATTGTGTTCACATTGTTGGAATTAATGCTCTCTTAGCAGAGTAGACCACATCAGTGCAGGGTGTGTAAAACAGCGCATATAGTACAACTTCTGCAGACATCAGTACACATTACCCTGGTGTATGCACCTCGTTTACAGAAGGACGTCATTGTCACAATCCGTCATAGTGTCACCCAGAGGACGTCTATCAACTGCTACAATACAATATTGTTAATTACGGGTTGCCTCTTACATAACAATAGTCTATTGTTTTGCCTTCGGTTGTACTTAATGTAGCTTTGAACAAATTGGGTCTTTCCACCTTGTCGCTTATGTAACGTTACAGATTGGTCAGCGATATGCCCGCGGATGTAGCTGTAATCCCTCAAGTTCACTAACTTTTAACTGCTGATACATATACATGATACAAACTACTCAAGCATATGGATCTGAAACAAATATATACAATACAGCCCCTGCAAGTCTAAAATATTTGGCAAGTCCAGATTACTGCGGTATCTGAAACTGAAAATGAAGAAAGTCTCTTGGCTCCTGTTTATTATATCTATAATTTATAACTATAATTTAACAACTGTTTTTGTTTGAAAAGTATGTTTATTTCAGAGACTAGATGTTAGTCGGTGCAAACATGAAACGGTCATTAAGCAATGTGTTCGTTGTATTAAAGATGCTGCTATCCTCCAGCAACAAGGTACATGTGACTTCACACAAAAGGTGCGTGATTTATTTAAGGACTTAATGGATGCTAGGATGGCTGTCACAGCTCCGATACCTGCGCTTAATGGGGCTACAGCAGAAAGGGAATAATTAAGATAAAATGGAAAAGTCATGATGTCGGTATTGAAAATTAGATGGACCCAAAGTCTTACGCTTTGTAGTTTCATATAATATCACCATAATATTGGTAAACTTCAACGCACGAGAATAATGTAACTCGAATGTTTCATGGACCGTTTATAGTATTCCACTAGGTGTATAAGGAAAAATAGTGGTGAAAGGTAAGTAAATGGATCAGTGATGACACAAGGTGTTCATGAAAAGTGTACGCATGTCCTGCTCTACTGGTAGCACGCGATACTTAACTACCGCAATTTAAATTAGCATATCTTGCAGTAGACTGGTCGATATGTCGAAAATTAAGATTTATAGCTCACCTGGTACGAAGTTCCGCGGTGAGATTATGTCAGCTCCACCAGAAGATCGAATGGTCGGTCCCTAACTGACATGAAATACTCTACAAATCGCATGCCTAATGTCCCTTTTTCGCTGTTTTCTATCAACAATGGTCTTACCACAGGAAATGCTTCATATCCGAAAAATATATGCTTTCTATTGTAATAAAAAAGTAACTTTTCATGGCTATTTTTGAGTCGACACGGTCTGTTTCTTTACGCATTTGAATCGGAATTTATGCTGGGATTGGCAAAATCAAAACAAGGCAATTTGGCCCAAAAGGGTATAATTTAAGCTTCAGGTACATCGATGATCAGTTGTCGTTTAATAATGGTCAAAGAACCCATTCCGTTCCACTGATTTACCTACCTTAACTAGAAATAAGAGAGACCAGACAAAAACTCTTTACACGACTCTATGACAAGTGATATGAGTTCAGGTTTCCTACAGTCAACTTTCCCTTTCTGTCGAACAAGATTTCATCGGCTCCAGTCTTCGTTGTCTATATTTCACAACTTGTAAGGTACAATCGAACATGCGCTTTCTATCAACATGTCAAAGTGCGTCATGCGACTCATGCTCAATCGTTGTTTGATCAAGGTTACAACATTTAAGGTCTCTGTAAAGCTTTCAAAATGTTTTAGGGTATACATGTTGAGGACATCAGGGACATAACTGATATCCGATGCTATTCCCTACTTTGACTTGTGCCATATGGAGCAGTGTTTTGTCAGGTGAACATTTGACTTGCCTTTGCTTGTATTTGAGACGAGCGCCGCCGATGCGTACTCTCATCTTTCCCGAACACACGGTATCATCACTATTTGAAAGTGCCTCATAAACACATATGATATAGTCCGAATTATACAAAAGGTATTTTCTTCAGGCACCAAACAAACACTTTTTATATGAAAATAAATGTGGTGGAAAGAGGGAAAAATAGCAACTAGATCAAAAGAAAGTTCATTACGTTAAGAAAGACGTCGCAACGAAAGAGAAAAACACGCATCCAGGGAATATGGAAACGGAAATAGCACTATTTTTTTAATACCATTGTGTTTTCACTTTAATGCCAAACACGCATCAGTCAGTTTGTCCCAGTTAGCATTTGGGGTCAGGGTAGATAATTAATAACTCATGATTGCTAGAGAGCCGTCTAAATGCATGGAGACTGGGTGGTCAGTCTCTGTGTCTTGACTGAGTGTGTGCCAGTGTGCTGAGGGTGGCATGGCGCGTTGCTTTTGCTTTCAAATATATACTCACCGCCAAAAGAGACGCGAACCGTCGAAACTAATAGAGAAGTATGTACGTTTAGCAGAGATGTTTCCAATGTGTACAACTTAATGACAAAACTATCAATCAGTCAAGTGTACCACAGCGTTTATTTATTCTTATCACGATATGCTGCATGTGATTTCAAATGGTGCATCTCGAGTCATGGTTCTGTGACGTCACATGTGATGCTTTCATGAGCATCGGTTCAGACAACGTACCTGTATGTTCGTTTGAGTATCGATCCAATCTAATATCTTTTGAATATGAGTCTTAACATATTAAACAACAGCGTTTCTTTTGGTGATGAGTATATATAAAACGTCACCCCAGAGAATAATCAGTCTCGATCATCTAAGGAAACAGCTTCGACTGGGCGAAGAGGGCAAAATAACGGTTACAAAAATATGAATCGTTTTGCCTGTTCCAGACTCGAATATTTACGGAAATCTGGAATATTGCATCTGCATCGGTAAACAACGTTCACTCACTCACCAGTCATCTTTGGAGCACATGCACTGTACAAATGGATCCCATTATGTTACATGACCTCCGGGGTAGAATAGGTCTTCAGCAACCCATGCTTGCCGTCAAGGGCGACTAACGGGATCGGGTGGTCAGGCTGGCTGACCTCGTTGATATCTTCGAATCCAAAATGCGTGGATCGATGCTCATGATCTCAAACACTGGATTGTCTTGCTTAATTCGATGCTAACTACATTCGCTTATATTTATTGCTAAAGGTAAATGAGATTTTATGTTGCATCATAACCTTCTTAATGCTAGTATATATGTTGATTACTTGTAACCTCGTTGATCCATAGCTAAAGCATAGCATCATCAATAGACCATCGAGATACTGTACTCACATGCACATATGTCAATGGAAAATATTATTTTAACGTAAAGTGAAGTACAAGTATACTCGACCCGTGAACATCCGTGTTAGAACAGGTCTTCAGCAAGCCACGCTTGCCGTAAAAAGTGACTATGCTTGTCGTAAGAGGCGACTAACAGGATCGGGTGGTCAGGCTCGCTGATTTGGTTGATGCATATCATCGTATCCCAATTGCGTGGATCGATGCTCATGATGTCAATCACTGGGTTGTCTGATCCAGACCCGATTATTTACAGACCGCCGTCATTTAGCTGGAATTTTGCCGAGTGCAGCGTTAAGCAACAAACACACATTCAAACAAACATCACCTCTGAAAGTATGCCTTTCCAACGGAATGCATGAATAGTTTTATCAGCTTTGCAATGCGATTTGTGAAATGCAATGTTGATATACTCGGGTATGAACAGTGTGGGTTCCAGGGGTTTTAACACGTCTGCCTCGCTCCGTGGCGACTCTGTCCGGGATAAGTATTTCATTCGTTTATTATTCAATCACCTAAATATTACTTTCCCATGTCGATGGGCATTTTATGATTAAAAATAACCATGACTCATTCATTCCCCTGATGATGTTGTAAACATATACTCCGAAAAGTTGTGTTCCTCGTAATAAAGAAGTTGACATCCATAAATTCCCTTCCTTAAGAGTATTGTGTTAATTTATATCTTCTTTACTGACGAAAATGTTTTAAATCTTGAATGTATAGAGCAAATAACTGATAACAACGCAAGAAGCTACTGTTAAAAACGGATTAGGCACTAGGTGAGGAGAGGTGAAATGGGGTTTATCGTATCTTTCAAGATTAGTGCACGATGTGCCGATTTTATAGTGCATTTAGTGGATATTTAGCAATATTCCAGCAATATCACGGCTGGGAATACAAGAAATGGCTTCACTCAGTGTACCCATGTGGGAAAAAGAACCTGGTTTTGTATGTGACGAGTGCTATACCAATGGCTACCCCAACGCCCGCTTTTGTTTGTAAATCTACTCAGCATCTTGATAACCACACTTAATAAACACGCATGTTGTACTGATAGTTTGGATAAAGAAGGAACACATGACTAAAGATCATAATAAATATATGTTTATTTTCAATATAGAACAACAGCCATCAAAACATCACTCACGCCATTGCATCGTGTAGCATGACAACCCCAACTACAAGACGACTAACTGCAGTAGCATCTGTATTACATTTGCCAAGCGGATAGACCACAGTGGACTTAAGGCATGTCACTTAGATTCCCATGAAAGCTGGGTCATAGGCAGCAGGTCCTGCCGGGGCAACGGCAGTGGCGGCAATAGTTGTGGGGGCAGCAGCAGAGGAGGCAGCATACGCATCGAGTTCACCAATATAACCAGGACCTGGAATGAATGAAATGGACAGATATGACAATTGACGAATTGCTTGATTTGTTCACATGCTTCTGTATGTGTGTCTAAGTTACTGCCTGTTTTCCTGTCACATTGCACTATTATACTTACCGTAACCCTGTGAATGAATGGCACCGGTGCCCTGTGATCCTGGATGGACTAATCCCTGGTTGAGCCCTGAGCCGAGACCAAGAGGGGAAACACCCAGGCCGAGAGAGGGGATTCCAAGTCCGAGTTGTGGGATTCCAAGTCCTATATGTGGGATTCCAAGGCCGATATGGGGGTTTCCAAGTCCGAGATGTGGAATTCCAAGGCCGATATGGGGGAATCCAGGGCCAAATGCACCGAACGGGGGAACACCGATCCCTCCGAAAGGACGGATACCAATTCCTAAACCATGTGTTGTTGTCATGGCAACAAAGCAGACAGCGGCAACAGCAAGAAGCTTCATTTTGTTAATCTGTGAAAATAGAGAAACGAACTTATTCCATGTATTTGACTACTGTACATGGAAATATGAGGGTCAAACACATTCAGTATGTTACCTTCGTTTCGTTTCGTTCCGTGTACATGGCCATGCATATCTATGATACCAGAAACAATATATATGTAAACACACTATTGATACAAGTATTATTTCATATTTTCGGTGGGTCTAAGACTTTTGTCAGAGACAAAGTATTTATTCGGTTCCTGCTTAAACAATTCTATAAAGGGAGCAGAACAGCCGACCATTTGTTTTTGTCACAGCACATTTTATTCAGGACATCCTGCATATTCAGCTGATATTTATTTTATTTTTTATTTGTTGTAAAACCTGAGTCAAGATTATTTTGTTTCCAATCTTTCCTGGAACAAATTATTTCTGCTGCCAAAACTACCAGGTCCTTCAGTAAAGATTGTTCTTTAGAGATTGGACAATGTGGTGCTATATATAAATACATATTAATTAAATAATTATACTTGAAAAAGTCTTTGTTGTCAAATGATTTGAGAGTTAAAATGTAGGCTAATTGATGCCTAAGATACGTAAGTTATAGTATATCATACATAGAACTTTGCGAAAAAGAATTCACATACACATAAAAAAACTGAGACAGAAACACTTACGTTTTGGTTGAGGTCTACCGGGACTGACTGATTCAGAAAGTGAAGTGTCCACTGCACAGTCCTTCCTTTATATTATCATGAATGCGGGGGTACAAAGCGGGTCATAAATTGTGCATGTCAACAAAATGACCAGTTGACAACACGTTATACAACGATGACTGTGTCTACCCGACAGGTGATTAATGTATGCTGTATTAGCGTGATACAGTTATGTCATTTGACGGTAACAACAAACAGTGAATTAGATCACACACTTGATGTTTCTGACGTTCTTGCACTTGTCATTTCAGTTGCAGTATGAAACCTCAGTTTATAGATTTAACTTGAAGAGATGAAAAGAGCGTAACATTACGTAACCTGAAGTATAGTTTATCTATGAATAATAGTTATAAGTTAAATGAAAACCATTTGACCAATGTATTTATGTTAAATTTTATCATGACATGTTAACTGTAATGCCATACATTTTACCTTATATCAAAGTGACAAAATCCAACATGTATTACGAATATGACTTGATTCATATCCGATGGTCCGAAGATGGCATTAACGATGCAATGGCAAGGTTGGTGTTTTAGCCATGTGATTCAAGCTTTCGATTTTCCGTATGGGTATAAGGTGTGAAGTCCATTCCGGGTCTTATTTGACTTTTTTTTTAACCAAACTCACTCAAACAAACCTCACTCACACTAAGAAGCATTTACATGTTAGTCCAATCGATTCTATTGAGCATAGTTTTTTACGCTAAATGAACTGGCTTTAAAAGAAACATATACAGTAAACTATGTTTATAATGAACACGCTTAAAACGAACTGACGGATTTAATGAACATTTTTTAGTACTTCCGTTTGTTGTACCTATGCTGTATATATGCTCATACCGAACTATGGTTATTACGAACTAAAATTAGTGATCCCTTTGAGTTCGTTAAACCAGAGTTTACTTTATATATGTTTACATATATGTGTTTCAAATATACACATATACATTTTGAGTGGAAAGCGGATTATTATG